>NC_084805.1:27330548-28018048 GCF_963583255.1 Pyrus communis
GTCATTTGTTTTAAGAGACTTGGCAGCACATTTATAAACCACATGTTTTATTTGCAATTTTAATCTTCATTTTTTTGCTTATAAATCACAAATTAATCAAAACTCATAACAATTTTGTTTGATGGTGATGGATTTCCTCGAAGGTGACTTGAAGCCACCAAGAAGCTTTGGGGACTTCAAGCAGACTTTTTTTTTAAGTGCATCTATATTTTTACACTAAGGGGATGAGGAGTTCGGTTAGATCACACAATGGGCAACCTAATTTAATATCGAATTCGTCATCCACAAGATTCGATCCACTTCGAGCAGACTTTGGAAGGAAAAAGAGGCTGATTGAAACCAAAGGCACGTGATGAACATTTTCCAAGTTGGCTACTGGGCTAGCACCCTATCTTATCTTGCCAAAATCCAAACTTGATACGTGGACAACATAAAGATGCATACATTGTAAATTATGTTAACTACATTGAACTATTTGAGAATCAAAGAGAAAATGGAGAAGAAAGAATAACTGAGAAAGATGAACTAGAGAGAATTTAGAGAGAGAAATATTAGACTTGTATATTGATCACTTAAAAGAATGAAGATTAGACACTCTGTTTTTATACTAGAAAGTCTAACAACTCTAACTAAATACTAACAAACTTGCTAATTGTATTGCTGACTTGTATCCTTAATGAATTAATGGGTACCCTTTTAATGATTTCATGAAATTTGTAATTGAGGTTCAAAAATTACATTAATTAGCAAAAAATTTTATAGATACTGCAAACAACGTTAATTTGATCATACACGTTATAACCGAGTCTAGTAGCGCGAATTTTTAACTAAACAATGTATTAAAATGAATAATTGTATGGGGAGGTTGAACCTAAAGGTCCTGAACCTAGATCAACAAGGCACACTCTATTGATTATCAGTAGATAGCGAATAACATTTGATGTGAAAAGTTTTAGTGATTGTAAGTACGTTACCGATACTAACAGTTCAAGCAGAAAATGCAAACCCTAAACTGACGCATGTATCTTGATGCAAATTGATTTGATAGTGGGAAACATAAACATAAAATTCTCATTCCCCTTTTTTTCTTATGGTTTTTTCTGTTTTCGAGTAAATATGTACAGTAGAGTTAATTTATGATGTCGGAAACAAGTATAATGACTGCTGTCTGATGGTAGTGGCATCGGCATCACTACATTTGAATATCACCATAAATTGAACCTCTAACTTATCAACTTTGGTTTAACTTTGCATTAACAAATGCCACCTAACGGATGTTGTAACATTAAGCGTGGACCACCTACTCTAATTTAATTGTGACCAAATCTGCATCTGCTTCAACTTCAATTCTCTTGCTCGATAAACGTCAGAGAGACTCGGAGTGATAGACACAATGCTTAATTTATTTGCCCCCGATGCAAATGTTTTGAAGTTTTCCAAGTTGAAGCACGAGGTGTAACATACAATTTGAGTTGTGTTAGGACAAGGGCGCGCATGTAGACGTCAACCGTTTATAAAAAGTGAATCACACGACCCATCGATGACTTAATTACCGTCCATGCACAAGGGGGAATGCCCTAACATTCCACCAACAATATGAGGGGGAACATCAACAGTGATTTTGTAAGGAAAAAACTGTAGATCATGTGGTGGGGGGCGGGCTTTGTATGTCATCCGAGTGAAAAGAGGAGGCTCAAGTGCCCACATGAGCTCCCAGGTAGATCTTCGCATGATTTAGACAAGGCCAAATTAGCTTGAAAGCTTTGCCAATTATTCAGCCTAGTAAAACCGAAGCTTTACGTTCTTTTTACCGAATTATGATAACGTTTGCATGAGGCTGGCCTTATTACATGTCACTCTGCTGTTGGCAAAAGCTATATTTGCAGAATTATTGCTGTTTGTTTGTTTACAACATACGCATACGCTTATGATTCACATGGTGGAAACTAAAGGGTAGCTTTCTGTTTAAGTAGGATTAAAGTTTTGTTAGGAACTTTCTGAAGCACTTACTTCTTAAGTAGAGTTGCTGGTTTAAATTTTATTATAAAACGATATTACTACTTTAAACTACACTAAATAAAGAAGGAAAAGTTTGAAGGACACTGTTAGTTGAACAAAAATGCTCAACCTACCAGGACAATCAAGTCCACCGTTTACTGGTAGAAATGTAGGCTCAAGATGACTATAAGTAGCATTCAAGTTCAAGTAGGATCCAAGTTTTTTTTGGAACTTTGAAACACTTCTTAACTAGAATTGCAGGCTTGAGGTGACTTTAGTGCTTGATCGACCTTCCTAATTACTCTCAGTATAGCCTGCTAACAAAAAATTCATCACCAATTCTCTGGCTATAAACGGTGGTCCACCTATAAAAAAACCAAACGAAAAGTTATTGGCAGTCAATGATATTGATTTAATTAAACTTGGATTTTTGGTCTAAAAGAAAAAGATCATGAAGCCATGCTCCAACAAAATGATGATATATTTATCTTTATTGTAATAAAATTAAGGAAAATAATTCATACCCCGAAACCCAAAATTAGCAGCAGACTCATTCTGACCTGAAAAAAGGGAAGAAAAAGAGGAACCCTAGTGCTATAACCTTTTCTAACTCCAAAGCAGCAGATTCACCTTGCGCGAGTTTTTAGTGTATTCGAAACAGTCATATACTTTTTTTTTTTTTTTAATTTACTATTATTAAGAGAAATGAGACAGTTCGAAATTATTACATTAACTTACGGGGTGGGAGAGTTTCAAATTCAAAATGCATATAGATTTATTTATGGGTCATTTTGGTTCATGTCCCTTATTAACCTAATTGTTAGATTAAAATCTTGTTTATTTAAATATTTTGACCGAGGTTCTTAGCACCATTTAAGATATTTAACTCATGTATTTATGCATTTATTGTCCCTCAAATTATGAAATTTAACCAAATTCAAATAATATTTTTAAAATATAATAAATACTTAAAAATCAATAATAGAGTATTATTGTTCTTCACAAAATTATAGCAAAAAAATAATGTACCCACATAATTATTAAATATTTTTAAAAATAACTACTGATATATTTTAAGGGAATTGTTATTAGCACTCCAAAAATCTCATTCTACACTCCAAACTTTCTATATTAGGAAAGAAAAAAAATACACTTGTGAGGGGTGTAGAATGAGATTTTTGGAGTGCCAATAACACTTCCCTATTTTAAAACATAAAATAAATACATATAATTAGCAAGGGTACATTTAGCAAAATTAAAAATGGGTACAAATAAATTTAAAAAATATGGGTACAAATACAAATAAAAGTTTATAATATATGGGCACAAAAAGAAATTAAGATATGGGTACAAATTAAAGCTGAAAATAAAATCAGTACAAATTAAAAAAAAAGTTGCAAATTAAAAGTGGGTACAAACTAAAAATAAAAATATATGATAAAAAATTTAGCCATAAATATAAATATATTAAATGTAACGTTTCTAACACTAAATGAATGCATTTAGAAACAAAAAATATTTTATTATTGAAATAATTAATAGCATTTATTAAAACCTAAGGACCTTAATCAAAAATTAAAAAGGAATAAGGTTTTAATCAATGGAGTAGCAAAAAGAGGGATGAGAACCTAATTTCTCCTTTATTTATTTATTTACTTATATAATAAAAAATTAGAACACACCAATTATATCAATGTTGTCCACCCTTATGTATAATACGTAAAATGATACGACATGAGTGTCGAATTCGTGAAAATCTCTCAATCACCCTTAAAAGATTAGGAGCTATTTTGGAGACCTAATAGGAAATATATGTAGGGTCAAGATCAAGGGCTTTTGCAAACTTTGAGAGGAAAAATATTGTGTTAATGATTAATTATAATATGGGTGATAATTAAAGATAGAAAAAGCTAGCAAAGGGGATTATGGTGGATCCAACACATTTGAGTGATCTGTCCCTAACCACAATCATAATTGTCCTCTTGTGCTTCAATGCTACCTTTCTTCCCATCCCACCATCTCCCACTTTATCTCCATCTAAAACTCTAATCCCTTTTGTGTAAAATACCCAAAAAGATATCTCTCAACTGTTTGTGGAAACTCTCTCCCATTTGGAGTGTTGCTTTGCTTTCTCTTCTTTTCTAACAGGCCTTCCTCACTTTCCTACTCTTCTGAATCATTAGTGGTGGTAGATTTGGAAAAGCACCCACAAGTTTATCTTTTAGTATATGGATTTGTTTGGAGTTCGTTTTTTAAACAAGGTTGGATTAGAAAATTATTCTTAGCATTATGTTCATCGTGTTTTTAATCTAATTGTTTAACTAGAAGGCCAACTCAAAAGATGCATGGAATGGGTCGATTTGAAACTCCTTTGAGGCTAAAAATTATTATTCACGACATTCAATTGTTGGCTCACAACTTTAATTCTATTTCTCGTTGACTATTATTAGAGAGACTAATTTTCGAGATGACGTAATTACTAGTTTAGAACATTCTCTGTTAATCAGTTATACTTATGGGATCGAACGATCACAGTTAAAACTACTACAAATGTTCTTTTATTTGTTTTAGTTGAAACTAGACCTCTTTCAAAAGAAAAGAAATAAGAATCTGTGACTCATAAACAATTAATTAAGATAATTTTTTTATATAATTGTTTTATGGAATATACATATCAATGTTCATGGATTATATGTGACATCCCACATCGTCCAGGGGAGTGATCCTTATATGTATATTCTCATCTCTACCTAGCGCGAGGCCTTTTGGGAGCTCACTGGCTTCGGGTTCCGTAGGAACTCCGAAGTTAAGCGAGAAGGGGGCTAGAGCAATCCCATGATGGGTGACCCACTAGGAAGTTGCTCGTGAGTTCCCAAAAACAAAACCGTGAGGGAATGGTAAGCCCAAAGCGGACAATATCGTGCTACGGTGGTGGAGCGGGCCCGGAAAGTGATCCGCCCCGGACCGGGATGTGACAATTTGGTATCAGAGCCTAACCCTGGCCGCGTGTGTGCCGACGAGGACGTCGGGCCCCTAAGGGGGGTGGATTGTGACATCCCACATCACCCAGGGGAGTGATCCTTATATGTATATTCTCATCTCTACCTAGCGCGAGGCCTTTTGGGAGCTCACTGGCTTCGGGTTCCGTAGGAACTCTGAAGTTAAGCGAGAAGGGGGCTAGAGCAATCCCATGATGGGTGACCTACTGGGAAGTTGCTCGTGAGTTCCCAAAAACAAAACCGTGAGGGAATGGTAAACCCAAAGCGGACAATATCGTGTTACGGTGGTGGAGCGGGCCCGGGAATATCGTGTTACGGTGGTGGAGCGGGCCCGGAAAATGATCCGCCCTGGACCGGGATGTGACATTATACCTTTCATTCCACTTTCAGTTCCTATCTTAATTAGAGAAGAACTTCTATTTTTTCCAACGGCAACAAGAAACCTTCGCCGTCTATTTGGGCGTAAAAAAAAAAAAAAAAAAAAAAATTAAAAGATGCATAAACTGAAAGCATGCTCATTCATTCTCTTATCCAATGGATTAAACGAAAGAAAGGTTATGGCAAAGACAACTTTTTCACTTCTTTACAAGTTTTTTGGCAGAGATCATGCTCAATAGGAAACCAACATCAAGTGCATGCCCCAGCTGTATATAAACCTAGCACCGACTACTAAATTCAAAAGGTTTTGGAAGCTTTTTTTTTTTTTGAAAAAAAAAGGATTGAACAAAACCAGGATTAGTTTGAGTAGGATTATGGTATGTGTTAAAATCCCATTGGAGTCCAAAGGGAGGAATAAAACTATATCCTCTACAATCATTGAGAAAACGGCCCACTATTGTTTTCCAATTTTTTTTTTTTTTTGGTCAAAGGATAAATTTTTTTTTATTTTTAATAGTAACGTTTATATTTTCTACAGAATATTAAAAAAAAAAATTCAAGATCATAGACATCCCAAAAGAAAGAACCACCATGTGAGGTGGCATATGAAGCAACAGCGTGGGCAGTGAGGTTTCTCCAAAAATACAAAAAGGGTGCTGATATGATATACGAGGAAATGAAGGCTTGCCGTTTAAAAAGGGGAGGACCTGCACTCGTTTCTCTGTGTTTCAAAGTTAATGATCATAGAGTCGCTAGGGCCCTCCTATTTATGGTAAAGCTGAATGATACTCTTTATGTGAAAATGTCCTAAATAACCTTGTACACAAATCATAAGCAAAACAAGATAACAAATTAATGATTTCAGAAAATTACTACGATTATCGCTTAAAATTGTATAACTCATATGACAAAAAATAAAGAACGTATAAATTCATATGACATTTTAGAAAAATTCCAAGATAGAAGTCTTAGAAGAGGACCCCAACTTGCACGTCCACCACGCTAAGCTGCCGGCTTATTTAATGATAATGTTGAACTAATCCTCTAATAAAATCCCGACGTAAAAATAATGTATTGAATGGCAATTGTTGGACCAGAATCTGACTGGGTAGGCAACACCTTTTGACTTTTGAAGTCGAAATGGAGTACATACTTGGAGAATCTTTGACTAAAAACATGAAACCTCAAGTTAGAAAAAGCTGAAAATATTGTAGCAACTAGCAAGGTTTTTCCTACATGAATGAAATTAGTAGAAAGTACCACAATTTCTTATATTTTGTAAGATTTTTTTTTTTTATTTATTGATATGAGATTATTTTATTTTCACATCTTCATACATTAACATATGGACAACACGAATTCGGTGACATATAGCACGTGTGGATGTTGTGCTTCACACATGGATCAACCTACTATGATACCATAAAAAAAGTTGAGGTTTCACCACAGACCAATCGACAATATAAGAAGTAACTCAACCTCTTATAAGCCCTTGCAAAGTTTCACCTTTCACCTATGTGAAACTATTTTACCTTCATATTCTCACACACATCTCCTTTAACAATACTAGGGTTATCACATGTGATAGTATGGCCGGTTCAAAGTTATTGATGCATGTAGATCTCACATGTATTTATTTATATAAAGACAAATTCCGCCCGCGTCTGGCTTCCTAGTATAATTTGGAGTGATAGCTTACGTTCATATATAGTTTCCTTGATTTCTTCCTTAGTATGCATTGTCTAGAAAGCGTTCTTTCTTGGAGGTTGATTATGAAAGTTGATCAATGATCACTTATGGAGCGTAATTACAGCAATTGTTTAAATTTAAGTACGAAAGCAAATTTAATTGAAGGTTTGATTTCATACATTGCATGATGGCGTGGTTCAAACCCCATTGATGACTAATTTAACATGTAATCTAACAAATTCTATCATTTGACAAAAAAAAATTATTATATCGTATCAATGTCACTTATTTAATTATAGGAATCAAGCTTGGTTATAGGAATCAAGCTTGGTGTCAATAACAAATATACGCGTATAATAAAGAAATAAATTAAAATTTGAGTGTATAAATGAAAACATATTGTTCTAACCAAATTTTTCTTGGTAACAAAAATTAGGGGGAAGGAAGACTACCCGGACTAGCAGTCAGGGCATATCACAAATCCTTTTAGGACTTAAAATGGGGTTTTAGCCCCTTTATTGGTCTTTACATATCGCTTACTAAGAGGAATTACAGGCAGAAAGACTCGAACCTAAACTGCTTGATCTAACGAAGAGAACGATCCTTACCAACTCAATAAACTCTAGTTAGCATTGTTCTAACTGATTTAGTTAAGCAAAATATACATCATATAGTTCCATCAGAAAGACTTTTAATCTCGTGTCCACACCAAGGTGATGTGAAAATTAATTTGAACCCTAGAGTAGTCAGTAGTGGTAGGGTAGTAGTGGGGGTGAGAATTGAGAGATTTTTGACAGATAAAGACTGATATAGTGACTTAATGTAGTGATCAAGTAAATGGAGTCACGGGTCTTATTACTTTGTTGCTACTCTTCCTCAAACTCAAGGGCCGGCTTTTATTACAGCCATTGGTGAGGCAAATGGAGGACGACCCCGCCAGTAGAGAGATTCTTGCAGTCGAAAAGATCAAAGGAAAAGGGGGGAGAGAGAGAGAGAGAGAATTGGCGTGGGAAGAGTGATTGATGCATGACTACCCTCTGGCCTTTGCAATATAGAATCATGCAAGACAGAAGCTGACACGCATATTATATAAAAATTGGAAGAGAATGAAATTTCAAGGCATGGCCATTCCGGTAAGCTAAAAGCTTAATTACTACTTAATCTGCTAAGTTAATCTACTCAATTTAATACTTAAATCTAATAAGAAATGGATTATATCGACTAACCTAGTAGGAACAGATGTGACATATGCTGCATGCATCCTTATCATGTCTTTGCAGAACCCATTACCTTCAATCGTATTCTATTCTACTCTGATTTATAAATTTATACGTTGAATGATTTATTTACCAACTGCAATATTTTTTTTTCTTTTCTTTCTCTTCGTAGACACCGTATAAAATTTGATTTCTCACAAATATAGGAAAGGAGCCAAGTTGTCGACTGTTACTTAAGAATATAAAATTTTTGGGTTTTCTTTTGCGATGCATGGACACAGTAATCTTTCCTCGTATTTTCATATCGTGTTATATTCCTTTGTGGTCATACAATAATTTTTTTTGTTAATTTGACGTATTCTCGTGTCCTTGTTCATTTTAGGGTTTTTTTTTTCCATTGCATATTCATAAAAGCATTCTCATGGAAACATAGCATCATTGAAATTAGGGAAAAAGCAGAAACAAAATCATTTGGTACTGAAAACTGCAAGAAGGTGAAACAAACAACCCAACAAAAGTTTGAAGCTATCAATTAGTAAAAAGGAAGGGAAAGGTACGTAAAATCTTTCCTTGCCATGATCATATATCTCTGCATGCTTGTTTGTGCCATTGGCTATGGCGATCCATCATTTGTTAAGTAAAAGTTGAGAATTCATCGTCGCACACCCAGAAACATCATTCAGAACACGCACCTGGTTTCTCTTTCTCTCCAAATGATCATTTGCTTCTGCATTTGTAGGGTATGTTTATAAATAAATGGGGTCACCTTTAAAATGTACTAGAAAAAACCTTTTTAATTATATATTTGACAGGATATGTTACATTTTCTTCCATGCATTGTTGAATGTCCTAAAGAAACAAAATTATAAGTATCTGGGTCCAAGTTTTGATGGGGTAATTATTTCACAATCTTGAAATCATTGGAGGAGTAGGAAGTAGGGGTTGCTGGTCATCATGGAATTCGATAAAAAAAATAAAAATAAAAAAAGGGAATAGCTAGATGCTGGTATTGTGTTGTTAATTACAGTTGGAAATTGTTATTTATAGGATTAAAGCAGCTGCATGGTTGTAGCTGGTAAACAGTTTTGGACCAGAATCTGCAATCTAATAGCTCAAAGATTCTTCAAAGAAAAAGAAAAAGAAAATGTGATTTCTCGATTCAAATTCAGGTGCAAGGACACATACACATTGTTCTAACTGATTAACTGACTTCACTCAACTATGCAATTTAAATATATATTTTAAATGGGATTTTTTTTTACCTTTAAGATATTCGAGTTGAAATGCACATTTTTTAATACCATAATATTTCTATTTTGACAAGTATTTGGTATCGAATTGGTAATCCATGTGAGTTTGAATTTGAGACCTTCTATGAATAAGGAAGAATAAACACAACTAAACTGTATAACTAGTGACGGCTAAAATGTGCATTTATAATTGAGTTTGTAACGGATGCCATCTCAAAAAGCAGTTGAGATCCTCTTTAGATTACTATGTCCAAAGTTGCTGGATACAAAAATATAGACTGTTCAATTTAAATTATGCAGTCCTCATTAGCCAATTTCTCTTGCCTACCTCACAGAGAACGAAGTATTTGAACATCCCAAATCTCTCTTTTTTCTCTCTTAAATGGCCTAGATTTTCAAGTCCGACTACGCAGAACACAGAAATCCTAATAGAATCTCAATTCCTCAAAAAGCAAGCTAAGAAGCCACAAGCCACAAGCTAGGACTAATCACTTAAGGAAAAAAGTGATGAAGAAAGCTAAAAGGGTAATGTGCGGGGCCATGACCTTTCTTGTCTATAACGGCTACTTCCAGCCTAAGCAACCCTAGCATTCGGCGATGCATGCCCAATTGCCATGCACGGTCCAATAACGCAAAAGGAGGAGGAGGAGGGCACACATTTGGTCAAAACTCTTTAAACATCACATCTCTCTTCACCATAAATACGCCGATCACCACACTCGGCCTAACTGGCATCTGTCATCCTCACAAGTCACAGCTACGGTGTGAAGTGAAATAACTGAGGGTAGTTCGGAATTATGAATCAAATACAGTTATTCGGGAGAAGTGAATCATCATCGGTAAAATGGTAAATTAAGTAGTGAAAAACCTGTTAGGGCGGGAATTCGGACCGCGTTATTCATGATAAAGCTCTTACAAAAGAGAACAACTTATATAACGCAAGTACACTGTTATCGTAACATCTAGTAATAATAATACAAGCTTATGTGAATCAAAATCTTATTCGCGTTTATATTACGAACACGGGTCGCTTCAATGATGGTTTATCCAAACAACTTGATGGCCCGGTCTAGTGTAATACCCGTACGAAATTTTTTCGTATTCGACGTAAGACTAGGTAAACACTCAACAAAGGCCATGTAATGGGTACCTTGAGCCCAGTGTGAGCACCCCAGTGGCTATTTTATGCGATGCCTTGGGCCTTTTAGTAATGGGCAGGTTTTAAGGTCCTAGTCCTAGTCATGGAGGACAACTCTCCCATCCATTTCCATAACAAGCCCTCACTGAAGGATAGTGATTTTCGCACTCTTGTTTTCTCTTCTCGTTTTTGTCTTTTGAATACCCTTCTAGAGTCTAGAAATAAAGGGAGTACAAAGAGAAAAATGGGAAGTGCGAAAATCACCTCGTATCGAACCTCTAGAAAGTCCAAAATGAAAATGTGGGGCTTTGTTGGTGGCAAGATTTAGGTCCAAGACAATTTCACGCCCGTTTATCAAGTAATATAACGTGCAAGGTAGTATTGAGTATAATATGACACAATGTATGATCAAATCTCCCTATCTCATCCAAACCAGAGTCCAGACTTTCATGTTTCCAAGCAAAAACCACAAAAGCAAAGCCTAAAATAACAAATAATTGTGAGTCTCCACATCTAAAATTAGCAATAATAATAATATAACAGTAAACAATACCTCTTGTGAAGCTTGCCTCAAACCAATGCGCATTGCGTTTCAGCAACAGAAAAAGGCTCCCAAATTTCTTTGTACCTGATTCCCCCTTTACGGAGATACTCTCGTTACCAAATCACCATGTGGTCAGCGTTTATTGAACGGAGTGGTTCACTTCTATTGGACATGCTTTCGTTGTTGTAAGCCTTCGTATCTTAATGCATGTGATCTTGGTTAAAAGATAGTTTTCTCCCCTTTATGACTACTCTAGAGAGCATGGTCTATAACGAGTCATCAGAGATTCATGGGCAGTTAGCGAAAAACAAACGCACGAAACCAAAACTCTCCCTTCCGAATTCTGCTAGCTGCTTTATCTAAAATTCAGTTCCAGTTTTAGGTTTCTCTTCCTTGCAAGGCATGGCTAACTACTCTTTCCCTCCCTTTACCTCCACTCAAGTTTCATTTCTATTCCTATGTATATAACCTTGTTCCTCACAAGCAAAATTCTATGACAAACCGAGAGAAGAGACCAATAACATTAAGGGAAAAAGAAACTTATCAAACGTTTCTGGTTGATGGAGATCAAGATAGGAGCTGAGGAATCCAGACACCTGCATGATGATGATCAGAAACTTCCCCTCTTGCAAGATGCACCAAAATCCGTGACAGAAGAGCAAAGAACGCTGATACAGAAAGGTGAATCCAGACATTTCGGAGCACGGCTCATTTGGCCAATCTTTTGCCTACGGGAACAGTTCTTGAATTTCAGCTTCTGGCACCCATATTTACGAACCAGGGCAACTGTGACTCGGTCAGCCGGTCCATGACTGCTGGCCTTGTGGCCCTCTGCGGGGCTTCATGTTTTCTACTGAGTTTCACTGACAGCTTAAGGGACAATAAAGGAAATGTCTGTTATGGGTTCGCTACATTCAAAGGCTTATGGATCATTGATGGGTCAGCCAACATATCAACTGAAGTAGCTGCAAATTTCCATCTGCGGTTTATAGATTTCTTCCATGCCTTCATGTCAATACTTGTATTCACAGCTGTTGCACTTTTTGATCAGAATGTAGTGAATTGCTTCTATCCAACGCCGTCAGATGAGGCTCAGGAGGTACTCGCAGCATTGCCAGTTGGCATTGGTGTCATTTGCAGTATGTTGTTTGTTGTGTTTCCAACAAAGCGCCACGGAATGGGCTTCCCCCTCTCTGCAAATTAGCAACTCCTCTTTTGCTTGGTCAGTTCATATTTGCCTGCATGCTACTTAAAACTGTAAAACCCCGCACATACAACCTTAATTATTCTTTCTTCCATCCCGGCTTCCTCCAAGATCTGTAAATGCCGGTCATATGACGATTCTCTTTGTTTGTAAATTCCAGTTCAAAAGTCCATGGCACATTGAAAGAGAACTTTTAAACATCTCAACTCTTAATCAAATAATTACGAATATCATTTGAGGTGCCGACTAAGAAACACTTGAGATAATGATTTCTCTTATCTTATGTGCCAAAGATTGCAGTACATCTTCCTGTATTGCATGAGTCAGGTATGTAAATAATTGGAAAACTGTCTATAAATTAAATCCAAAAATTCCACAAACTCGAAATACATAACAGTTACATGAATCTAGTAAATCCATAACGAATAAGGGTGGCACCTTGTTGGCCAAAAGACAAAAACGATGGATGGAATGTGGATGGCATGAGCCTATGTGTTATAGTGCCAGACAATTAAAAGAGCAGTTCACTTCAAGATTGTCGGTCAACAACACCATCATCCCCAGAAAGTGCTTTACAAATCATGTGTCAGGACACTTGTCATATATTGAGCCGGAAATGTATAGTTTCTTAAAAAGAAAAGCAATTCGCTGGATAGGTTTTCATAATGAGAATGAAGAAAATGAAACGTGTGCAAGAGCACTTACTAGCCCACAACTTTCAGATTAGTGTCTCAGGCTCAACCACTTCAGTCATCAGCTCAGCCTGCAACAACTCAGCAGGTTCACGCACCTTCTTTCGATTCCAAAAACCGTCCACCATGGCACTCCATATTCCCTCATCGGGGACACATCCATCAAGCACCATCTCTTCAACAATTCGATAAGCTTTGTGCAGGTCTCCTTTCTGAGATATACATTTCACTAAAATATAAAAAGTCTTCATATCAATTGAGATACCCCTGGTACGCATGCTAAGATACAGTTGAAAAGCTCGGTTTTGATCACCGTTGCTACACAAGCCCTGGACCACTGCATTATGAATCCTAACAAGAAGGCCCCAGGTTAATCTGTTAGGCGTAACTCCGCCAAGGATCATCTCATCAAGAAAGTTTGCAGCTTCCTTGAACTTGTATACATTGCAAAATCCACTTATTACTTTCCCATAAAGGCCTGCATCTGGTTTCAAGCCTTGAAGCTTCATCCTGTCAAGAATCTCTGTAGCTTCTTGAAGCTTTCCTTCTTCACAGAGTCCATGAAGCAAAGTACTATATGTGATTATGTTCGGCTTATGGCGCTTGCTAACCATTAAGTCTAATAGTGCCATTGCTTGTCCAGAACGCCCACCCTTGCAAAACCCATCCATCAAAGAGCTGTAAGTAAACACGTTTGGAGTAATACCTTTGCTTGACATGTCTTCAAAAAATTCCATAGCCTCATCCAAGTTCTTAGATTGACACAAACCATGTATCAAGGAAGTATAAGTAACAACAGAGGGCAAACAACCTTTTGTTCCCATCTCCTTGAATAGCCCCTTTGCTTCCCCAATCTTTCCCATCCTACACAATCCATTGATCAAAGTACCATACGTATACGAATCTGGGGTGCACCCCTTATTGGGCATCTCGCGGAATATTCGAAGAGCTGAATCCATAGAATTACTGTTCTTACAAAGGGCTTTGATCAAAATATTAAGCGAAATAACACTAGCTGGAATGCCAGTTTCTCTCATATACTTATAGAACTTGAAAGCAATCTTTAACTGGTTTTCTTCAACAAGAATGCCAAGTATGGTAATGTAAGTTTTTTGGGTTGGTTTACACTGAAAGTCCTCCATCTTGTGGAAGACCCTCACGGCATCCAGCGGCCTGTGAACGCGGCCGTACCCTCTGCAAACAGAGAGGAATATATCTTCAGTAACACTACACTTCTCCTCTCTCATCCTATCGAGTAACGCCTCTGCGGACCTGAACTGGTTCGCGGAGACTAACCGAGAGACCATGAGACCAAATGTGGTGTGATCATGCCGGAAACCATTGGTGTATTCGGCTGTTGCCGAATCGAATACAAGAACAGCTTTCTGCAAGTCCTTTTCAGCTTTTATCAGCTGCCCAACTTGGGAAGTCGTGATTTGTTTCGACCATTTGAACAAAGTTTTACTTCCCATTCTTCGCACCAACTCTCTCTCAGTAATGGCAATCACCCACTCCAAATTAAGCTTCAATTTGCACAATAAACGGTTCCACGAAAATCTCCGAATCAAAACAAAACTACCCACGAACAATATGAATCAATTAGCAGCAAAATTCAAGCTATGACATTTGGTCTAAACTCTCTGAGGCATTTCATCAAACAGATTCGGGTCGCCATACATCACACAAGAATTTCGCGGGAAAAAGTATGAATTGAACTCAAACACAAGGAGTAGCTACCTCCTCAGCTGATTTCTTGTCGTGCAATTGCTTTTCTCCTTCTGATTCGGTGTATTTTTGCCGTCGCCGTTGCTGTCTATGAGTGGTGATACTTAGCGGAGGCGCTTTTGACGGCGGCGGCGCGAAGACTGGATGACAATTTACGAATTTGGATCGAGACATGAAGTATTTGAATCAGGCCCAATCGTTAAAAGGTCATGTCCGATATGGATCGGGTCGATCCACCATTATGTTGGGTCATGTCCGTTATAGGCCCAACAAATGATGAGGTGACTTTTGTCATCATATTTTGGGGTTTTCAAATAAGTAAATTGTATCAATGATCTTTCAACTTTCTTCAAAACGTGCAGTTATAGTCTTTTTCATCAATTCCGTTAGAACTTCCTTCAAAATGAGTCACGTGTCATGCACGTAAGGCTGAACCAATGGGCAAATATAAAATCCAAATGTGCAAAATTGTAGAAAAAGGCCCTCAACTTTAATTCAATTGGAGAAGTAGTTCTTTAACTTTAACCCAATTGTAAAAATGTTCATTCCAACATAACTCATTTTAATGGAATTCTGACGAAATTGACAAAATGAGCTATAGTTACACATTTTGATCAGTTAAGGGACCAATGATAAAATGATTTTTTGTTGAGGGACCATTGCTTCTCTTATTAGTTAAAGTTGAGAAAGCATTGCTACAATTTTCTCTTTTCAAATCAAACGGTTTGATAAAACTTCACTGTTACTCAATTTTCTTCAACTTTGATCTCATATATTGAAATGATTGACTATTATAGAACGTAAATTGTCACCCTGAACTTACATTAGAGTTACAACGTCGGATCTGTCAACCTACGTACTTAGAGCCCAAAAATCGAAACTACATAGAATCTATGCGTACCTTAAAACAAATCATCCGTGTGAATAAATTGTGAGCCGTTTGGTCGATCAGATATTTTTTTGGGTAAGTGGACTAGTTGTTGCACAAAAATCATTAAAGCTTTTATAAGCTTTGTGTTCCAACAATTTGATGCCCGTGACAAACAGGTGAGAGGAGCAAAAGGATTCAAAGCTCACAGAGGAAAGGGAATTACGTAAACGCAAACGATAAGGCGATCGAAAACACACCCATCCCCGTCGCTCCTACGCCTTACGCTGGGGATAAGCAGGGCCCCCTCGCCTCCCTCAGTTCACATCCCCATATGTCACCCTCATTCTCTATCCACCCCCACCATAGTGCCCCATATTCCTCCTCCCATCCTATCACCATTCAACAACTCAAACCTCTTCGAAATTATTTAAGACCGCTTATAAAATAACTAAAAGCGAAATTAACAATCAAATCATTTTTGATCGTGCTTCTTAAAAGAAGTTAAAAACGGTTTTAGATTTATAAGTACTTTCTTAAAAAACAGTGATTATGCATATTCAGAAAACACTTCCAACATGCTAACATTTTGTGGAAAAACGTATCTTATTTGAATTTTTGATATATTTTAGGATTACAATTCTAATGTACATGTAAAGGCAGAGGAGTACTTGAACTGAAAATGCAGTTGGTTGTAAAAGAGGTTGTATGCACTTTTGGATTCAACGGGTTTGTAACAAAACCACCTTTAACATAGTGCAATCACCTAACTTAAGCTCTTATAAGCAGAGGTGCTACATGGAATGAAATCCATTATGAATCTCTGGGTCCGAAACCTACGAACCGAGAGATTCAATATGTTGAAGAGAGAGAGAGAAAGAGATTCGCATTGTTAAATTTTTTGAGTTTTTGCTAAGTGAGCCAATGAAATAGACTAACAGAGATCAAATTGAGTGGTCCAAATCTCTCTGGACACAGGGCTACATAAGCAATTTCTAACTTAATCACACCGGCGGATGTACTACACTAACGTGTTCCGCCTCGTACAAGATCCTAACCAAACGAACGGAAACAAAAGCAATTAGCCGCCTTCGTTCTCCCTGCAAAACGATTCGTTTCGTTCTCTGTCCCTGCCCTGTTCAGAACAACAAATAAGAGCTCACTGTATCTTCCCAATTCACATTCCCCACTCCCTCTCAGCCACTCGGTCCTCCCTCTTGCTTTCCCCACCAATCATGGAGTCGCGAGTGTTGTCACGCGCCACCGCATTCGCACCGCTACCCTACCAGCGCAAGCCATCCCACAGAGAAAACGGCGCCGTCTCGTTCGTCTCGGCCCGGCCGATAGGGGCCGTGAGCGAGGGTGGGAACCTCATATGGGGAAGGCAGCTCCGCCCGGCGCTGCTGCTCGAGGCGTCCCCGATAAAGAGGGAGATTCTCAAACCGTGCCTCGCCGCGGCCTCGTCGCCGGCTCAAGGAGATTCCGCCGGGTGAGGTCCGTCTCCTCCGTTCCGACTCGTCTGACTCGCCACCGTCAGCCTCCGTACTAATGAGTTTTTTTGGTTTGTGTTTTTTGCCGGTTCCTTCTGACTCGGTGGTGTTACAGGGACGCGAAGGTGGCGCCGATCGCGTTCTTCGACAAGTACCCGTTTATCCTCACCGGTTTCTTCTTCTTCATGTGGTACGGACTCGCGCGCTTCACCTACAATTTAACGGCTTAATATAAATTGTTGAAACAGTTTATATTTAATTTGAATTTATTTGTATATATATTTTTGAGTAATCATTGTGTCAGGAATTACGGATTTATCCTTGGTTTGCAGGTATTTTCTGAACGTAATTTTCAACATCATGAACAAGAAGATCTACAATTACTTTCCGTATCCATAGTAAGTGTCCCATTTTCCATTTTTTAATACAACTAGATGTTACTGTGCTATATTAAATTATATACTGTTGTGCGAGAAAGCCAAGTGCTTTAGAGCAAGTCCATTCCCCTTTTGAAGCGGGTCCAAAGTCTAAAAAAATTAGCTGGCATTCCCAAAAACCCACTTCATCCTACAAAATAGACCGGCCCAAAGTTCACCAATCTCTAGGCCGGCCCAGAATGGACTGAGTGAGGAATCGGCCTATCTGATGTCATGTTGACGTCAACCATGACTGATTCTTTTTTATGCGGCTGGCGTGTGGGTGCGTGTTTTAGACTTTAAAAAAAAAATTGTTAGAATCTCACTGTGAGCCACGCGTCCACTTTTGGACGGTTGGATTTCAACATTTTTGAAATCCAACGATCCAGATTAATTAACTTAATACAAAATTATAAGAAATGTTTAAAAATACAGAAAAAAAAATTTAATGATTTTTTTTATATATAAATACCTAACCATCTTCTACACAAATTGTACTTTCGGAAAATGACACATGACGCGACAAGATTGGTTAAAAATTCTATCCGAAATTAAAAATAATTTTTTTATTATTTTATAAAAAATTAATAATATTTTAATACAAATTGACTAGATTTTGGGCCAGCTCATTTTTTAAGAGTGGAGATTCATTTGGCCAATTAGTGTTCAATCAAATCAATTGCTATTCATTTGGGTGGATTAAATGGACTTTGGGCCAGGTCATTTTTTAGGGGTCAATTTTCTCTTATGCAACGAGATACTACTATGCTATATTTCAAATCATACACTATCTAAATGTTTTCATGCAACGAGATTTTACTGTGTTGTATTTTAAATCATGTAGTTGCGAAAAAGCTAAATCGTTTCCTGCATCAAGATGTTACTGTGCTATATTTTAAATCATACAGTGTTATGCGAAGAAGCTAATTATATGATAGTGTACAATTAGCTTAAAATACGGTCGTAATGACATATCCCATGCCAGTTCTAGTTATTTTAAGTTCCGGCTTCTTCTGAAGAAATGAGTTTTGTTGTGTGCGGGTGCAGTTTTGTGTCGGTCGTGCACTTGGGTGTCGGAGTAGTGTACTGTTTGATCAGCTGGGCCGTGGGACTTCCCAAACGCGCTGTAAGTGAACCACTTCAATAAATAAAGGGGGATTTGAATTCGAGAGTTAGAATGGGCAAACTGACCTAACTCACGTTTGCAAATATGTGTCTGGTTCACTTGAAATGTGACTGGTGTTTTCTCTCCATGCAGCCCATTGATGCAAACCTCTTGAAGCTGCTCATCCCAGTGGCAGTGTGCCATGCACTTGGCCACGTCACCAGCAACGTCTCGTTTGCAGCCGTTGCTGTCTCCTTCACACATACAATCAAAGGTGAGAGCACAAATTTATGATCCAGCAGATTTCGGAGAATAACAAATGACTATAAAATTAATGGTGCATTAACGTTGGATTTATTTGTTTCAGCTCTTGAGCCATTCTTCAACGCTTCTGCTTCGCAATTTGTCCTCGGACAATCAATCCCCTTGTCTCTATGGCTGTCCCTGGCTCCTGTTGTTATTGGTATGCTCTTCTGTTTATGTTCATTCAGTTGTAATTGTATTATCCGAGATTTAACCAAATGTGTTGATATTAATGTGCAACTCATTATTTCGATGAATCATTTGTCCGAACAGATATAAATTTAGTATCCCGTAAGTTGGTATTTCCATGGTTTTAAAATGCAGGTGTGTCGATGGCATCGCTGACTGAGTTGTCTTTCAACTGGCTTGGCTTCATTAGTGCTATGATTTCAAATATCTCCTTCACTTACAGGAGTATCTATTCAAAGAAAGCCATGGTGAGTTTTCCTTCTCGAAAACTTTACGTTTTGAATTCTCCAAGTTAACTTTTCCCTCTTTATATAACATTTTTGTTATTTCTGCAGACTGATATGGACAGTACCAATCTCTATGCTTATATTTCAATCATTGCACTCTTCGTCTGCATTCCACCCGCTCTCATCGTGAGTATACTTCTCTTGAGACCCCTGGAAGTTTGATTCTGCAACTGAAATAATAATTTTGATGAATTCCGTGTCTCGTCTCTCATCAACAGTTGGAGGGACCTCAACTGATCAAGTATGGCTTCAATGATGCAATTGCCAAAGTAGGACTTGTCAAGTTCGTCACCGATCTCTTCTGGGTTGGATTGTTTTACCATCTCTATAACCAGGTACATGTGTAGTAGCATAATCTTCTCACTTGAATTCAATTGTTATGAAATCATACGAACGGTTTATGTTTTTCCAAATTCTCAGTTGGCCACCAACACCCTGGAGAGAGTGGCGCCTCTTACGCACGCAGTTGGAAACGTGCTGAAGCGTGTGTTTGTGATTGGCTTCTCGATCGTGGTCTTTGGTAATGATTTTATGTCTGACAATCTTCAACTTCGTTTTTAGATCAATGAAAACTTGACTCTTTTGTGTTCTACTGCTCGCAGGTAACAAGATTTCAACACAAACTGGTATTGGAACTGCCATTGCAATTGCAGGAGTGGCAATCTACTCTTACCTCAAGGCGAAGATAGAAGAAGAGAAACGAGTGAGTCAGATATAGCTAAGTAGATAGTTCATGCAATCTACTCTTGCATCCAATGTCTGCAATCGTGCATGTTTGGAGTTGCCTTTAAACTAGTATTAGAACCCGCTTGGGACTGCTTATGTAGGAAGCACTTCTGCTCACATTTTTCTCAGTTAGCTAATGCATTTTTCATTTTCTTTCCTGAAAATCCAGCAAGGAAAAGCTGCATGAGACGGAATGAAGAACGGACATGGAGGGAACCATGCATTGTAAATTTCATAAATTCCCTTCAGAAGAAATTGCAAATTGAGTATCTGTTATCTACGTCATAGTTTGTTTCCTTTCCCTTCCCACCCCACTCTCCCCCACCCCCCCCCCCCCCCCCCCTTCCCTCTTCTTCCTTTTTCTTTCCCTCTTTTTTTCCCCATTGATTGAGAGTACAAAGACATTCTAATTTGTAATGGTCTCATGAGATTCTAGATGATGTTTTAATTACTTCTTTATCATGTTTCTTGTTTACATGATTTTTACTTTGTATTTATTTCATCATCTCATCAAAGTCACGCAATTCATTTTATTTTTACATGATATCAGTTGTCTAGAGTTTTTATTAACGTCTCGGTCTTCGTGACAACCTTTTCTTAATATTTTTTTCTCCCATCCTCTTTTTGTAAGTTGGATGTGCCAAACAATTACAATAAATCATAAAGGAAAAAAAATTATTTAAAGCCCGAAAGTGATTGGACAATTGTTCCTACAACTCTTTTCCGCAGACAAGTGGTTGTAAGAATAGTTGTCTGATCACTTGGTTGCAGTTAAGTTTTTTAATCGATTGGAAATTCAGAGCTGCAAAACACTGGCCTCCAACTGTAGACACACTTCTCTTTGAGGAATGAAGGATAATCAAAGATTTAGCCACTCAAGCAAGGGTGAGGATAAGGACCTTCCAAGTTCTATTGGGGTCCTTAAAAAGATGGTTCAAGATATTCAAGAGGGGAGAACCATAAAATTTTGGGAGTGGATTGTACCCTCTACTAAATGCTTTTAGTTGACCATTTTCTTATTGGTGATCAGAAACTTGCCATAAACTCTAAAAGCCAAATCAACATTTTGATACATTTTATTATTAAAATAACACAATTCCTCAGTTAGTGCTAGAAAGTGCATTATAGCAACTTAGGGCATGTTTTGTTGGGAGTATGATTCTCTCCTCTTCAAATTTCCTCTCCTTCTATTTGAATGATCATGATTAAATCACGTCAACATTTTGTGTTGACTTTTTTTTTTATAGAAAGAAACAGAGAAAAGTGAGAGAAAAGTGGAGATGAGAGAATCCTACATTCTTAGGTTGATTGGATCAAATTGGATATGATTTTTCACCTTTGTGCGGTGTGCTTATCTTTAATATTAGAAAGCTAGATGTATATTATAGATGAAATAAATAATCATAGAAACTTGTCCTGAAAAGTAGCAATTATATAACCAAATCTTCAACATGGGTTTCAATTCTTCGAATCAACAAGCTCGTCGACAACCCTTCTTGCTTCTCCTTATTCTTTTTATTCTTATTTGGATTTTCATAACAATGGATGTCTTGTGTGGGTCGTGAATCGTAATTTTAATCAATATGAAATACAAAGTTTGATTCAATTTAGACCACCAAATGAGGCCTTATTGACCCAAAAATAAATAAATAAATAAATTTCACCACGTCACAAAATCATATATTTCTATTAGGGGTGGTTTGGTATGAGATCCCATACCGAAATCTTTGTCCCGATTTCCAAACCGAAATTTTCGGGAATCCCAATTTCAATACCGATCCCAAACCAAATTTTCGGGAATCCCGAAATAGTTTTGGGATTTCGGGACAAATCGGGAATCCCTAAATGGTTTTGGGTTTTTGGACAAAAATTTGACATATTATGCTTTTGGGCTAAAATTCAACATTTTATATTAAAAATTGACATATAGGCAGGCCCAATCTGTCAATTTGTTTCTACTAATCTGTGCACAAATCTACCAATTCAAAAGCATCTGTGCACAATCTGCCTATTCAAAAGCAATCTGCCAATCTATGCACAATAGCATTTGCCTATTCAATTTCAACAACACATGCCTACTCGGTTGAGGCAAATAGAATTACCTTGTCCTTGATGTCCTTGTGGCATTGGTTTGTTTGTACACCTTCTCTGTTAACCATAACACACCAACCAAACAACATTCTGTTTGCCTAATACCCCAAGTAATTCTCATAAAAAGACAAAAATTTTGATCTTGCTTAAACTTTGATCAACATTGGTAAATATTGGTCGCTAATGTGACATCCATTTTATTAATAATGGCTTCCTACTAGAAGAGAATAACCTCCACGGCTCCACATATGCTATTAAATCAAAATCTGAGAGAGTATTAAATCGGAATCTGAGAAAGTATTAAACCAATATGCAAAAACCCAAGAACATGAACCATTAGATCAATTAAATAGAATCTGATATGTGAAACCAAACAAACCCTAAATTTACAAACCCTAATCTAGAATTCGAAAATTAAATTTCAAAAACCCTAAAATTACAAACTCTAATCTAAAATTCGTAAAATAATTTTCACAAACCCTAAATTAAATTTCAAACCCTAAATTAATTCCCATATTTATTTACTTGTGTCTGAATATGAGAGATAGAATCGCGTGAGAGAGTCAGAGACTCCTGAGAGAGAGAATCGAGAGAGAGAGTCGCGATATAGAGAATCGTGAGAGAGACCTCAGATCGGTGGTAGTTGTGACTCTATATCGTGAAGGAAGGGAGAGACAGCGGTGGATGATCCACGTGTGGTGGTGGGCCGGTGAATGGCTGGCAGTGAGATTGAGCTGAGAGAGAGACTGAGAAATGAAATGAAAGTTAGAAACTGGAGTGGAGTTAGTTCAGTCCTCGATGGGGACAAACAAAGCTGAAACTTGAAAGCCTAACAAGGAATAGATGGACGGCATAGATTAATTTGAAACAATCCAACGGTTCAAATTAATTATAATTATAATTAAAAAAATAATATATATATATATATAATAATTAAAAATATATATTTTCGGTTCGGTATGGGAATATCGAAATATTGGAAAGGCAATCCCGATTCCTATATCGAAATTTTGGTATTTTTTCGGTATGGGAATACCAACATTTTGGAAAAATCGGTTTGGGACATTTTTGGTTTGGGATCGGTATTTTTTTGGTTTGGTTTGGGAATTTTGGGAATTTTTTCCACCCCTAATTTCTATCCTAAAATGTTAGAGCATCTCCAATGGTGAAGCTAAACGCGTATTTCATTGTCGAGTGATCTACGGTGGCGATTATCAGGCTAATGAATGCATTCAGTTTTATCTTTCAGTCTTTTTATTTTTTTATTATTTTTTTATATCAAAAGTTAAACAAAACTGTACTATAATGACTGACGTGACAAATTGCTAACTCATTTACCTTATAAATAGAAAAAATGTATCACTCCAATAGAATACTGAAACAAGTAGACAAATTTGAATCATTTTGTCTTGCCGGCCGATGATGTACAAAGCCCATTTTCTAATCATCCACTTCACAGAAGCCCAGCCCAATGGTGTACAAACTAGAAACGGGGCCCACAAACTGAGGAAAGCAGAAACACATGCTCGATCCTCGCTCACCCAATGACAAGATCGCATCCAACGAACACACAGAATCCAAACCAACGAACACCAAGAACCCTTCGATAAACACACGCACACACATGATGATACGATGCGATAACATATTAACTTAATTCAACCAAAACAAAAAACATAAAACAAAACAAAAAAAAGATGAAAACTGAACAAAGAAAGAACCTTAAAAATTGTTGCCAACAAAAAAAAAAAAAAAAAAAAAAAAAAATCTGAAAATTCAAGAAATAAAACATATATACAAAATTAAAACAAAACAAGCAGCTGAGAGTCCAACACACACGACACAAACATTAAAAACCGAAAAGTCATCGTTTCACATGAAAGTAGCATCGTGTGAATTTAAAAAACACAAAAATTTAGAAACAAAAAAGTGAAAAATCAAATATTATGGAAGGTGGTGGAATTGGAATTAGAATCAGAGGGAGGAGGAAATACTACTGTTGCTGTTGCTGTTTTTATAATGTTCCTCGTCCCCCTGATTTTCCCTTTTCCTATTTTTCGATATTATTAATATTAATCATTGTTTTTGTTAATGATGTTATTGTTTGTTGTTGTGTTTTCTTTTCAATCCCCGTAAAAATTCAACATTTATTTATTCCTAAATGTTTATTCTTCGTATTCTTATTATTCCATCATGATAATCCTACGCCTTTTTTCTTCTCGATCTCGTCTTCCTTGACTGGTACGGTATTTTGTTTTTAGAGAGAGAAAGAACGAACGAGAGTTTTAGAGAGAGAGAGAGAGAGAGGGAGAGAGAGAGAAGGGGCAAGGAAATCGGATTCCTTTGGAAGACCCAGTTTTTTATGAGAATTTGGGGATCAGGGTTTCGAGGTTTGAAGGTTTGAGGGATTGAAAGGCGGAAGCTTTCGGTGAAATCCCAGATCTCGGTCTCGATTTCAATGGAGGCGGCATCGGAGGGAGAAAATCAGAACAAAAATCATGAGAGCAATAGTAAATTTAACAATTCCAGTGAGGGGCAGAGCAAGCCCAAGCGTCAGATGAAGACCCCCTTTCAGCTCGAAACCCTCGAGAAAGCATATGCCTGTAAGTTCGATTCCTTACAAAATTCTTTTGTAACTTTTGGTTTGGATTTCTGTGGAAATTGAAGTTTTTGTTTTGATTTTTGGGTTTTTGGTCAGTGGATACCTACCCGTCGGAGGCGGTTAGGGCTGAGCTGTCGGAAAGATTAGGGCTTTCCGATCGGCAGTTGCAGATGTGGTTCTGTCACAGAAGGTTGAAGGACAAGAAGGAAGGGGGTCCACCCAAGAAGCAGCGGAAATTGGCACCCGCTTTGCCTGAGCCTCCTATGGATGATTTGGCTCATGGCTCAGAGCCGGGTAGTGATTATGGGTCGGGCTCCGGCTCCGGCTCAAGCCCCTTTGGTCATGCACAGTTGCGGAATGTGGTGGCTAGGGGTGTGGCTGATGACATTCCAATGAGGGGAAGGAGGTATTATGAGTCGCCACAGTCGAAATTGGAGCTCAGAGCCATTGCTTGTGTGGAAGCTCAATTGGGAGAGCCATTGAGGGAAAATGGCCCGCTTCTTGGGATAGAGTTTGATCCTTTGCCGCCAGATGCATTTGGGGCACCTATAGGTATAATTACTGGGTTGCCTTGTTGATTTTACAGCTCAATTGAGCAATGCCTTGTACTTGACTTATGTGGGACTGGATTGCAGCATTGTGCAGGGAATTTTGTGCATATTCTTGTTAGTGGGTTTATGTTGGTCTATTTTTCTCAGAGTATATTTGTATTCTGTACACCCTTCTATAAGATAACAGAAAATATTTTCATGACTTTGTTTTGCCATGTTTAAATGGGTCAATACGTAACCAGTTTTTCTGATAATTAAGTTTACTAGTTTGTTTAACATTCGTTCCTAGTTTGGTTTAAGATTAACATTTGCTTTGAAGGCTTTATGCTTCACGGTAGTTTAGCAAAAAAGTTTTGAGTTCCAAATTTTCTCATCTTGTGGTGGTCTAAAAGTATAGACTTTTACCCAAAGTAAATGCATTGTAATCCGAGAAGTTGTGAAAAAACATACAATTTAGTGCTTGATAAAATCAGATTGTTACCCTAGCATATTATGTCCTGTTATTTGAATGATTTTTTTGGTATGCATTTAGGTTTCCTGCTAACCCTTTTGATTATTTACTTGGTGAAGCAGTTGCGGAGCAGCTGAAGCGGTCTGCCCATGCTTTGGAGGGCAAATATGAGCGTCATGATGCAAAACCAAATAAAGTCTGTCCCTTTTTCTTTGATCAATTGATTATTTTTATACACTGTATGATGGTATGTGCAATATGATAACATCTGCTCTATAAGATGCTGGCGAGCCATTAAGTGGTATACACGTACTGCCCTTCTTATTAGTATGTGACATCCTTCAAAACTTAAAACCACAAGATAATCTTGTGGGGGTTGGATGAACATAGGGCTGGTGGTATTATTTTGCAACTCAATTGAGTACTGTTCGATGACTGCAGCAGTATCTATAGTTTCTGTGCCAGTTTTTAGAACTCTAATTCGATTGAGCATGCTTCAAGCAGTCTGAGTTTGAAATCTTAGCAAGAGTATTTGTATCTTTGTCCAAATCTTCTTAGCTTAATTTTATAAGAGTGATTTAAAGTTGTGTTTAGTTGCATGACTGGTAACAAAACAACTCATTATTAACTGTCTGGGTACTCTTTCTCCCTTTCGTTCCCTTTTCCTCCTTGTTGTGGGAACTAATGCATTAAAATTGATTTTGTACTGTTGGTATTCTTATCTTTTTCTGTTGCCTGCAATTTTCGGTGTTTATGTACTCATGTGTCCTCAATTCTTTTTGGATGAAACATTGAATTAGAATGAGTTTTCATCCCAGGTTGCTCCAAGGACCCTCCATGAATATCCCTTTCCTCAAGATCACTCCAGTATTCGGTCTGATGCATATGGACAAGTCTCTCAATCTCATTTTCACGATTCAGCCATTGATGGTCCATCTGCAAGAACTTCATCATTTGCTGTAGGAAATGAGCCGTTGTCAAGGGTTCATGTTGTCCATGGTCATGCGTCGCGTGTTCGTCTTCTGTCTCAGCAGGAGAGGCAAGCGGTGCCTTACTCATCTCCTGTTGATGATGGAAGTCTACCACAAAGGGACTCCTTCACTAATGTAAGAGTAAATACTCAGTTTAGTGATCCCCCTGTTGTTGCACCGGAAAACTCTAATGTATTATCTGAAGATCAAATTAATGACTCTATTCTGCGAATGGAGAGGAAACGCAAGGTATACTTGTGCAGTTAACTTTATTTGAATAGTATTTTTTTTCTCAGCCAAGGACTTAACTAGTTGCGCCTTGTAGAGTGAAGAAGCGAGAATCGCTAAAGAAGTTGAAGCTCATGAGCTGCGGATCCGGAAGGAACTGGAGAAACAAGATATTCTGAGGAGAAAGGTTCTTTCAGTCCTAAACAATTGTTTCTGAAGCATAGCAGTTTGTATGCTGATATTTTGAATTTTCTGCTTATAGAACGAGGAACGAATGAGGAAGGAAATGGAAAGGCAAGACCGTGAAAGACGAAAAGAAGAAGAGAGGTTGATGCGTGAAAGGCAGCGCGAGGAAGAGAGATTAAAGCGTGAGCAAAAACGTGAAATTGAACGAAGGGAAAAGTTTTTACAGAAAGAGTATATAAGAGTAAGTTCGAGGACTTACTAATGTAATGCATATGTGATGCATCTTTGATTTTTCATCATAACGTGATAAATTCTTAACCCCCCTGGGTTTATCGTGTAGGCTGAGAAAAGGAGGCAGAAGGAAGAGCTTCGCAAAGAGAGAGAGGTAGTGAGACGCAAAGCTGCACTTGAGAAGGCAACTGCACGCAGGCTTGCTAAAGAATCTATGGAGCTTATTGAGGATGAGCAACTAGAACTAATGGAGTTGGCAGCTGCAAGCAATGGTTTGTCCTCCATTATTTCTATTGATCTTGACACCCTGCAAAACCTTGATGCATTCAGAGGTAGGCGTTGTTTGGTAACATGAATACCTCTCTTAACCCTTGACATGGCTGCTTAGAGTACCAAATTATATCTTCTAGCCCTTTATAAATCCATGTGATCTACTATTCTATTCAGTATCCTCCCAATTGGTGTATGTTCTCTGGCACTCATTCAGAGAATTTTGAAGTTAAATCTTTTGAATCTTCTTGAATTCAGTTTAATAAGCTTGATACTGACCGATCCAGGACTTTTAATGTACTAAATTGAGCAAATAAAATATGCAGTCTATAGTAACTCTATAAATTTATTCAATGACGTGATTTTTCGTGGTTCAGATTCTTTGGTTGCATTCCCACCTACGTCTGTGCAATTAAAAAGACCATTTGCAATTCAGCCGTGGATCAATTCAGAGGCGAATATTGGTAACCTTCTCATGGTGCGTTCTTCCTTTTTCCTATTAAACGAGCTTTTAAAAGTACCTTATATGCTGATATCAACTATTCTTGTACGATTTATGGGTACAGTATGTCTTGTGCACAGGGCATAGTCAGTAATATCTATGGTCCAGCCTCTGACTATTGTGATAGTTTCACTGTGCTTGTCTTTCTTCCTGGTCTTGCGTGTGTTCCCTAGTTCTATTGTGGAAAAACGATGATAAGCTTTTATAGGTTTCGTGGACCTATAACGATGCTTTCTGGCACTTCATTATTTAGTAGAGGAGACTAATTATCACTTGTAAAGATGTTGTTCTGATATCATTTGGTGTATGTGACTGTCTTATTGGTATGTGATCTCACGGTTTTTAATTTTGTGTCTAGTTATAAATTAATTGTTCTCTCCAGTATGCATGTTACTTGTAGTAGATTCTTTGTTGCTGATATTTGAATTAATGCCTCCGATTCTGATGTTTGAATGTTGTGATGTTAACAGGTTTGGAGATTTTTGATTACCTTCGCTGATGTTCTCGAGTTATGGCCCTTTACTCTTGATGAGTTTATTCAAGCATTTCATGACTATGTGAGCCACCAATGAGTTATTTTATTTCAAAATGTGCTTTCTAATTATTTGTTCTTCATATGTTTTCTGCTGCTCATAGACTAAATACAATTTTGATATTAGGATTCAAGGTTGTTGGGTGAGATCCATGTTGCTCTCTTGAGGTTGATTATCAAAGATATTGAAGATGTTGCAAGGACTCCTACTGGATTAGGAATAAATCAAAATGGTGCTGCTAATCCTGGAGGTGGACATCCACAGATTGTTGAAGGAGTAATCTCCCGCTCTCTTCATGCACGCAGTTATTTTGTTTGCTCATTTTGTTGCTTTTTCCTAATATTTCTTCATATTTTGGATTTTACTATTCGTTTCAGGCATATGCATGGGGCTTTGATATACGAAACTGGCAGCAGCACTTAAATCTGCTAACATGGCCTGAAATATTCCGGCAACTAGCACTCTCTGCCGGATTTGGGCCACAGCTGAAGAAAAGGAGTATTGCATGGTCATACACACCTGATAAGGATGAGGTTCCCTTCTCAATTCTTTATAAGTTATCTCCTGTATCAGTTAAGAGTAGTGAAAAAAGAAAGTGAAATTTATATACATAGTTCAAAGTAAGAGCATCAAAACTTAGATGTTTGGCTTTGCTTAGGTTTGATTTGTGAGTTGAACTCGATGATATGACGAAATTCAGACTTAGCTTAATGGGAACTACAAAGGAACCCATATGAATATCATTCAGACTAAGCTTGACGACTAGTATTAGTGCAGTGCTCAAAGACTTAGTCTAATACTGCAGTTACATTTTATGTTCATACTTCATATTAAGCCACCTTATTGGTGGCTGTTCCTGTGTATATTTTCTAAAATCAAATTAGTACATTCAGACGTTACAGATTTGGAATTTCTTCTGTTTTATTTTTGTTGCTAAAAATTGCAAGACTCACTGTACAATTGTTGTTACAGGGTAAAGTTTGTCAGGATGCCATTTCTAATCTACGAAATGGTTCCGCAGCTGTAAATGCATTTGCAGTAATGCAAGAGAAAGGCTTACTGGCTCCAAGAAGATCCAGACACCGGTTGACTCCTGGAACTGTAAAGTTTGCAGCTTTTCATGTGCTTTCACTTGAGGGAAATAAGGGACTAACAGTGTTAGATCTTGCAGAAAAGATTCAGGTGACTAAAATTTATTGTTAGCAAAAATTCTGTTGTGAGTCTTGTGACAAGAGTAGTCTTTTTGGTAGTGGGTTTTATGTTCCTCATTCCTGATTTCTTTTTATTTGTCCATTATCTGTTCTTTTTTTGTAAGAAATCTGGCCTTCGGGACCTGACAACAAGCAAGACTCCCGAAGCTTCAATTTCTGTTGCTTTGACAAGAGATACTAAGCTCTTTGAAAGAATAGCTCCTTCAACATATCGTGTACGAGCTGCTTACAGAAAGGATCCTATTGATGCTGAGGCTGTACTTTCAGCGGCCAGGAAGAAAATTCAGATATTTGAAAATGGAATTTTAGCTGCGGAAGATGTCGATGATGTTGAAAGAGATGATGCTGAAAATGATGAGGTTGAAAGAGACGAAGACTTTGAATGTGAAGTTGATGAAGATCCTGATGTTGATGACTTAGCTACTCCATCAGTTGCAAAGAAATCCCCTGATGATTACAGTGAAGTAATTAGTTTCTCAGAAAATGGAAAGGACAGTTTATGCGGCGATGTTGGACTTGCTGTGAAAAATGAGTTTGATAAGGATGTTTCATGTTCCCCCGTCACTGGTTCCAAAGATGCATTCTGTCCTAGTGCTTCCTCAAAACAGTGTGTTTCGGGTGTAGATATTAGTAATAGTAATCTTGACCAAGAAAATATGGAGATTGATGAAAGCAAGTCAGGTGAGTCATGGGTTCAAGGACTTACAGAAGGGGAATATTCTGATCTCAGCGTGGAAGAGCGTCTTAGAGGTCTTGTTGCCTTGATTGGTGTTGCAAATGAAGGAAACACTATTCGTGTTGTTCTTGAGGTAAATATTTCCTTTCAAGTTTTTGAAATCAATGTATTGCTGTATTTTCTGTGTAAAACATAAATTTGACACCAAAATTCAACAGGATCGATTAGAAGCTGCAAATGCTCTTAAGAAGCAAATGTTGGCAGAGGCACAGCTGGATAAAAGTCGCCTAAAAGAAGAGAATGTTGGTAGGTTAGATTTTCAATCTTTTATGGGAGGCAAAGCTGACGTACAAGCTACCGGAGTAGAGGACGGCCAAAGTCCCTTACGGGATGTTGATAACAGAAACATTGAAGCATCTCCAGTCACTGCAGAAAATCAAAAGTCTATCCATGGGTCACAAGGTGTTCAGAATCAGCTAAATGGTGTGCCTGTTGAAAGGACCTCAGCAGCCCAAGATTTCTCCATGGGTTCTGATAACTTTTTGTCTCAGCAACTTGCATATGCATCAAAAAGGTCACGCTCACAGTTAAAATCATATATTGCACATAGAGCAGAAGAGATGTATGCATACAGGTCCCTGCCTCTTGGTCAAGATCGTAGGCATAATCGATACTGGCAATTTGTTGCATCTGCATCAAGAAATGATCCTGGTTCAGGCAGAATTTTTATTGAATTGAACAATGGAAGCTGGAGGCTTATTGACACTGAAGGGGTAACGCTTAACAGTTTTTATATTCTGTTTCAATGGCATGTGTCTCTGTGTTTTTGTGTTTCTTTTTGCACAAATGAATGTTGTTGGTTATGCAGATTACATTATATCTTTAGGATAAACCATTATTGAGCCCTTCATCCATTTGATGTGAATCAAAGTTGTGTTGGGCATCATTTCCTTCTCAGCAAAGTTGGAAACTTATTATCCTTTTATGCTTGATAGATTTGACATGCTGTTTCAGTTGGCAGTATGTCTTAGGTTCTCAAGTCACATTTGTAATAGGTTTTTGTCTGCTTGTTGGCGTGCTTAAATTTTATGCTTGCTAGATTTGACATGTTGTTTCATTTTTTTAAAGAGCTTTATGATCATAATATTTTGAATTCATTGTCTGTATAGGCCTTTGATGCTCTTGTTACGGCTCTGGACACACGCGGGATTAGGGAATCTCATTTACGCTTAATGTTGCAAAAGATTGAGGCATCCTTCAAGGAGAATGGTCGGAAAAATGCACATTGTCCTAACAATGCAGGCCCGAGTAAAAACCATGTTAAAAACGAAGCCGGCGAAATGGATTCTAGTCCTGATTTCCCTTCTCGTTTTGACAGCCCTGAAAGTACAGTCTGTGCTTTGAATTCTGATACAACGCAGAGCTTCTCTTCTTTCAGAATTGAGCTCGACAGAAGTGAAACTGAGAAAAGGGCTGCCTTGAGAAGGTATCAAGATTTTCAGAAGTGGATGTGGAAAGAATGCTTTAATTCATCTACCTTAGGTGCCACGAAATATGGGAAGCAGAGATGCAGACCGCTGTTTGATGTTTGTGATGTCTGCCTCAGTTGTTATTACTTTGAGGATTCCCACTGCGATACTTGCCATCAGACTTTTGATGCTTTCAACAGAAATTTTGACTTTAATGAACATGTAATTCAATGTAAAACAAAAAGGACGTTGGAACCTTGGGATTTCCATGTTCCTTGTACTTCTGTTCCCTTGGCCAGGAGATTGCTCAAGGCATTAATAGCTCTTGTTGAGGTGAGCTACTAATGCTTTACACCTCGGGTTCTGCTGGCATCTAATGTATCCACGCTTGATTTTTTATTCAGTCTACATATCACTCACTTTTTGTTTCACAGGTATCTACCCCACCAGAGGCTCTTCAATCGGTTTGGACTGAAGACCGTCGAAAGATGTGGGGAGAGAAACTGAATGCGTCATCATCAATGGAAGAACTTCTACAGGTTTCTATCCCTTTACTTGTTTTATCTTATGCTCAACCCTATATCCCCAAGAAATTTTGTTTTTCTGATTTCCTTTTTTTTGTTTTTTACAAACAAAATGAAAAGTATCGTGTGGAAATATTTATCCATCGTTTTCACTTCCATTTTTCTCCATGCTATTCTATTCACAACTCACCAGTGAGTTTTTGGGCCTGTACGACCATGGCTCCCCGTATGTCTGTTCCCATACTTTTTATATGATAAATTGCTCATTTTTGGACAAAATTCCTCGCAGACATTGACTCTGTTTGAGACTGCTGTGAAGAGAGACTTTCTGTCATCACACTTTGCACTGACAGAGGAATTACTGGGCTCCTGCAAACAGTCGGGGGTTATTCGCGATTATCTTGACAGTGGATCCGTTCCTGTACTTCCTTGGATACCACTTACCACTGCAGCTGTGGCTCTGAGGCTTCATGAGATAGATTCAGCAATTACATATGTAAAGCAAGCGAAACCTGAGCCCACTGCGGACAAGGAAATGGGAGAATATCTTGTGAGTTTTCCCTTTTTCTCTTTGCTCTCATTCTTGGTATTCCCAGCAAAAATAAATAAATTGAAAGAGAATCTGCTGGAAACTTGGTGATAGAAAAGCATGCAAATCTTTAAAAGACAGCTTTTATGAAATTCCATAGATGTTGAATTGATGTTGGTGGTGTATATACATCTTCTACCGTGTCGTTCAACTTACATGTGCTTTTTTCGTCTACAGAATCAACCTATGAGACTTCTTACATCGAGGAGTGAGACTGAACTAACAGAAGCAGGCCTCAATGAGTACACGAGGGAAGACAACAGTACTCACCTGAAAAGTGGACGAAACAGCTTTAGACGTGGTAGAGGAGGTCGAGAGCAAGGACGCGGTAAAAGGTGGCAGAAAAAGGTGAATAATCCCAAATCAGTGGTAAGTCGTCGGAACATTAGGGGTAATGAGAATTTGAATCAAGGGTTGAGAACTGTGGGAAAACGAACGCAGGGACAAGGGAGTGGACGGGGTCGCCGAACTGTTAGAAAGAGGAGAATGAAGAACAGGGCTGTTGAGGAGACACCTCTGGGCCGTATGAGTGACATACGCAGCAGCCCTGAGAGTGGAGGAGAATCGCCAAGAAACTTGGCTGAGGAATGGGATGATGAAAAGATCGATATGAAAGGTGATGAGCAAGGAGAGGGATATGAACAAGGAGAGTTGGAAGAGGGATATGAACAAGGAGAGTTAGGAGAGGGATATGAACAAGGAGAGTTAGGAGAGGGATATGAACAAAGAGGCGCATTGGAATCTGAAGACGAGGAACAAGCAGTGGGATATGAACAAGGTAACTGGGAAATTGGGTTTGATGGGACTTCCAGCGGATGGAACAGGGGTTTAGTAGAAGCTAGTGACAACGATTTGGATACTTCTGAAGATGACAATAACGTCATGGAAGAAGTGAGAGATGAAGATTCAGAAGGGGATGTAGATGTCGATATGAGTGATGCCTCAGATGAAATGCCAAACGCGATGAGAAACGATGATGGCACAGAGTCGGAAAGTTCAGATGACTATAGTGAATGAAGATCGAAATATGAACTGCCTCTGCGCAACCGAGGTACCCTGGCTGCATACAGTTTTAGATAATGCAGCTTTACTAGCTGCTCGTCTCATCCTGGTGACGGAAATCAATATCGGCCTCCCCAAATCTTGATTTTTGCTATTATAATTATTAGATTAACATTTCCATTTGATGGATTAAATTGCTAAGTGGAAGTGTATGGATAGAGGATACTGGTTTAGGGGGAACTGCAATAGTTTTGTGGTGTAACGCGTTAAGTCATTAAGCGTGTAACAAAACCATTTATTTACCTAATCAAAAGGTGAGCAAGTTACTTATAGCGCAAGCAACACATGTTCTTGTATTTTTAGTTTGTGAAATGCCAAGGACATTCTTTCAAAAGTCAAAAACCATTCCTTCAAACATCACTTGTGCTTGCACACACTCACTTTACATCTCAAGAATCTCTCTCAATTTAGTCGTCGAATTAATTTTCAAACGTCAGATCTAAAGATAGAAATTAAAAGATGAAATTCAGATGAGACTCAAAGCTTTATTCTCTGCTTTCATAAGAGCTAGAATCGCTCAGTGTACTATTGGACAAAACAAATGTTTAACCTTACAAAGACAAACTATTAATACAAAGATCCCAGCCATCCAAAAAATATACACAAGCGCCCTTAGATTCGCATAGCACATCGGCTCGAATTCTGATCAAGCCGGCAAGCATTTCTTAATTCCAGCCTTCTGTTCGGCAGTCAATCTTGTCGGAAACTTGATGTTGAATTTAATTCTGAGGTTACCCTTCTTGGAGGGGTCTTTCGGTACGGGCATTCCCTCCCTAGGGACTACCTCCTCATAGTCTGGGCTAATCACATTGTTGATGGGGATGGTGAGGCTCCTTCCATCTAGGGTGGTCAGGCGGACAGTGTAGCCTGTTAGAGCTTCTGCTAGAGTAATCCTCTGCGTGACAATAAGATCGTTCCCATCCCTTGTGAATGTGCTGTGTGGTTTCTCATCGATTATGAACACAAGATCCGCAGGAGTTATGTTTCCTTGCTCGTTCCCTTTCTCCGGGAAGGTGATTTTGGTTCCCTTTTTCCAGCCAGGCTTGATTTCTATGGTTAGTATTTCCTCCACTTGCATGGTCTTCCTGCGTAACATAATTCGAACACATTGCTTTACTAGTACATTCAAAAGATGAGAACCCAAAATACACAACACGCAAAACTCGCGTTTTTTTTCCCCAACAGACATTCTAAACTATTCTAATCTACGGAAAGAGAAAGTCAAACTCGATTGCAAGAAGGCGGGAACCCTGCCGTCTAACCTAACTCACATCGGCTACATGAAACTAACATTAGAAAGCAAGTCAATGCTGACATTGTTGAAATTGGTGAATAATTAATCACAAGCACCTACTTTTTCTACAGGAAAGTGAGCAAATCAAAGGATAATCAACGAACATGACTAATTGTGCGAAAGGAGAAAAAGATGGGCGGAAATCGTTCTCCTTGTATAAATTGAGTAAGAATTAGGAACTTACCCGCTTGCATCTGCGATTTCCCTCGAAATCTTCATCTTCTTGGTAGTCCCCTTGTACAGCTCCTCAAGGCTACAAGGCAGCCTCTTCTCTATAGGTGGAGCTTTTCGTGGCGCATGACTCATGGGCCGGCCTTCTCCGAATGAACTAAACACGTCCTCCCCAAACATTCCACCAAAAGACCTTCCACCCCTCATGCCTCCACCGCCCATTCCGCCTCCCATTCCACCCATGGGGCTCGAGAACCCAAAGAAATCAGCAAAAATGTCGTCGGCGTTTCTGGGGTTGAATCTAAACACATTTGGACCGTCCCCGGTTTGGAAGAAGGTAGCTCCACCGCCAGGCCCACCCGCATCCGGCGGCGGCACTTGGCCTTTCAGTCCTTCTTCTCCGTATTGATCATAAATTGCTCTTTTCTGGGGATCACTCAGAACCTACAAAATAAAAACACAGAAAATCAGATTCCAGGTTCTGGGTTTTAATTATAGTCTCCAAAAACGTGCAAAGATTGAATTTTTTGTTTTAAAAAAGTGTTCCTGTATAAATCTACAAAACGTGAGAAGATTGAATTTTTATGCCGTTTGAGGAATTTTTAGATGAAAAAAGGGGCAATTTAGCTTCGAAATCCAAAACCCAGATGAAAAACCTTCTCTTATCAGATTAAAAACACACTAATTTCAACCGAAATCAATAGAAATTCTTCAAAAAAAGAAAAAAAAAAAAGAGAAGAAAAAACAGAGTGAAGGAAGAAAACTGTAAGGAAAACGAACCTCGTAGGCCTCAGAGATCTGTTTGAACTTGGACTCGGCTTCCTTCTTGTTGGTGGGGTTCTTATCAGGGTGCCACTTCATGGCGAGCTTTCTGTAAGCTTTCTTCAAATCGTCGTCGCTGGCGTTCTTGTCCACCTGCAGAAGCTTGTAGTAATCCACACCCATCTCTTCTTCTTCTTCTTTTTTTTCTCCTTGTGTTTGCCTTGCAATTATTATTATCGTCCTGCAAAAAGCTTTGCCAATGGCTCGAGCGCTTGAAGGCTGTGAAAATTTATATCGGAAGATGCCTTGAGATTATTTGACGAACACGGGATGTGGAAGGGAATAGAGACCTACTTGTGGAAGGAACCAGAGTGGTGTGGAACTTTCGAGATAAAGTTCACACTGTCCAGTTTTGTTTGTAAATAATGACGTGGTACCGCAAATTCTGTTGGGTCAAATTTGGTGAATCCGGATCCTCTTTGTGAGGATCATGAAGATTCTTAAATCGTGTCCGTTTATCGTATATTATATGGTCAAAAATTATTTTTAATATTTTTATTTAAAATTAAACACAAATAGTACTTGACAAAAACTGATCGCACGATATACAATGAACGAACACGATTTATAGATCCTTAGATCCTCACCAAAAGGATATGGAGAGGATCCTGTTGGAAATTTGGTACCCATATAAAAGGCCCAACTGGAAACCCAAAGTTTCAATTTTTTTTTGAACAAATGATATTATCTATAGTATAAAAAGATGGTGGATTTAGCCTCACAATTTGCGAGTAACAATGTGGTGTAAATTCTCCTTTGACGAGAATCGAATTTAAAACATTTCACTTACAAACAAGTGAAAATGAAACCCAAGGTTTCAATTTGAAGTTGGCCGACAGTAAAAGGCAAAGCACAAAGGAGGTATGAGGAAAAAGGGAATGTTGTGCCTCATATTGTGTTTTGGAATCTGAGGCACTAGAGTGCCACACCAGTGTCTGAGACGCAGCTGGGCATGGCAATGCTGAGTAAATTTTTCAAAAATTGTTCAAGTTATTCTTGGATAATGATGGGGAAGTTCGCCAGTACCTTGGGACGCAAGAGATCATCTTCGGTGAAGAGTATGAAAAGCTTGTTGTGTTGTAATAATGTGTAATTCTTTTTTTGCTTAATTTGTATTATGAGTGTGAAATATTAAAATAATTGAATTTTAGTATTATATAAAGGGAATTGTTTTGCCCTTTGCCAAAACCAATGAAGATTGCCTTTTCATCTACGCATCCACACGATTCATCAATCCCATTGCTCATTGGACCCAATGTCAAAGATCCATTTAATTAATTATTATGCAATCATCTCCTTCAACTCCAAAAACAATATTTACAATCTAACTTTTTGTAAGTTGTCTGGGCAAAGAGTTTAATACTTGACAGTTAGGCTTGTTCCTAAAAAAAAAATTGTTTATTCTAAAAGCACTTTTAGTAATTTAAAATCACTTCTTAATTGAGCTCAGTCTCACTGCAATTTTGTTTCATTTTGATTCTATTACTAAATATTGTTTTTTGGGTAAAACTTTCATTTTTTTCTTGGGGATGAGCTCATTTCTTTCTTGCGAATAACATATTTTTCACCGTACAACTTTCATAATCAGAACATTTCAATTTATTTACATATTTGAATGTCACTCCTATAAAAAAAACCATTTCAATGACAAATTATTTAGTCATTTAAATGTATAGAACAAATCAATAATTTATGTATCAAGTGATATATTCATAGTGAATCGCCTATTTATTTGATAACAACAGGCAAGAAATAACGAAACCTCACCATAAACACATGAGGTCGGCCACTTGCTATCCCACCCCCACCCCCCCACACCCCCAAAAAAAAACACCCAAAATCGAAAAGTCCAAAAACCCCTTTTTGCTACCATCACGGTCGTTCACTCACAGATTCCCTGTGATTGCACTCAAAGCTCCCTCCTTCGTCGTCTACCTCTGGACACCCCCAACCTCTCTCTCTCTACACTCGAATGCGATCTCTGCAAACACCCGAGTTCTACAATGTCGACGATATCGTCACGATTTCTCCCCATCAATGACCAACCGAAGCTCGCATTCTCATCTTCCACCTCTCCGCTCCCTCCGTTTCCCCAACATTCTCGAACCTCCTCGAGACCACGGCGATCTTCGGTTCCCTACACCCGCACTCGTGTCGCAAAATCGATACGCGCCTCCGCCGCCCAACCGCCCTCCGCCACGTCGTCAGTCACGCTCGAAATCCCAGAGACCGAATCCGACCCGTCCGCCACCGTCTTCGTGATCCGGGCCCGGAACCGCATCGGCCTCCTCCAGGTCATCACCCGCGTCTTCAAAGTCCTCGGCCTCCACGTCGACAAGGCCACCGTCGAATTCGAGGGTGAATACTTCGTAAAGCGGTTCTTCGTCACCGATTCCCGCGGCGCGAAGATCAGCGACCCGGAGAGCCTCGAGCGGATCAAGAATGCCCTGGCGGAGGCCATTGAGGACGGCGGTTCGGTCTCGGTTGGTCCCACCAGTCCCACCACGAGGGGCGTCGTAGTCCGCCGTCCAGGGTCGGGTCTAGGCCTGACATTTGGCTCGGACGGCGCCAAGGCCGAGAGGATGTTCGCGCTAATGGATGGGTTCTTGAAAAATGACTCAATTAGCCTTCAGAAGGACATTCTTCGTCACGTTGAGTACACGGTGGCCAGGTCCCGCTTCAGCTTCGATGACTTTGAGGCTTATCAGGTAATGTCACTTGAAAATTTGTAGTTTTTTGGCTTAATTTTCCGTTTATTTTGATCTACCAGCTTCCAAATTTGGCATAAGAGTGCAAAAGTTGTGTGTTCTCAATTTTGGCGGGAAAAGTTCTTCACTTTTCATTGTTTATGATTTTGTTTTGATTTGGGTTTTCTGAGTTTTGTTAAAATTAATCAAATGTGTATTTATTTAATTTATGGGTATTTTGAAGGCTCTAGCGCATAGTGTGAGAGACCGGCTGATCGAGCGTTCGCATGATACTCAACTTTACTTCAAGAGGAAAGACCCTAAGCGCGTATACTTCCTCTCGCTTGAGTTTCTTATGGGTATTATTCGTGTACTTCAATTGGAGTTGCTTTATCCAATCTATGCACTTTTGCTGATGATCATCGGATAGATTAATCTTGCAGTGATGTGACTTGTAGTTTTTCATGAGTTCCCAATTCAAGTGCTGTATGCATCTGTTTGATGTAGCTTCTGGCTTGCTCTACTGAAATATTATTGTTATTGAGCTTTCAGGTCGTTCCTTGTCGAATAGTGTCATCAACCTTGGCATTCGGGACCAATATGCAGACGCTTTAAGCCAGCTTGGCTTTGAGTTTGAAGTTTTGGCAGAGCAGGTCAGCATGCCCACCTTTTTTCTTCATCTTTTTTCCTGTTTTGTATGCTTTTCTTTTCTTCGTAAATCTCTTATTTGAAAAATTATTCTGGTGAATCCGCGACATTGCTTTTTGACTACCCTACTTTGTTTCTTATATTAATGGGTGGAACAACTTTCCTCTAGAGTTTTATGGACAACCCCCTTTTTATGGAATTTATACTTTAGTCTTCTTTTGGATAAGTTTTATTTTTTCTCCTGATATTTCAAGGAAGGAGATGCTGCCCTTGGTAATGGTGGCTTAGCCCGTCTTTCAGCTTGTCAAATGGATTCTATGGCAACTCTGGACTATCCTGCATGGGGGTATGTCGACTCTCTATTAGCATATACTAATCTTATACGGTAATACCTCCATTGAAGTTTTGTCATTTAATAATAGGATGATGAGGCCCTTTTAGCTCTTTGGTCTCTTTCCTTCTCCAAGACTTGGAAGTCTAGGGAAGGGACTCAGGGAGGGTTACCTCTGTTGTATGTACTGTAATTCCCATCCCATTCGATAAAGAAATGCAGCAGACATGATTCATTGCAGTTTTTTATTAGAATAGAAACACTCTCTGGAGAAACCAACAAACTATTGATCCAATAGGAATTGCTTTTATGTGCCTCACTTGTCCTATAAGTTAACGGTTTTGACAACTGAACTTGTTAATTAGTACAAAAATTCCACGCCAATTTTATTATGGAACTAGTTATTTGTCAACAGTTTATTACGTGGAATGTGATTTATGATGTTGCATATTTGATTTGCAGTTATGGACTACGTTACGAATATGGATTATTCCGCCAGGTCATACTAGATGGCTTCCAACATGAACAACCTGATTTCTGGTTAAACTTTGGAAATCCTTGGGAGACAGAGCGGGTTCATGTAACGTATCCAGTAAAGGTATTGTCTTGATATCCATCATATCTCCTAAAACTTAACCTAAAACCTCCAAAGCTTTACTAATTGCTCTTGTTATTATGTACATGGATAAGTTCTACGGGGTCGTCGAGGAGGAAAATCTGAATGGAGAAAAACATAATATTTGGTCCCCTGGAGAAGTGGTAAGACAATAAACTCCATTACATAGTTAAGGCTGCATTCTTCTACAAATCTTTCAATATTGTTTGTTTTATATATGCAAGATGGTTTGCATCTTGTAAACATGATGAATATAATTGGTTATTTCAGCTTAGTGGTTTGTCTCCACACTGCTAGGTAGAAGCTGTGGCTTATGATAATCCTATACCTGGTTATGGAACAAGGAATACCATTACTCTCCGTTTATGGGCTGGAAAGCCAAGTGATCAACATGATATGGTAAGTTTGTACTAACGTTAAACATTATGCATTTCCGGACATGCATTTTCAATATCTTTGTCTCTAATTATTTTTCACAGTTCAATAGAATCCATCTCTTGCCTCCTAGAAATTTTAGGTGTGATTAACTTTTCTATGTAATACTCCGTGTATGCAGGAAGCTTATAATACTGGAGATTACATCAATGCTGTTGTTAGTAGACAGAAAGCAGAAAATATAAGTAGTGTTTTGTACCCTGATGACCGTTCTTTTCAGGTTTGCTGGTTTCTTCTTAATGTGGTCATTTGGTATTTATTGCTTATTTAAAATGTATTTTTAAAATATATAGTATAGCATTTGAAAGACGGTGTGTTCATCCAGAAACTCGCTACCTTCAATGAGTTGAAGATTTTCTATTCTGCTTATTGTTAAGGCTTTTGTACATTCCAGGACAGTTTATCAACATATTGTCATCTAGCATTCTGTATAAGAATTCTCTAGGCAGGTTTACTCAAACGTAAGGGATTGTGAAAACATGTTTACTTATTTGAAGAAGAAGATGAACAGAAACATGGTTTTATATTATTGTTCTTTTGTTTTATCTGCATGTTTTTGAATGTTTAGTGTCTTCGATGTTTGGAATAAAAGTCATCTACTCAGCTACCCATGCAATTTTCCAAGTGAATGACTCATGTCATTTTTAGTTTATTGTTGTTTGGCATGTAGTGATATTGCCTTTTCACTTTGCCCTATCTTACAGGGGAAGGAACTGCGGTTGAAACAACAATATTTCTTTGTCTCTGCATCCATACAAGACATTATTCGGAGGTTTAAAGATGGTCACAGTAACTTTGATGAATTTCCAGAAAAGGTTTAAATCTCATTACCATGTGTTTTATCATCTTTTGATTTGTAAGGAATAGAGAATATATAACCCAATATGGTGGCTTATTTCATGATGCCAGTGTTTTTACTCATCATTTGACATTATTGTTTTAGCCACAATTAATAAAAGGATAACTTTACTTTTCCTTTGGCATATTGGGAATTCTTACTGATACAGTTATTCAGGTTTGCTTTTCTGTTTGTCATTTTTATTGGCTCATTTTTCCTTGTCTTAATTAGGTTGCTCTGCAGCTGAATGATACTCACCCATCTCTTGCAATAGCTGAGGTTATGAGAGTGCTTGTTGATGAAGAGAATTTGGGTTGGAATAAAGCATGGGACATTGCTTGCAAAATCTTTTCGTTCACAATACATGCAGTAATTGCTGAAGGGTTGGAGAAAATCCCTGTTGATTTACTGGGCAGTCTTCTCCCACGTCATTTACAAGTGCGATTCTAACGAGTCTCCAATAACTCTGAATTTCTTCTTATTCTCGTTCTCCAGTAACTCTTACCTGGCAGCTTTTACACACACACATGTTTATGTAACAAGATGAGTGGTATGCTAGTCTTTGGAAATATTAAATCCATTTTTACAACAGTTCATCTTTACTTTTAGAGTTCCCTTTCCATCAGATTGCTATGCTTTTTCCTTAGAACCTAATTGTAATTTCCCTTTGAATTATCTACTCAATAGCCAGTATCTTATGGAACTATTATCTTCTCACTTAAATAATTGCGATAAGCTTTTTGTTGCTCCAGATTATATATGACATAAACTTTAAGTTTGTGGAAGAGTTGAAGAAGAGGATTGGTTTAGATTACAATCGGCTGTCCCGGATGTCAATTGTTGAGGAAGGTTCTACAAAGGTATGCCTAAAATCATGTTATCTTGTAATTCATTGTATATTTGAATGTGCTCTTCTGGTAGGTATATGATTCTGGTCTTACAACCGTGATTGATGTCTGGTATTATCTGTAGTCTTTTGTACACTATAGTCTATCAATTAAACCATTGTGCTTATTCTTAGTCATATTGTGTAATCCTGTGCATCATCCTCTTTTAAATGATGACATAATGTACCCTTGGTTTCTTTCTTTCACTTTTAAAACTACATTCTTAGGTGTTTATTAATTTTCAGTGATTTTAAGCATCCTTTGGTCCGATGCGAAAAATGTTTGGCAATTTAACCATTAATTACCATTTGAGTTGACAGAGTATCCGAATGGCAAATCTGGCAATTGTATGCTCCCATACTGTGAATGGTGTTTCCAATGTACATTCAGAATTATTAAAAACAAAGTTATTCAAGGTAATATGTGTTCCTTGCATCAGTTCATCTTCCCCTTGACTTATGATTCAGTTGAAGATGTTCAAACTTCTTATATACCTTAAATTAGGTCATCTGACTCCTCTTTTGTTTCACAGGACTTTTATGAGTTGTGGCCTGAGAAATTTCAGTGCAAGACTAATGGTGTTACCCAGGTATGAAGTTCATAACATCTACAAATTCTATGCAAGACTACTGATGTGATTATATTGAAAAACATTTCTCATGGCTCATAACATATTCAAAGGTTGCTCTAATGATGCACTGATGCGTCACGGGTTCATGGTTAGACATTGAGTGTAACATATAGTTTATGTATGCATGCATGTGATAATGTACTGACATTGATTTCACAGCGTCGCTGGATTGTAGTGAGTAACCCTAGCCTGTGTGCTCTTATCTCAAAATGGCTTGGAACAGAAGCTTGGATTCGTGATGTTGACCTTCTAACTGGCTTGCGTGAGTATGCAGCAGATGCCGACCTTCAACAAGAATGGATGATGGTACTCTTGGCTTGATATTTGTGCAGCTGCTTAAGAACCGAAAACCTATTATGGCTTTGTCTTCTTTTTTATTTTAATTCTATATATTATCATGTTGCAGGTTAAGAAGGTTAACAAAATGAGGCTTGCTGAGTACATTGAAGCAATGAGTGGTGTGAAGGTTGGTTTGATGACAAGTTCTTAGAACTTCTATCCGATTCATTTTTTTCTCTCTTTTGTTTAGAAGCTATGCCGATCTTACATGTGCATTTTATCAATTCCAACTGCAGGTTAGTTTAGATGCAATGTTTGATGTGCAGACAAAGCGAATACACGAGTACAAACGACAGTTGCTGAATATACTTGGCATTATCCATCGATATGATTGTATCAAGGTGAAGATGGTTTTCTAGGGCAAAGGACGTTATATTCCATGCTATATTCTTAGAACTTATTAACCAAGCAGCACCTTATACCTTCTAAAGGGAACTATCCTTACCCTCCCTCCAGCAATTGTGCATGCCTATTTTCACAGTAAACTAATAAGTTTAGCACTTTGCTGCAGAACATGGAGAAAAGTCAACGGAATAAGGTTGTGCCCCGTGTTTGTATTATTGGAGGAAAAGCTGCTCCTGGTTATGAAATTGCAAAGAAGATTATCAAACTTTGTCATGCTGTAGCAGAAAAAATAAATAATGATGATGATGTTGGTGATCTGTTAAAACTGGTAAGAGAGAGAATTCTGTATCCCTCTGTGTGTTCTTCCTATCCTTCTTGTTTTGTACAAGTATTGAGGGAACTAACATAAGATAGTCTCTGGTCTTGCACTCTACATATGGATATTGTTATCTGTTATTCTGATGCAATTTCTCTGTTATTCCAGGTTTTCATTCCTGATTATAATGTATCTGTTGCTGAATTGGTAATACCCGGGGCTGACCTTTCACAGCACCTAAGGTCTGTAAACTTTGCAGCATGTTGATTAACTTGATTTGACGAAACCCCAAAAACATAACCTTTCAAAATACTAGGCAGATTTCTTGCCAAACTTAAATTTTATTGCGCTTTTCGTATTGATATCTCGACATTACTGTTCAAGCGACTTCCATTTAACAGTACAGTATAGCCTAATGACAAGATTGTTAGACTATTATCTACCTCACCATGGTTTTCAATTAAGATCTTGCTATTTTGCTTGCATGCCTGATAGTGATGTTGATGGTAAGGAGGTACATATGCATATTCCCTCTTGCATGGTCATTATCCAAAGCTCTACTGTCTGGAAATTCTGTAGTCTCTAGTATGCATATGCATCGAATAATATGCAACAATTCCTTTGCAGCACCGCAGGACATGAAGCGTCTGGAACTGGAAGCATGAAGTTTCTTATGAATGGATGTTTACTCTTAGCTACAGAAGATGGCTCTACAGTTGAAATTGTTGAAGAAATAGGGGCAGACAACCTGGTAATTTTCGACATTCTCTACAGATACCCAGCCAGCTTGATGTAGTTGGATTCAACTAATTGGGATGTCAAGTATTGTTAACCAACTGAAATTTTCTTTTGCTGCAACTGCAGTAAGACGGCATCTATGTGTTGACTATTTCTAGATTTTAGATCAGTTTATATTTGTTATTAGTATAGCAGAGATAATTCTCCTACAAATTTTCTTTCCCAGTTTTTGTTTGGTGCAAAGATTGATGAAGTTCCCAAATTGCGAGAGGAAGGATCTGCTCATAAAATGCCACTGCAATGTGCACGCGTTCTCAGGTAGGCAATTTCAGTCACTTAAGCACTCTCAACTTAGCCAGTTAGCGATTTGTGTCAAGATTCTAATTTTGCTGTGGTATTTATTATGTGTAGGATGGTCCGAGATGGTCATTTCGGCTTTAAAGACTATTTCGAATCTCTATGTGACAAGGTGGAGGGCAACGACTTCTATTTGCTTGGATCTGATTTCGAAAGCTATTTAGAGGCACAGGTAATGTGTTTGTGTTTTATCGGCAGTCCCAAACCAACGTGTATACGCACATTTTGGTGTTTAATAACTTAATCTGGTGCATGGTATTTGAATCTGTATGACTACAGGCCGCTGCTGATAAAGCATTTGCGGATCCACAGAAGTGGACTCAGATGAGCATCCTTAGCACAGCCGGGTCTGGGAGATTCAGCAGCGATAGAACAATCCGAGACTACGCGGAGAAGACTTGGGGAGTTGAACCGTGCAGATTCCCTTCCGACGGCTAGCTCACCCTCACTCCCACCGTAGAAGCAACATTTTACCAATGTGAATCGGTGGTTAATAAGCTTGCTAATAACATCTCTGTCGAGATATAGCGGTTTTGGCAGAGAGAGAGAGAGAGAGAGAGAGAGAGCTCTTATGCATATATTGCAATCGAAAATGTAATAACATAGGCTATAGCTTATACAGCCTCGAGAAAATAATTTACCCGTAAAGTTGGTAACTCACCGGTGGATACTTAAGTATTGTTCGGTTGAAGAAGAAGCAATTGACTTTGTAATTTGCCAATTGAATTGCTACTTTCGTTAAAGATGTGTTTTCCTATTTGGGGTAGCAAACCCATTTGCTACTTCGAAGATGCTTTTCGAATCATACGTAATGGATTTGGAAATGGCTAATATATTTTTAGTTAAAAAAATAGTGAATTTCAAGTGTATTTGTTTTTTTTTTTTTTTCAAATGGAGATCAACTGATGATTTTGTCATGGTAATTTAGTTTCTAGAGGCCAGAAAGATTTACAGAGCATTTTAACCTCTTCTCGGCCATCATTATATAATTCATCAGTGTTAATAATTGAACTTAAAACGTGAACTTGTTGTGTGAAATAAGGGTTTGAAGTCCGTTCTTAATTTTCATGTATTAATTTTAGAATATAATTTTATTCGATCAAAATACTTTTAAGGTTTTTATTTTTTATTTTTTTATTTCGACGTTGCTAGTAATATCGATGAAGGGGAATGATAAGTCGTTGACATGTCGTTTCTTGCCACTCGACGGCGTTGCAACTGACGATTGACTGAAACCCGAAACTAAAACAGTTATCGCTGCAAATTTCGAGAGATCGGGAAGCTCAAGCACTCAATCACTGATGACAAATTCAGTTTATCTGATTCCGTTGCTATTTCTATTTCCCGCCTTCTTCTCGTCGTCTCTCTTCGTTCTCTCCGAAACGACATGCTCGCCTCCCCACACCACCGACGACGGCGGCCGCGACGGCAGCTCCCTCAGCCAGTTCCACCAATTCAACCTCAAGATCGCCCGCTTAGGTATTTACGCCCACTTCGTGCTTCGCTTTCTCTTTATTTTCTTTAATTTGAGTGATTTGTTAGTTAATTCTTGCTTCTCAGCTGTTAATTTCGTTGTGCAGAGTCCATCTTAGCAGAAAGCATTCAGAATCTGAGCGAGAAGATAGTTCGTATCGAAGAGCGCGAGAAGCGCATTGACGAAATGTCGCAGAAGATCCATCACTTGCAATCTGTTTTATCCGCTCTTAAGGTTCGTTGTTTCCCGCTAAATTAAGCGAAATTATATCAGAAAGTTTAATTATGTATGAACTTTTAGCTGTATTTGCCTATCTCAGGGCGATTCGATCCGTGCCGATGGAAGGATCAATGCTCTGGAAGAAGAGGTTTGCATTGCATTTTTCTAATTTGTTTTTGAAAATTTTCAATTCAGTTTGGGATTTGAGAATTAGGATTTGGAATGCTTATTTAGGTACGGATTCTATGGGAGGCGTCGAGAAAGTTAAACTTTGATCTTCATGTTTTGGAGTCTAAGGCACAGGATGCTGAGGATCGGCTCAAAACAGTTGCCTCTCAGGCTCGAAAGGTCACATATGATACACTGATATGCTTACTACAATCTTCGGTCTATGAGTATGGTGATCATTTTGCGATTGACTTCTTTGTCTTTGATTTTAGATGGCCGACATTGTTACCGAACAATGGATTCAAATTCAGCGACTCGAGCAGGCTCTTTATATTACGCAGGTAAGCATTTCGTAAGTTTTACCAAATGGATTTTGGTGGTTCACTAATATTTATTGGTTTAATCAGGTGAGGACTAAGAGGCTTCAAAGGGAAGTGAGCTCTGGAAAGTGCACATTCTTGAAGGTATGAGTCAGTGTGAAATATCACTGGAACTCAAACCCCATCACCACTGACAGCGTCAAGTCTTCTCAACGAACGGCATATTTTCCATTTTACTTAATATAACTTCACATTAACCCATTGAATCTTATGGCATGCAGTTCATGAACAGGCTTTATGATGACCATCTGCTGAAGATGGTTGGGCCCAACTTGAGATCCTATTTCTCTCAAGCTCAGCATCAGTTGAAGAGAGTCTTTGAAGCAGTTAAAAGGTCTCACCACGAGGTCTGTACCGAATCTTTTTCTTAATTAGTATGTAGCAGCTGTAGGAAAAAGAATTTCCTTCAATGTTCTTATGAGGCCCCTGAGGCCATCCTGTGGAACACCGATATAACTTTCTGCCATTAAGTTTGAAGCTTTGTAGATTTGTAGATCCTGTGGCATATGTGATTATATAACTTAAAACTTTGAAGGTGTTGGGCCATAAAGTTTTGTGAAACTTGCCCACATAACATTGTGGAATGCTGTCCTTTTTGTAAGCTCAGTCTGTAGGAAGTTGAATCAATCATTGATGGAGAAGCATGTCATGAGCCGATGAGCGTATGCTAAATAGTGGCTTTTCATTAGTTTGATGATCTATTCCTGCCCATCAGTAATCTCATTGAACAGCCTTTCTCACCATGCATCAAAAGGTTGCTGAGGACCGCTCCATTTTGTACTGCCACTTGTTGTCCCCTTAAGTATTTTTGTATAATAATTTAGAAATAATTAAGCACCTTTGCTTTTTTTTGGCCCATGCGTGGCTTGGTGTTTATGGCCTAGGCAGTTTAAACGCCTGATAAACAATTCTCACACAAGCATGTAAGGTTGTATAAAGTGAAAATATCATGTTTGCTTCGGTCGTTTATCCATTGTATGAGGTGGTCATATCACCTCATCATTTACCAGATACTTCTGCTTCAGTTGTTATGCTAATCCATTCCTGAAAACCTTAACTTTGTTTACGCAGTTGCAACATTTCATCAAAGACAAACTGGAAGAGAATGAATTTACCGCAGCCCTCGCCCACGAGGAATTAGTTTTCTTTATGGTATGTATTCGATCCTTTTCCTCTTTAATATTTTTGTTCTCCTTTCTGGCACAGCTTTTTTCTGAAGAATGTAGAAATACATTCACGTCGGAGCATTTTCTTGTGATATTACCCTTAATCGAAGTTGTTATTTTCCAGGCTTCTGCCGTAATTACTTTCCCGATTATGAGTGCTTGGATGCTGCTCTCATCAAAATTCCATTAGTTGAAACCGTTACAAGTACTGAACGAAAGAAATATTCGAGATTTTGATTACGTTCTAACAGGTAATTTTGATAGCTATTGTTTCCAAGAGCATTATATTGGCCTTAATTGTAACATTTTACACATAGATCAATGCCTACAAGAGTGAATGTAACGATTACATAAACGAATCAAATGCCGAATTCTCTTTGTATAATATTTCAAAGACGTATCTGATGCAAGGGACTTGGAGGCTTGTAGCTCACGTGGTTAATAGCATTTACGTGTCACCGTCTTGTGTTCGAGTTTGACTTTCTTCTCTTTTCTGGTATTGCTTGTATCAAAAGAATCAGCCATTTAATAAATCGAATGCAAGTCCGACCAACTTGATCACCTTGGCCATGAAGTTTAGAGACGCTGGGGAGAATTGAACAGACGGCCTCATGCGTAGGAGATAAACTTTACCTATGATGGTAATGTTATTATGGCGGTATCTCAAGTTACTCTTGTAACATAAAGTTGAGATACTGTCACGGTGTCACTGTCACCATTACATACGTATTTTTTGTGCGGAGCTACTTAGTACTATGATCTAGTTGTATTCTTCTTTTATTTATAAGTGAGAGGTAGATTCTTGCCAAAAAGCGAATTTGAACTAAATTATCATAGCTAGGCTAGCCTATTGTTAGGCTTAATTTACACCGATTCCGCCTTTAATATAGATAATATCGTACATGTTAAAAAAAAAAACACCATATATCTTAAAGATATTATAATCAAATTTCAAGGGTTTGCAAATCGCAAACACGTTTACCCTTAAGGTTTCGGGTCCATTTTTTGCTTTTTCCAGCATCGCTTGTATATAAAGTTCACAATGAAATAAAATATAATATAAATCTTACCACATTAAGAAACCTTTATTCTTTGCTAAAATGTGAACTACCCATTTGGCCTCTCTCCCCAAGTCAACCTTATCTTTGCGATGGTAGAAGGATAAGCACCAAAACAATGGAGGACACCACATGGGAGCAAAAACTCAATGCCCTAACCCACATCCTAATCAACCCTACAACCGCACCATCTCCCCACTCCCAGCTCTTCATCGCCACCCAAATCCCCTGCTACCTCAACTGGGACTACCCTCCAATCCTCTGCACCAAATCCACCTTCCCTCCCATCCACCTCCAATTTGCCATCTCCCTCTTCCTCAAAAGGGTCTCCAGATTAGGGCTCCCCCAGACCTCCTGGAGGTCCAAGTGCCCTTATCAGCTGCCCCCGCCATTGGTCCTTGCAAAGGGCGTAGAGGAAGCTCAGTGGGGTGAGGAGCAGAGGATAGAGAGGTTTAGGAAGAGGATGAGGAGAAAACGACTTGGTAGTGATGTGAATCCTTTGCTTCCTATTTTGGTTCCCAATATGTTGTTGTTTTTTCTTCTTCTTTGGAACCCTACTATCGAAAATTAGACAAATTTTAGGGTTGAGGCTTCCGTGTCGCGTTATCCTTTCACCCAAGACATACAAAGATTCTTGTATTCGGACCTACCCACATGAATCCGTGTGAGATCCGAATACAGGAAGTTTTTCTTGTGTCTTGCGCGGATGTGTGACACGACACGGAAATCTCTACCCTAAAAATGAAGTTGTACTTGTACTAGCTTGGCTAAAAGTGGCTCTTCTTAATTTTATCTTAATTTGTATCTGAGTTTCTGGGAAATCTGTGTTTTATTTATGTTTTCGGGATGTATAAAAGAAGGAATTTGTACTAGCTTAGCTTTCAGCTGAAATCAGTAGTCTTTACAGATATATGTGTTGTTTATCTTGAGCACTAGCTCCTCCACTTACTTTACAAAACTACTCTGCAATAAAAAAAAATAAAAGAAAGGGCCATCAAGAAAAAAGTGAAGAAATACAAAAGCAAGTAGAAACGGAGAATCTTTATCTGTTACTGGTTGTATATTTTATTGTGTTTATATATCTATGTCTATGTAGTACGTTAGGAAGAATGAGAAAGATAAATGCGAACATATACAACCGATTGCAAAATAATCTGTCTAAAACCACACTTTGAGATGAGAAAGAGAAACATAAACCCTATGGCGTGATGATATGAGAGTGATAGACACCCGGTTAGCAAAACGAATTCAGTCCTAAAGGCACACTGAGTAATTGAGATCTTCTTTGAATCTTTACGTTGGGAGCTGATGGATTCAAAGATTTGGACCACTTATTTTAAATCATATTAACTCATTAGCTCATTTAAGGGCTTACATTACACAAGCCAAAAGTCTAGATCTCTCTCTTCCTTAACCAATCCGAATTTCTATATTCGTTGGCTCCAAACTTCAAGATCCGGACGGGATCTCGATCCCCTTAGAAACACTAAAACTATACGTCCGCAAATCACGCAACAGATTTCACATCATCCAAGAAAAAGAAAAGTGTACTAAACATAAAGAAAAAGAAAAGGGGTTTTGGGAGCTTTGTCAAACACAAACGTTGACAGAAGTATGTTCCATTGTTTAATTATATTCCTTCCTCCTGAGTCTAAGGGATGGTGGTGGTTGAGGAAGAAGAACCCTAATTTCCTCCCCAATGAGGAAGGAAAATGGAGGAAGAGAGAAAGGGGACTGATTGGCCCACCTTTGCATCAATCAGTTGCTTCAATCTGCAACTGCTGTAACCAAACACTGAAGACTCTCTCACATGGCTACTCACATTAGTTGGCACACACCACTTACCACGCGCAAAACTTGAATACCAAATGTCATTGCCAATGTAGGTCACTGGTTTAAAGTCATTTAAAAAAAAATGATTAGCCGGTGACTTCGTCAAGATAATCCACACTTCTGAGGTCGGAAAGATTGACAGAGACATTTCAGTCTCCCTTTGGCCACCATCGTGTGATTCGCCAATATCAAGAATCAAATTCAAGATATGCCGTGTGAAATACGGGTTTAGAATTCGTTCCTAACCGTTGGACTACCCAATGGTAGTTAAAGTCATTTTCTTTGTTGGTGTGGATAAGTTGAGTGCAGCTTACCTGCAACGGAGATATATTATATTTGTATATTTCTCACTTATGATCGGAAAAAAGTACATTCTCATTTCAGGTAAAATTTTTGTCCGCTGGTCATTTACTCTAGAAAATCGAAGTTAAGTATGCAATGTTTAAATTTGAATTGGGTAACTACAGAAAATAAACTTACATAATGGGAAATGGGAAATCATCTATAGGTTAATTAAAGATTGTTGTGTGAATTTTGCACCATTTGAGGCTGCTTTTTCAAAAGTTTTATTTACTGCTTTAAGACCAACCCTTTTTTCTGTCTTTATTTTCTGCCAGGAAGGTGCTAAATAGGCTTTTCCTTTTCTTCCTTTCTTTTGGCTTTGTGATACAAATTTACATGGTCCAGGGTTTTTGGTGGGGAAGGCAGAAGCTGGTGGTGCATATATAATCATGGACGAAGCTTCTTTTAACCTTCCACCCTTTTTTTTTCCCCTTAAAAATTCACCTGTAAAAATAATAAAATGTGACATAAATTGGAATTGAAGAAGATACAACCAACCACAAAAACTTCAATATCATCTTCTTCTTTTTTTCACTTTTTTCTAGTAATAATTTAATAATTTAAGAGTTGTTTGATAATCATTTCATTTCTAGTTTTTTAGTTTTTGGTTTTCACTGTTTTGAAAACTAAAAACAGAAGTCTTGTTTGGTAACTACTTTTCGTTATAAAAAAACACTAAAAGTTGAAAAATTACTTTCTTGAGTTTTCAAAACTTGGCCTTGAGTTTTTACTTTTTGGTTTTCTATTTTCGTTTCTTTTTTTACTTTTTTGGAAATCTGAAAGTAGTTATCAAACAAGATTTCAGTTTCCTAAAAAGTGAAAAATAAAATAAAATAAGCGAAATAGTTATCAAATGGCCCCTAACTAATAGATAAATGCAGTAGTTGGGATGTAAATATTAGCAGATGAGCCTGGTATGAAGTATATATCCATCTTCTGGTCACTATTTTTGGACCATATGACAGATGAGATTGTTACGAAGTATCCATCCATAATTAAGTCATTCGAGTTTTGTAGTTATGCAACTTAAATGACTAAATACAAAGTTAAATTGCAGAATCTAATATGACAATATTGCAAAACCAATCACGCACTGTCATGTTAATATCTATGAACGCGTGATTGACATACCATCACAATCACCTCCACCGTCAAGATTAGAGCACGAATCAATTTTTACTGGCAGTAGTCTGCTTTTCCGATAAATTTGACCAAGCATACGAGTGCTGCGTGCACCATATGATATCATATGGTGTGTCTGCCCTACCAACTCCACAATCCACGCATAATTACACGGCCATATCAATGATGTCGATGTCATGCTTCTTCTTTGGCACGAGTTTGATGTCCTCCGGATCTAATTGTTCGGAACCTATAATTTGTAAATTCAGACTATTCAAATTAAATTTGATAGTCCTTATTAGCTTATTTCGTTGATCATCTCACATAAATCAAGGGTCCGAATCTCTCTCTCTTGAACAATCCAAATTTGTTAGTTTTTAGCCTTTGAACAGTGAGATCCGAAGAAGTACTCAAATCTTCTGTCACCATTTGCATTTTTTTTCTTTTCCAAATGATCCTTTGTGAATTGTGATATTGCAATGCAGATTGCATCCTTTCTTCTTCTTTTTTTCCCTCAGCTTTAGGGAACATCATGAGCACCCTCAATTAAAGTTCACATTCCCTTACTAATTGTGTTAGCTGGGTTGTTGTTGTTCTCATTCATCTTATCATATAATCGACTTGCTTAGAATGAAAGAATAATCAATGGTCATAAGCAAATGCTTATTACACCGTATTAAAGAAGAAAAACTTCGGTAGTGCTGTTTTACTAGTGCATTTCTCGCATTAATATGAGGTCGGGTGGACACTAAAATATAGAGAGAATTTATACTTTTGTGAGAAATATTTTACATATGACGTTATTGAGGTGTCTCTACTTAAGTTTTTCTCCTCTTATAAAACAAGTTCAGAGCCAAATGACAGGTTTTTGTAGATAAAATTAAAATGGAAACGTGGCTAATGGGGATGAGATCAATTTTTAACATGAATAATCGATGAAAGAGAGTCTAAAGCCAAACAATTTGAAATTAGATCATCTTCAGATCTCTACCTCAGGAGTAGATGGGCCTGAAAAATCAGGTCATTCGAGAGAGAGAGAGAGATAAGGAGATAAGGGTGTGAGTTTGTGTGTGAGGTAGGCCAGTAAAATAGGTTCATAGAACTGCAAAATTTAAATCAAATGGTCTAAATTTTTTAATCCATTTGCCGCAAAGATTCGGAAATGATCTCATTGCAAACAATTCCAATAGTCTTAACAAAGAAAAAAAAACTTACTAACTGGAAAAAGGAGCAAAGTACTCAATTGTATCCAATGTGGGGACCAGAAACCATCACTCATCCTCCACCCCATTTTGCACCCAGTGAGTTGAAAAAATTGGTCGAGAAAAAGAAAAAGGTTCTCTATATAAACAATGCACTACCCACTACCTCTCCCTCCACTATAACACTCCCACACTTCTCACTTCACACTTCACAGCAGTTGTCTCCCACAACAATTGCCACTCATGGCTCCTCCTCCTACCAAATTCTTCTCTCTCCTCATCCTCCTCTCTCTCATCCTCCTCTCTCTCCAAGCTCAAGCCAGAGACAGCCAATTCTTTAGCAAAGTCGCCAGCTCCAACAACAACAATGTGAAGGAATCAGAGCTCCCCAAAACAGAGTCCCCAAAAACAGAGACTCCAAAAACAGAGTCCCCTGTTTTCAATCCAGAAAAAGAGCAAGAGCCAACTTTCGTTCGAGAGACTCAAAACGGATACGGCCTCTACGGCCATGAGTCCGGCCAGCTGCCTCCTGCCACCTCCACCACTGGGACGGAGAAGCAGCACACTACAAACTACCCCGAAAGGTACAACACCCACTACAATCCCAACAAAAACAACTATTACAATGGGAACAACTTTGAGGCCAACCCTAATGGCCTCAGTGACACGAGGTTCGCTCAAAGCAGCTACACCACCACCACTGCCACCCCTAACAACCACCAGAACAACAACAACTTTGAGGCCAACCCTAATGGCCTCAGTGACACGAGGTTCGCTCAGAGCAGCTACACCACCACCACCGCCACCCCTAACAACCACCAGAACAACAACGTTGAGGCCAACCCTAATGGCCTCAGCGACACGAGGTTCGGTCAGAGCAGCTACACCACCACCACCGCCACCCCGAACAACTACCAGAACAACAACTACTACAATTTTGAGAAGCAGGGGATGAGTGACACTAGGTTTTTGGAGAACGGCAAATATTACTACGACGCAAGAAGCGAGAGCAACTACAACCAGAACCAGTATGGAAACTCTAGGGTTGTGGACTCGAAAAACTGGTACAATAACAGGGGTAATAACGGCAACGGAAATGCGAATCAGAACACCTATAACACCATGGAAGAGTACCAGACCGAGGAGGAGCAACAGAGCGAAGATCAGTTCGTGCCATGAGACTTGTTTTGAGTAGTACCACTTTGCTGTGTTTTGATATGTATTTATGGTAATATGCTTAAGTGGAAAACAAAAGAACATGATTAAAGATAGATTATTGGTTTTTCTAATGTTTATTTATGATATATATTGTCTCTGTTTTTGCATAAAAATGCTTAAGTGTTCATGCTTTGAGAAAGATCAAATTTGTGGACTATGAAATAGTCAATAAAATGTATACTAGCTTCTTGCTACAACAGATTTTAGTTGGTTTAGTTTGATTTGCAAATTTGGTTGGTGTTTTTATTGTATAAGAGCGTTTTTATAGGTGGTTAAGTTTTGAACAACATCGATATTAGAATAATGAGTAGTAGACCGCTAATTTGTCTCTTTGAAGGCTTAACAACCATTGAATTACAAGTAGACTAAATACTCAACGTTGCTTTCAAGTTTTCAATGTGGCTTAAGTTAATTTTCCACTAATTAGTTGGTGAAAAGAGTATAATAGCTTTCGAGTACTTCAATCTTTTGACCAAAAACTTTTATCTTTTTTCCCCTTGTTTGGATGGATATATCATTTACTTTAGAAAAGTATCATACAATACGAATTTAGATCCGCTATGGACGTTAGTGTACAGAGTTTAAGGACCAAAGAATTTAGGTCATTGGTTTGTGGGAGAGAGATGAAATTTTTGGTTTGTCAGGTGAGTCAGCATAACAAGTTAATGGGGAGCGTCGAATTTAATTTGAGCGGTACGTATAGTTTAGTCCTTGAATTATGAACAGTGAGACCTAGAGAAAATCTATGTCTCATACAAGACCATGAAAATCCTCATTCTTCATACGCAAATGTAAACACAATTATAGGTATGTGCAGTGGGTTGACATAGTACCCATGTTATGTTGAAATTGTGAATCCATGTCGAGGAATTAGAGCCTTGCTTTTTAGGTTAAATGACTTTCGTCTCTTCATTCATACTCGTTAGTTTTGAGTTCGATGTTTGCATTTTTAGTATGGTATCAGAGACGGCTATTCACCTTTTGAAACATACATCAATCCATTAATCATAATATCCCACCCAGTGGATGCATATTAATAAGCAGTTATATGTGAATGAGGATCCTCTTTGTAAGGATCTTGGAGATCCTCAAATCATGTTCGTTCATCGTACATCGTGCGGTTAAAAATCATTTTAAATATTTTTATTTTAAATTAAATATGAATAGTATATGACAAAAAATGCACGATATACAATGAACAGACACGATTTGAAAATTTCCAAAGGATCCTCGTAAAGAGGATCCAGAGAGAATCCTACTGGGTTATATGTTATAAACTAGCTCACTTGATTGGGACCATTCATAGGGTATGCAGTTGCTCTAGGAGATAAAGTTATTTTGCAATTTGGCCATCCAAAACAGCAAAAATTAAAGAGAAAAGCTAGCTAGAAATCAAAACACTTTAAAGTCTCTGTCAAAATTTAAAGGAAATTATTAATAACGCTCCAAATAAGTTATTTGTATTAAACAGCATAATAAAGAAACTGTATTGTAAGGAGTGTGCAATAACTATATCGGAATGCCGCTAATAGCTCTCAAATTGTAGTTTCGTTTCATTGAGTTTTCTACCTTTCCCATCCATGGAAGAAAGGCATGCATGTGGCATTTATCTCATAAGCTAACCCAATCAACTGGGGACCAAATAGGGGTAACTGCTTTCTCTAGCAGCAAAAGCAATTTTGCAAAGAGAAATGGTAAGGAGATTCTCTTAAAGTGAGATTCTTCATGAACTCGATGTTACCTTACAATTTAACGTTAATTTACATGTCAACATTATAAAATATTATGTCAAAAATATAAGATGATAGAAAGTTCATAAAAAATCTCACTTTTAAAAGAGTCTCTTTAGCGTTTATCTATTGCAAATGTCTTTTTTCATGGATATGGATGCCCACTTCACCAAATTATACTGCTATAGATCCAAATTATAGTATATAATTGCATTTGCAGTGCTAGCACTAATGATGAGGGAAAATGTGGGACGGAAGCCACCCAATACTGTTAACCACGCACTCTCTCTCTCTCTCTCTCTATGTATATGTACTTGTTTGGAATCTTACTGTAAAGTAACATATAAAATCAAATGAAAATACACAAAAGCCTGACTGCCTGCTCAAGGATTAAAGAAATTGGAGTGCAAGTATTGTTAAATAACTCAACTGTCACGAAGTGTTTGTAACTTTGTATATGTATCTTTCTTTACGTGAAACTTGTGTCTAATCTCTTTACTTGCGTGATCTTTGTGCATGTTTTATCTTTGACATGTATAATGTGTTTATCTCTCTCATCATGTAATATTCGTGTTTATTGTTTTACCGCACGTAATATCACATGAAAAAAGAAACAGACACAAAAGTATTCAATTTGGTTCCCTCCAATACTAAAGTATTAAACCTTCGAGGGTTGGATCCAATTGAAAGAGAACCCTCCATACGTGTGTGATACTCTTAAGTTGCAGGCCGATGAACTTTCTTAAACCCAAGGATGGATTTGAGGTTAGAGGTTCACCAGATGAAGAACAAAAAAGTCAAGCCCATAGTTTGTGGCGTTGCGTTCATGGGTCTCTCAAAAAATACCAAATGACGCATTATGTAGCCCACCATGAACAGCTTGACCTTTAACAAGGAGGAGGAAACATTTCTCATGAACTTATCGACAAGTCCACGATATGCGATATTCAACTTATGCGGCGTGTATCAACGATTGAGAGTCGTTAATTAATTAAGTTTAATTTGAGGTTATTCTAATTAACAGTTCTCAAACTTTGCACGCCTAATCAGTGAATGATAAATCAACACCCTTATCATATAAATTGCGACACACATTGTAGTTTGTCGAGCTCACATGTGTCGTTTTGAATGCCGATCCTAATAACGAGTCACGCATGCTTCGAGTTATAAGATCAGCTCACGTGTGCATGCCACGTTGACGTTAGCACTAGTCATAAATTATAAAGGAAAAGTGCAGTGTGAGCTGGGATGCATATGAGATAGGAAAATGGTGGTGTCGGCATCCAGGCTTGGATTTCCTAGAGGCGGGTCACCTCACTTGGTTGGCACTTGGGGTTTGGCTGGCTGGCCGGTAGGGGTAGTGTTGGGTTTTCACTTTGCTACTTGGTACTTGCTGGCGACCAAAACAGTAGTTTCAATGCTTGTGTATCATTGTTTGCCACGTTCGGGGAAGTTGTTTCTGACCAATTTTGTCCCTATTTGACCTACCAGAGTAATCATTCTTCATCACCATTCACTTTCAGTCTTTCACCATTCACCTTCCTCATCTCATCGTACCTCAAGCTACTGAGGCCAGCCCTCGTGCCATCTCCGACCAAAAAGGACTAAACCACCGCTTCGTCTATAATTTTAGTTTTACAAAAAAATTATTTTTAAATAAACAGTATCAAATTATACTTATGTACTATAACACTCTTAATAATTAGTTTTAAGTTTATACTTTAAATTTATTGGTTGCTTTAATTAAACTAACTTTTAATATTTCAAATCTAGCAGTTGAATTTGAATCAATTATTACAAGCTAGGCCCAAAAAAAAGAGCTAAGAGGGAGCTACATTTGACCTGTTTGAAACCCTTGTCGCCAAATAAGTTTGGTAGGCTTTACAAAATTATATCCTAGCCATTAGTTGGATATAAGTTTTTATGACAAATCATGCCATTTTTTCGGCTTTTAGACCTTTTGGCTTGGTTATCTCAAATTTAGCCCTCATTTAGATTATCGATGATCAAAATCTTATTTCTTCATATTGTTTTTTTTTTTTTTTTTTTTTTAAAGATGGACAACTGGTGGCAAGCTACGGTTATTTACCCATTTCGAGGGCCGGAAAGACTCACAGAGGCATTTCATCATTCCCCTGACCACAAGTCTGACTTCCACACCAACAACGGGTTTCAAACCCAAGACTTTCGGTTTTTAATTTTAAGGAAACCTTGTAATCCGTCATTTACCATTAGGCTACTAGCTCATGGTTCATTTCCTCATTTGTTGATTTAGGAAATCATCTTGAAGTACAAGTAGGGCATCCCTCCTGAAATCCAAGGACATGAAATCAATGCAACATATAGCAATAAAGGCTAACAAGTGAATGAGTTCAACAACCCAGATATTGAATCCATCAAAAGGCAAAACCCCATTTACCATTTTTGGTAATTGGTGGACAGTAGTGATCGCAGGCCTTAAACTGCGAGTCACTGTGGGTTACAGAAGAACGCAGCTAAAGCTGAGCTTGTCCTTTTATGGGGCGTTTGTTACGCCGGACTATCTCGGACTGGATTAGCTTCAAGGACTAAGCTGGACTGGCTTAGACTAGATTAAACTGGACTAACTTAGTGAAGCGTTTGGTGCAGTATTGGACTAAGAAGCTGGATAATAACAAATTCTAATATTATATTATTTAATATGTAAATTATTAATATTTTATTATGATCTTATCTTTTTCTCCATCTTTTCCTACCATTTCCGTCCCACTCTCTTCCTCTTCTCTCAGTTCTTCGTCCCACCCTCTCCCTCTTTTTTTCCTCTCAGACCTCTCAATTCATGTCTCTTTCTCATTTCTGGTCAAACTCCTTATCGATTACAGTCTCTATTTCTCTGTCCTCCCTCCTTCTCTAGCTATGCGTTGTTCGAACGGAACCTCACGGCTCCAATTTTCCCGACGAGTTGCAAGTTTCCCGATGTGTTTTCCAGCCAACCCTCGTTAAATTGGATGAAGTTAACATCGCCAAAAAATTCATCACCATCCCTGGACCGAGATCTTAGCTTTGCATGCTCGAATCTGTCATGGATTTGAAGAAGCCCAAACAGGCCGAGACTTCTAGGCCATTTTCCGGCCACATTCGACCACATTTTGGCCTCGATTCAGGTAGAATCGTAATCTTGTCACTCCCAGCTTCAATTTTGTATATTTTATATGAAACTTGATTGTGAAGTGGATCTGAAAGAGAGTCGGAAAGTTAATGATTGATCTAGGTGACCGGAGATGACGAGGAGTCTGTCGGGAGTGGTCGTTGAGCATGACGAGGACGAGAAAGAAAAGATAGTCTTAGTTAGTCCCATGGTTATTGGGGGGTTTCGCTAAGACCTCTTAGTGAAGGGTTTTGTCCATACTAGTCCCCTTTAGTCTCATTAATGTTAGTCCCAGCATGGAACAAACACGGTATTGGACTAATAGCTAGTCCAGTCCAGTCGAGTCCGACTTAGTGAGGGCAAACAAACGCCCCCGACAATTTACAGATGCCTGTTTTAATCTGCAATTTTGACCTCTTATAAATGCATTATCCATTTGGATACAAATTGAACTCAGTGTACTGTTTAAGTAGACAATTAAAGGGTTTACAACTTCGTTCACTTGTAAGTAATAAGTTTCAAATTTTACTAATTTGAATCACAGAGTTCAATACCTGATTATTATAATTGACATATTACTTGACGTAACTGTATAGAAAGAAAGTAGGACCACCCTTACCCCAGTACTGTTCATGATCGGTCCTCCAACCTATGAGAAAGTTCTTGGAAATGTCCCACAACTTTATGCAGATGCAGATCCAAATTCCAATCAGGCACCAACTAAGCTCCCGAGTTCAATTACTCCGATCTTTCGTTGTCAATCGTATAAAAACACGAAAAATGGTTTTGTTTCTGTCAAATTATTTTGAGTAGCAATCTGCACTCAATATTCGATCTTGATCATGATTAAATATCCGATTAATGTTAACATGTCGAACAACCCAAATTAAAGAACTGCAACATCACCTATTTCTTCTGTTACTTAGTCTATTTGCAGTTGGCTTTTGGAAAAGGTAGCAGAGATTGCTCAACAGCTTCAACCTCCTGGCGTAATTACCTTAATAAGTATATTTTCTCATGCCTCATTGAAGTCACCTAACCATTTGATTGCCACATGGCTTTTAAATTATTGTACTCGGATTCAATAATATTATTAATTATCATTTCAATGTTCAGCAATTGGTTTAGCGGTGTAAGTCTCTAGTTGATTTGATGAGGTATCCGATTTGTAAGGACTTGAGGACAATATATATTTGTGGTGAGTTTGATTATAAGTTGAAGTCTACCGTGACTTACGAGGTAACGGTTTATTGTGAAAGTATCTTTTGAATATCCTCAAGATTAGTGGTTAAACTGTTGATTTATAGGACAGGTTGAGGGGTTGTGTGAATTTGCAGTTAAATTAAAAGGTTGAACCGGACATGTAGGGCCGTAGCTCATTTAATCAACTGCTGTAGTATTAAACAAAACAAGCCTTGTATTTCCATATATCGTTTTCTCTCATCAGTGTGGGTATTCCGTTCTCCTGTGAATATATAGTCTTCTCCCTTCTTCTTCTTGCTCAAGCTCTTCAAGCCATGGTCACAGATGTAAGTAAACATTCTGCCTGAAGGACTTATAATTCTTTCGAATTTCGAAATGTGTATTTGTTTGTTAATGCTTTTGTCAAGTTTGTTTCTTCTCTGTGTTCTTGGTACAGTGTTTGGATAGGATTATAGGACTGATGAGAACTGAACTCAGTTTGCTGTCTGCAGATGTGGGTTAGACTAGTTGGTCGGGGCAGTGCGTCCACCTCCTTGTACCTAAGTTCAAATCTCCTCCCCATAGATTATAGTAGTTTTAGATATATGGTTTGCTTCTGGCTATGGTTTTGGTCACAGGCTCACAGTTGCTGTTGTTGGATTCGGTTTTGTTGAAAAAATTATTATTTCTGGCTTTAGAAGGCAGAACTGGAGACATGCATGCTTGTTCTGTATGAGTTCAATTTCAAGGAGGAAGAAGAAGAAAATAGTGTAATTAATCAATCTTAAGACTTTAGTTTTAAAGAAATGGTGTCCAATGTTCATCTCTCAGCTTGAAGAGATCATGATTGGAGCTTATAATTTGCCAAAACTCAATGATTCCATATCTTAATTATTCTTTGTGAAGCATGATTTAGATAACATCAGGAGTCTTCTTCCTAACATGTTTATCGAAAACATTAGTGTAGCGATTTCGACGCTCATATGCACTCCAAACTGAATATTTTACGATTTTCTCTTCAATCGTAGGAGGAGTATAGGAGGCTAAAGAACGAGCTTTAAACTGCTAGCCTAAAATTATTGGATGCGTACCATGTTGATGCTAGATTAAGACTGCTTTACTTTTCCAGTAATCTAATCCTGCTTATATATTAATTAGAAATCGGTTGAGCTGCAGACATTGAGAGCAGGTAGACCTAAACAATGCAACTACTTTATAGGTCTAATCCTTATTAATCAACTAATGGGGTTTAATTTTAATAATCACAATTAGGGATCTAATACTACTACTGATGATTCCCTCTCTTCCACCCTAATCCCTGCATTTTCATGCACAATCTTTGATCATTTTTTAACAAACAAAACAACTAGGATTTGAGCCTAAAACCTGCATTTTTTCTGTTGCATTTCTTTCTGTAAATCCGCGATCCGCTAAACGTTGAACTGTTAAATCCCCAGGATCATGACATGCACCATGGATGGCCCCTAGGGCTTGAGATTATGAACGTGAGACTTAGAGTGATGGAGAGCTTACCAGCTGCAGTTGTAGGGCGCCGGTCCTCGCACGTGCCCTCCGCCAGTTTCACCTCCTTCTCGTCCTCCAACCTTGACACCGAGGTAATCCTAACTGACTTTCTTTCAAGTGATATGGTTTCCCACATTGCTAAATCGTTCCCTTCTCATGCAATGTGATTGTGTAATTCCCCAACTAGTCCTCAGCATCCTTCTTCCAAGACCACAGCACGTCACTAGGTCGTCTGATTGGGATTGGAACGGGTGATAGAGGACGTTTGTACTTACCAAATTCCATTCGCTTCGAAGAGCACGAGAGGATTTCGATTAAGGGTTCGCATTCTGAGGTGTCTACGAGACATCGAGTGGACATGTCTCGGCGTATCTGCATACCGTTGCTGCTTTGTGCTCTGGTAAAGATCAGCAGGAGTAAGAACAAGAGCAAGTCAAAGAAGGAAAAGTTTGATGGCAGAGGCTAATTTCTACACTTCCATACGATGAGAAATAAATTTCACTTCCTTATTATCGTGCCAAATTTCTGTAGCCATTTTGTGTACTGAGTTATTCATTGCGACTCCATATTTTATCACAGTTGACATGTTAATTGAGTGTCCCGATGAATTTGAAATTCGACGAAAATATGAGGGTATAAAGTGTAATTTACTCAACAATAAACTAGACGGAAAACAAGGTTTAGCATTTCCCATTTGATAGACAAAGCAAAATATATCTTCCTTCTTATTGGATTAACAATAGAGAAAGACGAGTTGTCAAATTTTTTTAAGGGATGGAGTAGACTAATCAAAAGAAGATTTATCGTGAACGTTCTTAACTATTTGAGTTACAAATTAAATATCATCGTCATTTGAAGTTGAAGATTTTATTTTTGAGAAGTCGATATCTTATCATAAACTAGTCTAACTAACAATTAAAGAGATTCAAACTTGAGTGCAAAAAGACAAACACACTGTCTTAACTAATTGTTTTTACGAAATTCAAGGTTTAAAAGAAAAAAATTGTAATGTAACGAAGATTCAAACTCGGTCATAGAAGATGATGACACTACTTACAACCGTTAGATCGAGACTGAACTTATGAATCACACTAATCACAGCCTTCTACTTAGTACCCCAATCATCATATGCCACCTCCTTCGCTCATAGGAGTAGACATACACCCGAAACACACCAGAACGCTCCTCTAAGGTCCCCAAAACCTTCTTCCCACCCCTCGCAAAATCCTAAAACCCCAAAAACCATCAACCAGCCCACAGCCATGTCGTCCTTCGCCGCCGCCAGATCCGTCCTCCGCTCCTCTGCGGCTCGAACCACCGTGGCCTCGAGGCTTGCCTCCGCCCCCAGACCCAAACCAGCCTCCTCACCATTTCGCGTCCCCAAACCAACCCAAAGCCTGTCGGCTCCTCGCATTTTCAGGTAAATCGAATGCTCATCAATCCCTAAATCTCATCACTTTCAGTATTAATTGTACTTATGCATTTGAATTGTGCTTTAAAAATGTGTGATTTGTTGGTTTTGAAGGTCGCCTGTGGAGTTGAGCTGCTGCGTGGAGACGATGCTTCCGTACCACACAGCCACAGCCTCTGCATTGCTCACTTCGATGCTTTCCGTCTCTCAGCGCTCCTACGGTTGGACCCCCGAAGGTATTCCCTCTTTTCCTTTCGATTTTTCGATTGATGATTCGTGATGGGTATTTGCTGAATTGCATTATTTGTGGCATTGGACTTGGAAATTGCTTGTCTGCTCAATTACTTGTTTCTTGTTCTATTCATGTTCTTTGTTTGTGCACTGAGTTGTTCTATTTCGGATGTTGGAGCCAATTGGCAATCGTAATTGTCATAAGCAAGGCTGTGAATTGAACAGACAAAACGTTTGCGTTGTAGTTTTTCTGTGTATTGGTTGATGATTGCTTGTCTGTGGTCTGAAGTTCGAGTACTGTGGTTTCCTTTAATTGCAGAGTGTTTTCTCCTTTGTTCTTGAAGTAAAATCGGGGGTCCTTTAGTGATTCGTTACTTGTCATCTACCTTAGAATTCTAAGGAATGCGGGTCATTCAGCATTACTTCAAGTCTATCTTTTAACTATTTCTATTTTAATTTTTGCATAAGGTATTAAGGCACATTAAGATGTGGGCATTTTACATGCTCAAAAGTTTTAACATTTTGGCTACAATGATGGCCTAATTGTTAATTCTTCAACTTTCTTTTCTTTTTGTTTGTCCGAGAAGGGGGGTGATGTTGGATGATCATGGATGGAAGACTTAAAATCAGTGAGACAATCCTTTTGCGTATTTTGTTCCAAAATTTCTTCCTTTTCTTTTGGTCTATGATCTATCTCATCTTTCTCTCTATCTCTTCCCATCTTGCACAATGAAAAGAATGCATATGCTTTTTCTTTTGTAGGGCAAGACAAGACTAGATGAGGATCAAGCATCAGATATGGAGTGACTTGGATTTATTTTTGTTGTCGACTTCTCTTTAGTAGATTAGATAAGAAGACTTGCAGTTTACAATTATCTTTTGTTGACTTCTATGTTTAAAATTGGGTTTTCCTCCAATATAACGTGCTTTTTGAAAAATTTGCATTCACTGACGATGAATTAGAACACTGATGTTTTTATGCTGATACGATCCATGAAACTTTGAATGGCAATGAAAACTCTAGCTGAACTACTTTTCTTTGTTATTTGTTATTCATGGCAGCATAGACGTATAAGGATAGAATTAGTAATAACACTGATTTGTTGTATTCACTCAGATTGCAATGATGATGTATGATGAATGTCAGAGGGTTCGAGCAAAGTTTTATGTACTTGCGCTCTAAGACAAGGTGGTGAATAAAACTCTTAAATTTCTTGATGTAAAAGGAACTAAAAATTAAATTGGTGCTTCCTAATGGGTTTTTGGTTTAAAGTCTTTTATCTATTTGTAGTGTGATGATGGTGATGAAAAATGACGACGATGATAGTGCTTCCCAATTAATTAGGTCAAGAACTGCACTTTTGTACATTTCGGTTTCACTTCAATTGATGGTTTCATTGAGTTTTTTGTATGATAACTGTATAAATTACATATTTACTCTTTACTAGAAGATACACTATCCTTCCTTGCTAATAAGTCGTCACTTTGTCAAATTTCAAGGGTGATGGGTGTGCTAGATTCTTCTACATGCCGAAATCTGTTAGTTGCATGATCATATTTTGCTTCAACTTTGATTCTAACTCATATAGACAACCCTGGACCTAGAATATTAATTGTATTCTTCCCACTGCTTTGGCCTTCTGTTTCCAAATCCTTCCGATGCTGCTTCTCTTCTTTTGACTGTACCTGTTTCTTTGTTTAGGGCTGTGATGATTCCTCATTAGCAGACTTCAAAATTTGGCTCGGAGACTTACCACGTTGCACTTCTGTTTACCTTGCTTATGAAGTTTAAGTTGTGAACCTAATTGTTTACTTGGAAACAAATGTCTAAACTCCTACTTTTGTCCAATCATGTACTACGCTTTCGTATGAACTGCAAATTATTGGCCAAAATGGCTGCAAGTTTCTCATAGTCTTCATAAAATTTACGATTTTCTTTTCTTTCATTGTAGATGGATGATTGTTATCTGTTGGGATGCAGTGCATCGGTCGTAGTTTTCATGGATTTCAATGGACTTTGTAGGACTTGCTTGAGGCTTGAGGCATGCTTCATCCTAGTTTAATCCACAGAATCATACTTGTTCTGCAATCATTCACGAAGTAGATGCCATGATGATGATTTACGTTGTCTTTATAATTAAATTTTCGATCTCGGAATCCCGATGATATGACGAGGTTGAGGTCAAACATTTTGATGCAATTTCCAATCTCCGGTCTTCTTGATATGTTTTGCGTTTTAGATAAGGGATAAGCCAGTTTAACATATTCATATTCCATGTGAAGTTGTGGAGACCTCTAGGGTGGACCACATTTAGAGCAGCCGGACCACGGAAGTTGTCTGGCTGCTCTCACAAACAGAGCCCCTTGCGTTTTGGTGGTTCCATTTCAGTTTTACTGAAGTTTCTATCTCCGAATTGTTTGAAACCCTAAACAATCTTACCATGAAGCACGGTAGTTTCTATTAATTATGTCTCACCCAACGCACTGGTCGGTCGGACTCGGAGAAAGCTGACCAAGTCGTCGGACCTCCTTGGTCCATGCAGGGTGAAAAGTTTGACTTCATGAAACGGCCAAATTTCTGATTGACCTACACTTAAAGCCTTTCGAGACTTTAAATTTTGAAAGACAAATCTCAAGGGAAGTTGAAAGCAGTTTGACTCCCTGTAACCAAATTCAATCAAGACTCCCAATATGAAGAATCACCGCAGAGTGGCTCAGTGGTTAGTGATGGATTTTAAGTCCGTATTTCATATGGCACGTTCTAAATTTTATTCTTGGTATTGGTGAATCGTACGATGGTGATCAAGGAGAAGCTGAAATGTCTTTGTGTCTTTTAGTCACCTGAAAGGTAGATTGTCATGACAAAACCACCAGTTACTTCTTTAAAAAAATAAATAAATAAAAAACACGCTGAAGAAGAAAATGTGACTATTTAAATGGAAAGATATCCTTTCTGGATCCCTTTTTCATCAAATCCAGATAATCAACTAATTCGCACCCTTGAAATTTAATTCAACAGCTACAAACTCATTTTAAAAATTATAATAACTTTAACCGTTTGATTAAATTTCAAAAATCTATATTACTTAGATTTAGAAGAAGGATCCAATAGGATCTCTTTCCTATTTAAATTACATTTGACACACATAATTACAATTTTTAATACGAATACGGATTCAATTTTAATTAGACCGCCAAAACTAAATACAAGGACGGGAAATGCGATATCTTTTCGCATTTGCTTTACGTCGACTCCGACACTCAGTGCTGACCACAGAAATTAAATATTATTCGCACTTAATTGCCCTTAATTATTATTTAAAGTCAGTCGTCAAATTATCCATAGTATTTATTTATTTATTTAGTTATACATGCTTCCAGAATTTTAATTTAAATAAATTTATATATATATAATTAATTCTGTTTACATATGCTTCCGGCCGCCTTCCTTCTCAAGTATCTCTCCGTCTCTCTTTCTCCGTTGGTATTTTGGAGCACACAGATCAAACTTCAACAATATTTCAGAGAGAGAGAGAGAGAACCCAAATAATAACCACCGGCTTTACAAATGAAACCTTTTCTATAATTTGAAAGAAAATCTTTTATCCAGAATTAAAATTTAAAATCAATCAAAGAGCTCAGCTTTAGCACCTGATCGAATCGAACCGAGTCGAGTCAAGTCGAATCCGTCTTCAATGGACTCCGAGTTCTGGACCTCCCGCCTCGCCGCCGCCAAACGCCAGTACACGCTGCAGCACCACCACCAGAGCTCCCACTTCGGTCCGTACGCCCCTCTTCCTCCTCTGTTCTTGTTTTTCATTTCTGATCTCTATTTACTACTTTTCATTTTTTTTATTAATTTCCTGGAAAAATAAATATTATAGATCGGTTAAGCATCGATGATTTCGAGGTAGAAGACGAGGTCCGACCCGACTTCCCGTGCCCGTATTGCTACGAGGACTTCGACATCGCGTCCTTGTGCTCCCATCTCGAAGACGAGCACTCCTGCGAGTCTAAAACCACCGTACGTTCTTACTTGTTGTCTTTTTTTCTGTTCGATTTAGTTTTTGTCGCATAAAGTTTCATGATTTGGTTCCTCTGGAAGACAAAGTTATGATCTTTGTTTTTCGTGTCGGTCAAATGTTATTACCCAATTTGGAAATCGATGATTGACTTTTTGATTCATCAAAGGAAGCACGCAACTACATAACTGCTTAAAAATCGTACCTTTTCCTCTTATGGAAAGAAAGAACAAAGAGTATGGTTCTCTTTTTCCTGAAATGTTTGAAAGGATTCGTACCATGGTGAAACGAATTGATTTTGTTTCTTGTTTTCGGTTGATTGCATGAGGAGTAAATACAACCGAATTTCCGAGATCAGCTAAATCGGGTACATCTTGTATATGCAAGCATATGATGCATGTCTAAACTGAAAATGGATTTCGTTGGTCAAATGCGTGACATAACTGATTTTCGCACTCCCATTTTGTCACTCTGCATCTCTATCTCTTTGATTCTTGCCTTTGCATTGATAATTCGAACGAGAATCAAGGGATATAAACAAAGGAAGGAGTGACGAATGAGAAAACAGTGGTGCGGAAATCATTTCCCATGATGATTTATTTGATAGACCGTTCCATAGACTGAAATGTGTAGCTAGTTTATCTTCATACAACTCAAACAAGCTGGGAAATGCATTTTCGGATTTTATAGAATGCCTAGGGAAATAGGAAATTTATTCGAACTCTTGTTGCTCAAGCAACCTCAAATATTTTGATCCCTGAAATTGATGGCAGATGATATTAACTGATTTCTGGTTTTCATCTATATTTTATTTTTATTTTCGTCGATATTTCATGCGAGAAAGATTTATGCTGTTTTTACTTTCTCGTTTTTGCAGGCTTGTCCCATTTGCTCCGTTAAAGTTGCGCGAGACATGTTAAGTCATATCACACTGGAGCATGGACACTTGTTCAAGATATCCTTTAACCTGGAATTTAGTAAATTGGTATTCCTGACAATATATCCATGTACAAAAGCTTGATTGCTCTTTTTATTCCTTGACTGAATACCACTTGCAGAGACATCGCAGATTGCGTAGAGTTGCTGTTCCTAATAGTCAGGCACTGTCTCTCCTTGGACGGGATCTTCGTGAGGCTCATCTCCAGGTGCTTCTAGGGAGCGGTGGATATCGATCAGAAAATGCCAACGTGTCTAATGCAGCAGCAACCGATCCATTCCTGTCATCACTTATTTTAAATTTCCCTGCATCAGGAGCAGATGAAATTTCAAAATCTGTGGTAACCGCTAATGAGGACAGTTCCGCAAAGAATGCGGTGCCATCACATATTTGGAAATCAAGGTACCATTTCACCTTTATTACGAACTGTGTTGTAATTGACTTCTGCTGCATCTTTCAATAGCCATTTAATTTTTCAATTATGATGCATTACATAGTTCTCACCATCGCACAACTGTTTGAATGCTGATTATTACCTTGTTGGTACCTTCCAATGTATAGCGTAAATTTATTATTTCATGTACATGGTTCTTTCTTTCATGCAAAAACTCGTTGTGCGTGGTATGGGTGCATCAAAATTTTTGGTTGAAAAAATCACCAACCTTGGTCCTATAGTATGGCTAAACTGTGGGGAGGGGGACTGAACTCGGGTGCATAGGGAGGAGCATATCCACTCCCACGTAAGCCGGGGTTCTCCTATTTAGGCAAGAAGAAAAACATGTTTATGAATTTACACATGATTAGTGTAACCAAATCACTCAATTTATATGCATTTCTTAGTTCACCTAAAAGTACAAACAATGATAATAAATCAGGAGTTAATGTAGTCAGATGGTGAGGAGGATGATCCGTTGATTCCCCATCTTTCCGGATTAATGCATGCGCAAGGCCTTTAATGCTGTTCTTTGAATCTGAAATATGTCTCTCCCTCCTTTCTCCGTGTCTCTCTGTCTCTCTCTATTTTGCAGTTTTGATCCTTCCTTAAGTTATGAAGAGCGGGAGAAAAGGATTCGACAAGCTACTGGAAGGGCTGGTTTCATGCAAGATCTGTTTCTCTCAACACTGTTAGGTGACTAATTGGAGACAGTAAGTTGTTTCTATGATAATAAAAATGATCTGTTATTCAAAATCTTGTTAAGGGGAACTTGTCAGGCGGGAGATTCCAATGGTTCAGCCCTCTTAAACAACCGTATATGTGCCTCGTATGAGCGTAGTTATGAGTGCTTGATCAAAATAACCTGTCTATTGTCAGCACCTTTTCCTTAAGAACGCATTGCGTTCTGACGTAATATTCGTTGTCTTAGTTAATGGAGAAGATTAATTTTGTGATAGTTTACGGGCTTTGTACGTGATATACGGGTGAACGAAGTATTTCGGCAGATAAATTCAATTCTGATGATCCAGGAAGATTTTCACTGCATTCTGTTGTTGAATCTAATATCATTGAAAATTTCTACATTGTATAGCAAGTTCGTGAATCTAATATCATTGGTGCCCCTATGTTTTTTTGGCCGGAAAATTTGTCTGACAAATCTACATAACGGTGAAACAAAGTAAGATGTGATTTTTAGTCGGCTAATCTTTGTTGGTCAGATAGGTGACGTGGTTGTGGTGGATGAGATTATTGGTAGGATAGAAAAATGAATAAACCATGGCTTGATCTTGACGTGGGTTTACTACCAAACAGGATCCCCATGCAGTGACGGACTAACCCGCCATCCCGTGCACATACAACCAAACCTACTAGCACCCGGTTTACCCGCAGTTCAAGTTACCGAGGTGATATTTTTGGTGTTGTCTGCGAGTATGTACACTCGCGTCTCTCTTTATAACGTGACAAAGAAAATAAACTCGTGAGGAACATATTGTTCTTCCTTGATGCGTGACAAAAAAAGGGAACCTGCAGCTATTTTTTCTATCCGAAACGTGGAGGGGGTGAATAATTGTTTACCCTATATTCCCTTACAACAGAGCTTTAATTTAGCTTGGCTACCACAGAGAACTGGAGGACCACAACTTGGTATTGATGTCACTACAAGTATATTAGAGAATGTCTTTGTTTAGACTACCGATAATAGCTCTTTAAAATTTTAAAAAGAGGAGTTTGTATCTCAAACGATTAAAAAATATGCTTGTCTGAAGTTCGATTTTATCCTCTTTAATATGTGTTGTTTAAAAATTAAAAATTAAAATAATTAATACATTAAGGCTTATCCTATGAAGAGCTTTTAGCGTGATCAGAACACAAAGTAGCACACCACGTGTCATTAAACACTTTAAAAAAATTCTCTCTAATTACATAATGACATATAACGTACTATCTCGTGTTCCCGTCACTTGAAAATCTCTCTCTACTCTCACACTGCCAATGAATTTCCGTCCTTGGGATGGAAATCGAAAGCAGTACCAAGTCAAATTTGCATCAACTTGTATATGTAATTACACATATATAGGACAACAAACATGCAGACCAATTAAGGAAGAAAAAAAAGTCTTTGGATAAACATTTAGCCTTTCTACACACACCTTCTCTCTCTCTCTCTCTCTCTCTCTCTCTCTCTCTCTCTGAGTCTTATTCAGGAGGAGAAGCGTCTGAATTATAAAATTAAAGGAGGAAAACGGAGAGAAAGATGATGGTGGGGCTGTTTGTGTTGGGGTGCACCGGAGTTGTGGTGTTCTTTCACGGAGCCAGTTTCTTGTTCCACCTTCTTACCCAACACCTTGCTGTTCGATCTCTCAGGTAATTATTTAATCACTAATAATATATATGATCATGATCGTCTCCTTCTAATCATCCCTCTCATCAGATTTTTCAATCCTTTTATTGATTATTTTTAGTATTATGTTTGCTGATCAATCTGTGTAGGGTTTTGTAATTCTCCCCATATTGTCGGAATTATTCATCTCCTTCTTTCTTCCTTTTTCTGGACTGGAAATTGTTAATCTCTTATCTTCAAATGTACTAATTTAGTTGTTTTGTTTGTTTGTTTTCCAGTTTTCTGGGATTTGTTGGGTGGTAAACAAAGAAAGCTAATGCGTAAATTCACCAGACCAGACGCTAAATGTAGAGGCTAGAGATCCGACTGCAAATATGATAGAGTATTGGTCAAGCAGATTCTCTATTTAATAACTAGGTTTTAGTTTAGCGTTATGATCATTTTGCAAACAGCCAAATAATAAACGAAGGGGCAATCCTAGGCAAATCTTCTATTTAGATTATATTTTGTAAATTATATAACGTAATTGTTGACGTTGAATAAGTAAGTGTTGATCAACGTATTTATTTTTTCCGGTGTAGTTTGCAAATAGATGTAAAGTTTTGTGTGCTTAATTAACCATCTTGTAAAATTTGATCCAATTCCTAACTGCGAAGTTTGGAGTACGGTTGGAATGTACCTTAATCAAGTCATGAGGATAAAATGGTCTTTTTGGTCCACCCCTTAAGAAACTTCTTAATTTGGTGGACCTTCATGATTATATGCTTATAGTGGATTAAATGAGCGAATTACTCAACTCATCTGTGATTATATTATAGTGAAATTTGGTGGACCTTCGTGACGTTTTTATATTGTAGCCCAAACTTTCAACCAAACACAACAAAATTGTTTTCATAGGGGACAAACCAGCAGAGTCGTCTCGACAATTCGTATTTTTAAAGGTTGGAAAGATTCATAGAGGTTTTTTAACTTCAGCATCATTGTATGTTTATCAGCGTTAAAAATCAAATTAAATGCCTCCGTCTAGCATCATCGTGTGATTACCAAGAATCGAACTCAAAACATTTCGTGTGGAATACAAGTTTAAATTTCGTCTCAACCACTGAACAAGCCGTGATGATTAAACAACAAACTTTCTTTGGATATAATAAGCGTGGGTTTTAAACGCTAACGTTACTGGGTGTTGAACGTTTACGGTGATCGTGCCAATGTATTTACACAAGGTGTAAAAATCCCGGAGAAAAATAGTCGATGATCAAATGGACCATGAAGCTTTGCTTCTTCTTCGATTCCCTCCAAAACCCTCTTTCCCAACGGCTTTACCTGCCATTTAAACCCATCCAAACCTCACTTCAATTCAGCACTGAGGCAAAAACCCTAAACCCTAATTTCACACCCACTTCTGTATCATACTCTAAGCTCTTGTCACAATGCACTGCTTCCAAATCTGTTGGTGTGGGCAGGGAAATCCATGCCCACGTGATCAGATTCGGATGTTCCGAAGACCCAAATCTTCGGAACCATCTGATCAATCTGTACGCGAAATGTCGGTTTTTCAGGCACGCCCGGAAACTGGTTGATGAAAGTCCTGAACCAGATTTGGTGTCTTGGTCTGCTTTGATATCTGGGTATGCCCAAAATGGGCTTGGTAAAGAAGCCCTTTCGGCGTTTCGTGAGATGCACTCGTTGGGTGTTAAGTGTAATGAGTTTACGTTTCCGAGTGTTCTTAAGGCGTGCTCTATTACTAAGGATTTGGGACTGGGGAAGCAGGTTCACGGGGTTGCGCTGCTTACAGGGTTTGAGTCCGATGAGTTTGTTGCGAATACTTTGGTGGTAATGTATGCGAAATGTGGTGAGTTTGGGGATTCTAGGAGGCTCTTTGATGCAATTCCAGAGCGGAATGTTGTTTCGTGGAACGCGTTGTTTTCTTGTTATGTGCAGAGTGATTTTCATGGAGAAGCAATGGATTTGTTTCAGGAAATGGTTCTGAGCGGAGTAAGACCTAATGAGTACAGTCTGTCTAGTATAATAAACGCGTGCACTGGGTTCGGGGATGGCAGTCAAGGAAGGAAAATTCATGGTTATATGATAAAGCTCGGATATGAATCTGACTCATTTTCAGCAAATGCACTTGTTGACATGTATGCCAAAGTCAAAAGTCTTGATGATGCAGTAACAGTATTTGAAAAAATCGAACAGCCTGATATTGTTTCCTGGAATGCTGTTATTGCTGGTTGTGTTCTTCATGAGTACCATGGTCGGGCTCTAAAAATTTTTATACAAATGAAAGGGTCAGGAATCCGTCCAAATATGTTCACATTATCGAGCGCACTTAAAGCCTGTGCCGGACTAGGGTTCAAGAAATTGGGTAGGCAGTTGCATTCTTTCTTGATAAAGATGGATATGGAATCAGATTCATTTGTCAATGTTGGACTGATAGATATGTATTGCAAGTGTGAGATGATGAGCAATGCAAGGGTTCTTTTCGATATGATGCCAAAGAAGGACATGATTGCATGGAATGCTGTGATCTCGGGACATTCGCAGAATGGGGAAGATATAGAAGCGGTATCCCTCTTTTCTGAAATGTATAAGGATGGGGTAGAATTTAACCAGACTACCTTATCTACAGTCCTCAAAGCCACGGCGAGCGTGCAGGCCAGAGATGTTTGTAAACAAGTTCATGCACTTTCTATCAAAACAGGTTTCGAATCTGATATGTATGTTATAAATAGCCTTCTCGATACATATGGAAAATGCGGCAAAGTACAAGACGCGGCAAAAATTTTTAAAGAATGCCCAATTGAGGACGTGGTGGCTTTTACATCGATGATCACAGCCTATTCACAATATGAACAAGGAGAAGAAGCTCTAAAACTCTACTTGCAAATGCTGGAGAGGGAAAACAAACCTGATTCATTTGTATGCAGTTCTCTTCTGAATGCCTGTGCAAATTTGTCTGCATATGAGCAAGGGAAACAGATCCATGTTCACATTCTCAAGTTTGGATTCATGTCTGATGCTTTTGCCGGGAACTCTCTTGTTAACATGTATGCAAAATGTGGAAGCATAGAAGATGCAGATTGTGCTTTCGCTGAGGTACCTGAGAGAGGAATTGTTTCATGGTCTGCAATGATTGGAGGACTTGCTCAACACGGGCATGGAAGAGAGGCCCTCAACTTATTCACTCAGATGCTCAAGGATGGCGTTCCCCCCAATCATATTACTTTAGTAAGTGTCCTCTGTGCGTGCAATCACGCAGGTTTGGTAACGGAAGCCAAAAAGTATTTTGAGTCCATGACAGAGTTGTTTGGAGTTGTGCCTAGGCAAGAGCATTATGCTTGCATGATTGATCTCCTTGGCAGAGCAGGGAAGATAAATGAGGCAATGGAGCTTGTCAAAACAATGCCATTTCAAGCGAACGCGTCTGTTTGGGGGGCACTTCTTGGTGCTGCGAGAATCCATAAAAATGTTGCGCTTGGCGAGCGCGCTGCTGAAATGCTCTTAGTTCTTGAGCCCGAGAAATCTGGTACTCATGTACTTCTTGCAAACATTTACGCATCAGCCGGCATGTGGGATAATGTGGCGAAAATGAGAAAACTTATGAAAGATGACCAGGTAAAGAAGGAACCTGGGATGAGTTGGATTGAGGTCAAAGACCAGGTACACACATTTATAGTAGGAGATAGAAACCATTCAAGAAGTGCTGAAATTTATGCGAAACTCGATGAGCTTTTCGACCTAATGTATAAAGCCGGCTATGTTCCAATGGTGGAGATGGACCTCCATGATGTGGAACAAGGTGAAAAGCAGCGGCTTCTGCGCTACCACAGCGAGAAGCTTGCAGTGGCTTTCGCGTTGATTGCCACTCCGCGGGGAGCTCCCATTAGGGTGAAGAAGAATCTAAGAGTATGCGTGGACTGCCACACAGCACTCAAGTTCATCAGTAAAATAGTTTCCAGGGAGATTATTGTGAGGGACGTCAATAGATTCCATCATTTCAGAGATGGTTCTTGCTCTTGTAGGGATTATTGGTGACATAACTGCAAAGAACTTTTACTTCTTCCTTCGAATTCGAACCGAATTTTTGTACCATTCTATGTACTATTACAGTGTAATTTTAATAAATTAAGAGTTGGTTCTGTTCTGTTTTTGAATAAGGAGATTGTTCTTACACAGCTTTAGAACTAATTAGTTTCCATAATCTAAAGGCGTTCAAAGTATGGACGCTAAGAGGAGAACTTCCATGTAACGAGGATGTCACTGCGGCAGGACCCCAAACCGATTTTAAGAATGGATAATGTACATGGTATAACATTTACAACAAAAGTATAGTGTTTCGTAACTCTGATTACTTAATTCATAGAATCCTCCAGCATTATTGTCAACAATGAATACTTCACCTTCACCGAGATTCGGCCTCCATCTACACAAAGCTTGGCTCCGGTGACCACCCAATATCCTGGCGAGTCCTCAGGACCTCTCAACATTTCCTTGGTATCTACAAACGTTGCCATTTTTGGTGCCTTGCTTGGTAAAGGTGGCCCTGCAGGGTAAACTGCTGAATTCAAATCCACTTTTGTTGGTGTCACAGGTGGATTCAATGCCGTACTAAACCTTGTGCTGATCAAGGTTGAGATGAATCCTGATTTTCGAGAAGTTGTCGAGGGTCCTTCCCACTCTGATCTGCGGATTTTTGCAGATGCCACCGTTGAAAATCCAAGCCTCAAGAACAAAACTTTCCTCATTCCAATGGCCTTGGCTTCAAACCAGGCCTTCGTCACAATTGATGCAGAGTCATCAATACAGGCCCCGTTGTACTCTACTGGGGCAGTGCATACATGTGAAAATATGCTCCACTTGACAGGTTCAAAGTAGCCTCGTTCCTCTGGCCCGTGAATGGGCTCGTAACTGTGATCGTATGAGAGTTGGAGAGTATCGGGAAGAATTGCAAGGTGCTGGAGATGGATTGCCAGATGGTCACTTTTCTTACCTTCAAGATACAAACGCATTCCTGTCACCGGTCGATTTCCAGTATCAACCTGAAAATTGTAAAATTACAAACCACAATCCAAAGATGAACTAGTGTATGTAATAATATGCTTGAGTAATGGAATCGATGAAAATGTGAACAATAAAAAAGCAGTTGCACAAAGACATTTCATTTTCTGAAAATCGAGCCAAAGAACAGTGCATCTTTTCAACTCATTGACACAACAATTTTTCAGTTTTAAGGAATTTCTTAACAGTCCATCGCTTGATAAAACATATGCAATGGAAGTCTTCAAGGGACAAGGAATTCCCAACATGCTATCAACAACTAATATGTCAAAATATTTTACATCACAAGGTATTTACCTTCAAAGTGTTAACATATAGCTTTGGGCCCATAAAGGTGAATTGAAGTGATGGGGATACTTGTTTTCTGCGCCTGAGACCGAGAGGCAGATCACCATACACTGGAGCCCATTGACGTGGTAACTGATATTCCAAAAATTGTTGGAGTTCCTCTACCGGTGGTTTGTCTGCAAGGTTTATCATAGAATTATGAGTGCATTCAGACTTTTTATGAAAAGTAATTTAGCCAACTGGGATACGCACATCTAAGGTAGAGATTCACTGCATGGCTTAGAAACCCAATTCCTTGGACACCACCCAACAGAGAGGTTATGGGCACAAAGGACATCGATATGACATTAGGTGACTGTGATACGGTTGAAAGCCACTGGTTATGACTTTGATCAATATCAAAACCTCCCCTTCGAACACAGACAGTAACTATACCCTGCATTAAATAAACAACATCGATATCTTCATCCATCCAATGCAGGTTGATTGCTTCACATTAAAATGGACACCAAAATGCTTACATCATTCATTTGTGTGACAGTAGGTTGCCTTACTGGGGCCGCATATGTTCTACGAACCTCCCAGGGCATAGAGTCATCATCCTGAAACAAAGGGCACAAACATTAAAGTAAAAGTAAGTTACCTCGTCAATTGCCACAACTTCCATTTTCATAATTTTGTATCAAGATAAAACATAAGCGCATAAAAATTCTAAGAAAAAAGAGGCAAGTTATACAATTAAAAATTCTGCTTACCTTGGTTTTTCCTGATAAACCATCGGACTCTGATCCAGTTGCATCTTCAGAAAATTTCTCGTCAGCTAATTGCTTTAACAATTTCTGCACTTCTGTGGGTTGAATGTTTGAATTTTGTAACTGCTTCATGTGAACTATATCCTTTCCACCCATTTTCACCCCAACAACAATATGAGTGCCGTATTTATCAATGAACCTGGAATTCAAAATATTAAACATCAACTCACGGTGGCACAAAACAGTTGTATCCTTAGCTGGAAAATGTAGATAAATAACTGTCCAGAAAGAGAAACAATATTCATTCCGGTTTTTACTCCTCTATATTATCATCTCTGATATGCAGAGCTATATCCACGCTCGGGTGCTTATTGCAATAAATTACACTGCATCCATAAACTCCTTTGTAATATAGTTTCAAGTGTCTAACTCAACGAAACTGTTGTGCGCATTCAACAACGGAAGAAAATGTTGAAGAACTTAATACGCAAAATTCAAAGTATTAAGCTATCTCTTACTCAGCAAGGGCAGCAGGGTCCCATGTAGAAGGCACTTCCTGTATCACATGCTGGGATAGTTTTAGATGGGATCTTTCTAACTCAATGTTATACAGAGTTATCAACCAACCATCAAAAGCAAGAGCTTTTGTCGGAGCTGCATCCTTCTGCCAGCAGCCAGTGAAGTTAAACATAGTATTAAACAGACCAGACGGAATTTTGCCCGATAGAGACACTTCCTTGTTGTATTGCTCTGACATCTGGAAATACAAACAATGCAGATACTGTTAAGAGTTAAACAAACAATCACCAGAGTCCCGTTAATCGACTCGAGTAAGAAGTAAGGTACCAGCAAATTCTGATGGATCAAAACAGAACACTATCTGAACGATCCAATACAAAAATGTGTCTGAGGATATGAATTGAAATTTCAAATTTGAGTTTCTACGATTCAATTTCTACCACAATTAATTCAAAATTTCCCAACACCATGATAATTAACATGAAAAACAAGTCCATAAATAGTAATATTAAACAAAATCCACTTCAACAAATGCCATTTCAAACTTGTAATATAAAAATTAAAAACTAAAAAATCGGATTTCTCCAATTCTTCCATCACCATCCAGTCAAAGAAACAACTGCAATCAAAACCCAGAAACCAATTCGCGCCAAAAAAAAAACAAAAAGCTAATGAATTTCATTTCCCAAGAAGAAAATAACATACCTGATTAAACGAAACGACGTCGGAGCGGAACCTGGTGCGCTCGCCTTTATCGCACCTGATGGAGGTGGAGACGTAGGGCACGACGGGACCACCAGGGACGACGAGGTCGCGGGTCCGGGTCGAGTCCAGCTCGATGAGCATAGACTTGCACGCGGTGAGCCGGATATCGTTGCAGAGATTGTACCCGGACCCGATCACCGCGACGGCATTCTGGGCAGCTGATTGGGGGTCGAGGCGAGACCCATTGAGAGCCATCGATTTGGGAACGAACCCAACCGGAAGGCGAATAAGTGGCTGGAGAGAGAGGGGTTGAGGTTTGGGGAGTGTTGAAGGGTTTTGATAGATTGGGGCGACGACCCATTGGAGTCTCCGGTTTTGAGGATTCAACTATGCGAGAGAGAGAGAGAGAGAGAGAGAGAGACTACAAAGTTGAATTCTTTGTTTAATCTACTACAAAGTTGAATTCTTTGTTTAATCTTTAAATTAAATTAAATTAAATTAAGTTTAACAACTAATTAATCGAAAAGTTGGAATATTTGTTTTGGTTATAAAAAAAACTCATATATTTATAACAAAAAAATACATTTGTATATTAAAATATTAATAAAAAATTATATTTTTACAATAAAAAATTATTTTTCGTATTATTTATTTTACTTTTTATTTTATCTTTATTATTAAAATTCAAAATTTTCGAACATTTTTTATTAATTTTCTTTAGTTAAATGCGCTGATTGATGAAAGCGACTCACCTTCTTCGATGAATTTAGTGACGAAGGCCTGGATATTGAACTGGGAGGACTCCCCTGAAAGACGTAAAGTGGGAACGCAGAGACTTGGAAGGCGGCTGGAGCTGGCGGCTTCTTCCTCTTCTTTTCCCGCCACGCGTCAACGTCTCTGCCGTCATGCATTGTTTTACCTTTTTGTCCTTCCTTCCGTGTTTCCCATGAGATATTTATTTATTGTTGACCAAGACAAATGAGTTGTTTGTTTACTGAAATTGGGCTTCACTTTAATATTTGCGGTGAGTTTGGAGGCAAGTACTAAACACCTATAAAGGCCCAACCAACCCTAAATATGTTTCAATTTTCACCATCAATTTTCATATCAATCCTTGGTTTTCGGACATTTCAACGAAAATATCAACAAATGAGTTGTTTGAACCATCGATATTATATATACTAAGTGGAGGAGAGTGGGCTTAGTCGCACAATAGGCTAGCAATTATGTGGTTCAAATTCGCTTTTGGTGAAAATCAAACATAAAACCTCTCACTTCCAATGAAAATGAATACCAACAGATTGTAGTACTAAGTAAATATATCTTCACCAAAAAAAATAATAAATAAAGTAAGAATTGGTGGATGTTTTAAAAAATGATGCCAACTACACACACTAGTAAAGTAAGAACTGGTCAAGTCAATGGTTTCCCATTATTTTCTTGAGGAATGAATGCATGGTCTTTATGGGTTTGAGCTATTAAGAGCAAGTGGGAACGCCAATACACAGGTGACAACAACTTCTCACTCGGTTTCTTCCCACTGGAACTTTTTGTTAACTCGTCATTAACTCATTGATTATCTCTAATTCCACCAGTAACTCTCTTTTTTTTTTTTTCTTTTTTTTTTTAAGGGACTAGCTAGTGGTTTCATCATGCAGTTCATTTTTTTAAGAGTTGGAAAGATTCACAGAGACATTTCGCTTTTTACTGATCACCAAACGTGTGATTTATCGTCGCATTAACTCACACCATTTTGTTGTTAAACATGTATTGAATTGGACGGGGTTAATTTTGACCAAGCAAGGAATATCAAGAGGAAAAAAGTCCAAACCAAGCTAGGCTCCAAAAGCGTTACATGCACATAATTAACACATTGAAAAATTCATGGAGATATGATAGTCAATACCACCACCACCACCACCACATACTAAACACACTCGCTTTCATACTGACATTTCACACTTCGACAACCCCCCTTCATTTAATTATGGGGTGTGATATCCACACACCCCATTTTACTTCTCATATATCTTTTTAATTTTCGACCGTCGGATTGGATGAATTAAAGAAGATCAATGGACAGAAATTATCAAGAGATGCTTGAGAAGTAAAATAGGGTGTATGGATAGCACACCCCTTAATTATTTGTCTCCTTTTTTGTATGATATTCATCTACTTGCCATCACAAGCAAAAAACCCAAACTCCTCTAGCTACCACCACCACCACACCACATGTCATCATCCACTCAAACTAACAATGGAAACAATTCAAGGTGGGAGGGGATCCTGATGCCGTTACGTGATTACTAGATTATTTTAGTTTCCGTGTGATAACAACCCTGTATGATGAGTTTATGTTTTTATGAAAATTTTGAGACATATAAAGAACTCTCTAACCAAATAACACAAGTGATATTATATAACTGAACTAATAATACTACGTGATTGTGTCACATTACACTAAGAATATCTTGTCCTAGAGATAGAGAAGCATAGCCCCAACTCTAGTGTGACAGCTTCCCATCACTTCACTTTGTGCCTTGGTCATCAAACAAAATTAAATTTCATTTTTTTAAAGAAAAGTATGATATTTCATTTATTGAAAAAGGGCATTACAAATACATATCATGAAGAACTCGGTCTCAAAACGGTCATTGCAAAGTAGATCTAAAGCTATTACAATAAAGCATCACCAATCACAAGCAATGAGTAGATATCAAGCACTAGTATGTGCTCATCAAGAACCACTAGATTATACAGACTAATAAAATCGTTAAACCTCGCGTTACACGAAGATCATGCAAGAACAAAAATGTATCATTGTCTAATTCCATAACACCAGGTGGAGTAGATTCAATGAATCAAACAGCTCCATCCTTCACACAAGATCCAAAAGAGATGCAACACAACAAAACAAAAATTAAAATGAAACAACTCTCCTACAGAGAGCAATCAAACTAGAATCTCTCATAACGAGAGAAATCAAAACCAAACTCTAAGACAATTATTGGAAATTATTAAACAGTAACAAAATAAAAGGATAAAATCATGTTGTCGCCCCACATCCTCCGCCCATCTGACAACCAGATCATTGGACCGCCTAAACTTGATCTCAACGCCATCCGACATCTTCCATGGCTTATGGTTTCAACCTCATATCGAAGATGATAACTGGATTCAAAACTGTATATTCACTGTGTGTGTGGACCAAAATTCGATGATTAGCACGACGACTACTCTACACCAAAACAACAAAATAAAAAAGGAAAGAGAAAAGACATTAATAATGATTGTCTAGAAGATTGATTACCCCCAAAACCAAAGGCAGAGTCCCGCGGCAGAAAATATTTTCTTTGTTTACGGCTCGGGTTGATAATTAAACCAATATTAACGTGCTTCGCATCTGAACTTCTCAACAAAAACAAGAGGCCACGTATTAGGCATGTGTTCCACGAATAATGATTGCTTCGTGATGTTTCCACCCCAAATCTACACATAATAATAATCACCTTAAATTATAAGAAAAATTAATGAAAATGATTTGAAAATTTTGAATTTTAACGATAATGATAAAATAAATGATAAAGTGAATAGTATCATGATTGATTTTTTATTGTAAAAAACGTAATTTTTCGTTAAAATAAACAGTACCGGATGATTTTTGTTAAAATTCCATAAAATATATGCTTTATTTATTTTTAATAATATAATTCAGAAGATATCATGCACACAGATCAAATAAAATCCAATCAATCTGGAAGCTTGATATTTGGTTTGTGGGGTCCCCATCTCCGGCAGCCAAACTATGGAGTTGTTGGGATACTGTGTGTATCTTCTGGTGGTGGTTCCAGGAAACATATAAAATAAGTTTTATATGACCTGCTGGGATTTTATGTTTTTTGGTTTTTCTTTTGTTGACGGTGGAGGATAAGGTGGTGGTTTCTTTGTTGTTTCCCAAGTCCAACCATACAAAAAATAAATAAGAAATTAAATTGGGAAATTAAACAATATACTACAAGAGAGTTTTAAACTGTCGGTTGGGCAAACAACTTGACGTTGTGTTCTAAATTCATAGTGATTGTGTCTCTTGTTCTTCGAATTGCTTATTTTAATTTTTAATGTTTCATTTGAGTTAGGGTATTAGAACAACGAAATGTGTTCCATCATGAGTTTCAGTTCCCTCAAACCGCTGAGTGCGATGAAGCGTAGATTGTAGTTTGATTATTCAGCTATCTCGCGTAATCTGACTCACTTAAACCTTATTTGCCTGTGGTGGTGTCTCTTATAGCTTGTGCCTATTATCTTCAAGAACAAAGAAAATGAAAGTAATATTTAGTAACTCAAATTCATTTCAGAAGACAAGTTCTCGACCGATGCAAGATCTCTTGGAGGCTCAGAACTATTTTGAGTACGTTAAAATGGTTGGCAACCTCTTTGGATTCTATTTTTAATGGCGACATATTTATAGAAAAGCCAACTTCATAGTTGATCCTATTACATCCATTGGTCGCAATGTTGACAATGTTTGTAGTTAGGATAACGCACTTCCTAATAAAACATGACGAGCGTTTTTATTTCCTAGAAAAAGAAAAACAAAGGGGTTGTTTTCTCAATTTATAGGTCCACAGAAAAATTGTGGCTGTGACTAAAACTCATAGAGTCGGCATCATTTTCTTCACAGTCATCATGTTTCAAGCTTTAAGCTAGAGATGGCTGTAATGCACATCAAATGAAAGAGACAATCAGACAACGTAATTGGTCCAAATATGACACCTACACCCCTACACTCACACAGACAGAGACTGAGGAGCCAAAAACACAAGTTTTATGTAGAGGGACCATGATAATTTAAATTCGAAATACCTTGTTTAGGAAATAATTTCCAGACACTGTTTCCACACAATCTGTTTGCTTTCATTTTTCATTATACTAATACTTAATCAATTCAAAGGCGAAATATAATCGACTTGAATTCGGGACAGCTGTTCGAAATCTTTGTGAAAGACTGGATTTGTTATCTCATATTTTCTTTTTGTGAAAAAATACCAATTGAAGCATAGGGTTTTTTCAAAGAAAAACTAACGAAAAGTCTAAAAAAAAAACTTTAGTTTTAATAAAAAATGACAAATAAAAGTGTAGTGAATAGTATACAGGGGTAAAAACGTGATTTTTTGTTAAAAGTGAACAGTACCATAAGTGTTTCGTTAAAACTCCCAATTAACAAGGAGTTGGGTCAACTATTCAATCAAGTGAAGTTGAGAGTTTCCCATCTATTCTCGAGAAACAAGTGGCTATGCAAATTGGTACTCAATTTCATATGCGGCAATTCCGCCAAGATCTCTTTTTTAGTTGGGAGAAGAATCTGCACGAATCGGACTTTTTGAGAAAACATATCGAGAGAGAATTGTTTAAATAATGTGTGGTCGTTAAACAAGGATATATATTAACTAAAAGGCGATTTTTGTTTATTATATATTTTGTTTAAAGCTCATAAGTCATAATCAAATTCTACTAGCATTCATAATAAATGCATAATCCAGCACGAATCATGCATGAATACTACGTATTACTTGATAAGGAAGCAACCACCATACCCTAACTATATTTTGATTACGAACGAATGCGTGACCGTGATTGAAATGGATGTTTCTTATACATTGAAACTCAACAAATAATGCATATCCTGAAGAACTCGGCCCAAAAGGGTGTTAAGAAACTTGATTTAAAAAGATTACAATAATGCATTACCAATCGTAAAATGATGAGTAGATGTCAAGCAATCGTCAAGGCTCATCAGAAAAACCGCAAGATTATACAGACCAATTAAAACTATTAAACCTCATGTTATACAAAGATTATGTGAGAAAAAAAATATATCAAACCATATATTGGGACAAGGAGTACGATGCCCGTGAGTCTAATTGCATCACATGATCACCGCCACGATCTCAGCACACCAAGTGAAGTGGATCCAAAAAAATCAAATAGCTACACCCTGACCAAGTGAAGTATATATTCATTAATGAAGAAGATTTTCTTAAAAGAGTGACACTCAAACACACTCGTTAATTTTTCAATGAAGAGTTATCATCAACTACATTTTCATTTGGCTCACATTAAGGGACGATCCTCTATAGTTAGTTTTTAAAACTCTTGCCAAGAGTGGATAGGGCAATTAATTTTTTTTAAAGCTACCGAAAGATTTTTTGATATGTCGAAAACACAATGTGGCTCACCAAATGCATCATAGAAGTGGTTAGATACTTCAAAAAAAATATTTTCAACCACTTATATTATGACATTTTGTGTATCAGACTATGTTCTTAGCATATTAAAAAATTTATCTAATGAGACATCTAAATTCAAAAGCTCCAAATTATTAGCACTCTAAAATTATTATTTATTTACCTATCTATCTTTTTATTTTTTCACTTGAAATGAATCATGTAGAACTTATTTTTCAAATGGTAATAACAACTCCATATATAATTTATAAAAAAACAAAACAACGTACAATTAATTAAATATCATATAATTGTGCACTTATGTTCTGCTGTATGGTATATACTAAATGAATGAAGCGTTAAATGCCTAGCTAAAAATCCATAGCCAAGAATTACGTTGTGTATTGTGCACCAATGAAAAAAAAAATCCTAAAAAATGAGAATGTAAAAGGGGTTATACGGGATTTAAAACAAATTTACTTATTTTCCTTATTAAGGAAAATATAAAACGAAATAGAGAGTAAATTAGCTCCCATTTACGAGCTTTTGCTAAAATCAGCCCATTGACCGGACAGCGCAGCACGGTGACGAAACGCGGGGATAGAAAGACAGTAAATATTTATGCGCGTATGGCCCACGATTACATTGGAGCGTGGGGAGGAGAGCTGTCGGATAAAAACAATACTGCTGTCAGAAACCACTCCCATCTGTTGTAAGAAACGCTGGGCGGGTCTGGTTGCGTGATTGTCCTCCGCTTCCACTGAACACGCGTAAGAAATGGACACGTGTTGGAGCGGGAATGGGCGAGAGGCGGCGCTCGTTTCGTCCAAGCGCGCGAGCGGTTCAAGGGGAGGGTAAAAGCGTGGGCCCAATTGAAGGAAAGGCAGGCTCTTGCCTTAATTAATTTAAAAATTGAAAAATAAAAGGGGAAGTAAAAAAGTGAAAAATAAGCCTATTCACTCGGCGTGATGGCAGTTTCTGCCGACAACTTGTTCAACCGGCTAATGCTGCCCAAGCATGTTGACTTGGGCAACGATGGGGTTTTTGCTCTGACGTACTCTTTTGTCGGTCTACGTGCTGGTTTGGAAAGTGTATTTTTATGGCCGAAAACGTTTTCAATCGTTAAAAGCACTAACCAAACATTTTTAATCGTGTTCTTGTTAAATTATAGATTAATAGTTGATGAGCGTAGAAGTTATAAAAAAATATAAATTATTTGATATCAGATTAACTATTTTAACTTTGTTTTTAATTTGTTAAATCACATATACATTATTTCTTTATTTGTGCAATTATGATTTGCGTAATGTTCATGTCTGAAAAATTTACCCATTCATAGTTTTCATAGACTTCTAATTTTTATTCATGAATCTAAAGTTATAAACTAAACACGAGCGTCTAAGGGAAAAAAAAGTGCAAGTGATATCCTTCTATTGCAACTCTCGATTTTAAATAATAATTTATATAGCACGAATACATTACTGTAGTAATATTTCGATCTAATAAAGTAAATAATTACAAAAATATTTTAATTAAATATCATTGACAGAAAACGTTACGCAGTCTTGGCTCAACAAATAAATGGCGAGTGGAAATGATCCTGGGAGTGGAGCGTGGGAGATGGGAGGAAGGAGCACAGCACGCAATCAGAGAGAGTGCATCCGCAGCCGTTAGATAGTGATAAAAATGATGGGAGTGCTGTGATATCTCGACAACCCACATGCCACGTAATACGGGAACCAAAATTGTACAATTACTAAATTGCCACCACTGGAGAGCCGCCCCTAACCCCATCTCAGTCAAATCGCTTGTTGACTGTGCGCCTCTCTCTTCATTTGTTCGCTCATCCCCTCTATATATAACCACAGCCTGCCCTCCCATACTCCTCCATTGCCATCTCCACACCCATATTTTCTCACATATTTTCACTGCAACCAGACACTCTGACCACCCAAACACTACAAACAAAAATCGCCACCGTTCAGTTATGGCGCCGAGAGAGAAGACGGCGACCGCCGTTAGGGTGAACGGTAACGGAAACGTGAAGGAGGTGCATTTTAGAGGCGTGAGGAAGAGGCCGTGGGGAAGGTACGCCGCCGAGATCAGAGATCCCGGCAAGAAGAGCCGGGTCTGGCTCGGAACCTTCGACACGGCGGAGGAAGCCGCCCGGGCCTACGACAACGCCGCCAGAGATTTCCGCGGTGCCAAGGCCAAGACAAACTTCCCTCTCCTTTCGGAAAATGTTAGCCTGAATATTATAAAAAATAATAATAATAATAATAATAATAATGATAATATAAATATTAATAATAAAATTAGTGGCGGAAGCAACAATCAAAGCCCGAGCCAGAGCAGCACGGTGGAGTCCTCCAGCCGTGAGCCGCCGGCTCTGATGGTCGATTCCTCGCCGTTTGATCTAAATCTCGCTCACGGTGTTAGCTCCGGAGGATTCGGCCCCGCGCCGATGAGGTTCCCCTTCCAGCACCAGGTTCCGGGAATCGGACCTGTCATCCGAGTCCCGGCTTCCTCCGCGGCAGCCGCGAATCACATGCTCTATTTCGACTCGGTGTTCAGAGCCGGCATGTTGAAGAACCACCAAATTCATCAACGGCTGAGATTCGATCACCACAACTTCCACCAGCATGATTTCCAAGCCGCCGGTGGTGGTAGTTTCGCCGGTGGGGCCCAGAGCGACTCGGACTCGTCCTCGGTGGTCGATCTGAACCAGAACGATCTGCCTCGCGGCGGCGGCGGAGGCGGAGGGTTCGATCTCAACCTCCCTCCTCCACCCGAACTCGCCTAATTTTGTTTTTGGAGCAGAGCCCGGCGGCCGGCTGAGTTAATAGGAAATCTTCAATTTCAGTTTTTTTTTCTTTCTAATTTTAGTTCTATAATTTACGAATTTCTAAGATAGAAAAAGAAAAAAAAAAAAACGCTGAGAGCAACCAATTAAAGAAGCTCCATGTGAATACGTAGCTGATCGGATCATCATCCTTTTTTTTTGCAGCAGCGAAACTCCACCGTGTTTCAATCTGTTGTTCGGAATTAGACACCCCTTGTTTTTTCAATGTCAATTTTCAGTTGTAATCTCCCGTTTCAGCAATAATTATTTTCCCCTAAATGTAACCAAACTGATCATTTCTTTTTATTTAGTTTAATCATTAAAATTGTTTCCGTTGTCCTTTGACTACAATATTATGATCCAGCGATGTAACGCTCTTGATCGTTTTTCCGATGTTAGATGTAAACGCTTTCGATCTTTTCTCGATAAATCTTGTATTTTGGTTTTCGGATCAATCTTGTCCCCTTTGCCCGATCGGAAGGTTTGTTACTTTTATCATGCGTACTTTTTAAGATCTCTGAAGATTTTTGTTTTCAACCGTTTTTTTTTATTGTTCAAGAATAATGTAAGGAAAACTATGGAAAAGTTTTGAAAATTTTGAGATTTAAATATGAGGATAAAATAAATGATAAAATGAATAGCATCACGATTGATATTTTAATGTAAAAATATGATTTTTCGTTAAAGTAAACAATACCAAGAATTTTTCATTAAAGTTCTCTATAAAGTAAGAAGAAAGTAGCACAAAATTTGTTGACATGTGTGGGATGTGTGTGTGTTAAAAAGTGAATTACTTATATATTAAGATTTTACACCACTTATATAAAAATACGTAGTGTACCATCCATATTCCGTCACAATACAAATTTTCTTTACCATATGTGTCCTAACTGGCTGCCGCGTGGCAGGGTATGTCCCAAGCGTCGGCGGCCCTTACTGCACTCAAACGAGTGAAAACCGAGTCGTTTTAACTCTCTATAATTACGCTTTTGTCCCCTTCCTTCTGAATATTTTGAGAAATATTCGGATTAAAGAGAAAATAAATGATTAGGCGCCTAAGGGATGGTTAGAGGTTGGGCGCGTAAAGGGTGGCAGCCGGTTTTGGAGGGTACTTCGGACCGAAAGTTAATTCCACGTTGACCGGGTAAGCTCTCGAGATTCGAGTCGCGATTGCACGTGACATACGGCCGTCCGATCTCACGTACCTATTTATTTTTATTTTTTTTGCCGAAAAATAAATAATTAGCAACGCGAAACAGGTGGGAGGAAACAGACAAAGGCGGGCCCCACGTGGTGGCGGGCGCTGCGGGTGAAAGTGGGAAAGCGCGGCTGCCGCTTTTAGTGGAGCCCACCGCCCTTTTTGCCGAAGAATATTTTGTGCACCCCTCCATTCTGTTTCTTGATTCCATTGGCTTCCAAATTACGAAAAGATAATCGACAAAAAATAATCGGTCAATGCTTCAAACCATTCTCGGTCAAAATTCTATATAAAAAAGTTAATTTTGTTTAAAATATTTTTTTTCCCACAACTCTATTAATCTATTTCTTCTTGTTTTATTCGTTTGCTCGATTCATACATTAAAATTATGTTAAATTGAAGATCAAATCTTATGCACCCTAAACGGTTGAGATTTCATTGTAACCTTAATCACTATTTGCAAATATTAAGTGTATGACAATAAAATTAAAAATTTTAACTTAATAAGATTATTATTGATGCCACATAGAAGTTATAGTCATTTTGTGTTCAGAATGTTTGATCTTGTTAAACTATGCCCGAAATTGTTACTAATTTTTTGTATTTCTGTCCAATGACATGGACTAATAATAACGAAACATTGTATTCTCAACCTTAAAACGAAGTGATGTTTTGACGTTGTAATACATAATCTAGTTGTATTTTTTTTTAATGAGTAAAAAATCTTAAATTCGGTATCTGTAAATAGTTAGTTATGTACTAAAATGTAATGACATATCTCATTGAGAAAGACATGACCAGCCGACCTAAATATTTATCTTATCCAACATTAAACATTGTTTTGAAATGTATTAAAAATACACAAGCTATAGATTAGGGTAGAGTAGGGTGGTTCAATGCATGGATTTAGAGATATGTGCATGTTGGAGTGTTAGATTATTGAGATAATTCTGGATTAATTTCGCATGCGTGTATTTAAATTAATCAATAAGATCATGGCACAAATGATTTTTAATTCAAATGGATTAAGATTTACGATAATTAATGGTAGCAATGTAGGAGGAACAAGAATTTAGGAAATATTAAATATTAAATAAAATAAAATAAAATAAAATAAAATATATATACGAGAAAGTAATGGAGTACGGCGCTGAGAAGCCGAGAGATGGGGTGACGTGTCGGGAAGGGACAGACAGTTAGTCCGGCGGGTCGGCGTGTTTTAGTTCAAAGCTGTTTACCGCGTGTGGGACCCGCGGTTTTGTCCCGCCAACAAAGAGAGAGACTGCAACGTCTCGCGATGCGCCACGTTTTGCCTCATGGAGAAATGAAAACGACAAAAATGAAAATAAATAAAAAATTAAAGAAAATAAAAGCAACCGTCATGGCATTAAATAAATAAAATAAAAGGATAAAGGTGTGGGCTGCTGCTGCCGCCTTTTTCTCCATGGTGGACTTTGTTGCCTCTGAGATGACAACTCCCCTCTCACTCTCTTATCTCTTCTCAATCTCAAATAAAGTTTTCGGTGTGCTTGAAATACGGTGACATAATATTGGTGTCTTACTTGAATTATGGTCCGAAATGTTTATTAAGGTTTTACAAGGCCGGTTATAGAGTCGGATGCCAAGGACTGAACTGGCAAGATAAATCGAAGAACGGGATTTGGTGTGATTTTTTTTTTTCGATACTTTTGTTGAAGATTTAAACTTATCAATTAGAATTTAATAAATTCCACATTTCGACAAAAAGAAAATAATATTACCTCAAGTAGTGATACCACTTGTTTTAATTTCTATCACGTAGAAAAATTTGGCAACAAGCTCGGATAATTTCGGAGTGCATTTTGACAATGAAATTTTACAATGAAAAGGCAAGTTAAGTAAAAAATGTAAGTTATGAGCAAGGGTTTTTCAAGTTTGAACACTTAATTATGACTTATGACTGATTTACTACATGGCTTGATGGAATCTCTCTTGCACCGTTTGATTTATTAAGTAAATATCATCCTGTAATACACTAGTCGTTGTAATTAAAAATTTCGAACAAGATTAAAGCCATCGAACACGGTAAAATATTTTGCGTCACACGGAAGAATAAGGTGACTGCACATGCACATGAGAGCTACGTTGGTACGTACGCTTTGGTGTTTGGAGAATCAAACAAGACTCTTTCCCGCACTCTTACGTATGCCTATTGGGGCCCAACCCTACTTGTGAAACTGGAACCCCCTTTTCTCCATTTCCCACAAAAATTATCCATTATTAACCTCAAGGTCCTCCTCGACGAGAAATTTTTTATTGTGTTTAAAATACGGGTGGTTTATTACGTGTTTTTTTATGAGTGGATGATAGTTTTATTTTTCAAGTTTAATTTTTTTAATATAAATATCTCATCACTTATATAGTGACGCGTAATGTACCATCTTATGTTTCATACAGGCTAAAAAATCTTTCCTCCTTGACTGCAACTTAGCTAAAGGTCCAAAAGCCAAAAAAAAGCCTGTTTTGTCTAAAAAATTATCTTCAACCAATGACTGGGCTATAATTCTATGGAACCCACCAAGTCATTATTTGGCCAAATGTAGCCCTCCTATTGACCGTTTTTGCGCTCAACTCTTTAAATAATTGATTCAAATTTAACGGCTATATTTAAAAACATTCAACGGTAGTTTAATTAAATTAACTAATAAATTTAAATTATAAACTTTAAAACTAATATATTATTGAGGGGGCTATGTTTAGCCCCTTATGTTGGAGATGGTATATAAGTATGATTTGATATTGTTCATTTAAAAATAATTTTTTACAGGGCTATAATTTTAGATGGAACTATGTTTACCCTTTCGATTGAAGATGAACTTATTAGCTGGATTTTGAATTGAAGTCTACCTTCTATTTTAAGTATGCATTTGCCACACAACACGTTATTGACATTGTCAATGTCATTCGTATAATAGCTTTAATATTGTTGAATGGTTATTGATTTGGATAACTATTTTTGGGAGTTTAGGGTTTAGACTTCGTTGTCAATAATTTGTTTAGCAACTAATGCGACTATTTGAAGTCCTTTTACGTACATTAATTAATTGTATGAACGCACTGTCGTTGAAGTGAATCATATTCACTTGTCATTTTTTTTTTTTTTGAATATCTGAGTGCATATTCAACCGTTGAATATGTACGCATGACACACACACACACATATTCACTTGTCAATTTTTTTTTGAATATCTGAGTGCATTCAACCGTCGAATATGTACGCATGATAAATACACACACACACACACACACACACATACATACATACATATATATATATATATCTACCAATTAATAAAACACTTATTGTCAACCAAAATCCTATTACCAGTTTAACCCTCTAATTAAAACATAACATAAATAAGAAATATGGGGCAGAAATGTAATTTCACACAACCAAATTTTGCTGTTTTTTTTCAAAGTCTTACCTACATGTAATCCTAATATATCTATAATTTTTAAATTAAAAAATCAAAAAAAAAAAAAATTCCCACTCCCACATTCTCTATCACTCTCTTCCTCTCTCTTTTTATTTCAAAAACAAAAATAAAAAAATTTCTCACACTTTTTTCTGAGCCCATATGCTAGTGTGTGCGTGTGCGTGTGCGTGTGCGTGTGTGTATTAATGTGTGAAGGTGTAAAGAAATGTTCATCATCGGAGTACTATGCAAACTTTCAAGGAGTTGAGAAACTTCTCCTGATGTAAATTGATTTCAAGTGAAACCTCAACTTTTATAATGATATATCATAGATTCATAATTAGATCAACGCACATGTGAAGTTCAATGACTACACAGGTTCTATGTCACTAAATTTAAATTTATAATGAGTTGAGCTACGTATTCTGTTACTATAATTTTGTATTTTAAGAATTTGATAGCCAACTGCATTAAAAGTAGTGATTTCTAAATGATAAATGTCGATTCTCAATTAGTTTACAAATAACATTTTGATTTTAGTTTATTTGAATAATGCAAATTGCAAATTGCATTACAAAATAAAAAATAAAAAAAAACAAAATACTTTCATAATATCATATATAATGGTTGTAATCAAATCCCTAACATTCTTTGTAGTATCCAATTGTTGAGCAATAGTAGTAATAATAGTACCATGCGACCCATATTGGAAGGAATATAGGCTATATCTATTCGGAAAATACTGAAGAGACTCTCATAAAAATGAAATTATCTGCATTTTTTATCGTTTTACATTTTTAACATAATATTTTATAATATTAACACAAAAAACTAACGTTAAACTACAAAATGAAAAATAAGCTGTGGAAAGTTCGACTATTTGATTGTGATTTACAAGACTGTTATTATAAAATTATAATAAAAATCAGTAGATGAAGCTATGGAGTCGCGACACTTAGCTGTTACAATCACATGGACTAATTCTTGTCATTAAAAAAAAATAAAAAATAAAATCTGGTGGGAGACATAATTTGACCACAAACAAACCATATAAATAATAATAATAATAATATTTAGCAAATCAAATCTGGTTAGGTGTGTGAGAGATGGCATCCATAGGCTTGTGTATTTAGTACTCTACTTCTAGCGGCTAGAGAGAGAGAGAGAGAGAGAGAGAGAGTTTAGAGACAGATGTCATGCACCAACTTGGTGGACACGTTATGTAATACGACTTTCTCAATGTTTTATTTTCTGACCGCCGAACTATGTGATAGAGATCTTATTCGGATTTTACTGTCTGCACGTAGAGATTAAACCATTCGGATACCTCAAATTAAATTCGACGATTTTTATTTGCTCATTTCGTTAGTCATTTCACATAAATAAGAAGTTTCGATCTTTTTTTTACATAATTTAAAAATTCAAATTTTTTGATCTTTAGACACTGAGCACTAAAATCCAAAGAGGATTCACATTCAACTCTATGAACAAAGATTAGATGGATGCCTAATGTTTATTGAAATTTGATTGAGAAACTTTATCTAGAAAATACTAAATAAAAAAGGAATATGTTCACAAAAATATAGTGGTATGAAAGTAGTCTCAAAATTGTAATTATGCCGTTAGTTTGATGGTCCCAATGCACCAATTTGTAACAGAAGGCGACCTCCCATATTGTTATTTTACTTGTTCACATTTGCATTAAAATTAATTTTAAAAAAATTTCACCTTAAATTTGATTTCTGATCCCAAAAGCTTAATATTCAGTTAACAAATAACGCTTCGGTTAGAATAAATTTTTTATGTCAAATTATACACAGTGATATTTTCACTTAGAATTTGACATCTCATTTGGAGATGTTTGTAAACGGATAAATTCAATTTATCACGATACGTAAAAGTGACTTGCCATTTTCTTTATTGTGGAAATATCATCACATTTGGTAAAATAAAAAATAAAAAGGATCATATCTGCTTAACAAATAATAGAAAGATCATTTCTTTTCTAAGTCATCCATCATAGTGAGATGATTGTTACCAAACAACATAATTTGCTTTATTTTTTAAAAATCCAAACAACACAATTTGTAACGAGTTGATTTTAATTAAGGAAAAAAAAGTTTGAGAAGAGGTGGTATGGTGCAGAACGAGAGATTTTTTAATGTGAAAGACGCACGATTCGATTAAATAAGTATAATTATATAATTAATTGTGAATTTCAACGAAAAAAAATCAACATATTATAATTACGAAGTTGTGCCGAGTCATGTGTGCCGCACACAAAAAAAAAAATTCGTGAGGAACGGCGTGTCATCTACCAAAGAACGGCACGTCGCCTGATTGTATATGCAATGAACACGCCACCACATGTTTGAAACAGGAGGAGGGAAAGCACTTTGGATCCTCTCCGGATCCACTTGATCTTGAGTCTGCGGATCAAGTGATCAGGATCGTCGAAATTTAATTCAACGGTTATATATAAGGGGTTTTTTTAAAGTTATAATAATTTTAGCCATTGGATCAAATTTGGACGGTCCGGATCATTTGATCCGCGGGCTCAGATCCTTTGGATCCGGAGAGGATCCAAATCCGAGGGAAAGAAAAAGATTGGAAATTTGGACGCACCGGATTCGCCACCACCTGTTTGAAACGGGAACACTCCCAGTTTGCGAAATTCGAATTGGGATCTAATTTGTTTGAGTAAATTAACAAAATTGGGGATGAAATTGTTAAAATAATTGTTATTGAATAATTTGGGAGACACTGTTAGAGTGATAGGGTTAGGGTTTATGTTAGAATTAGATCAAAATTTCAAATGGGGAGAATTTTTCTGATTGAATTGGATGGCAGAACTTACAGATGTAGATTCTGTGACAGCGCGCTTGCCCTTGCCGGTGATGTCCTCTCTCGGGTACCCTCTCTCTCTAAAGTTTGCATCTTTTTATATATTATGAGGTCTGTAGATTGCTATAAGCATGATTACAAGTAAAATAGGATTCATTTGTGATAGAATGGAGGAAAAGATTGAAAATTTGTTTCCTTTTGATGGAATTTGAAATGGGTTTGTATTGATTTTAGAAAAAGGGTTTTAGAAATTGAGTTTTCAGGTCCTGCATGGACTAGATTCTATGTAGCATTGTTTTTCTGGGTTGGGAATTGGGATAAAGGCCTTTTTTCAGAGAATATGGGGTGTTTCTTGGTGAAGAAGCTTTGTGACCTGAGAAAAGACACATGTAAAAGGACTAGATTGGGTGCGGTAGGGGTGGGCAAAAAAACCGAAGAACTGAGAAACCGCACTGAACTGAGGCCAAAAAACCCGAAGAAAACCGAGCCAAATTAATAAACTCAGTCAGGAGTAAGTATAATATCGTTTTTGTGAGATTTGAGATTGATTTGCATATAATAATTATTTTAGAGATTTGAGATTGTTTGCATATTACAGATTGTAAAAGCTGAAAAATCCAGGTCAAGTGGGGGGAGAAAACCACTTAGTGCCATGGTAAGGACTAGAATGTATACACACATAGATACATGGAGAAACTAAACATTTCGCCACTAGACTGCGGCCGAACTATTAACTTTTGTTGTTGTGAAGAGTGTCAAGTGATACATTAGATATGGATCTTAAGTAATGTTTTCCTTTTCGAAGAATACATAGAACTGTGTTCAATTTTTATTCTGTTACTTATATATCATGGAGCTTATTCTCAATATTTTGGGACTTTTAGTTTCATTGTTGCTTTTTCATTATGTGTGCAGAGAGCCAATGTAATATGCTTTAGTGTTTAACAATTTGACTTTAGTTTGTTGTAATTTGATTAGAATTTCAACTGCGGTCGAAGAAGGGCATATCTGTTCAGCAATGTGTAAGTTCTTTGCTATTATAGCCTTTGCTTTTAGTTGCCTTCCATATTTACATGTCATTTTCTGGCCGACATATTGCCAGACAATGAACAAATATCCTTTAGTGAACTAATTCATTCTTGAATGGCCATATTGCGTCAATTTCTTTATAGGAATCGCTTACTCTCTAAATTGTAAGTTTGCTGATTGTTAAAATTCATCATATGTTAAGCAGTAGTTGGAGGATACCACTGTGCATACTAGCCATTCTCAACCTTTTGGTCACAATAATATAAATTTGATGCTGCCGCATTTGTTCTAATAAAAATAATGATGTTATATTATCTTCAACTTCAAGTGCCATGAGTAAATGTTGATTGGCTTTTCCTTCATCCTCATTCTTCTCATCTGACCTATGAAAACCTTATCCAGGGTGAACATAACGCTTGGTCCTGAGGAAGAGAGGCTAATGCTCTCTGGTTTGCATACTGTAGAAGATATATTTTGTTGCTGCTGCGGGCAGATTCTTGGCTGGAAATATGTATGCTTTCTTCATCTTTCTGCTTGAATGTTTTCCGCTTTGTTGTTAGCACGAGTAGGTAGTAGCAGGACTAGACAGTGTCACGTTTAGCTAGCCTATATTTTTTTAAATCAAGTACTTGAAATGCACTCTTATGTCTCTGCTATCAATTTACTTTTAGACCTGGACCACTTTACCTTTGAACTAGTAAGATTATTTGTGGCAAAGTTTACATGCGGTATTTGATCAATGTTAGTAAAGTGCTGTTTGTGGACTGAATACCACCTTTATTTTGAACACAAAACAATCTTATGTAATACTGATGGTGAATTTTATTAGGTAATTGCACACGACCAAACCCAAAAATACAAGGAAGGAAAGTTTGTGCTTGAAAGGTACTAGCTATCTTTTACTTTTGTCTCTATTGATGGTTTCTATTGAACTAAATGTGCCCGTCTCAATAGCAGATGGAGGATAGTGGAGGATGTAGCTGAGTTATTCAACTTGGACGCTCGTCTTGGTTCAAGTGATGCAGAGAGTCCCTAGCAAAGTTAAGCACTTATACAAACAATAAGAGCTGGATGCTATACAGTTTATCTTCTTTATTATTACAGACAATTTCAAGAGTTTTTCTTGATCTTTTTATGTGCATCCTCGAATGAATTCTGTATTACACTTTGAGGTTTTTATTTTTTCAACTAAATGTCTTAATTACCAACCCTAATCCATCAATCCAATACATGATGGTATGTTATAAATTTGTCTTTCCTGGCTGGTTTGAGAATTGTGATCAAGGATCACCTATTGAAAAAAATCTAAAGGCCAAGGGTTGTCACTCACTAGGCTTGATACTGATTGCTTGTGAATTTTTTATTATTAACATTCTAATCAAGGTTTTGTATATAAATAAATAATATTAGTTTTCAAATATTGGTTGGCTTGAGAGAGAGGGAGGGAAAGAGAGACCCAAAGCCGGCAACATCACCTTACATGAACGTGGTTATTTTGCTATTGTATATTCTTCTTTCACATGACAAGGAAAAGCTACATCTTATCCCAGAAAATAAAGAATGGATGGCAGAACTTATAGATGCAGATTCTGTGACAGCGCTCTTGCCCTTGCCAATGATGTCCTCTCTCGGGTACTCTCTCTCTCTCTCCCTCTCTCTCTCTCTCTCAAGTTTGCATCTTTTTATATTTTTATTGTGAGACTTTTAGAATGATATAAGCATAACTACAAGTTATATAGGCTTAATTGGTGATATGATGGGAACAAAAGATTGAAAACTTGTTTCCTTCGGGAGAATTTGAAATGGGTTTGTTAGTTTGTATTGATTTTAGAAAAAGGGTTTTAGAAATTGTATTTTTGGTATTTAGTGGGAATTGGCTGGTTGGGAATGGTTGATATGAGCATAAGTGGATTGGGATTTCCTGAGTTGGGGTTTTGGAAGGACTAGAATGTGTATGCGACGGTACCACATATTCAGTAGTTGTTTGAAATGCATCGCAGCATTCAACAAGATTGTAATGGCTATAAGTAAGAGCTAGGTCAATTGCTGGTTCTTTGAGAGGACAAAACCACTTAGTGCCATGAATACGGTAGGAATATATACACCTAGATATTTAATTACTTGTTTATGCTTGAAGTAATTGAGGAAATATTAAGTTAGATTTCGTATTTTGTGAGGAAATCTGAACTTTTGGCCAAACTATAAAGTTTTATTTTATTATTTCTATGTCGAGTAGCTTATTCTCAATATTTTGAGGTGTTTATTTTCATCCTTGCTATTTCATTTCTACATGCAGAGACTCAATTTTTTGTGTTTAACGATTTGACTCTATCTTGCTATTTCATTTCTGGTCACCAGAATATAAAATTTGATTCAATCGCATTTGCTCTTCTTATCCTAAAAAATTAAGATGCTATCTTCCATGGACCTTGAGCAAATGTTAATGGACATTTCTTTCGTTCTCATTCTTCTTGTCTGTCCTATGAAATTTGTATACAGGGTGAACATAACGCCTTGGTCCTGAGGCAGAGATGCTAACGATCTCTGGTCTGTATACTGTAGAGGATATCTTTTGTTGCTGCTGCGGACAGAGTCTTGACGGGAAATATGTATGCTTTCTTCGTCTCTCTGCTTCCTTGTTTTCTGCCTCCTAGTTTTGGATGAGTAAGAGGACTAGAGTGTCACTCGTAAACAAAAGAGAAAAAAAAACACACAAATGAACATGTTTTCTTGAACAAAGCACCCTGTTGTGCAGATGGTGAATTTTATTAGGTAATTGCTCACGACGAAAGCCAACAATACGAGGAAGGAAAAATTGTGCTTGAAAGGTTCTCACTAACGTGTACTTTTGTGTCTGTTTACGGTTTATTGTCTCTAGAACAGATGCAAGTATGTGGAGGATGTAGCTGAGGAATTCAACTTGGGGGCTCATCTTCGTTCAAGTGACGCAGGAAATCCCTAGCACAGTTAAGCACTTGCAGTTAATCTATATGTGAACGAAAATACCCTACAAATGACAGCCTTTTGTAGCATCAGGATCGAAGATGCAATTTTCCGTAAAGCTTTTGTGGCACTTGAAAAGTTAGAGCTCTCCTACTAGAAACATGGAATGCTTTTGTAGCACTAGAAGCTTTTGTCAATGTCGGAAGGAATTCTTTAATCTGGACGCCTGTGTACACATGCATAAACATGGGATGGTATGACCAAAATACAAAGTGTTGTTTTGTGTGTGCGGTCTAACGGTCACATGGTCTGATTATCCACTCCATTCTAAACATCATTCGAGCGCTAATTGATTAGTAAGTTATAGGGCGCTAACCACTCGTTTAGATCTATGTTACCATGTTTTGCATCGTCAAACACAACATTTTATGTCATTATTCAATGTTCATTGCATAAAAATTTTACTCAAATCAATAATCGTTTCATTGTTTAACAATCTTTCTTCAGGAAACAGATGAACATTGGGTGAAATTTTGTGAATAATGCATGAATAATGATCTATAGAATGAACGATTTTGAGCATTAAATTATTTTGAGTAAACTTGGATTTATGACTAGTGAGATTAGTGAGAAGAGAACCCCACCTGTTGTGAACAACTTACATAACGAGTTTACTGTCACGAGGCCTTTCCATTTAAGAAAAATATACACATGCCAAAGTATTATTAAAAAACTTACTACGTAATAATAAACTTATTTCATATAAGTTATCCTCATCCGAATAGTCCTCAAAAGTATTTAGCTTTGCTTTTCCTCTCCATGAGTTTTGTCTGACCGAGTCTTGGACCGAGGGTTGGGGACCACAGAATAAGCGGGTAATGAAAAAGAAAGAAACAAAAAAATAAAATGTCACCATCGTGGAATTGTTGTGGTGTTATATTATAGGAAGAGAGATTATATTCACATTCTAAATTATTTCTCTCACATCTTTTTAAATTTTTAATATTTTAATATTTTCTACATACCATTAACACTTGATAGAAAAATATGAAAAAATTAAAAATATGTAAAAGAAGTAATTTAGAATGTTTGAATATAATCTCATATAAGAAACGCACGACCATGACCCACTCTGCAACTCTCTGCCCACACACGGACTCTCAGTTCATTTTCCTTCTACAACTTCTTTGAAAGCAAGACTCCCATCGTCAATGTTTTGTGTCAATAATAAAGTTTGGCGTGATGCACCACACATCGATTCTGTGTCAAATCAATTTAACGCTAATTTTTATATTAATATTATAAAATATAAAGTGGCAGAGAATCTATTAAGAGTTTTAATTTTAAATGAGTTTTCTTAACATTTCACATGTTATTTTACATAATAATATATAAACTGTTGCCATGTGAATTTACCATAGCGATGTATTCATGTCATAGAAGTGTTTTACTTCTATGTATAGTTTTTTTGTTTCCAGTTCTAATACTTGAGGAAAATTACATTAAATTTATTTAAATTACAGAAAAAAAATTCCTAACTTAAATGTGCTTTAACCAAGTTTGCTAATTATCTAGATACGTTTTGTTGTTCTAACCTAAGCCCCTCTTTATTTCCATTTATTTTTTCACTTATTTTTTGTTTCAATTTTTGTGAGTTGTCAATCGTTGGTCTATTTATGTAATACTTTTATTGACAATTTTGAAATGGATTCGGAGCTTAATAAAAAAGGAAGTAGAAAACGACATGCCAAACACAACCATCTTTTTACTCGGCAGACCCTCCCTCCCTCCGCCGCTCCCTCCCTCACTAGTCCATCATGATGCGATTTGCTAATTTTGCCACGTCACCACCCTCACTATCAAAATGACAAAAACCTCCTTGCTGCATCATCATCATCATCATCATCATGTCATTTCTTATCATTAGCACATGAGTCACATAGAATGATGCATCGACGTGCTACAATGCTTGATTTTTTACATGTAAGGCGTTATTTATGTTCACAACAATCTACTCCGTAAACATTATACTGAAGTGAAAAACCCCCTATTGTCAAGAGAAAAACAGCCTGGATCACCAACTCTGGCCCCTAAATGACCTATGTTCACTGCAATCTACTTTGTAAACATTATACTGAAGTGGAAAACCCGCTATTGTCGAGAGAAAAACAGTGTGGATCACCAACTAAGGCCCCTAAATGACCTCTCAATGATAAAAGAGTTAGGACGGCAGAGACAGCTAGGAGGTTTGCTTAGAAGCAACCATCTTAAAAGAGTATGTAATAACTCACTGATCGAGTGCTCCTACGCTGAAGATGAACGAGGCTAAACGATCTGCCAAAGCTATAGCATGTAAAAATGCATCGTTTGTGTCGGGCACATTTAAAAATTTCTCTAAAAGCATTACTCAATTTTTAGTTGTTTTTTTTTTTTTTCTTAATTTATCGATTAATTACGAGTGTGGTGTTGGCTGCGCAACGTAACTAAACGTTGGAGTTGGGAGAGACGGCCGTGACGCCTTCGGTTCCGACAAGATTCTGTTGGATTACGGGACCCGCCACACTTTGAATACTAGCCACTACCTTCGCAGAGAAGCCGACACGTACTCGGGAAATGGGTCCCACGTCCAGGATATTTATAAAACTCAACAAAAAGTAAAAAAAAAAAAAAAAATAAAAAAAAGAAGGGGGGGGCACAGAAAGGGAGGTGGTGACCAATTGGGAAGGGTCAAATCGGTCAGTGTACGAATTGACGGCCGGACTAGAAATCTTTTTTCTCCTCTTTCCATTTCTTTTCCTCTCTTCCTTTCACATTCTTTATTTTATCTTTCTCATTCTATAATTTAATATAAGATATTAACGTAACTTAATCGTAATCGTTCAAATAAAAAGAAAAAAAAAAAAAAGACAAAAAAGAGAAGAGAAAATCTTACTCTTGACGGGGTCGGTGTGGCCATGCAATGACAACAGATGCAGCGTACAGTTTGTGCAGAAGTTGGAGGAGGGAGCAGCTCATGGGTGCTCAGTGGTGATGATGCCAGTGATGACGTCGGAATTAGGTGAAAATAAATATTCAAGTAATTAACTAAAGTGAGGTGGTCTGCTGCTCCACCTGCACCTGCAGCTCCTTTGCGTGTTGTATTTACTCTTCTTTATTTCCCCTTTTATTTTATTTTTTTATTTTTTAATCCCCAAACTTACATTTAGAGATTTTAGCATGAAAACTGTTATTAGCATTTCAAAATTTTCATTATGCACATGTCATAAGTATATATTTTTTTTTCTAATTATAGAAAGTTTGAAGTATCACATGAGATTTTTATAATGCTAATAACAATTTCATTTAGCATTCGGAATATAAGATGATATATCAAATGTTTCCGACCATTAAATTTAAAAGTCGGTTACAAAATACATTAAGAAAAAAAAAAATCTAAACGTCAGTCTTCTAATATATAGAAGCCTGAGCAGAGGGAAGGTCAATAATTATCAAAGCACGCACGATTTTTAATTGTTGATGCACATGAAGGGAGTTTTGAACTTGAAACTTATTAGAATAAACTCAATATAGCTAGAAATATCGATTGCCTTCGACAAAAAATTGCATTGGGGTGGGTATTAACTCCTTCAAATTTAGTCGAAATTAGAGAAAAAATTCTAAAAAAATTCAAAAGTTCGAAACCTACAATTGGTTTCGGAAAATTTTCGTAGTTAATCGTTAAAATCATCGACATTCATTGATATTCCTATAACTCACTGATAAAGAGTGAAGTTTCCATTTCATCCTCTTTTCATATCAATCCTTAATTTTTTAAATATTTCAATAAAATATCAATAATTTCGTGAATATTTAAACTCTGATTGTGCTACACATCAAAACGAGAATACATTTTGAAAATTTGAATGATGTGGACCAAAGGGACACACACACCATGATAGGCTACCTATATATATATATATATATATATATATATAGATAGATATGCAGAATTATGAATATATTTTTTTTCAACCAAAGCCGCCGCCCTAAAAGGAAGCTGTGAAAAAGGAAAACATTGACCAACAATATAATGCTAATGCTTAATGCTTAATTAATGGCCGTCTCATCCACTTTCTTTACTCTAATCCAACCATCTTTCTCGCCTTTTCCCTTCTTGTTCCAAATTCTTAAGTTAATTAATTAACAATTGCTAATCAAGCTTTTAGCTAGATTTTGCAATCTTTGTTTACTTTTATACTTAAAGCGACCTCCTGCTGCTGCCTATTGAACTCCACCTACACATCAGCTGGCTTCGTCACAAAATACTCAAAGCAGTGTTTGATCGACTAATCAAAATTCTTGGTGCCACGAGTGAGTCCATAGACTTTGATTTCTCCTAATTTATTGGTTTTAATATTGTTTTGTCTAATCTAATACAAGTTCCAGAAGTAATTGTGCTTCTGGTTTATAATAATTTTTTATTACCACTTCATTTTCACACTCATTAAGAATAAACATGGTATATATTGAACCACTAGTTAACTTCAAAACTAAAATAAACAATATGACAACATGAGTACTTTAGGATTTTCTTATCTTCGAAGTTGTAACACGTTAGTTTCGTAAAAATATGTTAGTTAAAATTACTTTGCGCTTATGGGACGGTCGGCTACAGTTAATTAAAAGCAACTCTTGTGACATGAAAATTTAGTAATCAAATGGCTTGTAGCCACAACATGTACACTTACGTTAATCATCGTATAAGATGCATTTACAACAACGCAAAAAGCAACAGTAGACCACAAATTACAAGGAGCGAGTTGTGTAGAATTCTAAGAACACACAGTTTCTGAATTAAAATTACAATGGTGCTGCAATATATATAAGCAATACACCAATTATAGTTATGCCCTTGCCTAATCTATCAATTTACACAAGAATTATGACAAACATCTAACTAACTTTACTTGACTCTTTACACCCCCTCAAGTTGAACTTGGATGCATCCATAAGTCTAAGAGAAAGCTTGGATTGCAAGTATAAGAACCTGGATTTAGACAAAGATTTAGTATGAATATCAGCTAGTTGGTCCTGAGTGCACACATATTATACTTTGAGAAGATTAGCTAGCACCAACTCTCGGATATAATGATAATCAAGTTCAACATGCTTGGTTTGAGCATGAAAAACTGGATTAGAGGCAAGTGAAATTGCAGAAATGTTGTCACACCAGAGATGAGGAACTTGAGGAAGGTGAAGACCAATATCCTTGAACACTTTACATATCCATGTTATTTCAGCTGCTGTGTGGGCTAACGATCTGTACTCTACTTCTGTTGAGGATCGAGCAATCGTTCGTTGCTTCTTAGCACTCCAGTTAATAAGATTCAACCCCAAAAATATACAATACACACTAGTAGATCGTCTATCAAATATACATCCAGCCCAATCAGCGACAGAGTAAGCACTGAGATGGATATCACCTTTCTTGAACCACAAACCTTGACTCATTGTGCCTTTGTGAAACCGGAGAATTCTTTTGGCTGCCTAGAGATGTATTTCTCGTGGAGCATGCATAAATTGACAGACTTGATTTACAACAAAAGATAAATTAGGTTGTGTTCAAGTTATGTATTGTAGCACACCTAGAATGGACATGTACTTTTTTGGATCAATTAACAAAGGGCATGTGTAATCAAGTTTGAAGGAACAAATAGGAGTGAGACATGATTTAGCACTTTCCATATGTGTCTTTTGAAGCAAGTCAAGAAGGTACTTACTTTGATGTAAGAAGATACATGCAGAAGATCTTTGAACCTCAAGACCCAAGAAATAATGCAAGGGTCCCAATTCCTTCACAAGAAAGGCTGTGCCCAATTTCTGAATAAATTGTTGACAAACTGTAGGATTAGGACCTGTGATAAGTATGTCATCGACATACACCAAGACAATAACAAGAACAGGTGCTTTGAGCACAAATAAAGAAGCATCAAATTCTGATTGATGAAATCCCAAAGACTTGAGAACTGCAAATAATTTGTCAAACCAGGCTCGAAGGGCTTGTTTCAAGCTATACAAGGATTTTCGAAGTTTGCAGACATGATTAGGGTAGTTAGGATCACTGAAACTAAGTGGTTGGTGCATATAGACATCTTCCTGAAGATCCTCATGCATAAATGAATTACTGATGTCCAATTGGTTGAGAAACCAATCGTATTGAACTGCTAAAGAGAGAAGAACTCGAATTGTTACTGGCTTTGCTACAGGACTAACCGTTTCTTTGAAATCCAAACCAGCTTGCTGATGAAAGCCTTTGGTCACAAGCCGGGCTTTATATCAATCAATAGTCCCATCTGGATGTTTCTTAACTCGAAAAGCCCACTTACATCCAACTATGTTCTGATGTGTTTTAAACGGTACTAATGACCAAGTACCTGTTGACTGCAAGGCATTGTACTCATCCTTTATAACAGATCTCCAATGAGCATGTTTCAAACCTTGAGGATGAGTAGTGGGGATAAAATCAACATATTCAGGTAAAAGATGCTTGGTAGCTGAGTAGGCTTTTGGTTTAGAGATTCCAGCCTTAGATCTGGTGATCATAGGATGTATATTAGGTGCTGCAGGTAAAACTGGAGGTTAAGAGATTGTAGGAGGTGCAGGGAAGGATAAACATCCAAGGGGACAAATTGTGAACCTGAAGATGTAGGAGAAATATGATGTGCAACAGGTACATTGCAAGTGGTAGGTTGTGCAACAGGTGCATAAGAAGCAATGGGTATAGTAAATTGTAAAGTGACATTGGGATTCACTGATGAAGAACCATTAGAAGAACTTGGTGTAACAGTAGAGGCAGTTCATATAAAATGAAACGGAAAATTAGTTTCATCAAATAGCACATGCCTTGATATGTAGATTCTTTATGTAACTGGATCAAGACAATGATCCCCCTTGTGTTAAAGACTATACCCTAAAAAGACACACTGTTTACTCTTGTTGTCCAACTTGGATGAAGTGTATGGCTTAAGCCAAGGAAAGCATCCACAACCAAAAATTTTAAGCCGGGAGTAATTTGGAGGGGTACAAAAAAGAAGTTCCCAAGGAGATTGCAATAAGCCACTATGAGGAAGCCGATTAATCAAATAAGTTGCAATGGAAATGCTTCAACCCCAAACACATGAGGAACTCTAGATGCAACTAATAGTGTTCGTGCAGTTTCAACCAAGTGACGACGCTTCCTTTCAACACATCCATTTTGCTCCGGAGTATGAGGGAAACTAAATTGTTGTAAAATGCCATGAAGTTTAAGAAAATTCTGAAATTGATGACTAGTAAACTCACCCCCTGAATCAGATCGAATAGCCTTGATTTTATTTCCAAGAGTATTCTCTACATATGACTTGTACCCCACAAATGTTGAAAAAACAGAAGACTTAGACTTTAAAGGAAAATACCAGCTATACTTGCTGTAATCATCAACCATAAGAAAATAATACCTATAGCCACTAACTGAAACAACATAAGATGGTCCCCAGACATCACAATGCAACAATTCAAGACTTCTAGTAAACACAGATCGAGGAGCACCAAATGGGAGCTTGTGATTCTTTGCTAGCGCACAATCATTGCAGAAGAAGTCCAGAGAGGATTTGCCTTGTATAGCAACTTTATTTGTCAACAATACTTTACGAAATATAATAGAAGATGGATGACCAAGCTGGCTGTGCCAGATTTTGACATTGGCAGAAGTACTTACTAGTGCAGCATGAGTGGAAGGAGTAGCTTTGTAGGGAGAAGATGAACTTTGAAGAGGAAAGAAACCATCTTTAACTTGTCCCTGCAAAAGTATCCTCCTCGTAAAACGATCCTTGACAGAGGATCCATGAATATCAAGGGTTAATGAACAATCATTATCTTTGATAAATTGATAGGCAGAAAGTAGACTACGTTGCATTTGAGGCACATGAAGAACATTTTGCAATTTAAAGGAATGAGCAGGAGTATGCAAAATAGATGTGCCAACATGATCTATAGACAGACCTTTACCATCTCCAATGTACACCTTGTCTTCACCATTGTAGGAAGTAGGAGACTGGATATTGGAGATATCATTTGTAATGTGTGAGGTAGCACCCGAGTTAATGAGCCAAGAATGTGATGGCTTAGCAGTGTAATGGGCACATATGGGAGCAAGTTTAGCTGGAGGAACCTTGCCTGAGATCTTTGAATTCATTCGATCGAAGCAATCAATAGCTTCATGACTGTGAGATCCACATATTTGACACAGAGATTTGTAACCAGAAGAAGAGGCATTACAATTGAATCCAGAATTATAAGTGCCACGATTGTAACCAGAGTTATGGTTGCCACGATTGGAACCCCGAAAACCACGATTTGGATCGCGATTGTGCCTTCCTCGGTTAGAATTATACTGGAATGAATGTTGAAGTGGCTGAGTTCCATGATTCTGAGTAGCAAGAGCTTGTGGTGGTGTGGGAAAGAGTGGCGGTTGGGCTTGCACAGAGAACGCTTGAAAAGGCTCAGAGAATGAAGTTTTCTTGCGACGTGCCATGGATAGCTCCTTAGTAAGCAACAAGCCATGTAATTCATCCAAGGAAGTGGACGAAACACGAAGTAATATGGGTGAATGACTCAAAATCATCCAGAAGACTAGCAAGAGTTGCTGCAATGAGATCATGATTAGTGACAGAGGCTCCAGTAGCAGTAAGGGAATAAGAGTTCTCCTTGATTTGCTGAAAATAATCAGACATTGACTGAGAGCCCTTCTGAATATTCTGAAGCCACGAACGTAATTGATGAAGATGTGCATCCGAGACACCCCCAAATTGCTGCTCAAGTTTAAGCCAGAGATCATGAGCAGAGAAGACACCAACAGTGAACGGAATGACTTCCTCAGAAAGAGTCGAGTTGAACCATGTTAAACGTCTTAAATACCAACCCTAATATCCATCATAATTATACGTGGTGTCATGCATACATGTAATTATAAATTTGTCTTTCGCGACTGGTTCGAGATTTGTGATCAAGAATCATTTTATAGAATACATCTGGAAAGGAAAACTCCAAAGGTTGTCACTCACTTGGGTTGAAATTGATATATAATGCATGTGATTTTTTTTATCATCAACATTTTAACCAAGGTTTTGTATATTAGTCAATAAATGAATAATATTATTTTTCAAATATTGGCTGGGTTGAAAGAGATGGACAGTAGATGATTCCCAGAGAGGATGGAAAAAGAGAGAAGAGAAAGGGACCCGAAGCCGGCAACATCACACCACATGAAGAATGCGGCCATTTAAGGCCCTACAATAATTTCTACAAATCACAATCACAATCTCGAATTATAGTGAATGATGGTCCAGGTTTACGGATAATTAACAAGTATGTAGTCACGATCCATGTATTTTGCATTACACTAGGAAATTAATAAAATCAACTACAACTATTATGATACTCATTGTCAAAGTTTAGCCACTACACTAACTGTTATGTTTACTTATCGAACGACATACAAAAATTATATTTGGGAAAGAATAATGCTAGGAAGACTAAAGTTATAGACTAAATTTGCAAACTAAATGATGTGTCACCAATAAAAAATGAGCTCTCTTATCAACGTTTAAGTAATAATCTAATAATAAACTTACATATCATTTATTTTACAAAATTTAATATATAAATTTAATTTCCGTAGCATTACTCATTTGAAAAAACTGGTAACGAGACAAACAATACGTATACCCATCAATATTCCATTTGTTGCACGTATACAGGGATATGAGAAAACGAAAAATCAAACACAGAAACTCGATTGCATAAATAAATAAAAGTTTCCCACTTCAACTATAAATTCCTTGCAAAAACCCTACAGTTACGTATAGTACGTAAGAAAATTAATAATCATGCAAGGTGAGACGGGAGGTTGTATGACAGATGAAGAATTTAATTGAACTAGTTTAATTAATAATTAGGGTTTCTGCATTCGTCGTGTCGGGACAGACATGGACACTCTCAACGCCCACGCGCCCCAAACGGCAAGTGGGTCTATTTTTCCCTTCAAATTTCATGGGGCTGCTCACTGCTCAGATTATCGGAAACAGACGATCCCCACTCGCACTGGAAAAACCAGATGACATTTCTAACTTATAAATCACAAAAAAAAAAAAAATAATAATAATAATAATAATAAAAAAGAAATATGGAAATATATATACAGAAAGCCTCTCAAATTTTAATATCTTCATACATCCGAAACATAACAGTGAAGATTTTCTTTAGATAATTAGTGAAATACTAAAAATAAAAAGAAAAATTATGGCGAGAGAGATAATTAGAACGAACGGTGAGAGGGAAAAACACAGAGCGACGCCGTAACGAATAGTGCTTCTCTTCACAGCCACATGGGAGGAGGTTCATTGAGATCAATAGGCAAACCACGTCGGACCAGTCCCAGAAACAACGCCGTACTGCCGAAACCCGAACCTTCCGGGACCGTATCATTACTGCCGCCGGCGGGGGCATTTCCCGCTACACCAACTGGAGTTTGCTGAGGTTCCCTCCTTGCCATCAACGGCGGCGTATCAGTTGTTGCCCCATCGCTGCCCATGTCGTTGAGGACGCCGGTGTGGAGGAAGTCGACGAGGCGGCCGGAGTGGGAGGCCCAGTGGGTGGCCGAAGGAGCGTTGAGGTCGAGGGAGATGCCGCTGGGGATCGGCGCAGGAAAGTTGGTCTTGGCCTTGGCACCACGGAGCGTCCTGGCGGCGCCGTCGTATGCGAGGGCGGCTTCCTCCGGCGTGTCGAATGTGCCTAGCCAGACCCTCGTCTTCTTCCACGGGTCCCGGATTTCTGCTGCGTACCGGCCCCACGGCCGCTTCCTAACGCCCCGGTAGTGGCCCTCGCGGGAGGAAGACGGAGCAGCTGCAGTCGCCATGGAAATATCTAGATAGAGAAAGAAGAGAGAGAGAGCGCAAAGCTTTTGAGTGAGAAAGTGTGAGAGAGAGGGGGTTTTGAGAGAAGTTGAATGGCTGTGGAAAGTGAAAAATAGGGGGTCCCACTCAGACACCCGTAATCGTCGGCTGGACGGCACGGCTCCATCCAACGTCTATATATATATACTGATTGTTTTGATTGGGTTATGCGTTCTATTTTTATTTGTTAATTACTTGGGCCGTTGGATTGATATCAGGATTGGAGATTTGGGCTCTTGTGCGATCGAACGGTGCTGGTGTGAGCGCGAGAGAGTGTTGCACGTGAGGAGGGTGCATGGGGCCCAATAGTAAAGCGTGCCGCCGCCTGAGCAGACGTGTGGGTTCCTGTGGCGCGGTGATGTAAGCCCTACCGATATTGTACGGCGCTGCGGTCGGGCTCAGCGGCGCCTGCCATATTTTTGGTTTTTTTTTTAATTTATTATTATTATTTGGGAAAGTTGGTGAAGTGGGGCCCGGGGTGGCGTATCGGATAGTGGATTGGATAGAAACGGTTGTTTAGTTGTGAGGAGAGGGGACACGTGGCGGGTATAGAGGCGGTGTCTGAGTTGGAGGAGACAGAGGGCGAGTTGGGTAGACCCGTTGAATTGAGTTTGGGGCGGGTTTCTGAGATGGGCTGCTGCCGGGTAGGCTTGCGTCGATGGCGTGTTTGACTGGGTTTTGGGTTAGGGTGCGGGTGTGCGACCACTGACCCACTGACTGCTGACCCAACGTACAGATATCTGAAGGAGATAATCGTACGGTTGGTAAACGAGTAAAGGACTGAAGCTCTCATCCTCCGTAAGCAACTCACGGGAACCTGAGCTGTTTTTTTAGTTATTTTGTTAAATATCATGTCGGATCTCTGAATTTTGGAGGGTTGACACGTGTGGTGGTAGTGGAACATGCTTCTTGTGCGTAAGAAGTTTGGGAGAAGATTGATTACTCTTATCATTAGCGTTAGGTTATACTCATAACTCTAAGTCGGAAGGATATACGGGTAACACATAACTACCGGTTACCACATGTATAAATTTACGCTGAAAATTACGGATTGTACACCATTGAAAACTGTTGGCAACGGAGGTCGAACTTGAATTTAGTAATGTGGTTTACTATAGCAACAAGCCGTTAATGTAATTGGCAATTTCTAGAGCTTTGCAATTTACTCTTGGTCTTTAAGTTATTAATTTGAAACTGTTAACATGGCATTATTAACTTGAAATACCGTCAACATGGCGTTCCATTAGTATGTAAAGTCTTCTCTAATACTGGGCATGGACCGTATATATCTTTCATAAAAGTCCTCTCGTTTACTTTGGTATACCAACATCAAGAGAGAGACAAAGACACAAACACGTACACCCTGTTGCAAATAAGTTTTTTGTGCTCGACGATCCCCAAAACCTGAATGTGTGACATTCAAACGTTGAACAATTTCTTATAAGTCTAATTTAGTATTCTACATTCTATATGCATCACTTCCGCTATCTGTTAAAAATCTTAACCAAAACTGAAAAGAAAGAAAATAATTAGACCAAATGTACAAGTTTTTTCTTTTCCCTTTGTTCTACAGCATGTATGGCAAATCCCACGGGGGATCCGAACTTCTGTACGTGACTCTAAGGCCCATGTAAACAGATCAAAAGCTTCAACTATATTGGGCTCTGGGCCGAATGTCGTTTCTAATCATGTAAGCAAAATAGGCCCAGTCTCTGCTGCCGTTCTAGATTGGCCGTGATGATTGTACTGCCTGTTCATCTGGATGTCACGTGACAAATGCGTCCTCGCCTTTGCATACGGAGCGTCTCTTGCTGCACAAGCCAGATCAGAATTTGAGAAAACATTAGTGTATTTATGCTAAAGCCTTCCAGGAGTTGTAACGTAACATGCAAGGAAGTAATGTAATTTCAACGACCGTCTTATGCGGTCGGATTTTGCTTAAGAGATTAAACATCCTTACCTGCAATTTGTTGTACTCTAAGGATGTTCTGCCGCCTTTTCCAACAGCATATCGAACCTATAACGAGAAGTAGGAAGGCAGCCAAAACACCAAACCCAATTCCAATCTTTGCTCCGGCTGTGAGGTGTGGCCCACACGTAGGTAGTCCTGGTATACCGCATAGTCCATGGTTATCTGTGAAACTGAACCAAAACCAAATATGGAGTTCAGTAACAGTATACAAACATTTCTATTTATGTTAACATTTGCAAAAGCCCAAAAAGCGTGCAGGTTATGCGTGTCTAATTCTTACTTGAAGCTTGCTCTGTGCAAAAGCCTGCCTCCTAGAGCAGCTGGGACCTTTCCGGACAGAGAATTGCTATTGACATTACTGCAACACGACAACTTAAGTTAAGAGTCTTCTTCCTACACATTTTGGTTTCATACAACTGTAAGTTGCGTTATAATATGTCTTACAGTGTTTGCAACGAGGTCAACTGTCCAAGCGTTTCAGGAATTGACCCATTCAAGGAATTGAACGACAAGTCCCTGCAAAGGAAGGAGCATGAGTGTTTTTAATTATGAAATTCAACTGTGGTAACCACAACCCTTGGATACGCTGCCCAGGAAAAATAAATAAATAAAACATTTTACACTTTCTGATAAGAGAATATATGAGCTGCACTTACAATACTTCTAAGCTTGTTATCTTTCCGAGTGAGGAAGGAATGGGCCCTTGCATGCTATTTCCGCTCAAATTTCTGTAAGTCCACAAGGTAAAACCAAACATGTGTTGAAAAGGCTGTAAAACACTTCTAATGCCTAGCTGTCTCACTTTATGCAAAGAGTACCATTTCATCGAAGTTTAGCATGTCAAGTTGAATAAACAACAACGATGCCAAACAGAAGCTTGCAAAGTTTAAATTTTTATTCAAAGCAAGCCTTAGAGAGGAACTCACATGCTTTGTAGATGACGTAATTTGGATATGTCATTCGGCAAGAATCCCTTCAGCCCTTGGTTGTCCAGAGCCCTGTGCATGCAGAGTTAAACACTCATTGCCAAAAGGATGTACAAATGGCAATGGAACAAACAAATGCTAAGGTGCTTTCTTCAGGCATTATGAGAATAACTCTTTAACACTGCACTGAAAGATTTTTCTTTTGCATACAAATGTAGCTAATACGAAAATGCATTTCCGTTCCATTCACCCATGCATGCACAGACTAACAATGGACTTATGTAGTGGAAAATGGTGCTGGAACATAAAAAGTGCTAAGATTCCGATTTGTTGAAACGAATATTCTTGTGACTTGTTTGATGCGAAGGAATCAGTGAAATGAATAAACTATGGTAACGAAAGAAGACTAAAGATTATGACAAATGGACACAATTCAAGTGGCTGAAGCACATCAGGACTACATTCATGAACACTAGATGATTTTCACCCACAGAGTTATCAATTGTTATGGCTCTCAAAAGTCAAATAGAAAAGGCCAAAAAGCCTCCTCTAGAGAAATAACTGAACCAATAGAGAATTAAACATTAACTCGGCTGACCAGAAGCCATTAGAAATTTAGGACACAAATATAGGGAATGGGTCAAGACTAAATAACGAGGGGGCACAAGATGTCATAATGAAATGCCATAGCTAAATTAACACGATGCATTGAAATACATAGTGCAAAACGCATTGGTTCTGTACATGATGTCATAGTTGGCCAGATACTTCCCCTGTCAAATAAGCAACTAAGTATATGATATTTGTTCTAATGCCCTTATTCCTTGTTCTTTACCAAGTCCAACAGGAGGAAAAAAAAAGGCTGCTTGTTCACAGCAAAGAACAATAGGAACTGAGGAAGGTAGACTAGATGCTCAGTGGGCCAAACTGGCTTACTTTTAACACCTTGTGTACTTCGAATTTGAAGGTATACAGTACGAAATAAACATACTTTCACAAGGCAACAAAGAATTTAAATATATACGATTTCCTTATAAATGAATCTCAGAAGGGTAACAGAATACATCAACTGGTATACAACCTGTCATGCTTATGGTTGTCTGAAGATCCACACTATTCAGACTTACATTTATCAGGCTTTTTAAATATTTGAAAGCAAAGTTGTTTGCATGTCTTTTTATTGTCTGATGTTTGCACTTCTAGCAGTTAAAAAATAAAGAGACTAGAAACTGAAGAACATGAGCAATGTGAAGCATAAATGCATTTGTACTATAAATGAGAAATAAGATCAAATAAGAGAAAAGAAATGAGGTTAAGGATCAAGAAATTACAGTCCGTCGATGACCCATTTGTTGCTTGTTCTATCAAACTGGCAATCGGCTCCACTCCATGGATGTTGTTGGGGAACACATGGATCACCATTCCACCCCAACCGAACAGGAAGCCCCAATGTTTTCTTCAATGACAGTAACGCATTAACTGGAATTTTTTTTATTGTGAAAAAGAAAAGGGAGAGAAATTAATTACAGTTTCAATAGAGTTTTCTTCAATTACAGTAACGCCTTGACTTCTGATATATACAGTCTATAGCTTTTCAAGATATAAATAAGACGCACTGAAAAAAATCTCTAACAGAAAACATGTGGTCAAGATGTTTTCAAAAGCATTAGCATAAACAAAAACAGATTAATTGATTTGTGAAATATCAAATAGTTCATCTGTAACACTTGCAAAACTACATCATTAAGCATTATTTAATTGTGTGCATGCTACATGATCAGCATTATTGTTTCGTGTATGACATATACATATTGCTATAGACGCTAGAGAAAGTTGAAACTAAACTTAGATAAACATAGAGTAGCACAAATGTACCTTCGTCTGATAAAGTTTTCGACTCGGCCATTATAACCTCAAAGATCTCAATGGCATTGATTATTGCACCACCTTTTTTAGGGTGCAAAGTTATGGTTAAGGTCCTCCCGCTTACGGCAACAGTTGTGTTAAGTACAAGAGCAGCATAACGGTCCCCACTCAATTTGATAACATCCACATCTTCAAATACAGTGTCACCATTAATCAGGATATCAAATACCCTTTGGCCTACACCAGTGATCGAAGCATCAATCTCAGCAAAGTGCAACCAAATGGAGTAGTTTCTGTTGGGATCCACATCCAGGGTATATTCTAAGTCGAGCTGACTATCAATACTCACAAGTGCTTGTTTATAAAGAGCAGCTGGGTAGAAGTTTGGTGGACTTGAAGCCTGCTTAATGGTTCCCTGAGTGGATCTGCGTGTATCAGCAATCTGACCAAAAGTCATTATATAATTCCAAAATCTATCCCCACCCCATTGATCGCCGTTGTAATCCACACCAAACTTTGCGTCTTCAACACCACAGCTCAATCTTTTTGCTGTTCTAAGGATTATTCCTTCAGATACTTGCTGGCTAAACTGGTATGCTCTTTCATCAATCTGAAGAATTTCAATGGCAAGAATTGCCGGATCCCCATGACCAGTACTATGGAAGCAGATAGACACAGATCCATCTCTCAAATATACAAGCGCTTCAGAAAATACTTGATCATCGTGGGTACTCCAACCAGATTTTAAAGAGGTAATTTGAGTTCCCTCGACAGAAATATCAAATAAAGGTTCGTTGTCATAGTTTGGTAGTGCAATCGACCCAAAGAAAATCCTGATTACATAGTGCCCATGGGGAACTCTATTGATCATGTAACAATTTTCGGGACCTTCGGAGAGGGGAAAATAGCGAAGTGTATCAAGTGGAGGAGTGATAAAACTCGGGAGGGTCGCATTAAAAGGTATCCCCCCTGAATAATCAAAATCCTTAAACCATGTGGTATTGGATGGTTTTGTAATCACATTCTCCCGAGCTCCACAGCTTATGCGCATAGCAAATGGCGCTGTACTCAGAAGCATATTACACAAGTTAAAACCAAAATCCGAACAGGAAGACAATGTAAAGCATCAGGTCATATCTCTAAGCTTTATAAACATGTGTTGTGTGCATCATGGCTAACAAATCGTAATACCAACTTCACCAAACATGTGACAGAGACCAAATCTTCTCCAAATTTGAGAATGCATTTTACAGTGTCCTAACTGCTAACTGATGTGAAAGCAGATAACGATACTTATGCATTTTGTGGTAATCGCCTCATTCAGTAAAAAGACAAAGCAAGAAGAAAATTGAAAAATTCACCAAATACGTTGAGAGCCCAGTGAGCATAATGTACCATCTGCAATTAATACACAAATGCAAAGCTCTCTGTTTCCAGTAAAAAATCTTAATCATCAGCTTTGCATTTCCCGTTAATGACGAAACAAAACCTACATTAAGCATTGGTTTAGGCCATTCTCTGTTTCCAATTAGCAGATTCCTTTCCTTTTCCATAAGTAATTCAAGTTCATTGACTTTTCCTTTTAAAAATATTCCAGAAAAAAAGCATAACACTTAAATTATTTTCCACTTTTACTCTCCGATTCACTTCCATTTCTTCAAAAAACATCAAATTCCATACAAATAATAGAGAAAAATCACGAGATCTCCACCAAAATTACACTAAAAACTAAATGAATTAGCATCAGTACGCAGTTCAAACTAAATCATCAGTCCAAAATTGACTCCAACTCCAACACACTGAAATTTCACTTCAATTTTCAACACTCCAAGAATCAAAACAGCAGCACGAATTGCGAAGCAGCAATGCAATCGAGAATCGAAAAGCAAAACCAAAAGTTCACGAGCACTCACCGGGTCTCGCCGAAGCGACTGAAAAGACAGGGCAGCAGAGGAGAAGCAGCAGCCATGGAAGAGGAAGACGAAGACGATGAACAGACCTAGCCAAATGCTTTAGCTCCGAACCACGCAACGCGCATGTGCCATTTGCTTTTCTCATTCTCCCTGATTATTCCTCTAATTTTGCTTTCCGATTTCACACTCACAGCGAGAGGTGAGGAGAGAGAGAGAGCAAATGAACGTGTATGCAACTCGTCAGTGCGTAATTACAGTTGGGATTTAATTTTTTTCTTGATTTGTTGACTCCCGGAAAAATAGAGGAGATATCATTAATCTCCTGCGGTGGTTTTACGGAATCTTGGTGAAGGTGCACTTATCGGACGGCAAAGATGGCTCCACGGTCTACCAGATATTCTTTATTTTCGATGGTTGGGTAGAGGACACTGCACGTGACAAGGCTAACGTGGTGAATAGTGAGGCAGGTTCACGTGGAATTACCGGTTTATTTTTTTATGTCCATTTTTTTTTTGTCGGAATATTTAAAGCCGATTTGCCAAATTGTTAGTGTCGTTTGGCCAATAGGATCCTCTCCGAATTATTTTGATGAGAATTTGAGGATTCATGAATTGTATACGTTTATCGTATATTGTGGATCAATTTTTATCAAACATTGTTTATGTTTATTTTTAAATAAAAAATTTTAAAATGATTTCTAACCGCACGATGTATGATGAACGAACATAATTCACGAATTTTTGAAATCCTCACAAAGAGGATCCGAACTGATCGATTGGGTTTCGTTTTGGGGTGCAAATTGTAACATTTTTTTTTTCTTCTGTTAAACAATAAATTTTGGTATATTAGATATTAGATTAATTACGAATGAAATTCGTATCCACGTCATCATGTAATGACTCAACTCCTTTCCATTACTATAGTAAAATGGCACTTACCAAATTATAACATTCTGTTTTTTCGGAAATATAATCTTCTCCCATCACTTTCTTTTTGGAAATTAATTTTCTCCATCGATTTAGGATTACGTTGATCTTTATCCCTAATCAGATACGGATAGTTTGTTTTTAAAAATTAAAAAATTGGTATTATTCGAATTTACACTTGTATGTTAGTTGTTTCAGATTTAACTATAATATTTACATATATTTACTATTTAATACAATAAATTGGATTTGTTTGTATGTGGTTGTATTGATCGGACTGCTAAGGGTGGTCACGAGTTGGTTGGATAAAGTTTTAACGTGACTGTCCCGCTAATGAAATATAAATTATATTGTTAAAGAATATTATAACACATTAATTTATAATACTATGCGATAATGACCAACTAAAATATTTCGAGTTTGTGGACTTTATGATTAGGGAACTTTTATTTGAACCCATACAACCTCTTTATACACTCAACTTACTCTCTACACTCATATTATTTTTAATTAAACTATTGATATCTCTTTAAATCCAAATTTACTATCTAAATCACCCTCACAACCCAATTCAATATGTAAGTTTATCTTTACACTCATTCAAAACATTAAAAACCACGTAAAATTCAACACAATTTTAAACTTACGGGTTGACAATATGTAATTGCCGCCAAAGATTCATTTGCCCAATAGATTAAAAGACTATCTTTGAGTTCCTATTTCTTCTGATTTCTTGGTTCACAACGCAGAACATTGGCAACAACTTGTTTCCCCTCATTGACAATGTTGTTGCTACTAGTCCAATACTTTTGTATATACATACCTATCTTAAGAATAGGTTCAGTAGCAACACAAGCCAACTTCAGCACAAACCAAGCTGCTCTTCTTGCTCTCAAATCCCCACCCAGGCAACTTATCACTTCTTGTTGAGCTGGAATTCAAAAACAACAATTTTGGTGGTACCTTGCCACCAGAATTGTCTCATCTACACAAGTTGAAGTTGATTAGCTTTAGTTCAACGACTTGAATCTTTAATGGAACCATTCCAATACATTTACGTATGTGTTGATTTTTCAGGAATTCCAAACTTGATTGGCAGTAAAGATTAGGTGGAGTGGTTGTTTGTGCAAGCTAATGCTAAACAACTTAAGTGGTAGTTTACCAGACAATATATGCCAACATCTTCCAAGTGTTCAAGGGTTGCATTTGCCGCACAACCAGTTTGATGTGGGGTGAATGTAGGATAAACATTGTAAAGTGTTTGATTATTGGGTGTGAATTTATTAATAAATTTTAGTTTATTGTTAACTTTACCTTGTACTTAATTGTAATTATGTACAAAGTAAAAAAAACAATTCATATTTAAAATTTAAGTTCGGTGTCAAAAAATATTATATGACTTCAAATAAAATTTATTTTATAAATATTATAATACGTTAATCGATAACACTGTGTGATAATGACCAACTAAAATATTTCAAGTTTGTGGACTTCCGGTTTTGAAGTTTGACTCCTTTACAGGATCATCCTGTGCGCATTGCGCAATCGTCGGGGGAAGGTTTTGTGATGAATAAGCAAACACATTATAAGGCCATATCTCGCAAATTCTTGAATAAACCCACCCCAAAACCCAACTAATCCCACTCCACTTTCATATTTTTCTTTTATCTTTTTTTTTTCATATATTTTTTTCTGTATTTTGTGGATATTGAGGCAGAAAACCATAAAAAGAATTCACTTTTTCTATAAAAAAATAAAGGAGAATTAATATGATATTCTTGAAGAAGGATACAATCTTGGGCAAATGGTAAATAAGTAAGAGCTCGTTTGGAAGTATTTTTAAAATAACTGAAAACAGTTTTGGTGAAATTGTTTTGTCCAAAGTGCTATTTTGAAAAGGCACATTTTCAAGATCCACTTAAATTTTCACTTAGAAATGGTTTCAAAAATATTTTCATAAAGGACGCTTTCAGAGAATTGAAAAGCATTTATAAACACACCCCGAACAGCTGGACTAGTGAACTAGTAGCGACTTGATCCATGTAGAATTAGACGAGGCGAACTACGAATTAGAGCCTTGACTCGTTTAAATCGTACAAGAGTGTCTTATAATAAAATGATAATTTGCAAGTGATGGATTGCCATAGTTATTAAAGTCCTCATCTTTAACTCACTTGTGGTTCAAACCCTCCTCATAATATAAATTAAATTAAAATACCGTTTGTATTAAAAGAATGATAAATTAGTCACAGTATGATTTAAGATGTGGATGGTGGCATTCGATTAATTATTAAATTTTCATTAAAAGTGGGAGATTTGATAGGTATCTCCTTTTCGTTTCTTTTTTTAAATGATGAGAAATAGACATCTTTTGTCTCCATTCATGGACCAGTTTGTAGGTGTGTTATAAATTATCACACTAATTTGCCCCGATGGAGTCCTTCAATTTAGTCGTGGTGGGATTTTATTGACATTTGCTATTGTGAGCATGCAATTTCATTTATGGGGACGATTTGATATAAATTTTGTGGTTAGGGAATCAAGACACATATTTCGTAATTATTTTAATATATGTTTCAAGTAAGTAAATGTGTCATCAATTAGGACTTCTATGTCATACCACAAAATTCGAGTAACCGACATTAGCTAGTAAATTTAGGGTTTAACATTTAAGATAAAAAGGAATTAGCTTTGTACATCAATACTAGAACAACCCTTTTATTTTATTTTATTTTTGACAAACAACAGTGTTAGTGGGTTAAATTGTTAGTTGTTAGAGAGAAAGAGAATCGACGAAGATTAAACATGCACCATAATGTATAAGTATAATTACTTTCTACCCACAGCCGTAAAGCACTATCTACCTGAAAAGTTTATCCCTTTAATGAGCAATGATTGTTGCATTCAGCCAAAACAACATTCTAAAGCCTTATGCGAAAATAAAACTACATTCTATCAAATGCAACTCCCATGGTTTCACCATAAGTAAGGTCTGGTCATGCATCGCATGTAGGTACTTCATCATTCGAGAGAGTTTTTTTGTCACCAATTAATTCACCACATGTCAAATGTCAATTAGACATTGTTGTAAGAGCCTACAGAAAATCTCTTCCATTCTTTTATATATCACAAAGATCAGAGCTATCATCGTTGCGCACAAAGATCAGAGCCTTTAACTTCATCATCACTATATAAAATGATTAGTTATTTCAGAAGCGGTTTGGGTTCTGAATAAAATTACCCATACCAAGCAAAGAGTTAGAAGATGCGATAACGATGGACTTCATGTTCCAACTCTTAGTTGGTATGACTAATTATATTATTAGTGATACCCCAGAAGATGTTTCAAAGATAATGCAGCCAAAAGAATGCTTTCACAGTTTTGACTCTTTGAGACTGCTGCCATGGCAAGCAACAACTTGCACATGTATATGACATACAATATTCGATCGAACAGAAGAAAAACGTCACAGAATAAATATAAAAGGGAAGAAGGAAGAAAAGAAACGTGTTAGGCACACCCTACATAATGTTTCTTCTCTTTTTCTTGGATTTTTCGACGGCATCGAATCTGGTTTAAAATATGGCAAATCACTTTTTTTCTTTCTTTCTTGCAATGTACGTCATAGTGAGGTTCATATCCGTTAATCATCCGATCTATTAAGCATCTACCCAGATACTTATTTTAACGAGTAAGTTGAGTCGCTCTGTTTGTGTTAGCTTGGATTTAGTCTTCCCCAAACATTTTCGTCAGTCCAAAATCTGAGATGTTGGGGTTCATAGTTGAATCCAATAGAACATTGCTAGCTTTTAGAGCCCTGTGAATGACTTTCAGTCTTGAGTCTTGATGAAGGTATAAGACCCCTCGAGCGATTCCAACAATAATGTCACTGCGCTTTTCCCGGTCCAACAATGACATTCTACTTTCATCTGGTCCAAAAACATAAATTCAAAGTATGAAGAGTAAATAAAGCGGAAGATAGCATTGACAAGGTCTGCTGTAATGAGTTCTTCGTTATAGACTTCAGTTCATTCGAGTTATAGAAATCATTTAAATATGAGGTGAATAAATCAAAGGACTAAAAAAGAATCAAGGGACTTCAAACAAAAAGGGATGCGCATGAGGAGAAAAATGGTGAGCGGAAACACTTCCCATGAAAAAACTGTTGCTATTTGTAAATTAAAAGGTATATTAATTTTCTGTATTTTAGATATTAGTCCAACACCATACTAAACACTACGCTAAATTAGTTCAGTTTAGTCTAGTCTAAGCTAGTCTAGATTAGTTCCTGAACCTAATCTAGCATGAGATAGTCCAGTGCAACAAACGCAGCCAAAAGATCGGCCAAATTTGAAAAAAGTCCGAGCTTTGTTATTCTTATTATATTTAATTTTTATCAGTTCTAACATCAACAAGCTTCACTTTACTTGGAGAATCTTCATTTTCAAGGCATGGTAAATTTCGTTCACCCTTTCGTTCAACCTTTCTTCATACAGTAACAAATTCTTATTATATATAATTATATTTTGCAAGCTGCCACAAGTACATATATGTTGTGGAACATGTCGGGTAATCCAAGGCCTTTCTTTAGCGAGCTTCTATTTCTGTACATGTCACGTCATTTATAGAACTAGCTCCTTCAGTACTCGTTGATGGATCCACACTAGTATAACTCCTCCTCAACAAAAATGCAGGCTGTGCTGGGGAAGGAACTGCTGCCTCGTTACCTAGCATGAAAACAACCGCCGACATGGTTGGCCGGTCAGCAGCAAACTCTTGCACACACAAGAGGGCAATTTCGATGCATCTCACAACTTCGTTGACATGGTACGATTCGCCCATGGATGGATCAACGATTTCCAAGGCTTTGCCTTCTCTCCACAGGTCCCAAACCTAAAAGAGTTTTGAAAAAAAATCAACCAAGCATGAATAAAGTAGGGGATAAACTTGTGGGAAAATCATTGTTTACAAATAGGCTATAGTTAGCTTACATATCCAATCAAATTTGAGTGGGAATGTTTTTTGTTGTAGTAACCGGAATTTCTTCTACCGGTTATGATTTCTAGCAGTAAAACACCAAAGCTGTACACATCAGATTTTACTGAAAAAATTCCTTCCATTGCATACTCCGGTGACATATAACCACTGTAACAATATAAAGAGATCATGGTGAGACTTGTACTCGGAAATTGGAACTATTAACCTACTATTTTGGTAAGCCTTGCCAATTTATTTCTTCAATTTTGATGAAATTTAATTAACTTACTATGTTCCAACCACACGATGTGTATTTGCTTCACATTGGTCCCTTGGAAATATTCTTGCCATACCAAAATCTGCTATTTTGGGGATCATAGATGCACCCAGTAGAATATTACTGGCCTTTAGATCTCTATGGATAATCCTTAATCTCGAATCTTGATGAAGATATAAAATCCCTCTAGCAATCCCACATATAATCTCAAAGCGTTTTGTCCAATCTAGAAGATTTCTTTTTGTTTCATCTGGATACAGTAAGAAGTTGAGACCAAATCAATTCTTGTTAACTTTAGTTTCAAAATGAAATTAAAGGAAACAAGGAAAAAGACATACCAAAAATAAAAGAGTCCAAACTTTTGTTTGGTACGTATTCATAGATTAGCATCTTCTCTCCATCTTCAACGCAGCAACCTATAATCGTGACAAGGTTCCTGTGTTGGAGTTTCGCAATTATCCCAACTTCATTCTTAAACTCTTCAATTCCTTGACCAGAATTCTTCGATAGTCGTTTCACCGCTACTTCCTTTCCATTATGAAGTACACCCTGAAATTACAATCCAAGTAGTTATGTTACAATTCATTTTTAAAGGCATCAAACATGAATTGTCATGTTTGTTGTAAGCTTCTAGGTTAACCTGAAGTTATGCATGATTCGGAAAATTATAGGAGGCTAACTACCTTATATACTGAGCCAAAACCTCCTTTCCCAAGCTTGTTCGCTACAGAGAAGTTGTCCGTGGCGGCTGTGACGGTTGTTAGATTAAAGAATTGTAATTCTGAGTTTATTTTACTTTGATCATTGAGATCTGTTCCATCTTCCATGAAGAAAGTATTTTTTCTCTGCCTCCCTGCTGTCATGAAATACATAACAAGCAATGCAACGTTAGAGCCTTTTGGTCATTAATAATCAGTATTGCACGACACTAGAAGAAAACTTACAATGACCATTGGCATTAGTTGTACATAATGAGTCTTCTACCCATCTCATTAACGTAGTGTTGATATAACAGAAGACCATACACCACGGGGATACTAATTAAGATAGATAAAGAAAATGTATTTACCTTGCCTCTTCCTCCTTACCAACCAACATAAAAGGAATACTAGGACAAGGAACACAAGAGCGGATACTAGTGAAGTTGCCAGCCTTGCCTTCTTGCTAATTACAGAACCCTTCTTGCTAATTACAGAACCATTTGCAAATTGAGCTACAAGGACATAAAATAAAAATAAATATCCAAAGAAATCAACAGTTGTGAACTGTAAACAGTAGCAAATCACTATAAAAAATCAAGAGAAACTACGGGGTTTTTTCATCTGTGTGAAAATTGTAGGATGTAAGTAGCTATCAACTTGCTACTACTATCCAACAAGATTTGTTCGTATTAGAGAAATTCTGGTAGAAAGTGTAGAATACAAAATATTATGAGTACATGAAAAATAAAGTGACTACCTAGAGTAGCTGTATCAACTCGTACATACAAGTCCTGCCCAACATTTGAAAAAGTTCTTGTGTCTATCAAGTCCCCGTACCACGTCACGCAACCCTTCCCTCCTTCCCTTTCATCTGCACTCGTGTATGCCATGCAAGAACAATTCTTCATGCAATCTTGCTCACACCCTTTCAGACTCAAACTCATATTCACACGTGACCTAGATGAGTCGGGTACCTTCACGCGTTCCACCTTAACAAACCCTTCCCCTTTTCGGCATGTAGACGCTCCCGATTTTCTCAGGCATCCACCCGATCCAACTCTCATATTCCAATCCTGGGGGAACTTGGGTTCAAATCCGGGCAGACAGAGGCAAGAGAAGTTATAATTACTGTATGGATCACAGTTACTATTGGGACCACACTGTCCATAGTAGTCACACCACTCACTAGGGTTAAAACTTCCTTCGATCCATTTGTTTTCTTGACCTCGCCATACGAACCGTTGAAAAATTCCTGATTCATCTAGCACCCCCCTTGTGAGTACTGAGCCATCTGTAACAGTATATTCTGTATATATCTCATCTTTATCGTTCACAAAGCTCCGGAAACTACTAGTTGTGTATTCGGGGACCCCGCTCAATCTCTGACCGGTCCAAGTTCCGACTCGAAACCATTTGGTTCGATCCTTGTAAACTATGAACTGTGGAAACGTGGTTGGGTCAATCTCATACGAAAAATCCCCCGATCTGGGATCATCGTGGGACTTCCAAGATGTTAGGAGCCAGTTCAGCCCTGACCGCCGGTTCAGCCCAATCTTCATTAATGGAAGCAGTGTATCTGAGGGGTAATCAAAGCCTTGCCACAGCATCCTTTGGCCACTACCACTATTCTCAAGCAATACAAGATTTCCTGTATCCAAAAGTTTGGCTATTACGGAATTGTTTGGCGAAGAGACTGTGACATTAGCAGACCAAAGAGGGGTGTTTTGGTCCTTCCCATATATAACAAGGCCTCCATGATTTCCATGAACAGCTAAGAGCCCGGCTCCAGCAATGGGAATTACGGGGCTGTCTCTGTTTGCTGTCCAGACGATGGTTTGGATTGGAATTGTGTTGTACCAAACTCCAACATAACGATTATGAGAATTGCCTGGGCTAAAAAACCCTAGTGCAAAGATTTTAGTGGTGGATAGAAGAAGGTCGCCATCTCTTAGGGGTTGGTTTGGTGTAATGGCGTCTAGGGCAACCGAAAGGGAAGAGGGAAGAATCACGAGGAAGATAAGCAGTATAATTATGACAAAAAAGAAATTAGTAGAATTCATGGTTAGTTTCTCGTTGAGGAGTTTAAGTGCTAAAAAGGTTGCTTCTTTTAATGGCAAGCAGAAACAAAAAGCCAGTAAGGTTGGATTTTTTCCTTTGGAGATTGAGTAATGCTAACAGCGCATGGGCGAGCTCTACGGTCAACTCACCCACAACTTCCAGTCAAACTGATCCTAGCTAGAAAGCTCCATTTCATTAATTCTGACCACACCCCAGTTGTATCCAGCCGATTGATAAAGACAATTATTATTAACGTTTCTGTGCATGCGAAAGAATGGCATAGCTAAATTGGCTCCGAATGGAACCAAGTACGAATTTAGCGAACCAAAAATATCTCACATCGAAAAATTGATAAAGTCCAACATATATATAATGTGCTCCTAGGTGGTAAGATGCTAGGTGTGATTAATAGTGGACACTATGATAAAAGTGATCTGTGATAAAATGAAATAAAGATAAACCAATTTGAAAATGGAATTTTAACGAAAAGCTTTCAGTACTGTTCAATTTAACGAAAAACCACATTTTTACATTATAAAGTCAATCCTGGTACTATTCACTTTACCATTTATTTTGTCCTTATTGTTGAAACTCAAAGTTTTCAAATCATTTTCATTAGTTTTCCTATTTGAAAAGTCCTAGGATTTTTTATTTGGCATGCAAAGAATCACAGGTCAACATCTTTCCTCCTGTATGAATCCCAGCAGCCTAAACCTAGACAAAAAATCTTACCTGCTTCCCATTCTATGCTGAAGTTCGATTACCACAAACCTCTCATTCTTCAGCACTAATTGATGTCAATGTCTGTTAGCGATCAAGTTCCCACCATAGTACGTCACACAATTGATAGAATTAATTAGCTAACTAGACTAGTATAATTTCTCTTCAAGTACCTAGCAAATTCGCAATCGTAACCAATAATTCTGACTCCCTACACGTCAAAGCATTCAAAATATATTAAAGAGTTTAACTTTAGCGAGATTCTATTACTACATGTCACATCTTTAAAGAATTTTCTTCCTCGGTATTGGGTGATGGGGACTTTACATGTGATCTAATATCCTAGTAGATAGGATGTTACGTTTTTACCCATGCGTTTTAGGTTCGAAACTGCCCCTCTCCTAAGTTGTTGTAATAGTTTTGAACCTCCCATCCCGTTAATAATAAAGGAAAACTAACGAAAAGTTCAAAAAAACCTTCATTTTAATGAAAAACCTTTTTTAAAGGTATAGTGAATAGTACCAGGAAAAAGTATAAATGTGGTTTTTCATTAAAAGTGAACAGTACCGAGAGTGTTTTGTTAAACCTCCCTAATAATAATAAAAAATAAAAACAAACTAGGTGATGGGTCTCCACTATTATAAGAGCAGTTCCACCGTGGTGTATTACCCGGTGAACTGGGGATGGAACAAGGCCAAATAGGCCGGGGGATAAGGTCCAATGTATGCCAGCCCGAGGGACAGGCCCAGCAGGGATTGCCAGCCCGAGAGCCCGAAGGGAATGTGACGTGGGCTGACGTCAGGACGACGTCAGCCACAATATAAAATTAATAAAAATATAAAATATTAATATAAATTTAATAAATTAAAAAAAAAATTAAAAAAAAATGAAAACCCAAGCTTTGAACTCAACGACTCTTGCCGGAGTTCGTCGCCGATACACCCACAGACAAATGGCAGAGACTAAACCCAAGGATTTCAACTCGAAACACATAAAAAACCAGATAATAACTCAAGCAATTGAAGTAGGGCAATAACCTCATCTGGGTTTGAGCAATGGAAACTTGAAGCTCTTGGCTTCAATGGTGGATCACCCAAATGGTGCTCTGATGATGCATGCAATGATATATTCGAGTTCCTCTCATCCAGGCGATTGAGATTTCAGAGTTTGTTAGTTTGATTTGCTTCAGTTTCGAAGAAGAAGAAGGATGAAAAGGAAAAGGAATGATATATGGATCGGAATCTGAGCTTATGCCTTGGCGTCGGTCCATTTTGTGATTCATGTGTGTGTGTGTGTGTGAAAAGGAATAGGAAAAGGAAGAGTTGGTCCATTTTGTGATTCATATGAGAGAGAGAGAAAGAGAGGGAATAGGAAAAGGAAAAGTTTCTGGAAAAAAAAAAATGAAAAGGAAGAGTGTTGTGGAAAAAAATGGAAAAGGAAGAGGAGTAGGAAAAAGGCAAAAGGAAAAAAATTAAAAATTATTTTGTATTATTCTATAAATAAAAAAATACTAATAATTTATTATCAATTGCCAAGTCTATTTAGTGTAGGGGTGGAGATGCAAAAGGCGAATACTGTTCATTAAGGGCAGTTAATGTTCACTGGGTGGATAGCATAGTGTATTGCCTGGGGGGGCTTTTCCCACGGTGGAATTGCTCTAACTCCTTTTCAATAAAAATGCTCGTTGTTTTGGTGAAGGAGCTGCTTCTGCATTACCTAGCTTGGAAAAAAACCGCGGACATGCATTGTTGGCCGGTCAGTGTCATACTCTTGCACACATAAGCTGGGCAATTTGGATGCATCTCAGAGCTTGGTTGACATGGTATGATTCACCGTAGTTGATAAATACGTTTATATTTGTTACTTCAAAGTGTTAAATCCCCTAATTATCTTCACCACCACTCATCATGCTCTTGGTTGTAAGAAATTTTCTTTGAATATGATGTACAACCCTAAGTCATTAGCGCACTTCAGTCATGGTTATCGGTAAGTCGTTTAGTGAACAAATTTCTCTTTGCGATGCTACTGAGTTTGGATTTCTGGATTGTAATATTGTTGAACTACCAAGCCTACGTGGCGCGTAGGCCGAGTAATTAATAAGCTAACTACATTCTTCGGTTGTGTGCGAGGCGTGCCAACTCGTCGGCCTAGCTTGGCCGGGGAGTAAAATATGTTGGTGTGCGTTGGATTCGCTGCTGACTTCTTGATCTCGCAACTGTGGCCGAGGAAGGAACACATCTCGGCCTTCGGGTTATAGAGCCTGAAGACAAGGCTGCTAGTTTTGCGAAGTTCAATATCAAATTCAACTTTCAATGTGCCGAATGTAGTAAACTGGTAACATTTCACTTCGCCGAGAAGGCTGATGATATGACCTCTACCAACAAGGACTCGAAAATCCTTATCAACCGAGACTTGGATAGGTAATCAGTCGGCTGAAAAGCAGTTCTATTTATCCAAACTGAAGGTGCTCTTTGATTGACTGATTCTACGGCTCCAGTGTTGATTATCCAAACTGAAGATATCGTCGGTTGCCTTCACAGTGCTGTTTATCCAAACTGAAGATGTGTCGGGGGGAAAAAGAATATAAAAATCTCAAGGTTGTTAAGAGGTTTCACGTAGAGCGAGAGTTTGCATAAGGCAGTTTGTGTATTGAATTGGAGGGGACTTTCAATGTTGCATGCGACTCTGTATTTATAGTGGTTGTCTTTTGCTTGACACAGCCTGATAACTTTGTAGAGTCCAACTGCAACTCTAACTCGCAAAACTAAAATTGATCCATGTCAAATGCCAAGGCATATCCTTTAGATTTCGTGACTTTTCAAACAAAATAAAGCCTATCTAGGCTCTTTCACATCAGAAACCTAGCCCACCTAGGCTTCTTATCTCATCAAAAACCTCTATCAGGAACCTTTAAACTCATCTGATAACTTCCATCACCATGCAAAAAGGCCTAGCCTACCTAGGTTTCTTATCTCATCATTATCCAAGACCATCAAATCCTAGGCTTATCACATCATCATAATTCCATCACCTTTAAATCCATCCATGCATACATCTTGATATAATTCGCATCCTATTTATCTGGTTTAAGAAGATGCAGATAATTCATATTAAAAAATTATTATTATGATAAAAACCATAATATTATCCTTTAACAATAACAAAATTATCTTCACTTTTCCATCCGACGGTTGAGAGTTATGCTCACTTAACGGCCTTAATTGCACGGACCGATGGTGTAAATTTGGGTCCAAACAAATATAAATGCCGGTTTTTGGGGAGAGGGAAGAGTTGTTTCATTACTCAACATGAAAATAACTTCCTACATGGTTGACCTATCCGATGCACTTTCTTGCATGCAAAGTAGCCCGATCTGAATGCATCTTGAAACCTCGTGTGCAGGATATGATCATATGGCTGATCCAAAGATGGATCAAGTATGCCTAATGCTTGCTCCTCCATCCACATATCCCACATCTGATGCAATTAGGATCATGTTAGCGCACACATTCAGAAATAAAAATTGGTAAATCATTCCATACATATTTTAGAAGTTTAATGAATTGCCTACTTGTCCAATGAAATCTAGGGACGGACACTCAATATCACAATCATTGTTCCTTTTGACACTAACGATCTCTAGCAGTATGACACCAAAGCTAAAAACATTCGATTTTGTTGAATATCACATTTCCGTTGCATATTCTGGTGACATGTATCCACTGCAGTTACACAACATTATATAAAATATTGAGCATGTTAATTGTTTGCTAATCGATGTATGTTTCTAGCTGTATAACTCTGCGAAATACTGAAACACTTACTATATATTCCGACCGCTCTCATGAGTTAGGTTAACGGATTTGATCTAAAATGCCAAGCCTACGCCACACGGGTGCAATTTAATCCAATTATCAAATATCTACTGCACTAGAAAAGAATTACCTCGACTCATTTAACATCACCCATCACCACTAATCAAATTCATTTCTCTCTCACTAAACGGGCTCCAAATTGATCGTTATATCAATATATGCCAGAAGAAAAAGATAATGAGAGGCTTGTGATCACACTCAAAATATATGTAAGAAGAAAACATAAAAAATTTCGTTTTTTCGATAAAACTCTCTACACTCATGTGCCTTTTGATTTTTCTTTCGGATTTGCGAGCTTCGAACTCGCCACTCTAAACACTAAACCCTAAACACTTTCGATTTTCTTTCTAAAAATAAGAACATGATATCTCATTGATGCCAATTTATACACAAAGAGATAGATGGAGGAGTGTTGGACGCATGAGCAACCAGTCAATACTAGTTTAGTATGTCATTTAAGGAGGAGGATTCTCTCCCCTCCTAATCTCTTTCTCCTTCCCTCGCCTTCTATTTGAACGGTCACGGTTAAGTCACATCAAAATCTTATGTTGATTTTTTTTATAGAGACAATAAGATAAAAAAAATAATGTGTGAGAGGAAATGAGGGAATAGGAAAGAAGATAATCCTACTCCGTTGTTTAATCATGGTCTTGGTACATTATAAGCGGATTGGGTTCTTCTGCCTTCTGGAAGTGTGTATTTTGTGAGATCATAGCCATCTAACTAATCTAACGGTTCTCAGAAGACCACGTCACTGAACCACTAAAATAAAAGATAATGTAGAATCTAACACTATTTGGGCTTTGAAATGTGTTGGGCCTTTCAACATTACTCGCAGTATGTTATCCACACACCTTATTCATCTCTGACACTTTGACGCACTTTTTTTTTTATTTTTATCGGTGATTTATTTTCAATTTATTCAATTAAACGGTTAAAAATAAACATGTCAAATCTTTAATATTAAAAAGCCAGTAATTATATATCTCCAAATAATGGTTTAACATATGGACGAGGATTGTCTGCCCTCCACTTACCATCCTCTTCTATTTGAGCGGTCACGGTTAAGTCACGTTAACATTTTATATTAATTTTTTTTTATAGAAGAAATAAGATAAAAAATAAGATAAATATAAAATGTTAATGTAACTTAATCGTAACCGCTCAAATAGGAGGAGATGGTAAGTGGAGGCCAGACAATCTCCATCCTTAACATCAACATGTATCACATTGCAGGGATGACTTTTGTACTCGACTAATCACAGCACTACACGTATCCGAAATGCCATGTGTTCTGTAGCCAACGGAGATCAGTGAAGGAAGCTCTTAGAGTCTCAGCGTCCCCGCAAACCTCCACACGAAGGTGCACCGTACCAACCTACACAGGCGCGCACTCAGAATGCCTCAGAGCGCCGATGACCAATCTCCCGAACCGGCCGAATTCTCCGGCTCCGACATCGAGGAACAAAAAGAAGAAGAAGAAGAAGAAGAAGAAGAAGACCCCGAATTGTTAGAAGAAGAAGTAGAAGAAGAGGAAGAAGAGGAGGCGGAGGCGGAAGAAGAAGAGGCGGAGGAGGAGGCGGAGGGGGAAGAGAATATGGAAGACGAATTAGAAGGAAGGGTTGAAGTGGATATGGATATTTCAGATTCACCAATTCGATCCCATGATCATCACAACGGTTATCTACCTCTTCTATTAACCTACTTCAATTTAAATTAATTAAAATTCGTTTGATTTTTTTTTTTTTTTTTTGGGATATCGGTGTTTTTGCTTTGTTTGAATTCAAATTTGCTATGCATTTGGATTGATTATGTTAATTATGGCTTGATTGTAGCAATTCATACTTCAATGCTGTGCCTTTTTAGCTTAATTTGGAAAATTATGTGATGCAATTGGGTTATAAAGAATTGTTGTAAACTTGGAACTGGAGTTTGAGGAGTATGGGAAAAGTTTCGTTTGCGTTTTTGAGCTTATAGGTAAAGCATCTACTTGATTCGATGTCAACCCGTTATTCGGTCCAGTCTTTACCCCCTTATCTAGAAAGCTGAATGTTCCGGTTTAATTGAAATTACTGCCAAAATTTAGCTTAATGATAGCTTGATTTACTTGATTGTTATCGAATACGTATCAGCATTCTATCTCTCACCAACATTTTGGTATAAAAGATGATTATATGGTTGCTAACAAGGATGCTGGAATCCTTTCAGGCCAGAGAACCTCTGTACACTTACAGAATGAGGTCAATGGTCATCTGTGTAATAGTGAGATTATGGATGCTAAAGCGGCCAGCTCATGCAGAGTTGGCGGGGAAGAGATGGCTGATGCCATCCCGATTAGGGATCATTTAGGTGAGGAGGTTAGAAGTGTTGTGAATCCAGGGGATGAGATGAAACAAGTGGACATGCAGCAGAGGAATGGTAGAAAGCAAATGGATTCAAGGTGAGGTGATATGTTGGCCCTTTATACTTTAAAATTTTTCTTATCTTAGAGCCAAAGCCAGTGCATTTTTAAAACTTGAGTGTTGGATTAACGTGTGTACCTGGTGGCTAATTATTTGCCTTTTGAACCAAACTTATACCCATCCCACTAACTGTCAGGTTTTTCAGGTCAGGTGCTCTTGAGACAGGGACCACAACTGTGTCTCCTGCTGCTGAGACTAGTGGTCAAAGCAAGCGCCCAGCTATTATATGTGACTTTTATGCGAAGGGTTGGTGCATTAGAGGTAGTTCTTGTAAGTTCCTCCATGTGAAAGATAATCTGAATAGTTCTCAACCACATCCTGAGGGAGATGTTGCTAATTCTACAAGAGAAGTCCAGCTTGATGAAGGTATGTTGTATTATCTTCTTGGGTATGGATGTCAAAAAGTACTCTCCTATGAAATTCTTATTAACACCCTTCTACTGTAACAGGTCTAAGAGACATTACTAAGAGATCAAGGTCACCTGGTTTTCGTGACCCTCTGGCTTCTTCAAGTGGAAGTGATTTTGCATTTTCTTCACATCTCAGTTCTGAAAAGATCCAATTTTTGGAACACATAGGAAGACAGCACCAGTTTCATGAAAAGCGCAAGTTTCCAACAGTTATTGGAGAGGAGTCAAATGTGGGGTTGTCCACTGATGCAAAGAAATTGCATTCATCCAAAGATGATACAGGCTTTCTCTCGTCACTTAAGGATATAGAAAGGGATGATCAGAGAAATTGGCCTGCTGTTAAAGATAAATCCATATTCATTAGCAGTTTGCATCCTGAGCCTGGATTTTTTTCAACTGGATCTATTTCATCATCAGGAAAGTACCTTATAGGGAAGAACTCTTCACATTCGAGCAGTATGGAGGAACCAGCTGGAATTTGGAGCCAGCGTATGCACCGTGACCATAGTTCCCCACTTGTGAACCTTGCTTTGAATTCAAGCTCAAGAAATCTTTCAACTACTGCCTTGTTTCCAACTAGCCGTATTTCATCTTGGACTGGATTTTCGTTGCCTTCTAGTTATTCCAATCTTGATTCAAGTCCTCATGATACTCTTAAGCTTTTTGATCAAAGTAGGGATTACCGTTCTTCTACTAGATCGTCTCCCTTGCTGAAAAGCTCTTCCCCCTTCTCTAGTTCTGAATTGAAAAGTTTGCCGACCACCGTGTCATTGCGCTCTGCTGAAATTAAAACAAAACTTTCTTCAAATGATTGGGAGCCGTCTGTGCCATTCCGGCCATCTTTTATTCTTCCTCATGCATTTCTATCATCTTCGGGGTGGCAGTATGTACCTCTTCGTGACAGCATTGAGTTACCAAAGTTAGCTAACATCTCTGGTGAAGCTTCTTTCTATCCTGAAGGGGCAACTGGTGGGAATAAATTGCATCTGCAACATGGTGAATCTGCTAGTGGGACCACGCGGCCAGCTTGTGATGGTGATACAAACTCTATGTCTTCACATAATACGTATCATGAGAAGGTATTAGATAATAGCTGCTATACACGTGACCATAATTCCCCTGTAACTGAAGCAGAGACAGCGGGGACTTCTGCTGTCTGCCAAAATGGAACCATGACTGGAGAAGAAAATCCCTTGGGCCCTCCTCATCCCAAAGGTAGTACAAAACAAAATAAAGCCAGTAGTGCCACTGGTGATTCTAGACATCAAAGTGATGGTTCTAGACACCAAGAAGGCACAGAATTAGGTAGATTTAGAGAAAAAAATGAAGTGGATGGTGAACATTTGACAGACCGAGATGTACAGCAAGAATCAAAAGCTGTGAAGAATTTCCGTGCGGCTCTTGTAGATTTAGTGAAAGAATTGTTAAAACCAAAATGGCGCGAAGGTAGTCTCAGCAAGGATGCACATAACATGATAGTTAAGAGAGCAGTAGAGAAGATTATCAGTGCTTTTCAGCCCCATCAAATCCCATCTACCATAGAAACAGTTGAGCAATACCTGTCTGCATGCCGTCCAAAAATCTCAAAGCTTGTTGAGGTTAGCCCTTTTTTTCCTTTAATTTTTTTATGATAATGTGATGAAGCAGATATTGGGTTTTGAGTGTAATCTGACGGCCACTTGTTTCATTGCAGGGATATGTTGAAAAATATGGAAAATCTTGAGATGTTAGGCCAAGTGATTTTTCTCTTGCAAATTTTCCTACGCAGTTTACTAATTGGAGGTCATGGACAGTTGGTTTGGTTTAGTATCCCCTGTTTTATATAATCAGAATTGAGCTTTTGTAGAAAATTGTTAATTTTCTTATAAGATTTATTGTTTCATAAGTTAGTTCTGTTACTGACATTTCATATATTTTGACGTAAACGGTGTCATGACTGGAACTTATCTTAGTCTGTGTATAGAAAAACGGTTGTAATTCATTTCATTTTTATGCAAGGAAGATTGCCTTAGGCTTGAATTAACTCAGCTTGAGGGTCTTTGCAAATTTTATCAAAGTGTCTGAATACTGGTTCTTATTCTTTCTAAGGTCAGTCTTCAATTCTTTTGCTGCTTCAATTCAGAGGCGCTGTGGAGTGACATGGTAAAATGAGACCTTTTGGTTTGGGAATTAATGATCACCCATAAGTGACCCTTCTAGTTGAGCTTACAGTTTGTACATTAGTCTTCCACAAGTTACACTGGATATGTAATTGATCAAAATTTTGGTATCTTGATTCAGTATATTTGCATAAACTCTTTTACTGCCTACAAAGAACTTGGAAGAGTGGCAGTTTTACTTTAGGATAGTAAAATGTATGGTTCTGATATTATAGATGCTTGAAGATGTTTGTTTTAAATTTATGAAATTCAAGTTGATGTATAATATGTGTAATTTGAAGTTTTACTCTCGCCATCCTCATTTTTGGTTATAATGATCTGTAATTGTGGTGTTCAGATTCTTCTGGACAATGTTTCATTATTTGAAGATATTTGTGGATTGAGGTAAACTCTCATTTTTTTTTTGACATGCCGTTAATTCATACTTTGTTAATTTACTTTCATTGTTTATGTAAAATGTTTTTGGGAGTTCTATTCTCAAGTATTAATATCTGTATTTCGCACCCGATACCCACTGCCTAAAGGGCCGAACCCTTTGAGCTAAGGCAGTTGTTTTTCTTTACTAAGGTGTACATAATAATAGGAGAATAAGATCAATGTCCTAGTACCTTGTTACCTGTATTTGTCCTTAACAGATCAGTTTATCATCATGGAGTCCTAAAACCCCGATTTTCTTTGGGAAAATAGATTACATATGCGATTGTTGTTGAGGTCTGATAGCTGCAAGCCTGCAACTAAATCAGGTTCAGTGTGCAGAAATTGTAAAATCAGTCATGCTGTAGTGTCTTTTCCATTTTCCCATCTCTAGAATAAGGTAGATTCGACCAGATGTATGATTTCTCAACCCGAGTCAAAGTATTTTCTTAGCATCAAGGGCCTAACCTGTTTCAACCACTAGCTTAGTCCTGGTATGATCAAGACTTAGGATTAAGTAAAAGAAGAGGGAAATGATACTGAGATGCCATGACTCCTGTAGGGTGTTAGATAATTTCCCGTGTAGGTTGAATTATACTTTTTGTAGTTCTCTTTACAATGCATTGTGTCATTATGATGAAGCGTGAACTAGATTATAAAGAAGTCGGGGCTGTTTATCGGTTTATGGCATTGACTGCTGCAAAACAGATTTATATTAGTGACTTTAAGGGACCTGAGACTGTTGAGAATCTGTCATCGAGTCGTTTAGTGATCAGAGCTTGAGAAAAGATATTCATGTCAGAATTTTTATTGATTGTTGCTAACTGAAACAGACTCAGGTTATATTGAAGCCTCACTTCGAAGTCTTAAGTTTCTTCTCTACTAATTTATGGGCTTTTGACTAGCTGAAATAGAAAGAATTGAAAGGAAAAGGAGCTTCATATCATTGTGACTTTCCCGACACTCTATGTGCTCCCTCGATTGGCTTAGCAACTTTGCATGCATTGCAAGGGAAGACAAATGACTTGAACATTTTCTTGCCGAAAGATGATCTGGTTGCAGGCTTCTCCTTTTGCTCTTGGTTTCTGGATTCTGGATGTGACTTAGCATATACTTCTGTGACACCGGTGGTATCAGTTGATCTCATATTTCTGGTACGTGTTGCTCGTACTGGACCTTTGATGCTGAGCTGGTCTGTATCCACACGCTGTCTTGATTCAATCGCGGTTGCTTTAGGTATGATCTGACCATTCGAGATCAACAGGTCTGCCGGGTAATGCTCGATTGGGTCGGTCACTATGGACTCTGAGTAACTAAACTCAAACTCTCTGCCTTGTTTGTGAATTTTATTGGGTTTGTTAGCAGGAAGGCACTGGGATTGCTGATCCTGAACACACAGGAGGTCAGCGAACGAGAAGGAATCGAGCGAACTGCTATCGGCTGCAACATCCACCGCAATCTTATTTTGCAGGCCGGCAGCCATTGTTTCGATGATGCTTCATGGTTTCAAGCTTCCAGGCTCTATATATATAGTTCTGGTTAAGCGGAACAGGTGTGGATTTAACTATTTCTTTTTTGTCTTTTTTGTCGTTCAAGTTCAACTTCACATAAATGTCAAAGTAATATATATTTGGCTTATTTTTAGCTACACCTCCTAGAACTCGATTTCAATCTCACTTTAGTCCCTATAACTCAAAACTCGCCTTTACTCCCTAAAATGCATAGTTCGCTCCACTTTGCCCCTTGAAACTCGATTTTGATCCCATTTTGCCTCCTGAAACTTATAAATTCGTCTTTATAAAAACTCAAAATTCAATTTTGATTTGGGTAAGCTAATCAATTTTTTTTTTTTTTTCATCTCTTCAATTTCTTTTAAACTTTTATTGTTTGATTGTTGAATGTTAACACATAATGAAGATTTATAATCAATTTATTACACTTGTGGTATAGTCTAATTGGCTGGGTTCCACATATGTTTCAAGATGCAATCTACAAGTTTCAGGGAGACGAGAGTCCACTAGTTAAATAGAACTAGTTTTGAGTTTGAGGGAATAAAGGGATGGTTTTTGAGTTACAGAGAGAAAAGTAAGATCAAAATGAAGTTCCAAAAATATAGTTAAAAACAAGTCTATATATTTGTGATGAGTTTGATATTTGATTATGACGAAAGGCTCGTTGAGGTTCAGCATGCCAGTCAACTTGTAGGCTTGTAGGGTATGGGCGTGGATGAAACCAAAGAATTAGCCGGTGTCAAAAGGTAAAGAAATAAAAAGATAGTATTGAATTTGGGGAAATTATAATTTTATATGATGTGGTTGTGGGGGTGGCCGGATGCCAACTGTAAAACCTTAAAGCAAAAGATTCCAGACAATCGAAAAAAAAGAAAGAGGGTTCCAGATTCCATGGAAGTTCTGTCTGGTATTTATGATCTCAACATGTTTTTTAATGCTTGGTTACAAAACTTTGCTTTACGAAGCTGATGTTACCGAGGAATGAGGATGGCAATGTTAATTAAATTAAATCGCCTAATTAAGAACTAGCTTAATGGTTTTGTTGGCGGAGTGGTCTTTGTCTAAAATAGGGATCTCAACTCTCTCCAATAGGAGAAAATTTTCAGTGCGTCCGGCAGTACATTACATGAGGAACACTTGAAAAAGAAAAGAAGAACACGTGACGTACGAGCCCTTGTGCTGGCATATTTAAGAATCTCTCCTCCAATAGATGTGCAAGTTTTAGTTTCTCTTAAAAACTTTCTCGTAGTTGAGATTTTAGATTTGAATTTTGTAAATGATAAGTGCCGTACTAATTTATTCTATTATCACTTAATGTGAATATAACATTGTATATATAAAAATAAAATAAAAAGGAAAACTAATGAAAATGGTTTGAAAACTTTGAATTTTAACGAAAATGACAAAATAAAGGATAAAGTGAATAGTACCAGGATTGACCTTTTAGTTTAAAAATGTGATTTTTCGTTAAAGTGACTGTACCAAAAGCTTTTCGTTAAGATTCCCTAAAAAAAAAAAAAAACCTTGCCCTAACTTAATAATCAAAATTCAAGTATTCATTAATTTTCGTGTGAATGAATGATCTTGAAAGGGCAAAATTGGATTGATTGTTGGGCCTTGAAACCGAGTCTATTAGTTGGATTTGAGAGGTGGATTTGGAAGGTGGGTTTTGGGCCTGGGCCTTAGGTCTGCCAAATTTTGTCATGCAGAAAGGATGACCTAATTGTTTTCATGACAATAAAGGCAAGGGTATATATGCACTTGGCATTCCATAGGTACAATGCTATTGGAGCAACGACTGACTAATTGTTTGTACCAAGATTTTGCTAACTTGTCTCTAAATTTTAAATTTAAAACTCAATTAAAAAGCTCATTGAAGCAGCTCTCGCATTTATTGATGAAATTTGTTAATGTTACATTATTATCACTTCCTATGATAATAATGTTGAAATGAGATTAACTTTGTAATTTCATCGGACGGTAATAAAAATAAAACGTAAAAATAAAATGTATGAATATCACTATCTAACCGATAACTTTAGTGTACTTCACAATAAAATTCCCAACTCAATCGGAGAGAGGTTCCAACGTGTCAATCTGAGCCATGTCTCTCCCATCGCTGTGTGGGCCCCACATTGCTCTGAGGAATAGGACATTTATTTGTAAAGTGAGCGTACACTTGTGAAGACTAACTCACATTTAGATATGTGATGGATATTTTTTGGCGGGACCCACATTTACCGAGTCTTCATTCTTATCCTTTTCCTTCGGAGTCCGGATCATCGCTGTCAGGATCTAGAAATTTGTAAATTATATCTGTTTATTTTATATTGTGTGGTTAGCAATCATTATAAATATTTTAATTTTAAAATAAACATAAACAATACTTAACAAAATTAATCACACGATATAAAATAAATAGATACGATTCATAAATTCATAAAATCTTCATCAAAAGAATCCGAAAACGACGTTGTTGGTTTCCTTCGTCCTTTTCTCTACCCTCTTTTTTCCTGTAGCCATCATCCCACAATTATCGCTAGATTACATACCTATGTTAAAAGGGACCAATGACTAAATGTTAATAAAATTATGTACGAAGTAAAATGGGTATGAAAACAAAACACTATCCCTAATCGTTACCCTACGCACTGCCCGCAATAATCCGTGATTAAATGTTAACGCTACCAGCTGGAAGTAGCAAAACAAAAGATGGCAAATTAGCACAATTTTAATGAGAGATGAGATATTTTAGCTTCAAGTTGTATTATAAATAGAACCATCTAGACCCAAAGACCATCAGATAGAAAGAGAGAGAAAGAAAGAAACAAAGAGAAGAGAGAGAGAGAGAGAGAGAGAGAGCAAAAATGGTTCTTCTTGAAAAGCTTTGGGATGATATCGTCGCCGGACCTCAGCCTGAACGCGGCCTCGGCAGGCTGAGGAAGGTGTCTCCTAAGCCCTTGAACGCAAAAGGTACTCGGTTGTAATTCTATGAGCACAACGTTCGTTCTTTCTTATCCGATCGCACATGTCTCTGTGTCACGAAGTTTACCGCTTCTTAATATGTTACTTGCTATGTATTTAGATGTTTTTGTTTTGGGTTTTAAAAATTATTAATTTGGTGATGTGTAGAAGGGGAAGGAGAGTCGAGCAAGTTGGCGATGCCGATGAGCCCGGCAACACCAGGAACCCCAGGCACACCAGTATCTGCTCGTGCTAAAGACAACGTTTGGAGGAGTGTCTTCCACCCAGGTAGCAACCTTGCCTCCAAATCCATGGGCAACCAGGTTTTCGACAAGCCACAGCCCAACTCTCCCACTGTCTACGACTGGTATGTATACGTAGCCTAACCCTAACAACGTACGCATGGAACTGGTCACAAACTTTTGATCGCAGTAAGAACCAGAAGACACAATAAGGATACTGTATGTACCGTGGTTATATAAGTACTGCTTATTGTCTGTCTATTTTATAAAAAACCTAACGAAAATGTTTGAAAATTTTAAGTTTGAATGATAATGATAAAATAAAGGGTAAAATAAAGGGTATTATTTTTTAGTGTAAAAATATAATTTTTTTTGTTAAAATAAACAGTATTATGGATTTTTCTTTAAAATCTCCCTTATTTCATTCTATTTTTCAGAACAAATTTGTGGTTAGTTCCGTCTCTGCGGATTTCTAATATTAACATCAGCAGATCTAAGCCGTAGATCAAGGATCTGTTTGTTGGGTTTAAATTTCTGGAAAACTGATGAAAATAGTTTGAAAATTTTGAGTTTTAACAATCAGGATAAAATAAAAGGTAAAATAAGTAACACATTGATTTTTTTAGTATAAAAATATGATTTTTCGTCAAAATAAATAATACCAGAAGTTTTTTATTAAAATTCTTTTTAAATCCGGATGTTTTCTTGTTGCTATCATGGGTTTAATCTTTTAACGTACGATCTGATCTCACAGGCTCTACAGTGGGGAGACCAGGAGCAAGCATCATCGTTAAGGTGATAAACAAACAACCGAATGGACCAGCAGCCACCAGGGGTTGCATGTAAATAGTGTACTTTTTGATCTCAGTGTTTGCCACGTGCCCCAATGAGGGTTTTCCGATGGCAATGTGATTAGGTGTCCTTTTGAATTTTGTAACTAGGGCTTCCGATGGCAATGTGATTAGGTGTCCTTTTGTATGAACACTTGTGCGGTGATGATGACTCTGTTGGTCAGATCTACCGTTGGATGGTGGTGAGGAGTTGATGTCGTATTAAATAAATAAATAAATATCTTTTCTATGTTATTAAATGTTATGATGCACTTAATTTTGTGGTTTTATCTTATCTATACGGGATTAGAACAGGATTGAGAGGACTCTATACCTTTAAATACGTTAATTTCAAATTAATAATTCATTGTAAAGAAGAAAAAAAACTAAAGACAGTTTAACTTTCTCACAAATTATGTTGGGTTATTAGTTGGTGGTGTCAACGAGGTGGAGATTATCGTACGCGAAATTTTTTAGTAAATCGGAAATGTAGGTTGCTATATCGTATGTTATAATACAAGTAAAGTGGCACTTGATAAAAAAAATTGTTCACTTATATTGTAACATGTAATGTTTTAACTTGAATTATTATGAATGTGAGTGGATAATGTATGGATAAGGAGAGGATTGGAATTGAATCATTACATTGAGGTTGGTGAGTGGGACCCCTTATAAGGGGAAATTACAATACACCCTTTGATAAGGATTTTTTTTTTTCTTTCTTTCAACGTGTCAAGTACATAATTCAATATATCAAGTATCATAATGTAATTAATTGAAATTTTTATTTTCAAGTTTCGCATTCTCGACCCATCTCTTCAGAAACCTACCGTAACATCTCTCGTCAATAATGCACTACCTTTCCTTTTTAACTTCCCCACACATTGTATTATTGGTGGCGGTCCCGCAATGCATGTAAATCTAGAGAGAGAGAGAGAGAGAGAGAGAGAGAGAGAGTAGTGTGTACTTTCAACTTTGGTATACTGCCTGATTCAAAAGACTACTTTGAAGACTCGAAGGAAATCCATAAAGTCCATAATATAAGAGTTGAGTTGGTAACAAGCTCGGAACATGACATGGCGATTTTCATCTGCATCTAAATTGCTCACACCATTTGTGTACTTGGCGAGCTTCTAAGACAGACACTGTCTTCATTTCAACAACATATGCCAGCTTAGTGACAACTATAAATAAACATTAGAGGGGTAGAAGAAGGAGGTAGGTAGAACCATTTGTTTACAGATTTTTCGCCATCGTCGGCTTCAGTTCCATTTCTTCTGATATGCCAAAATCTGCAAAAATCACACACAAATTAGCACCAATACTATAAGAAGTGTAGGAATTGTTTAGAATTCTAAACTTTTCTTTCTTGACGAGCACGCCTTTGTCACGCACAAGTTTCCGCTAGCTCTATAGACTATCAATGGTGGGAACTTTGAAGGAAGTGCTCACCAGATAGCCCGGAATGAGATTGTGAGTTCTAAGTTCTGCCAAAGTTTCTTCCTCCTTTAAAAGTTGCAGGTTTTCTTTGCTTGAATCCAGAACAAGAGACTTGGAAATTTTAATATTGGTGGCAGTTGAATGACCGAATTCGGCATGCAGCTCTTTCACCAAGTATATTTCAATTTCTTCGGCTTGAGAAGCGGTTCGGAGAGCAACATACTGTATACAAATAAATCTAGTTTCAGTATAGTGATGGAAGCCTTCAGATGGTGAAGTGCTACCAAATGAAAGATGCAGTGAGTGGAAGAATTACCTGACATAAATGTCCAACTGAAAGGGTAGACCGGCAGCAAAGATATGGCCGCTGCAAACTTGGTATTCTTTGCTCATCGAAAGAAACAAGCAGGAGGTGGATGTCCAACTGAAAAAAAAATGAGAAACGCTTGATCCAATCATCACAGTACAGAAGCAGATTGCCAGATAAAATTTCTAAATACACATATATACATAGTGTGTGTGCAGGTGTGATCTCGAAAGGGTACTACTCAGTCCCCTATAAGAGAAGAATCATGACGAGATTGTCGGCCTAAACTCTAAATTACCTCGTCATCATTATCTCCCGAGTTCCGAAGATACTCTACCAACCTAGAGAGGCGGATGTTCCTGGCATTTTTACCATTGCCACCACTTGAACTGCCATACCGTGTATGACTCCGCATGCCACCTTTTCCCCAGGAAAGCCTCTCTGAGCTGCCAACACGCCCCACAGAAGCACCCAGAATCTCTGATCTGTTCATTTCATAATCATTTTCATCATCACTATCTGCATTAGCAGCTGCCGACGAGGGCTGATAATATCGACCTCCTCTCCATCTTTTGGATCTCTTTGGTCTTGGTTCTGTGTGCTCATCACCAGAAGACAAATCTCTACCGCCATCATTACCATTTACATCCTCATTGTCATCGGACCCATGATGTTCAGCAACATTTCTATAGTTCCTTCTCCCCCTCGCATTTCGATAGCTACCCCGTGATCTCCTCATAAATGCAGCTGCAGTGGCTTTAGCTGTTGTTCGTTTCCTTCCTAGTGCCTCGGTTTGTCGTTGAAATGTCTGGGCAATGGAAGCTTGGATCTGTGCAAATAAGCCCAAAAATCAAACACCCGAAGCAACAAACTAGGAACAAAAAGAAATCTCTGTACAGTTTTGCCACTAACTTCCTGGTGACACGTAACACCTAAATGATGAAAACACGATGATTCAAGTGTAATACCTTTTTAAAACCACATCAAGGGTTATGTGGAAATTGCATTATTTTCGGTAATAGGACACAGATAAGACCCACATACACGTAGATAATCAAGTCTTAACCAAAGTTCCGATGAATTACAGGGTTTTACAAAATCAGAGAACTCATCAATTGCACGAGAAAACTAGAATAATTCGCAGTTTGTTATTTTTCTGTATTTGGGGTTGACTTCCATTTAAAATATATACATATTAACCCCAACAGAATCTTGAAAACTGAAATAGTCACCTGCTTATTGCGAGCCTTCTCTTCTTCATGAAAGGCCAATTCCTACAGGAGATGATCAACTATCAGTGCTCTCATTTAAAATGTTACTTACAAAAAAATAAAATTCACAGTATGAGATGATCAGCATCATAATACCTCTTCCTCATACTTGTCAATATCTGGATATATAGCTGCAATTAAGGCGTCATAGTTTGGGTCATCTCTCAAAGAGCGACGACTAGCACAATGGGTGCGGCATGCAGGGCATTCATTGTTCCTGCAGCGAAACCAGTTACCAGTCTAAATATTAGATTGAGAAATCAGGCCACGAGTTCAAACTATCTAGTACTTTGTGACATCATCAAACAAAATATGTATAAAAAGTTTAAAGCATACCCCAGGCGCATGGACTTGTCAATGCATTCCCTGCAGAAGCGATGCAGGCATTCCATCACTGTCCTTGTTTTCCGAATGATCCCTATGGATACCAAAGAGCACAAGAGCTGATGCTTATATCATGCAAATGAAAAGGAAAGTATGCGGCTATGGTTCTGGTTATGAGTTAAACGCTTAAAAGGACTAGCCCGCACCCACAACTTTGATGAGATCTCATACAATGTACGAGTGTAAAAGGGACCAATGAGTACTTCGCTTTATATAGTCTGATTCATTGTCTCAGTTTTTAGAAAAATTCTAATATGAATGAAGAACTCTTGGATGTGAAAACTCTCGATATTTGTACATTAATTTCAGCCTGCACAATTGATATAGATCAAGACCATCTGAATGGTTTTAGCACATCAATAAGGCTGCTTTTAGGTAGCTGATGTTTCGGCCATGACAAAGTGGTTCATACAATATATGGTTTCTGACAAGTTAATAAAACCAGTATTTCTGACTTGTATACCAGAAAAGTTTAAGACAGTGGCATTTCAAGATAATCTAATATCAATGTTGCAACATAACAGCATGCAAACCCACTATGATGTTCTAGAACTGAACTATCAACCTCCCCTTGATAATAGATAATGAGCTTTACTCTAAGCTGGTACCCAACAATAATCACTTAAAAAAATAGAACCAGAAGACATCAAAATCCTTTACTTTCCATATTGATTCAGTTATAATCCAAAATTTAGTATCCCAAAGACGTACCTAAACAGATAGGGCACTGGACTTCTTTCCGAATTTCTGCCAATTTCACTATGACAAATCTGTATACATTACCAACAAAAAGAAAATATTAGCATAGAGCAGATGTAACGCATAATATGTAGGTTGCCCTATGTGCAAGTTTTATTTTTTGCACGCTTTGCTTGGTTTTGCGCCAAGTCTTCCGTTCTTCAATTTCTCGGAGGGAAATACAGAGGCTGGCACAAAAGAGAAAAAAAAATATGAAAGTACAGAGCTTCTGCAGAAAGATCAGATAAAATAAATCACTGATCTTTTCAAAATATTGATTTCATCCTCGAGCATAAATCCCTCGTTACATGAAACTTTTCATATCATTTTACGAGCCTGGATAACACACATGCATATCGAAACTAAAACATAAACTGCTGCATGTTGTGGGGTTGCATTTTGCAAGCGTACAAATGCCCAATTCAGCATGCATATTCACGTTATTGTCACCATTGTTTACCATACCCAAAAAGGAAAATAAGAACGTTAGTTGCTTTCTTTTATAAACATGGCAACAATTATATGTAACGAGTAAAAACTAGCAAGCTTGGTGGTAAATATTCTGTAAGTAAAACACTTTTCTGTGGAAGTTTAGCAGAACAATGAGAACCCAGTATAGTAAGCAGATTGTTTGTTCCTTCGGCCAAGCACCAACAAAACCAAGACACTATCGAGCAAGACTGAGAGAGTGAGAATTTCTGCTCAAAATGACCCAACAATCATCGAAACAATAGACAGGAAGCGAAGCGAAAATTCGGATCAGAATCTGCAGCTAATGAGCAAACCAGATTGGGCAACATGCTTGAACCCCCCATGCACGATGGAACTTGAAGCTCGAATTCAAAAGATCCAAAAACCAACTCCACCAACCTTCTTCCCAACCCAAACACAGCAATCCATCCCAGAAAAACGGAAGAGAAAAACCACATCAACCCAAAAGTCATTGCTTTCACAGTCGCATACACACGTCAATCCACCCAGCTCAAACCCAGCAGCAGCTCAATTAATACAAACAAAAGAAAACAAAACCCAGCACGAAGAAAAGCATGCAGATCCCAAATCACACACAGCATTCAAACATCAAACACTTACACAATCAACGGAAACGACCACCATAAATAGAAGAGCGAGAAAAGCATTGAAGAAAAAAGAGAGAGGCTCACTCGTCTTTCTCTTCGGTGCTCTGTAACGGTCTTCGATCGGACTCTGAAGAGCAAAAGGGAGGAGAAAGAACAGATGAAGCAGCGGCACAGAGAATCAGAGGAAGCAAAAATCCAAAAACCATGTAACGGGGAAGAAGAAACGTGCGTGTACGGTGTTTGTATGCAGTGGGTTGGACGAATCTGGAGTTGGAAGAAATAAGACGTACCCTCTTCGTCTTGCGGCGTTTCGTGGCTGTTTTCTCGGTAGTTCTGCGGAAGATCATCTTCCATGGCCTCGTGGGTGCGCTTCTGTGCCGGCATTGCTCTGGTTTGCGGCGGAAATTTAGCAAGGAACGAAACGGTTGCGTGTGAGAGTGAAATTGTGAGCTGATTGTGGTGGTCTCGGAGAGAGGAGAGAGAGAAGGATGAAGGTGGCGGTGGTGGGTGGTGGTGGTGGTGGAGTGTGGCTGACCACAGAGAGAGAGACAGAGAGAGAGAGAGAGGCGGAGGGGTAGAGGTTCTCACAGGCTCGTTGTCTTACCGAAAATTCTTCTATTTATAAAAAAATAAAATAATAAGGAGACAATTCAAGCTTGGGTATTCAGTCAACACGTGTACATACAGGGGTAATATGGTAAATATATCTTCCATTTTTGCTTTACTTTTCTGTTTGTTTTTTTTTTTTTTTTTTTTTTGGGGTTTACATTGAGTTGCTAGCAATTTCTGGATTTGTAGTGAAAAATAAAAATAAAAACTCGTTGTAGATTAGTTTTCTTTGATTGTTGCACTACTTAATGATCTGAAAATTCAACGGTTAAATTTTGTATATAAAGATATAATACATCGTTATAACAGTTAAATTTTACATAAAATTTACGCTATTTAACAATACAATCATTGTTATCGGACTTTCTATAAGATAGACGAATATAAATTTACTAGTTGTAAGTTGTAACTAAAATGCACCTGAATTTTCTTGTTACTTTAAATTTCTCTCCATTGCCATTGACTTGAAGGACGTCCTTTTTGTTCTTTATCCCTTTTACATTTAAAAAAAAAATTGTTATTTTTATTTTTTTAATTTTTTTTCTTACTAAACTATCCCTATATCAATTAAAAGTCCACTATCAATGTGTTAAATTTGGGTTCCATGGTGTCTAACATATTTGTTTTGGTTTTGAATTTTTTTGCTAAATACTTGATTGAAAATATCTAAGTTTTAAATTTGGATTCGCAAAAACTTATTACGTTAGAGTTCAGTTCATTGATTCGGACACAGGGAAATCATAGTTAGAAATGTGTCAGCACAACACGCCCACATCCATTGAAAGATGGTGAATTTATCGTTGCTAAGCATTGAAAAGTTATTGGTAGATTTACTCATTATTGACAGAATGAACTGTGAATTATCTGAATAAGTAAAATGTGAATTATTGGTACATGTGTTGACATCTATATATGTTTTTTTTTCAACTGAGAGTGACAATACTCTCCTAAACAATCATTAAAAGATGCATACTATCAAACTATTTTCTTAGCATATACTAGTGTGATGGAATCTCTATTGTGTAATAATTGGAAATTTAGAAATAATTCCATAAAACTAAAGATTCTAAACTTGTATGGATGATCTAGTACTAGCAAAGGTGAGTATAAATACCAACTCCAACAATCTAGGTTACAATATTAATAGGCATAAAAGCACCCTACTAAATTTATCACATCTCAGTCTCAACTCCACGTAACACGATATTGTTCGCTTTGGGCCCTGGCCACGCCTTTACGATTTTGTTTCTAGGAACTCACACAAGAACTTATCAGTAGGTCACCCATCCTAGGAATGCTTTTGCCCGAACTCGCTTAACTTCGGAGTTCCGATGGAGCCCGAAGTCAGTGAGTTCCCAAAAGGCCTCAAGTTATATCAAGGTGGGCATGTACATATAAGGCACATCACCCTCTCTCCGTTGGTCGATATGAGATGTTACAAAATTGCTTCTTTAGCATTATTTATAGGGTGGTGTTGTCCACACACAGTTTTTATCTCCCACACACCCTTCTTAATTTTCGACTATCAGATCAGAATGAATGAATTGAAGAAGATCAAATGATAGAAATTAATAAATTATGTGTGGAAAGTAAAAATAAGTGTGTGAATAACATTATCCAAATTCTATATTTCTTTAAAGTGTCAAATAACCAAATATAGTAAGCCTTGCATGATCTTCCAAGAAAACAAACTTCACAATATAATTTGTTAAATCTCAAAAGGTGGGGTTGTTGTGTTAGCAATATTTCTATGTTGACATTTCCTTCAGGGAATTGTTATTAGTACTTCAAAAATCTCATTCTACACTCCTTACAAGTGTATTTTTCTTTATAATTATAGAAAATTTAGAGTGTAACATGAGATTTTTGGAGTACTATTAACAATTTCATTCCTTCAAGGCTTTTCCAAATTCAAATTTTTTTATTTTTTTTAAGCAAAGCTCTTCCAAATTCTCAAGGAATGAGTAATGCTAGTATGGGCCACTCATTAAAAAGTTGATATAAATGATTGGATTCACTTAATTTGTTTTGTAGAAAGTATTTGATTTATGTTAACAACACAAACTTTCATTAATTCATTTGGGATGAATGAGTTTCTCGAAAGTGGGACTCTTCATAGACTTTCTGTTACTTCATATTTTCTGCACAATATTTTATAATGTTGGCATAAAAATTGATGTTAACTGTGAGGTGATAGAGAGAACAAAAATAGTCTAATTTTTAAGAGATTATTCTTAGCATTCATCTTCTTAGAATAGTTTTAGTCCAAACATTTTATGTAGAACAGTCTAAATCTCAACTTTTACGTATTAAAATAATTTAGAGTAAATCTTAATTAAAATAATAAAATAAATAGCCTAATATATTCAAAATGTATTTAAGAGATTAAAAATTATATGCCACCATACCAAAATATCACTTATTTTTATACAAAGATATTATACTATAGAGGCATGATATGGATAAGTCACATAACAAGTGTAACATCCCACATCGCCCAGGGGAGTGATCCTTAAATGTATATTCTCATCCCTACCTAGCACGAGGCATTTTGGGAGCTCACTGGCTTCGGGTTCCGTAGGAACTCCGAAGTTAAGCGAGAAGGGGGCTAAAGCAATCCCATGATGGGTGACCCACTGAGAAATTGCTCGTGAGTTCCCAAAAACAAAACCGTGAGGACGTGGTCGGGGCCTAAAGCGGATAATATCGTGCTACGGTGGAGTGGGGCCCGGGAAGTGGTCCTGCCCGGGTCGGGATGTGACAATTTGGTATCAGAGCCTAACCCTGGCCGCGTGTGTGCCGACGAGGACGTCGGGCCCCTAAGGGGGGTGGATTGTAACATCCCACATCGCCCAGGGGAGTGATCCTTAAATGTATATTCTCATCCCCACCTAGCACGAGACCTTTTGGGAGCTCACTGGCTTCGGGTTCCGTAGGAACTTCGAAGTTAAGCGAGAATGGGGCTAGAGCAATCCCATGATGGGTGACCCACTGTGAAGTTACTCGTGAGTTCCCAAAAACAAAACCGTGAGGGCGTGGTCGGGGCCTAAAGCGGACAATATCGTGCTACGGTGGAGTGGGGCCCGGGAAGTGGTCCCGCCCAGGCCGGGATGTGACAATTTACCCATCTTGGGAGTGCTCTTGTGCGTGTTCCCAGAAACAAAACCGTGAGGGTGTGTTGGGGGCCCAAAGTGGACAATATCGTGCTATGGTGGTGGAGCGGGCTCGGGAAGTGATCCGCCCCGGGCCGGGATGTGACAACAAGCCAATAATACTAATAGTAAGTATTGAATTCTTCATCCATGTAATTTGAATACAAGACTTTAAACTTATTTATTTGTACATTACAAGTGATATTCTACATATATATATATATATATATATATAAGGATTTAAATTCAAGACACAATGAATTAGATAGAAAAACTCTAATTACTAGGTCATTGACCACTCGAAAGAGACTTCTTGTAACATTCCACATTGTCCAGGGGAGTGGATTATGTAAGCCTTATATGTATATTCTCATCTCTACTTAGTATGAGGCATTTTGGGAGCTCACTGGCTTCGGGTTCTATCGGAACTCCGAAGTTAAGCGAGTTTGGGTTAGAGCAATCCCAGAATGGGCGACCCCCTGGGAAGTTGCTCTTGAGTTCCCAGAAACAAAACCGTGAGGGTGTGGTCGGAGCCTAAAGCGGACAATATCGTGCTACGGTGGAGTCAAGCCCGAGATGTGGTGGGGGCCCGGGCTGGGATGTGACAATTTGGTATTAGAGCCAATTCCTGGTCGAAAGTGTGCCGACAAGGACGTCGGGCCCCTAAGAGGGGTGAATTATAACATTCCACATCGAACAAGAGAGTGAATCTTGTAAGCCTTATATGTATATTCTCATCTCTACCTAGTACAAGGCTTTTTGGGAGCTGACTGGCTTCGGGTTCCATCGGAACTTCAAAGTTAAGCGAGTTTGGGTTAGAGCAATCCCATAATAGGTGACTCCCTATGAAGTTGCTCGTGAGTTCCTAAAAACAAAACCGTGAGGGCGTAGTCGAGGCTCAAAACAGACAATATCGTGTTACGGTGGAATCGAACCCGAGATGTAATGGAAGCCCAGGTTGAAATGTGACACTTCTTACTTACAAATTGAAATAAACAATACTCGACTTCTGACTTCCCCTTTAATTTATTTATTTTTTAAATTTTTGGTTGGAAAATTAAGGACCCAACTAATTATTTTAATCTTTCAATTATTTATGTTCTCTATATGCCACCCAGATTCCACATCGAACGAGGTTGTAATTTGGTCATCCTATATTAGATTTAATAAATCAAATTAAACATACGAAAAGTACGACAAGACAGTGTACCAAATTACCCTGAAAAATAACGAAAAGTAAAAAATATTTTAATTTTAATAAAAAACGATGAATAAAAATGTAATAAATAATAAAAATATAATTTTTTGTTAAAAATAAATAGTAATGTGAGTGTTTCATTGAAACCTTATATTATAAAATGCAATTTGTTGGGCATGTACAATTTTATTTTATATTTTCTGATACATCAGAAGCCATACATATATCTAAAGTACTCGCCTCTGTTCTGAGTCCTGACTTCTGACCCTCCTCGGGCAAACGTCCCTCCCTGCAAATCGGGCACTCAGACCAAGATCACCGCCGTCTCCTTCCCATGGGTTTGCCGGAAATCGTAGATTTCGCGCGCAATTTTTCCGTCATGGTCAGAGTCAAAGGCCCTGTAAGTCCCCTCTTTACAATGGTCTCTGAAAGTTTCAAACTTTCATCTGAGCTGCTCACCGATTAAGCTACCCTTTTCCCACGCAGGATCCAAAGGGCCTCAAAATGCGAAACCACGCTTTCCACCATTACCAGTAAGTTCGTAATTTTTCCAATTTCCTTTTTTTTTTTTTTTTTTTCCTTTATCATTGTTTTTGTTGAATTTAATTTGGATTTTGGGCATGTGTAGCTCTGGGACGACGACCATTTCGGCGTCGGGAATGTTATTGCCAGACACCCTTTACGACTCTGGTGTTGCTAAGCAACTTTTTGGCGGCCGTGGAGACGGTGGAGGCGGTGGGGGTGGCAGCCAACGTTCTCCTGTTCTCGTGGTGACTGTTGCTTCCATTGTTGAGCCTTTTCTCTCTTTGGAGCACAGAAAGGGCCTTGCCCAGGTTGAAATTCTGATGCTAGGATTTATATAATTGGTTCAATTTGCTATCTGGGTTGATAATTTATGCGTTTTCTGATGCTTTTTTCGGTGCCTTGCAGGGCAGGCATCAGTTGATTCCTGGGGTTCAGATTGATATTATGGTAGAGGTATAGCAATATAGCAAAACCCCAACATTTTGATTTCAATTCTTTCATATTCTTGGTTAGATATAATAAGAGTTTAACTATTTGATGGTGTTTTTGTTGACAGGATGAAATGAGGTTGGAGAAAGAATCTCGGGATTCGGATAAAGCACATCCCTGCTGGTTTGCAGCACAGCTTTTAACACTGGTAGGAATTTGCTTACCCGGTTGTTTGATTGACTATCACTATACATTAGGAACCGTTTGAGTGTACAGTTGATGTAGAAAGAGCTTGTAACGATAGTCTATAGAAGCTCCATCGTAACTGTCAAAAAGATTTCATCCATTTATTTCTTTTGTGCCTAGTTGACAATCCTTGATGCAATTATAGCGTTGTTGGTTGATTTCTGGAAAAAAAAATGTAATATCATTTTGTGAGCATATTCATGATCGATATGCGGTCATCTTTTGAGGGGAAATGAAACTATTATTCGTATTAGAAAAATAAAATTAACCATACTCATGTTCTTAAAAATACATGCAAATAGCTAATTATTATATGAAAGGAGACACGACTGAAATTGAAGAGTCAACTTTATAGCTAGGGTTCATTATATGTCTTTTGTTTCTCATATTTTCATAAATCCTACACCGCACATGGCTTCTGATGTTGATCAAACTAATGCATCTTGTAGATTGACGTTCCTGCATCTGCTGCTGCAATCCAATCACTTATTGAAGCTTCTTTAAGCTCCCCCGATCACGGATGGGAGGTCGGTTGGTCTTTAGCCTCACATAGTAATGCTCCTCAGGCCCAGGTATGAGGTCTTTCTGTTTTGGGAATTGATGCAAATATTATCATCATGTGCAGATCTCTTGTAGAGAGAATTGTGTCATGTGACGTGGAAAGCAATTAATTGAGAAATCCATAACAAAGGTCACTGATGAACTGAGCAACTCTTCCTTTTCTGGTTGGTTGGGAGAAAGCTGCAGAAGCTAACAAGATAAAGATATCCCTTTAATGTTTTCATGTAATGTAAAACAATATTTTTTTTAATTAATCACGACTGTGACAATACATGCACTGTCATGGATGACCAGGTGGACTTTGGAGTCAGAGAATTGGGGAATTTAACTCTCACAGGCAAGTCAAATACAAGAATCGCCATTCTTGGAGTATCCCTAATTCCCCAGGTAAATTTATGCTCTTATCTTTCCTTTTAGCTATAGTTTTGGTGATAAATATCATGAGATACTGAACATGAGTCTCTAGCATGTTTTGTTTTCAGACAGTGATAATACATTGTTTTTGGTCAGGACGTGCCAAATATAACCATATCACCCTCCAATCAAAGGGGGGACTTTCTTGTGGCTGTGGGTTCTCCTTTTGGTATCTTGTCAACCGTGCACTTCTTTAACAGGTAGCTTATCTTTTCTGCATGCAAATTAGACATATGTTATGTTTCTGTTACTGTTTGATTGATATTATGCGCTCTCTCTGGTTATTGTGTGAAGTCTAATTGTTTAATCCTACTTGTTCTTGATCTAATTTTTTGGCTCATATTTCAGTATATCAGTGGGATCCATTGCCAACTGTTATCCTCCTAATTCATCTTCTAGTTCATTGCTGATGGCAGACATACGCTGTCTTCCTGGTGCGAATATTACCTGTAATAATGTCCATTGATACTTTCATGCCATTGGTCTCTGATTACGTCTTACTTCTAAATCCATCAGGAGTGGAAGGGGGTCCAGTTTTGAGTGAGCAGGCACAACTTATTGGTATGTTGATTAGACCGTTGAGGCAGAAGACTAGTGGGGCTGAGATTCAGGTAACTTGAGAACATTTGCTTGTGTGACTGTTCTGAAATTTATTTTAGTTAACATGTCATCCAAAACTCTAGTCTTGGGTAACAGCTGGTGATTTCATGGGAAGCCATTGCAACTGCTTGCAGTGACTTGCTGCGGAAGGAGCCCCATTATGCAGAAAAAGGGATTTCTGTTGACAGGGGAACCTCAGATGATGTAGGGAAGCCAATTTTAGCTGAGAGCCACGGTTCAAATGGAGCCATAACACATATTCAGGAATGCATTTATTCTAGTTGCTCCTCCCCGTCACCAGTTAAGAAGGCAATGGGTTCTGTTTGTCTTATAAACATTGATGATGGAGCATGGGCATCAGGTGTCTTTCTAAACAAGCAAGGTCTCATACTCACAAATGCTCACCTGTTAGAACCATGGAGATTTGGTAAAAGAACTGCAAGTGATGGAAGGCATGGATCCATTTCTGAGGCATTATCTCCTAGGCATAGTGGACTATATGGCAAGCAAAAGAGTGAAGGTTGTCCCCCAATGGTTCACAATAATGCAGATCCCTCAGTTCGTGATGAACATGGTGGATATGTATTGAGTTCTTACAGAGGTCAGAGAAGGATACGTGTACGCCTAGATCATAGAGACCCTTGGATTTGGTGTGATGCTAAAGTAGTGTATGTTTGCAAGGGACCTGTGGATGTTGCCTTGTTGCAACTCAAGTACATCACTGATCAGCTTTCTCCAATTGTCATGGATTTTATGTCGCCATCTGTAGGATCAAAGGCATATGTTATTGGACATGGACTATTAGGACCGAGATGCGGTATGGACCTTGCTTATATCTTTTTTTTGATGTACTTGTTTCTGTTTCTTGAATTTGGGTGCCCCTTGGAAATGAATAGTTTGATTGTGTCTACGTGTCATTTCTTTTGGCCTTCTGTACAAGGGGTGTGATATCCACACACCCCTTTTTACTTCTCACACACCTTTTTAATTTTCGGCCATCAGATTGGATGAATTGAAGATCAAAGGGCAGAAATTAACAAGGGACGTGTGAGAAGTAAAAGGTGATGTGTGGATAGCACACACCTTTGTACAGTCTTAGTAAAGATTTACTGTACATAAGTGATTTAACAAATAGCATGACAATGTTGAACTTGAAAAAGAACTTTGTGCATAGATACAATTTATGCAGATCCTAAGCTTGAAGTTTTCTTCGTATAATCTTGTTGCATTACCGATGCGTATAGGTTTGAAAAATGGATGTTCAGTCTTAGTGCTACAGTTGGGAGGGACAGTACATGTGTCCTTACCTCTATTGTGCAATTTTCATTTCCCACCAATAGTTGGCTTGTTTCTTTGCTTGATTTAAAAAGTCCTCTTATGCTTCATGTTCTGAATCCTGATCAAGTTTAATCACATTAGGGTTCTCCCCGTCAATTTGTTCTGGTGTTGTCGCAAAAGTTTTAAAGTCAAAGTTTCCGCACTCATATCAAACAAACCAACCAGGAAGTACTCAAGGAGATCTTCCTGCGATGCTTGAAACAACAGCTGCTGTCCATCCTGGTGGTAGTGGTGGCGCTGTCGTTAATTCAGAGGGTCAAATGATTGGACTTGTTACAAGGTATGAAGAACTAAATTGTTGTATGGTGATTGTGTCTTTAATATTTTTTCTCTGTGGACACCCTTGTTTTATAAGAATCACGTCGAAGAAGCTGTGTAATTGGTTAACTAAATCAACATTACAGATCTGCACAAACAGTGGTATGAAATCTGATGTTGCCTTGTTCTGAAGACGCTGAAGTTTGTAATTTAAAGCACCGTGTTGCCTCTGATGCTATTAAATCTGATCAAACACTATAATAAGGATCATTTGGCAGAAATCATATCATTCTGTGTATCTACGTTGTTATTGAAGCTGCTTTCGGTGCCATCATCATCAATTCAGATCTTAGATATGTTCATTATATGTATATTAGTCCCTCGCTCATTGCTGATAGATCTTCCGTATTTAATGAGATTTATTCTTGAAACAGTAATGCAAGGCATGGTGGAGGAACAATTATACCACATCTGAACTTCAGCATTCCATGTGCTGCTCTCCTGCCAATCTTCAAGTTCTCAAAAGGTTATTTAGTCACACATATTATCAACGTTTTATTTCACACGTTCTGGTCGTTTAAATTCATTTTATGTGCTTGAATTTGTTTTATTGTTGGCGGCATACTGTATAAGATGTGTGGTGGAACTTGACTATTTTGTTTGGCTGCCGAAGGTCAGCAATTCTGAGAGATCTGACAACTGTAATTTTTCTTCCAACAGACATGCAGGATCCTTCACTTCTCCAAGTTCTTGACCAACCAAACGAATATCTTTCTTCTGTATGGGCGTTGATGCCACCTGTGTCTCCCAAGCCCCCTCCTTTGCCGCCTCATATTCCAGAGTCATTACTACAAGATAACAACAAAGAAGCAAAAGGCTCTCGTTTTGCAAGATTTGTCGCCGAAAGAAAAGATGTGTTTGAAAACCCAAACCAACTTGGCAAGGAAAGAAGACTTCCTAACAACATTGTTCCTAGCAAGTTATGACGTGCGAGTATCCTGCATTTTTCTCATACCGAACTGAAGGGCGTCATCTGTACAAAACCAGAGATCAGGTTTTGGTGCCTCTCGTACTGTTTGCCGTGCTTCACTGACTTCACAGATAGGGGAATAACTTCACGGTTGGCAGAATGTTTTAGTTAGGGATTGATTTTTTTGAACTTTATAGGAAAAGCATTGTGCAATGCCAAATAATGTTCTCCGTTCCGAACAACAGTCTTATATCGACTGTAATGTAGTATATCATATGCGCAATATGAATTTGTTGCAACTTGCAGTGAAGCCACACGATTTAACTGTATTTGTACCTTATTTTGAGTCGGATCAGACTTTGTTGTTGTATCCTATTTTGAGTTCGATACTGTCGAAATGAACACATTTGGGTCGAATATGTCACGTGCAACGGGTAAATAAGATCTTCTCTTTCGCGTGCAAAACACATTTGGGGAGGTTATCGGATTCATGCCTTTGGCTTCGGGTGTAGATGCGAATGTTTCTTGATGAATCTTCTCGTTCTAACTTCTACCTTACATCTATCCTTTTAAAGTTTTTTAGTACAATAATATGTTTACACTAAGGGGTGAGAAGGATAAATTAAATTAACAACTTTCACAGAATATTACTAGACTGGTATTAAGTGATATGAACACAATCTGCTTTATGGGTGTATTCAATTGTTGAGGGATGTTAATGGATTTTATAAATTCATACATTTTGATGGAGTTTAATTGAGTTGTAGAGATACCCTATAAAATTTTGATTCAATTCTCTCGAAACCTCAAGGGAAGACGTGAGATTTGGAATGCTTAAGATACATTATGAAATCTTTTCAAATCCTCAAATTTTTAAAATTCTATAAAACAAATTCCTAATTGAATACATCTACAATGTTATAAAATTATTTAAAATCCTATTTCAATACATCTGGATTTCTAAATATTTCTTAAAATCTTAAATACACTTTGAATTTTAGATAATCACTTTAAATCTTAATGCGATACCCCTAAATTTATTAAGGGAATTAAATCCCTCAAAATAATACACCCACGTTAGTTTATTGGATTCGGTCCCACTCTCGCAGGTGAGATCTCTGTTGTTGCATGTGGTCCCTTTAATATTCTAGTGGATAGAGAGGACAAAATAAATGGTAAAGTGAATAATATCAGGATTGACTTTTTAGTGTAAAAATGTGATTTTTTGTTCAAGTGAACAGTACCATGAGCTTTTCGTTAAAATTTCTAAAAAAATACAATTAGGGTTAGGGTTAAGTCTTCTATATAAATCCATTATATTAGGTCATCTCCAACCGAAAGAGGGTCAAATGGGTCTCTTTAGCCCTATAGCCCTACAATAAATTATATTTTAATGAACAATGCTATATCATATTTTATACCATCTTCAACCAAGGGGCCCAAAGGGTCATAGGCCAAACATACCCATTTGACAAAAAAAACTATCTCCAACAAAGAGGGCCGAAGGGCCATAGCTCATAGGCCAAACATAATTTATTATTTTAATTAAATTAATCTACCATATTAAACTAAGGTTTTCAGACATATTTTGAGTGCCACTTGTCGCTAAATGAATAAGCCTTCGGATTTCTTATCTTTATATAATCTCAATAATTTTTTGGATATGATTTAGAGTGACATGTGTTGTTGACATGAGTAACTCTCCAGTTTTCTTATTTTTATGCAATCTCAATAATTTTTCGAATATGATTTTGAGCGACATGTATAGTTAAAGTGAGTAACTCTTCAGATTTCTTATATTTATGTAACTTTAATAATTTTTCAAATAGGATTTCGAGTGTCACGTGTCGAGTTGTAATTGGTTGTGCAAATTTTAGATAAGATTTTTATCTACATGACACTTCTTATCTTCAGCTTTCAATGTTATAAGAATGGTATAGGTATTTATAGAAAAAAAAAAATTAGATTTTATTTTTTTAAATTCGTCCAAAAAAAAAAAAATCAAATTTCAACAGTGACCTGACGGCATCATGATGTTAGCTAGTTGGTGTCATGCTAACGTCAGGTAGCCATTGACATTCAAATGTGTTGAGGTGGAGGGCTGACAAAATATCAAGCTTGACATTCTTGCGTAAAAGGGCTGGTTGGAAATGGCTAGCCCGCTGGTCTGATTTGGGAATTTGGGCCCGATAGAGCCCTCGATTAGAAACGATTTTTGTGTAATTCCTGAATTATTTTTAATCAATATGACCATTTGGCAAGGTCGGTTGGAGATGACCTTATTACACGAAAGAAGGGCAGTCGATCAAGAAACTTGTGAAACATGCATCCTCGTCATCCTCCTCACTTGATCACCAATATGTGCCTCGTCTTCCTCTTTGCCCCTGCCACCGCATCCATGTTCTTTCCCTCTGTCGTCGCATCCAGTTTATTTCCCTCTGCCGTATCGGTACTACGTTGCTGCGGTTGTTTTTATCCCGTTGACGTCAGGCACCCCAAATGGACACAGCTGGCGAAGTTCTCCATCTCCGAGTACAACAAAAAGCAATCGCCATCACGGCGGTCAGTTCCCCAGAATATTCGTTGGTCTTCCACCATCTGGTTGGAGCCGAGTCGCAGGTCGTAGCAGGACATAATCATAAGCTTTTGATCAGGGCGGTGAACGAGTCGTTGCCTGCAGGCAGCCCACCTCTGATTTACGAGGCTACTGTCTGCGAGTGTTCCTGGCAGAATATTAAGGAATTGAGGTCGTTTGTTGGAGTAGAAAATTCATTTATTGATGGATTATGGAACAGTATGCTTCATGGAGGGAAGGATAATGTCTAAAGTTCGAGCTGCTTTTAAGTTCATAATTTTTTAAATTTATTTGCGAGTATAATGTTAGTATATGTTTTTACCAGTTTACTTATAATTTTACATGTGAAATGTTAAGTTCAATATTCTTTCCGAATTCAAATATGGAAATTTTACTAGCAATTATCATTTAACTTTAACTCAATTGGAACGTTAATCTTTAACTAAAAATTCGTAATTATTGGTTCTTGAACTCATCAAACAGTGCAACTTTGGTCGTTTTTGTTAACTCCATCAAAATAGTTCTGATGAAATGATCATTCATACAATTAGGTTACAGTTGAGGGACCATTTCTGCAATTGAGTTAAAATTAAGAGTCATTGCTCTAATTTAGTTAAAGTTGAGGATCATTGCTACAATTTTTTCATTTTGATTTTTCATAATTCGCCCCTTGATTATATGACTTATTTTAACGAAAACTTTGACGAAGTTGACGAAAATGACCATAGCTACACGTTTTGATGAGTTAAGAAATAATGATCACATATTTTTAGTTGACAGAATCATAGCTCCAATTCGATTATAGCTGAGGGACAACTGCTACAATTTCCTCTTAAAATCATGATGAGAAATTCAAATATATATATATATATATATATACATACATACATACATACATACATACAATGGATGAATAAATAAGTTACGAATACGCAATTCACGAAATTTAAACATAAAATGTTTAATTTCTTCTAAGTAAAAAAATATCACTAAACATAATACCAATCGACACAGTTAAGTATATAGATTGATTCGTGCACATTTTATGCAATTTTTGAACCGCTAAGAGGATTATCCAGCAAGAACAAATAGAGGTAAAGATGTTATCTTTTGTGACAGTGGGTCTGAAAGTCACATCGCACTCACCAAACCAAACGCACGACTGTATGCGGCGGTCATGAATACTGAACCAGACACTTGCCTCTCGTCTCTCAGGTCTTAGCTGTTTCACCAAAACTCCACAGTCAAAGAGTATTACGGACAAGGACACCATGATAAAATCCCAGAAATAACACAAGGCAATTCGCAGAGAGAGAGAGAGAGAGAGATGGCGGATAGTTCCGGTTACAAGGAGTACTTGGCAGGCTTGATTGCCGGCGTGGCCACTGTTGGAATCGGCCATCCCTTTGACACCGTCAAGGTAAAATCACATTGTTTGATTTTGTTAACTTTCAGTGGGTTTAAAGATGGTGAGGTTTACTTTAATGGGCATTGCGTTTAATTTCATTTCAAATGTAATTTGATAGAATTTGGAAGTAAAATCGATGAACAATGCCAAAGTTTAATTTTGGGAATCTGGGTAATTCAAATTCTGACTGAAAATGTTGGATTGGTTTGATATTAGTGAAAAAACAAAATTTTGATGATATACTAAACTTGGTTTTAGTAGCAACTTACAGAGCTTAATTTTACTTTTGGTAGATATACATTGTTGGCCTGTTTTCTTATTAGCTTAATATTTTGTTAAACTTACCATGGCCCAAGCTGTAATCTTTCGATTAATCATCGTCACCATAGATGGTGCTTTTAGGATCTTGTTTACGTTGAAGATTATCTTTTGTGTACTGTGAGAATGGATGAAAATTGAATCATTTCTCTTATTTGTAAAATTGTGCCTTCAGCTATGGTTATCTTGAAATCGAATTTCTTATGCGTGGAATACTTATTGAATTAGGTAAAGATGCAAAAACACAACACTTCAGCACAAGGGATTACGTACAGGAATAGTTTGCATTGTACTGCAAGGATACTAAGGACTGAAGGGGTATGATTCTGAACTTTCACTTGTTAGTTATCTCTAACGTAACGATCTAGCGTTGTTTTTTTTCTCTTTTGGAAAGGGTGCTGATGTTATAGAATTTGAACTTTCGCATTATCCTTTCCAGTTGAGCTGACTGATGTTGGGTCCTTGACAGATTAAAGGACTTTACAGGGGGGCAACATCATCTTTCGTGGGAATGGCTGTTGAGAGTTCACTCCTTTTCGGCATGTATTCCCAGATGAAACAGTCACTGCAGGTTTGAACAGAAACCAAGTGGATAAACTTTGTTGCTATTTGCAATGATCTGGATAATGGCCTCTGTTAGATGCAAGATTATGAACCAGTGATGCATGATTATGAACCAGTTTAATGACTTTATCGATATGATTTCTATAAAGATATTGTGTATCTGTCATATGGTTCTAATGTGGTATTCTTATTAATCCTAATGACACTTGAAGGGAAGTGCACAAGGTGTAGGGCCACAGCCCCAGGTCATAATTCCATCTGCAGCTTATAGTGGAGCAGTCATCAGTTTTATATTATGCCCGTCGGAGCTTGTGAAGGTAAGCGGAATTGGAGGGTTTTCATATTGTACAGTTGCTTTTTGCAGTATGCTTATTACACTGAGCTTTTCCAGTGTAGGATGCAAATTCAAGGCACAGACTCTGTGGTTCCAATGTCCAGAAGATATGGCAGTCCTCTTGATTGTGCCCTTACAACTGTGAAAAATGATGGGGTGAGAAAATACTGTGCTTTCTGGCCAGCATAATTTTTTGATGATCTTTGTAGCTGATGGAATGCTTTTCAGGTCAGAGGAATTTTTCGAGGAGGTTTTACAACATTGCTAAGAGAAGGTATTGGGAATTCAGTCTTTTTCAGCGTTTATGAGTATGTCCGCTATTTCATGCATTTGCAACTGAGGTCTGCTTCACCCGACCACAGAAACTTGATTGACGTGGGAGTTGGGATTGCTAGTGGAGGCCTTGGCGGTATAGCTGTATGTATCTTCACAATTTGTCCTTCTCTAGTACGCATGTTCACATTTAATTCCACTATTTTAAATTCTCATTTTCTTCATTCCCTACTTCCAGTTTTGGTTGGCTGTTCTACCCTTGGATGTGGCAAAAACCATAATTCAGACGACTCAAGATAAGAATTCTTCGAGAAATCCATTTTATATCCTGAGCTCGGTAAGAACACCTCCCTCTTTCCCCCCAACCCCCAGCCCCCAATATCTAAATGGACTCAAACGAGCCTTTTCTTTTCTCCTCTGTAGATTTACAGAAGGGCTGGATTGAAAGGATGCTATATTGGCTTGGGTCCTACTATTGTTCGGGCTTTTCCTGCTAATGCAGCCGCAATCGTCACCTGGGAGGTGGCCATAAAACTACTAGGCATCAAGCGCGACTAAGGATTCTCTTCTCTACAACAACCAAATGTTTCTAACCTATTTGGCAATTCCTGAAGCACATTTAGCCAGAGAAAATTCTTCCACCCGGATGAACTCCTAGGGTGTACTGTGCACTTTTTTTTGAATTAAGGAGTGCTTAACATTTTTCTACAAGAAAATGTTTGGTGATTGTTGTGAGATTGTTTTGTTGGATCCTTTCCAATTGTACTGATTGCGGAAAAGTTTGTATCGACGGATTTCACATATTTGATTGTAGTTTCTGTCAACTGAGATGAAATAGAAACAAAGCATCCAAGAGATTGCCGCTGAACCCGTAATGAATCCATTTTCTGGTACTACAATTCGTCTGCCTCTGTTTTGGTTGCTTTTTTTCTGTGTTTGCTTTTACAATTTTTTGAAGGATTGAGCGAAAGAAGGTCCGAACATTGCTATGTCAAATAGTAAATTCGATAACCCTCCCGACCCATCACACCCAAAATTTACAGGTTTACGTTCTATTACGAGTGAATGATGGGTTCATATTTGTGGCTATACTAGCATCAACAAATAATGTACACGTTATAATATAATTAAATTGGTAACATTACTTAACAGTGTGACAGTTCATTTTACTTTTCCATCATCCATAACATATAAATGAACACTAGTTTAAGAGTGAGAGCTTGGAAAAAGATATCATGATAATGCATGCTGAACAGTTGAAATACTGATATATTAAAGCATGTGAAGAAAACAAGAATCATCATCACCAACTGAACAGATCAAACAATGCAGGTTTGTTTCAAATTACAGCCAAGAAATGAACAACAAACATTAAGGATGGAAGTTGTGCTAGCAAAGAAGCTATGCATATTTGTTTGGTTACAGATCAATGCAAGCAATTCTTCCTCGAACACATACAACTAAATGAGAGAGAGAGAGAGAGAGAGAGAGAGAGAGAGGGAGAGAGAGAGAGAGAGAGAGAGTTCACTGGTGCATGATCAAGGCTGAGGGTTGACAGAAGAGAGTAAGCATAAGTGGAAACAGGCATCTACGTGAAGGATTATATATATCTAATTACTTAATTAGACGTGCCTCCATGTCCATGGTATTCCGATGAAGTTTTCCGACGCCGCTCATTGTGTCCAGCTAATCGCCTGCGACAACTCCTTTTACTGTCATCAAACTCTGATAGGCTATGAAACCTGTCGATGCACCACCATTCATTCATTATTCGAGTCATGAGTGTGCTTTTTAAAGTGCAATTAAATGCACCTTTCTAAAACTGCAGTGAAGTTTATCAGCGACGTATCGACAATCTTATTGTCTGTAAATAAACTATAAAGTCACACTATCAACAATATCAATAATATCGATGACATATTCACTTTAAAAGAAAATACAGTTAAACGCACTATAGAAAAATACGTATATGTGTGTATATATATAAGTTATGCAGTTCTATATATAAATTTAATGGTTCATGAAATTAACAGAAATTATATGTCTACATGAATAGTAATTAGGCAACAGTTAAGAAAGCCTTTTAGATTATCTCCATATATAAGAAATGGCATGAAATTGAAGGTGTGGGGTTGTTGCTGTTCCCCCTCCTTAACGCCATTTGACAAGTTTAATTCATACTGATTCTGTGACCTACTACACATCAACTCTTACCTTTTTGGTTAACCAAACTATAAGCTATTTGGGAACCCTTTGTTTTGAAAAGACTTTTAGGGTTTGGAAAAACGGAAGACTTATCATCAAACCCTACATTTCACTGCAAAAGAGCTTTCTGTATAATAGTGTTTTTTTTTTTTTTTTTTTTTTTTTTGGCTTGATAAATAAGCATCCACATGAGAGAAGAACTCATATAGATGAAATTTAAGAGAGAGAGAATTTGAAGGTTGTCTAAATGTTTAAGAAATAGAGTTGTTATTGGCAAATCTGAAAAGGTCCTTTTGTACTCTAATTTTCAAAAACATGAGAAAAATTTTATACAAAGAGTGTACGAAGACATTTTTAGAGTACCGATAACAATACCTAATTAAAACGCAAAATTTGATAACATTAACCAATATAAGATAGAACATAAAGCAAGAAGTGAAATTCACAAAACCATGGTAGTTGAAAAAGATGGTTCTAAAATTGTTACCTGCTACATTGCTGGCAAAAACGCTGCCGGAATCCACCCACAACTATCGACGAAGCCTTGGCATGAACATCACAGACCTTGTGGCGGCGGTAGTATTGCTTTAGATCACTCAAGTCAGCAGTGCAATTATCTACCTGACAACATGGCCCTGCCGTAGACCCTCCTGTACCAGATCTTCCCCCTGTAGGAGTAGCAGCAGTACTATTCACCATCATCACTCTTGTTCTCCCCTCATCCTCACCATACACAATTGATGGTCTCCTACTCCTACTTTCTTCCTCCTCCTCCTCCTCCTCCTCCTCCTCCTCTTCCTCTTCCTCCTCCTCCTCTTCCTCCTCCTCCTCCACCTCGTATTTCGACATGGTCCTCTTTCCATGAGCTCTGCCTGAATCCATATTTTTCAGACGAAGAGAGAAGGCAAGAAATAAGAGGAGAAGTGACGGAATAGTCAAAGGAGAAGTAGACTAAAATGAAAACATTGATCATAGATTCATACAGCAAAGGTGTAGAAAAAGGAAGAGAAGTATGTGTGTGTGAGGACCACAAGTTCCATTTTGTTCCCTTGTGAGCACAAGTGTAATAGTGAATGGTAGCTCTAAAGCCTAGATTAAAGCCAAATTTTATTTACTACAACAACACATCATCTACATATCTGATGTTAACACTACAACAACACAACCAAAATTCAAGCTCATGACCACTAATTAACTTTTTTCTCTCAACCTAACCTCAATTTTCACCCTTAATGCTCTTTTAGAGGTGTTTCGCCATAATTTCATTTGGAAAATCACTTTGGGTAATTTTATGGAGAAGCACCACTTATAGAGCATGTCTAATGGTAAGGGCAAGGGTCATGGGCTAAAGATAAAATCTAGCCTCCCAAACTGACACCATTCATGAAATCTGTCATTTCAAATTTCCTTGTTCTAACGGTGAGAGAGGCTAGAGGCTAAAAAGTGTTAGGTGGCTCGTTTTCATTGGCTCCCAATATTGTCCTAAACTGCCCTCTTAAGAAGTCTTGGGCAAGATCTAGGGCTAATTTGGCCTCACAACTAGCCTTGGGCTCCAACTAGCTTAGGTTGGTTCTTGGTTGGGTGCATAAGAAAGCTTTTCTTTGCAACTTAGGGCTCGATCTTCTTCTACCCGAAGCTAAAAGCTATGGGTTAGATGTGCTCTTATATGCTTCTTCTCATTCCAAACGATCCCCTAATTACTAATTATATAAGGTAGCCACATGCACGAATTAGGTAACTAAATTTGGGGTTGACTGAGCCATCTAGGTGAGAGACGAGCGATTTTTTAGTGTGACTGGTACACGGGATGTTACATCACGTGTCATTATACAAATTGTGGGATATGTGTGCTAAAAAGTTAATAACTTAAAAAATAAAATTTCCCACCACTTCTATTAAAACACATAATGTACTACTTGTATTCCTGTCACAATTAAAAATTTCTTGTGAGAGACGAGGAGGCTAGGGGTGAGCTAGAGCTAGGTTATTTCGTAAGAATATTTTGTAATTTGAGGTGGACTGGAGCACACATAAATGTGTGTGTTCATGCATGTGCGACTATTGCGCCATCTAATTGTCATATGAACAAGACTTGGCTGCTGAAGAATCAGCAACCTTTCCTGCTGAGAGCCAATCACGGCTGAACATGTGTCCAAGTTATGATTTTTTTAATCACAACTTGGACACGTGTTGCGCCATGATAGGCTCTCAGCAGAAGAGGCTACTGATTCTTTTAGCAGGAGGGGCTGCTGATTCTTTTAACAACGAAGTTAAATCCTTTTTATATAGAATAGAGTTTATGTCTAATCCAATCATGGAGCAAAAGGTAACTACACATGTTGGACTAGGATCAACCTAATCAACAACCCAATGGTTGTACAAATGAATTTGATTTGTACATCTGTGATTTTGTTAGAAGCCTAAAACCCTATAAGCCAGTCATATATGTGTGTGTGTGTATATATATTATAGAGTTAGGTTTAACTATATGTATTGAGAGTCTTTTTCATACAGAGTGCGACGAATCCTTCATTTACATTGTATTATTGGAAGGTGAAAGTGAAGGAGAAACCCTATATGGTCCAATGATGTAGAAAGAGTGCCCTATCATGTTTTGACACATATGGTACTGTATATTGTCTACTATTTCGTGTCCCTCGAGTCTCGCTCATATTTGTTGGCCCCCTCATCCCTTTCTTTTCTTTTCACACTACATTTTATGGTGTTAGCCAACTGGTTTTGGACGCGGCTTCTCTGCCTTCTCAGTTCCCAAACACTCTCAACCTCTCTTATTTTGTGCGATCACGGTTAAGCCACGTTAATATTTTATATTGATTTTTTTTATAGAGATAATAAGACAAAAAACAATAGTGATATAAAATGTTGACGTGGCTTAACCGTGACCGCACAAATAGAAGGGAATAAGAGTGTATGAAACTGGAGGGCAGAGAAGCCAGGTCCACTGGTTTTTGCAGCAATGTATGTTAGCCAGCTTCTGTCGATCTTTCTCTATCTGCTTGGACCACACAGTCCTCGACTATACGTTGTCGTTTATAAATAGGAAAAGGTCCCCCTCTGTACGATCCAACCGATGAGCAGGTTCTTGTGCAACATAGAGCATGGATGGGTTTATTAATGTATTGTACTACATGCAAATCTAATGATCTTTTGATTGTGAACATAAAATTGAAAAAAAAATGAGGAAGAGTCTTGCACCGACCGACTATGATCTCTTCTTTTGGTTACCAACTGAGACGGCACATACTTAACAATTACGATACTTACTGTACATGTTTAATTGTGTCCAAATTCGTAGAAATAGATAACGTATCAATTGGGATTTGAAAAGTGGCTAGGTTGCCCTAGCATATGAAATTTAAAGGTAGAAAACTTATATGGTGGGAAAGAAAGAATGGAAATGTTTTTTGAATTTCCTCCAAACATGTAGACCTAAATAATTGAGTTTGAGTAGATAAATTAGTGGGCGAGGAGCCTTCTGAAGAAAGGACACACTCACAGAATGCATGCACCATGCTTCACGCATCCCATCACATCATTTTCCCCCACTTTGATTTTTGTTTTTGGACTTGTCGATGCGCATGGCATGAGAAATTGAGAGCGACTTCTTTGTCGTGACTTTCGATACACTAGTGTGACATTTCAAACGAATAATATGTTGTCAGGTACTTCTATGTTCACAGATGACGTTGCATTTGGGCCCCATCTAGTCCACTAGGGACAAAAACCTTAGCTGATCCAAGATTCTTAACCCATTTTTGTTGGCCTTACACTCAGCCCAGTTTTATTTGGGTTACAATCTTACATGCAGTTCCAACCCAGTGGTGGCGAAAGTCATTGAGCCTTTGTTGTTGGGCAAAACTTGCTCGACATTGGAACCAGTAGTCATTGCGCCCTCAATATATAAGGCAAAAGTTGCTTTACAATTAGGCCCAAATTATCAAATAATTTCAGGCCCAGTACAAATTTGCACCTAATTAGCGGTCGGGGACCACACAATGTGGAATACACTTGTAGAGTTACCACTAATTATAAGGCTGGGTTAGTGGCTTCTCTCAGAAGGATTGGGGTTCAAGTAATTATTATATGGTGGTCTGTCAAGTAATTCGACAGTCCACGGAGAGGTCACACTTATTTTGAGGGTAAAAAATTTGTACTCAGATCATAACGATCCATGCATATTATGCATGCATAGAAATTTATTGCAAGTTTAATAATAGGTAGAGAAAAATTTGGCTAGTTGTCGAAGAGAGTTGTTTTTTATACAAAAAATTTGTGGGAGGGCGATATTGAATTCAGAATTTCATGTGCCTGGATTGTGCTCTTAACCAAACTCAACTATAAACTTCTTGTAGAGAGAGATTTTATAGTAAATATTTGTTATTGATCATATTAACCATATCATTTGAGTTTTTTTTTTTTTCCGTGAAAAGTTAAAGCTATAAATTGGAGTTTTATTATTCAATTTACTTAATGTTGAACGAATGATAGCATCATACCAATCAAAGGGTGATTTTGTTAATATTTAATTGGAGATATATACCCGACCAAATGTCCAACCTTTGCATGTCACGAAGGTTGAAGAAAGGGTTAATCACACCTAAGGACAATGTTTGGCATAATTACCTCTCTCTCATCATAATTACTTCTCATCACCGTGCAATGCATATCCACTAATCACATTTACACAATTAGTTAAACATGATATATATCCTCTTTAATTGAGGAGAAAATGAGGGGGGTTGAGGGTGAGACACCTTGAAGTGCTATAGTACCACCCTCACTATCATAATCAGCAGGACCGGTGCTGAGGGGGTGCAAGTGGTGCTATCGCACAAGGCCCCCTAATCGGAAGGGCCCCCGATTTTTCAATTTTGCATGCATATACGTATATATAGTAGTACGTGTAGAATATTACAAACTTGAGTCTTAGCGCAAGTGGAATTATTGCTTCTTTACATCGACCTAGGGGATGGGTTCAAAACTCATCTCCATCATTTTTCAGTTTATATTTTTATTAAATGCATAAGCTTCCACAAAATAATATAAAAAATATACGCAATAACATGAAAATTTGAACCCTAACCCTCTAAATAGTTAAGGAAAAATAATACGCCACCTTTCCACTTGTTGATTTGTTAAATTTGTTTGTGCTATTAGAATTTATAGAAGCTCAATTCAAAACTAAAATTATTATTTTGAACAAAAATATAAAATAAAAAAAATTATAATACTTTTTAGGACCTCTAATTCACTTTCGCATAGTGCTCCTGAAATCTCAAAGCTGGCTCTGATAATCAGATGTCACTAGCCATTTGTCCATTCTGAACAAAGTCAAGCCACAAATATGTGTGCAAGTTGTGGGGAGTCAGCCATGAAAATGAACTGTCTCGTAACCAAAAAAACAAGTGTTGCATAATGATAATATTGATGTTGAAAGATAGGTTAAATAACCACGAACTCTTAATATAGCAATATTTCCGTCATGCTTCGGACTCGGAATCGGTAGAAAAATTACCATGCACTTTGTGCACGATCAAACATGCATGCTTGACTTGAAAATAAATAGATATAAATCAATTTCCATGAAAATTAATCGTGAGCTTGCTCATGACACTTACCGAGATATAATATGTGCTTGGAAATAAACTTAGCTTGGTAATTAATACAGTTTTTTTTTTTTTTTAAATGATAGATTTTGTTAGATTAGATATTAGATTAATCACCAACGGGGTTTGAACCCACACCGTCATGCAATGGCTTAACACATTTCTACCACTGTGGTAAATGGTCACTTGTGATAATTAATACAGTTAAGTATTAGTAAAAAATTTAAAACAGATTAGTATATATTGTCAATATGCATAGGTACATGCATAAAACGTCCGCCTTGGTAAAACGCTCACATCCATCAATAACTTATCCTAGTTAAAAATAATATTCACACTAAAAAAGAAAAAAGAAAAAAAAGAAAAAAGGGGAATCTCACAATTTCTCTTCTTAATTTAATAAGAGATTTCAAGTTCAAACAAGACGTCTATTTCTAGAATTTCTTAGCAAGGAGCACCAAAGTCCAATTGACGAATGTAGGTTTATAACTTTATATTATTATTGTTATAGTTTTGATTAATCATACCCACTCAAAATAAATGTTTTTTTGTTTTGTCGTTGATTTTCCTTAAGCAGTACCGTTCGTAATGGACAAAAGAGTTTAAGAGCAACGTAATCATATCAACGTAAGATTACCAAACCATATATAAAATTATGAAGGAATGATAATATGTGATTTACAAATCCCTCGATGTTCTTTAATTTATATGCATTCTCTTATAATAATATATAAGGTAAATTACACTTTACCACCTTAGGTTTAAGATCTATTGCAACCTCGTACAACATTTTCAAAAAATTTCACTTTTATATCTCACCTACTATTTTATTTCAATATAATACATCTATTACATTTTCCATCAATTTATCCGTTAAAAGCTCATGTGGCTGCTAATTTTGTGCCACGTGGCAAATATTTGTTTTTATATACATTTAAAAATAATTAATTAAAGAAAAGTTATTTTGAAAAAAAAAAAAAAAACCAAACCCAAAACCCATCCCCCCCCCCCCCAACCCACCTTCCTCTCCTCCACTATCTTCACCTCCCTTGCAACCCCCCACCCCAGCGTCACCTTCTCCCTTTCCTCCCTCTTTACCTCCCCGACCTTCGTCCCCTCCCTTCACCACCAAAACCACAACGACAACATCGTTGGGCCATCGCCTCTTCCGTTCTCGTACGAAGCAACAAGGGAAGCTTGGTCATCAGGCTCGAGTGCTCCACGTTGCTCAAGGCAATAAGAGATCTGGAAGTGGATTGGAGCCTCGTCGCAATGAGGGCTCGTGGGTTGGTCAAACCGAGCATTGATGAGACGTGAAAGGCGTCGGAGGTGGGACGTGGCAGAAGTTGGCGTTAGTGGCGGTGGTGGGTTGACAAGAAAGAGAGATGGGTTTTGGGTGGGGGTGGGGGGTGTTTGGGTTACAGTGAAGGGGAAGGGCTCGGGGAAGAAATGGGTTATTATTATTATTATTATTATAATATATATATAAAATATTTTTTTATAATAGGATAAATTATTATAATATTTTAAATGTATAAAAATTATTATTTGCTACGTAGCACAAATTTGGCAGCCACGTCAGCATAAATGTGGATCCCATATTTACCACGTCATCACTTAACATAGTTTCTAACGGATATATGAAATTGAAATAAGATGATAGTAAATGTATGAAATTGAAATGTCTTAAGGATGTTGTAAGGCATTGAAATCAACCACAAACCTGAGGGGGTAAAATGTAATCTATCCTAGTATATAAGAGGAAAAGCATGATCTGTTGACAACTTGTTAAGGATAAGTGATTGACCGTTCTCATTACCATTATGGTCTTAATTAACGATTTTTTGATCCAACATTATACTATAAAGTATAATCATCAACTAAAACACATTTTCACATAGAAGAAACCTCCATATATCAACATTGCTGCCCTAATCCATGTCTACCAACATACATGCAACATGTGGACTCTCTCTCTCTCTCTCTCTCTCTCTCCAACAAATTAGAAAATAAAGAAAATGGTTTAAGGGCACATCCAATTATGTTGACATTATAATAAAAGGTATTTAATTAGATTCTCTAATGACCTTAAAGTAAAGGCCATGTAAGTACGGCCAAAATTTTCCATGTTTCTGCAGCTTGAATCTCATGTGAAGAAAGAATGGAAGTTGCAAGTGCTTATAAGTAGTTAGGTTATTCTTCATATTACTAATTGGTTTAATGGTGGAACCTCAACTTCCTTCATGATATCAAGGCAGGTTGTCTCATGTGTAAAGCCCAACGGCCATATGTACTCCGCATCACCCTGTTTGTGGTGTCTATATACTAGGCTAGAAAATTCACCATACATGAGGGGACATGTTGAGAGTATGAACACATTAGAGAAACGATGAACCTTGCATGAGTTTATGAGTAGTTTAACTATTGCCAATTGATTTTATGTTTAAATCTCCAAATCAGCATGCTTGACTTTGGCTTAATTAGAAGTGTGTAATCCATCCATCACCTTACATTCCAGTTGGAATTCATACCCTAATAAATTAGAAGAAAAAATATCATCTTACCCAAAAAAAAGTCTCAAAATTAAAATGCTCTAATAATATAAATCAATGCCACATACTGAAGCAACAATAAGGGAATGTGATGTAAAAGATTAGATCAAATCCACAGATTGATGCGTAAAGCCGAGCTGAATGAGATTATATGCTTGAAACGAACGTCTTGGTTGGAATTTAATACCTTTTTCATCCCATAATCACTTTATTAGGCAGCAGAGAGAGTTGTTTGACTACTGCACCTTTAAATGGCATACAATATAGAAATAGAATCACATGCTGCAATTGCATGCAGTTGAGTACTAATTAATTTGGCACTCATCTGTATTATCGGTTAGTGGAAATGGAATTGTGACGTGATTAGGTCATCGATCTCCCAGCAGAATATGCCCAAGCTAGCCCTACCTGGGTCGTCGGTCATCATCATGTGTTTCTTGTTGGATTTTTAGATTGCCGGGCTCGTCCTATTCTAACGACATCGATACTGTCCTCAACTTTATCACCTGCACAATCCGTTAGGTGTGAGGTTTCTTCACCCCACCGATGTGAGACTTTAATACTCCCCCTCACGGGTAACCTCATTTAGTGGTTCATACGTGGAGATCCACATCCGTAATTGAAACTCAGAGGTCAGCTCTATATTAAGAGTTCAAACTTGTTTCCTTATCGGTGACAAACTCGTTGGCTTGCACACAAGCTCATTGATTTGCACGGGCCCGAAACCTTGGGCTCTAATACCATGTTGGATTTTTAGATCGCCAGGCCCGCCCCACTCTAATGACACCGATACTGTCCTCACCTTTACCACCTGCCCAATCCATCAAGCGTGGGGTTTTACCACAAAAGACCTTGGTATTAGTTAGAGTAGGGTAATTCTATTTAAACCCCTTTGATTTTCTTCACCCCACCGATGTGGGGCTTTTTAACATTTTTTGTAATTGTTCCACACGAGTCCATGACTCCATGTCGATGGGGATGACCTAATCTTCTTACTTCTGTGTAAAAAAGTGGCCACATTATCGTTGCATTACACAATTATCAGTACAGCTGCAGGTACATGATGGATATATATCTGCAGTCGCCAAATGGAATATATATAGTTCTAGAAAGATTCCATTCGCATTCTTCCTTCCACATCATTATCTGTATTTATAAATTCCATGTATGGTATATTTCAAGATCAAAAATTAAATTCCAAAAGGAGGGTACTGATTCGATCCGCACCCCTTTCCGTGTATGGACAGCACAAAATCGAAGCAACCAAAGTTAATATGCCCTAGAATTATATGGAACTTTTTTTTTAAGGTTTAAGTCGAGATGTTGGCTTGATATATACATGTTGTTGTACATTTTTTAATAAGGTTTTTAACTGAATTTAATGGTTGTCTAATATGGTATTAGAATATGTTTCAAAAAATTCTGAGTCCCGAAGCCCTTATATTTTTTCCGACAAAAAAAAAAAAAAAAAAAACCCTTATATATTTGTCTCTTCACTAATTAAGTTTTTGAGGTATACCCTCAATCGAAATAGGTGCTCATATAAATGATTTTATAAATTAACTAAATAGACAGAAAATCCATTGCAAGACGATGGAAATGGGGAGTGAGATCTTTGTCTGTCGACTGCAAATTGCATGGATTGCAATGGTGGTCAGCCTGTGATGGATACGGTTGGCTTGGATTTGATGCTCAGCTAATCCCCGTAATCTCCTCTCTCTCTCTCTCTCTCTCTCTCTCTCTCTCTCTCTCTCTCTCTCTAAAATGGAAACAGGTGGAGGAGGCTCCTTTCTCTCTAAGCTTTAAGCCTTTAGTGCGCTTTGTGTTTCTTTCATGTTATTTCAAACTGGAATCTCTTGTGTTGTCCGATGGTGGTGGGGGTGGGCTGTGGCCTGCTGGGTGTGGTCACTGCCTCATCACTGGTCTGTGACAATTGGTGTGGGTGAGTGGGACCCACTCTCCACCTATCCCTACCTTGACTACTCAAACCAGTCTCCATTCCTGTCATCTTGCTTTCCCTCACACTCACAACTGTGTGAACGTTTCTTTTGTTTAATTACTGTACATCACTTTTACATGTAAGATACATAAAATGAAAATTCCTACACATTGTTGTAGGAAACAAATTTGGTTAGTTAAGGTTATTGACTAGCGCAATTCTCACACCGAAAGAAATCATAATAGAGTTAATCAGTGGCGGAGTATGGGATCATAGGTAAATAGCTTCATACATCCATTATATGTTTACATACATATATATATATATATATTTGTGTGTGACCTAGATATACAGCTGCTGCTTCGTATGTATGGTTGTAGATTTTCTTCTTTCTTTCTTTTGTCATTCTTTTTCTATTTCTTGTATGTGACCTTATGATGTGCAACAACATTTGATGAAAAAACCTCACTTGATAGGCCTCAGAAGAACGCAGCATAACTCAAGGGTTACCCACCTGAAGCTCGACAAAATGATTCAATGAAGTTTTTATTTATTTTCCTATTGTTATAAAACTCCGCCACTGAAGTTAACTAAATTCAAAATACAAATTGTCATGACGTGATAGGATACTCTTACTCGAGTTTTACAAGAAACGATTTCTTGTACTAATAAGTATATACCATTGCAATATATTAGAGAGTGAATATTAATTTACAATTGACCACCTATATCAATATGGGCACCCACCAGGACTATCAGTGGACCTCCAATATAGTACCTTTGTCCATGAGCTACAGCTACCAGCATTATTGTCATAATTCAAACCCAAAAAACTATTAGCAAACACCAACCAAAGTAGATTAAGATAATATCCATGTTTTGGATAACTATTGTTCATGAGGTGGGTGGCTTCAATTTTGGTTAATAGTAAAATTGGGTGTTGCAATTAAATTAACCAAGTTGTAGTTGTAGGATCTAAATTGCCTTAACATGCCAGCAGCTACTTTAATTCTGTAGTAAAAAAGTCTTACACCAGATGATAGAATATACATGATCTCAATCTAGTAAAGAGCAGCAACATGCATAACATTGTATCCTGTAAGAGAGAGAGAGAGAGAGAGGTGATCACTGGGAGAAGAATAATGATGGGTTGTAAGGAAGGAGGAGAAGATCCCTTGGGAGACTACAAAATCCGCTTGTTCCCTCCTCCGAATGCCTTTTTCTTTTTAGGAGCCGATGAGCTGCCCTCCACATGCAATTCACTTCTGCTTCTGCAGCTCTCTAATTTTTTTTTCTTTCTTTTTTGATAGAAACTGCAGCTCTGTATGCTAGCTTTGGTTCGATTTCCACAGTTATATCTCTCCCTTCTCTTTCTTTGTGACACCATTAACGGTTTTTCTTTGCTTTTTTATTTCTGTTTTTATTTTTCTCGGTAATAAAGCCTGGTGGTCTTTGGTCTGTGTTCTCAGTAGTCTCTGGGATGTTGACCGCCACATGGTGCCCTCTTGTCTTTTTCTTTTTGGAGTTTCCACCAATTCCTATTTGGAATGAATATTTTCCGGACCTGGCTTCTCAGACCTCGCACTTTTCATACAGTTTCATTTCTTTTTATTTGTGCGATCATAGTTAAATCATGTTAATATTTTATATTATTATTATTTCTTATCTTATTATCTCTATAAAAATATAAATATAAAATATTGACGTGGCTTAACCGTGACCGCACAAAATAGAAGAAGATGAGAGTGTATAGGAAGTGGGAGGGCAGAAAAGCCGGGTCCATATACATATGTTGTGCTTATTATAATCCTCCTTTCTATTGCATATAATTTCCAGCCCTACCTACCATTAGTTCACTACATGCCTCCACAAGTTAGAGAAGACAACATAGGATATTAGTTAGGGTTGTTAGACTGTTAATCCGAACAACTGATTATGTTGATTTTTACAGCGCAATTTACTGATTATGGTCAGCAATTTATTCATGCAAAAAGACCTATAAATTGTAGAAAAAAAATATATACAATTAATATAAAGGTAATGCTAGGGCTACTAAATTTATAGACTAAATTTTGTAAACTAAATTACATAAAAGTTGATAATTGAATAATTACTTAAACGTTGATAAACGTGCTCATTCATATTGATGACACATAATTTTATTTGTAAATTTAATCTACAAGTTTAGTTTATCTAACATTACTAGTACAAATACCACTTGCCACTTTCCATAATTAACAAGATGACTAACATATTTGTAAGCTCGTTTTCATCCACTTTTTATAAGCTGCTATTGAAGAGAAATCATTTTCCACAATATGATGTCCCATCAAATTAATAATTACACAACTCAGTTTGGATAATTATTAAACTATTGTTGTGGAAATGGGGATGGGTAACATGTTGATACATGGGAGCTGAGGGTCATATATGTTTTGAGAAATGTTAAGGTGATTTATTTAAAGGTGGAATTCTCTGTCACATTATATTTTTAACATAATATTTTATAATATTAACAAGAAAATTTTTACATTGTAAAATGATAGAAGATACATGAAGAGTCTCATTTTTAAGACCATTCTACTTAGCATTTATCGTTTGTACTATAGACTATAGTATACAGATACATACTTAACTTTATCAAATAAACAAAGTAAAAGAAAAGCAAGAAAGAGGAAGTGAGATTTTGATACGAAGACCGCATCGGATATTGGACCTCTACTCTTTATCTAGTCTGCTGCTATCTCTATGCAAATTAAAGCAATGTATGTTGTTAATCATGGGAATGTGTTATTTAAACGTGATTAGCTTCAATTCCATAGTAAAATTCTCTCTCTTTCTTGAACCTCCCAAATACTCATCTCCAACGTCACATTTCGAATGTCCTCAATATTCTCTCCCATTCTTTAATTCCAATTATAATATTCAAAACCGATTTTATACCACTACCATCACGTGAAATTAGATTCAAAGTAATTAACCCTTAATAACTAATTACAATTATTTAATTAATTCTCATCTAATATTAATCGAGTAATGTTATTCATACTATATTATTGTATCACATTTTCATACCATCTGAGGTAACATTTGATGTGGATAGTCATATCATTTGAATTAATCAAATTTTTAAATTTAGTTCATTATTTAATAAACTAATAATTAAGAAAAACTAATTAATTAAATGATGATTATGTTATAAAAAAAGTCTTTCTCCTTTATTTTCTTGGATTTTGCAAATTTTTCAAATAATATGATCATCCATATCAGATCCCACTTAAGATGGTATAAAAATATAGTATAAAAATATAATATGAATAACATTACTTATATTAATCAGACAACACAAATTCCCTCCCTTCCCCCTCTCTCTCTCTCTCTCATAGTCATAATATTTCAACTCCATCAAGAAAGACTCACGTCGCCACCTGCTCTTTGTCCGCTTACTCTTTGTTTCAACGATTCCCTTCTCAAAGAGAAAAAACATGTTGAGCAACTGTGATCATGAGAAGATGGCTCTACTCATCTCTTCAACTACTAACGAATGGCCACAGGTTCCCTTCTCTCTCTCTCTCTCTCTCTCTCTCTCTCTGTCTCTCTCTAGATTTCAATTATTAGACAAACCATGACACAACTTTTGTTGTTTAGCTCTTGGAACAGAATATTTCTCCTGTGATGTAGTTATTTTTACCCTAGCACCACCGCCTTAACCTTCTTTCTTTCTTTTCCTTTTCCTTCCTTTCCCTTCGATCTTTGTAGATGCAGCAGGATATTCAAATCGATGATATTCATCATCAAAAGGGCTTGAACAACAACAATAACGCTATGTCATCATCGACGTCGTCGCCGGCGAATCGGATAATGGAGAAACCAGGTCAAGAACAACTCCAGCTCCAACAGCAAGCCCTAAAGTGCCCTCGCTGCGATTCGTCAAACACCAAGTTCTGTTACTACAACAACTACAGCTTGTCTCAGCCGAGGCACTTCTGCAAGGCCTGCAAGCGCTACTGGACCCGAGGTGGGACCCTCCGCAACGTTCCAGTCGGTGGAGGGTGCCGAAAGAACAAGCGCGTGAAGAGGCCTGGCTCAACATCTTCAACATCATCAGCCATGGATGGAGGAACTCCGTCTTCTTCCTGTTCAGTTCCTAGCACCACTGCTGCTGCTAATAATAATAATGCAAACCCTAATTCACACCCGTCCCATATCGATCAAATCAATCCGCTGTTTTATGGGTTGTCTAGTAACCCTTTTATGGATACTGCTTCAGGGTTTGATCTTCATCAGTTGAATCATCAGGCTCAGCTGGGATTAGGGTTTTCATCATCCTCAGGTACTAATATGATGTCCAGTGATAATTATCGAAACCGGTTTAATCCCGCTTCAAATTCATCGCTTCCTTCCAATTATAGTTCCATGTTTAGTACTTCCCCATCCGCCACAGCTCCAACTGTGGCTTCTGTGCTTGCTTCTAAATTCATCAATGGCGGTGCGTTCAAAGATATTCAAACTAGAGGGCCTCATCAGCATAACCAATACTTCCAGTCCTTGCTACCATTTGAAGATCTTCAAATAGCAGCCGGAAGCAACGGCGAGGATGGTAGTGCCTCGAAAGACGTGAAAGTAGAAGATCATGGTGGCCAAAACAGGTTAGAGTGGAATAATAACAATGGCAGCAGTAATGTGAATGGTAATATGAATTGCCAGAATCAGATCACGGAGCAAATGGGGCTCTCAGATCCTACTCTTTACTGGAACTCATCGACTCTCGGTTCTAATTGGCATGATCCGGCAAATCTTGGGTCCTCAGTCTCTTCACTGATCTAGCAAAACCCAACTTCATCGTCAACGTTATTTTTCGATCTCAAAACTTCCTTTTTCCTTAATTAGAGTCATTTTTAGGTTTTTAATAGTTGGTTGGTTATTGGTTTTTAGTGAATTGGAGTGTGGTTTTAGAAAGCCCAAGAAAAAGAAAAAAAAACTAGAAAAAAAATTGGAAAAACTTGTAAAAGAAAGTTCAAGGGTACAGTATTGGAAAGAAGATGGCAGGAGCTGGGATCGGAGTGATCATGTCAGCAGCAATAAGAGGATCAGCTTCTTGATAAGTTTTATTAATCAAGGGTTGAGAATCCCCCCTAAATTGCGCTGAGAGGAACCTCGGATCTTCTTCGTCTCACTGCCTCGAGTACTATCAACGATCATCATGATCATAATCGTAATCAACATCTTCTACACAGAGCTGAAGTCTCCTCCATTGGTGCAAACGGCTCCTCTCTAGTTCAGTAAGTTGGTGTGTTTATTTGGTATATGTATAGATGTGCATGACAATGTTTCCTAATTCTCATATGTATTGGTTATAATTAGCTAGGTTGGGGTTGGGGGGTTTACTTTATCTATGATCAGAAGGAACTAATTTTGTTTTTCTTCTTTTGTTCTTGGGGATGGTGTGTTTAGAGGGGAAACATGGGGTTAATTTGGTATAATGGTATACAAGAGATGGGAGACAATTGTTGTTTCAATGTGGGTAATATATGTTGGTTTTTCATTTATATGATGTACGTTTCAACTTAATTTGTACTTTGTAGTTGATGATATCATTGGCTGGTTTTGAATTTGAAATTATGTTTTAGAAGAATGCTGATATTTTCAAACCATTCACATTAAAATCTGAATCTATACTGTTTGACATGATGTTTCACGATAGCCACTAAGGATAAGGTTAGCTGTACAGAGTATGGGGTGGGTAAAACGCCTAATCGTGGCCAATAACCTCATTAGCTATTGATATGCCTTAAACAACTAATTTCAGTAACTATATATATTTCTCAGTTGTTGTTGTTGTAGTGAGCATGCATGTAGGCCAGCTACCATTGAGATTGAGTGAGGTTTTGTGGAAACTAATGTGAACCCCAAGAAAAGTAGATGGGTTGAGTGATCAAAACCATAATTCGTATCTTGAAATTATTCTACGGGAGACAACAATTATATGGATTTGAAGGTACGTGGGATTTATGCCCTTGGACTATAGTATGCTGGCTGTAGCGGAACTGTTTATTCTCCCAATATGGGAGAGGGAGAGGGAGAGAGAAAGAGGTAGTGGAGATTCTGTACGCACGTACGTCCGTGATGAAGATTTCACATGCGAATAACTAAGATAAGGTGAATGAATGTGTATTGAATTGAACAAGCCGTAGAAATAAAATGCGCTAGTTCATATTAATCTCTCTCTCTCTCTCTCTCTAACTAGCATATCTACCTCTGAGAGATCAGTGGAGAGATTCTTTGACTTTATGCGTGCATGTATATGCAGATAATTAACTAAGTTTGAAAATTCGTCTTGTTAATTTGAAATATTCTGTTAAACTAGCTAGCTAATAATTAGATGAAATTTTATGTTGTTGCCACCGTAATATTCAGTATCTGTAGATATGATATTCTAGACTTTAGTGGCAGACAACTGGTATCGCACTCCTTCAAAAGCTGCCAATTCATGATCTACATCTTCCCCAGCTTTCCCTTTGGTATATATTCAAATCTGATGAGAGCGAAATTCAGATGGAAATTGGACTTGCTAATTTCTTATTTTATGACGGGATATAATAAACTGGGGTGCTGTTAATTGTCCAGGGGCAATTTGGAAAACTAGCTTTTTTAAGCACATTAAGGGCTTTTAGCTCCCGTTTCTAAGATTCAGAAATATATTCAGTATTGAGGCCTCTCGAACAATGTTTGAACTCCCATTAAGTGGTCAAGCTCTAAAAGTTGAAAATAATTTACTAAATTCTTTAAGATATTCACATAACTGATGAGTAGGATGAAATTCGGCTTGTCTCACACTTCGTCTACTATTTCAGAATAATTTAAAAAAATAAAAAATAAAAAATTCTAGGAAAAAGTAGATCCTCGGGCCTAAATTGTTTTTATAGAAATTAGTACAAAACAGGACGGTAGTCATATATGAACGTATTATTAGTGGTAAGAACACGTTCATTAGTAGAGTTCAAAATTTACACATGATCTTACTGGTAATAACCTTTGTAAACTTTCAGCTCCATGCATCACTGACCTTCATATATAATTGCCTACTTTGTTGTAGTAATTTCCAAAAAAGTAATTTAAGGTTTCGGGGTCTACTCTTTCCTAGATCCTCTTTCTTTACACGCATTTTGCCAACATTTTGCCCACTATTTCGGAATAATTTAGAAGCAAGGCTAGTATTGGGGCTAACAACGATGTTTTAGCATGCCATGATTGTAAGAAAAAAGGTATGTAGGCTAAAAAGCATATTTGTTATTGATACGTGAATGATATTATATACAATTACATGCCTTGCATAGCAAGGAAAAATCCCTACAAATTAGGAATACAACTACAATTAGGACTATAATTACACAAGGACTTCAACCATATTCCTTATTTGTCTAACACTCCCCCTCAAGTTGGAGAGTGGATGTCAAGAACTCCCAACTTGCGTAACATACTCGAAAACTTTTCTTTCCCAAGAGGTTTGGTAAACAAGTCTGCCAACTGTTGTGCCGTACCCACATGCTTGGTCTCTATTGTGCCATCTACAATCTTATCTCGTATAAAGTGACAATCCATCTCAATGTGACGAGTTCATTCATGAAAAACAGGATTGGCAGCTATATGTAACGCTGCTTGATTATCACAAAATAAAAGGGAAGGACCAACCAAAGGAATGTTCAAATCCTTCAACAAAAAACGAAGCCAAACTATCTCGCAACAAGCACCTGCCATAGCCCTATATTCTGCCTTTGCTGAAGAGAGCGAAACAGTTTTCTGCCATTTCGTCCGCCATGAAATCAAAGAACCGCCTAAGAATACACAATAGCCAGTAGTCGAACGACGAGTGATAGGACAACCTGCCCAATCATAATCACAAAACGCAGTTAACTTGGTCTGGTTGTCAGAACGAAATAATAAACCTTGACCTGGAGTAGCCTTCAAATAACGAACAATACGAAGCGCAGCATCCATATGAGATATCCTTGGCTCGTGCATAAAACGGCTTAGAACATGCACATAATAGGTGATATTCGGCCGAGTTATAGTGAGATGTATTAACCGACCTACTAATCGTCGATACCTTTCAGGATCCTTGAGAAGTTCTCCTTTATCAGATAATTTTGTGTCATCCATAGGAAAAGCAATGGGCCGTGCTCCCAAAAAACCATAGTCCTTGAGAATCTCTAATGCATACTTGCGTTGAGAAATATAAATCCCTTGTTTGGAACGAGAAACCTCAATACCCAAAAAATATTTTAAATCACCAAGGTCTTTTATCCGAAAATGATCACGGAGAAAAGACTTCAGAGAATTAATGGCACTAGCATCATTGCCTGTAATCACAATATCATCCACATAAATGAGCAAAGTTGTGAAAGAAATACCAGACTTTTTAGTGAACAATGAATAGTCAGCTTTGGATTGTTGAAAACCAGCAGAAATGATGGCACTAGTGAATTTGGCAAACCATTGGCGAGAAGCCTGCTTAAGACCATAAAGTGACTTGTGAAGGCGACACACAAGATTCTCCCCCTGTCGCCGAAGACCAGGAGGATGAGACATATAGAGTTCTTCATGTAAGTCACCATGTAAGAAAGCATTATTAACATCAAGCTGATGAAGAGACCAAGATTGACTAGCAGCAAGAGCAAGAAGACAACGCACCGTAATCATCTTAGCAGTAGGAGAAAAAGTGTCATGATAATCAAAATTGCAGTAGGTGCAGTGGAGGGGAGGGCGAGTAGATGAGGGACGAGACGAGCCACGAACAGCCATGGCGGCAGGTGGATCAACAGAGCGAATGACGCCTAGGGATCGCTGTTTTTCAGCTTGAGACACCGAGGAACAGGCCTGACGAACAGTGGGAAGGGGATTCATCAAAATGATCTGGTCACGAACGGCAGCAAAGGATTCGTTGAGGCCCATTAAAAATTGCATGAGTTGTTGACGGTCATGCTTGGCGTTGCAAGAGCACGTGCAACCATCATTATAAGAAGCAAGCTCATCCCAGAGAGCTTTCAGGCGAGTAAAATAGGCTGAGACAAAAGAAGAACCTTGAGAAATTGTAGCAAGCTCCCGGTTGAGTTGGAAGATGCGAGGAGCGTTACTCTGAGAGAAGCGTTTGCGAAGATCGTCCCACACATCCTGGACAGAGGTGGAAAAAAGCACAGATTCTTGAAGGTCAGGTTCCAAGGAATGAAGAAGCCAAGATAGAATCATGTCATTGCAACGACGCCAAGCCGCGTGAGCATCGGGATCGTCGGAAGAAGAAGGCGCTTGGACAGCGCCAGTGATGAAACCAAGTTTATTCTTGGCACTTAAGGAAAGCTGCATGCCACGGGCCCAGGATGTGTAGTTATCACCATTCAACTTCTTGGATACAAGGACAAGATTCGGGTGGTCGGAATGATGAAGGGAAAAAACACCATCGGGAGAAGAAAAATCAGCCATGGGAACGGCAGAGAAAGCTGTCGAAAAAAAAAGAGGAAAAATAGGGCTAGGGTTTTAAACCTGCTCTGTATAACATGTAAGAAAAAAGGTATGTAGGCTAAAAAGCATATTTGTTATTGATACGTGAATGATATTATATACAATTACATGCCCTTGCATAGCAAGGAAAAATCCCTACAAATTAGGAATACAACTACAATTAGGACTATAATTACACAAGGACTTCAACCATATTCCTTATTTGTCTAACAATGATGCAAGAGATAGTGTGTCAATATATTAGAAAAATACATGGCATCACGTTGATTTTCGCATCGTGACACTCCAAAAACATCGATGTTAGTCTGGACATGAAACATCGTGAATTATTGTCAAAATACATTAATGAGGTTACGAATGCATGAAAGAGGTTAAAAGTGGTTTTCTGTGGTGGCAGTGCTACTGGTCCCAATTAATATTTGCTGATCGGCAAGCACGGATCACGATCTAAACTTGCCTCCAAGATGGTACTGAAAGGTAGATAGGAAAGTGACGATGCCAACATGCATGGTGATGGTGGTCCTGAGTTTGTATATCTATAGTGGAGAACCTGCATGCACATTACATGTTGTCTGGATTGAAAATGGTTTTGTGAGTAACCTAACCACTTAGAAGTCCTTACAAGGTTTCTTCTTACATCATTGTGGGATTCTTTTACTTTTATATCCTCGCATACTCTCTCGCGTGTGGTAAATTTTCGAATTGAATGACGTAAAGCACATGTGGCCGTTGGGCTTCACACATGGATCAACCTAACTTTGATATCATTAAAAAAGTTGAGGTTCCACCATAAAACCAATTGACAATACAAAGAGTAACCGAACATCTATAAACTCTTGCCAAATTCCTCCTTTTACGAGACCAACTTTACATCGCTACAGAAGGCATGCCATGATATCAATGATTATCTAATATATTAGTATATTAAAGAACAACCGTCAATGATGTGATGATTGTAGCCTCATTGCATAATTATGGCTAGAGGTGTCAAACGGGCCTGGCCGAACCTTAAAGTCGGCCCATGTGGGCTTGAGCCGTGCTTGAGACGGCCTACTTAATAAACAAATCGGCTGATTTACTTAATAAAATATTAAGCCCAGCTCAGTTCTAGCCCTAGCCGATTAAGACTTGGGCCGCCTCTCCAAACAGGCTTACTTCGACAAAACAAACTTTAGTTGTTTTAATTTTTAATTTAAAAAAAAACTTATTTGAACATGTTATTAAGCTAAATATCACTGACATTAATTCTTACTAACCTTAAAATGTATGTTTGCAATTCAAAAATAATGAAGAAATGAGATTACTCATAATGGGTCAGGGTCGTGAGCTGTGCTTGGTCCATTGAGCCTAAATCTTAGGTTCGGTCTACCCACTGTTTACGAATCGTGTTATGTCATGACTTATTTAAGTGAACATGACAGTGTTGTGCCTGATTTAAGTGGGCACGTGCTGTGCTCGTGCCGGCCCGCTCGTTTAATACCTCTACTTATAACAATACGAAGAAAGAAGACAATGGTTGTGGAGCACAAAGCCATAATAATACATTCAATAATTGTCGTTAATAATTTAACTATATAATATGTCGTACAAAAACAAAATATTTAGACGACTGATTTATGTTATACTACACCAATATGTACATTGCGCCGTAGTACCACCGTTTTACTGCAGATTACGAGGCCAGATTGTATATCACAGTTAGTTCTAGGTCGATATTGACAGGGGAATGAATGGAAGAATTTAAAATGGCATAGAAGCTGTTTGATATCTTTTATATATAAGGGGTAACTTGTCTAGAAATTTAAAACACAATTATTTTGATTTTAGGGCGTTGACGTGATTAAGATAGGGCGTGTTTAGGCAGCACTTAAATAAGGTGTCCTAAATTAAACCTGGACGGGGATGTCAACTTCTGCAGAAAGCTGATCCTCTAGGGTAGAAATTGGTGTCGGTGAAATTAGGGTTCCAAGCTGCATGTGATGGCAGAAGGTGTAGTCTCTACAGTCTATTTATGTAAGAAATTATCAAGACACCACTGACAAAGCTGATCCTCTAGGGCAGAAATTGGTGTCGGTGAAATTAGGGTTCCAAGCTGCATGTGATGGCAGAAGGTGCAGTCTCTACAGTCTACTTTGGGTTCCGAGCTCCCTGTCGATTCTCTAATCTAACATCTAAACTAACAAATTTATCGTTTGACAAAAAAAAAAAAAAAAAAAAAAAAAAAGCCAAATTAGGGTAGGATTTTTAACCAATCTTGTCACGCCATGTGTCATTATCCAAAAATACTATTTTGTGGATAGATTTCCGACAAGATTTTCAATCAATCTCGACGCACCATATGTTGAAAATATTGAAATGTGAAAGTACATGAAAGCTTTGGTTGAAAATATTGAAATGTAGTGTAAGGTGGAAGATGATGGTTAGGCATTTATAGAAAAAAGAAATGAATTTTTTATTATTTTTTCTGAATTTTTAAACAAATTTTTTTATTAATTTTTATTAAGTTAATTAATCTAGACCGTTGGATTTGAAAAAAGATTCAAATCCAACAGTCCAGATGTGGACACGTGGCCAACGGTCATAATTCTGACCTCTTTTTTTTTCACTATTTTTGGGCGAAAATCGTGGATCGTTGATTTTGGGATCGAACTGCCCAAAACGTGCCACATCACTAGCCGTTGGGTTTGAATTTCAAATATTTTTTTTTTACCTTTGGAAATCCAACGGCCTACGAGCCACGTGGCTTCTCCCGCTCCCCTCTGTTGCACCTGCAAAGGCTGGCCCTGCCGCCTTTTTCCTGTCGGGAACGCACACCCAAGCGAGCATGGGAAGCCTGACGCAAAAAAAAAAAAATCAATAGTGGCCTGTGACGTCATGTTGACGCCAATGTGACGTCACATAGCACAGCACATTGCTCAGCACGTTTTGGGCCGACCTACAAGCTGGTTTGAGCTGGGTGCCAGCCTATTTGGATCGGCTAGAGAGTTTTTAAAAGGTGTCAGCCTATTTTTCCCACTTTGGACCAGCCTATGTGCTTGGGCTAGAGTTGCTCTCATGTTGTCTCCTTCTTTATATCCCGAACAAATCCAATTATTCTGGGGATGCAGGGGACCCCCTCAATTGACAGCGGAAAGACGATCAGCTGCTGGTCCTCCTAGCTCCTGCCTCATTCTTGCATTTAATTTAGTTCTGGCTTTTCATACAAGCGATTGGGAACACGGTGATGCTCTCATCGAGATATACAGACAAATCGAACCTATAAATTTAAGTTAGAAATCAATAGCAATTTCGAACCCACTAAAAATTGAAAATCTCAAAATTTATCATCGAATGATAATAACCTTAGCACCACAATGCTTTTATAATGTATTACGTATCGTATAACATCTTCAAACTTGCTAGGAAACCTTATAAAAAAACAAAGATTGCTATTTTTCACACCTTATTCTTATTTATCTACTCACTTTTTAATAAAAAATTTAATTACATATTTGCCTATTTGTAAAATGAGTGATAAAAATCTTAAAAGATATATAATAATAATAATAGGTTAGGCTCGAAAAGGTAACAGAAGCTCTAGACGTACATTGGGTTGTGAAATAAATGGACAATATATGAGCCTAGTTTGCAAAAATGACAAAGGATGAGGATGAAAAGAATTCTGGAACGAAAAAGTGTGGATGCCCTTGTCCAATTAAAGGGTAAGAATTAACAACTGATGATGATTGGATATTAATAGTAATTATAGTAGTGCATAATCACAACAGAACATTTGGAATGTCATTCATATACTAGTAGATTAACATGCATGTTTTCATTTACATAAGTGTTGACCTTTGAATAGTTCAACATCATTACTAATGTTTTTCAACGATCACGTAGGATCAAACAGCATAATCGAAGAAGTACTCTTCCCACTGTACTCACAGCATGGTCCTAAATATCATTTGAACAATTGCGTTTTATCATACATCACTTATCATATGAATCCAATTGTAAAGGATGAAAATCGTTTGTAATATGGTTTTAAATATATATAATCTCATCATATAATCTTGGAAATTTCTAATTTAATCCCTACCAAATACATTATGTTTCATTTTATAAACATTCTGCTACAAGCCTTACGACATGTATGTGAAGGAGCCAACTAGAAGAGGACAAGAACACCAATACGAGGAAATATGGGTGCAGACATGAGACAATGGGCGGTTGTGTGTGAGGTTTAATAATTAGAACTCCTTCCGTCCTTAGAAGTACCCCCTTCTCCACGCTATCTTCTCAACTCCTTCACTTTGATAATGGCGTACGTCAAACCTTTGCTCTAAAGCAACCCTTTGCCAAGACAAAAGAATTGTCAACTTCCTTTCAACCCCATCTTCTACATTGGTCCCCTTCTCTCTTTCAATCTTTATTCCCACTAAGTAGAAGTGCAGAACAAAAAACAAATTCCTCTTGGAGAAAAACTTAAAAGGAAATCCGATCAGGTCATTTGTAATACTTCTTACAGAATTATGTGATTCTATGTATTTTGATCTCACTTGATCTTACGAAATCTAACTGAGAAATCTAGGTGTAAGAGCTACCCTAATAGTGCAACTACCAAATTTTTTGATATATATAGAAATAGGGATATTTCCATACTATGTTTTTGAGAATCCATCATTATTACTTTATCCACACACACTTTCTAAGACAAATTCTTGATACCATAAAATGGTCTACACTTTCATTTTATGCCTCATTGACAATATATAGGGCAGTCTAGTGTATCGAGGATTTATGTGAATTAAGAATATGTCTGAGTAAAAGATCATGTCACTGCACCACAAATTAGTTTTTATAGCACTTCAAAAATGCTATAGTAGCCTACAATAGCGTCAAAGAAAGTGCTATAACAGCCCACGCTATGAAAAGTCTTGCTCCTTTCATAGGGTTTTGAGTTTTAAAAACCTTAAACAGAACCCTAAGTTGAAATTCCAGTATGAAGTTAAATCAATGAGTTCATAAATCGTTACATACAAAGAAAGAAGGAAAGAAAATTGTTTATCCTTCACAGTGGAGTCGAAGACTCGAAGTGCCTACTTTGCTGAGAATCGAGGAAGAGATGATGGAGAGAAACAGGAAGCAAGGAGACAAAATTGAAGCTTGTTTTTTGTTTTTCCCTTCTAACCATTTTTGACTGAGAATCTAATTAATTACAAATGAACTCTTTAATTATGATTTAGTGCACACATTATTGGGCTAGATTGGCACACGCGTAATTGTCTCAAAAGATCATAAGGTTTAAGTGGCCAATCCACAAAACTTTCGAAGGAAACCGCAAGACCTGCAAAGCTTGACCAAATGATGGTGCACTGGGGCCTTGAGTCGCACATCGATGGGATGTCAATTTGATGGAAAGTCCACTTCTTTCCACCGGAGTTTTTGTACGTTGAGTAAGTGGGTCGCCACCACTTCAGCATGCTTCGATGTTATAGAAATATATATTGTTGGAGTTTGAGACCCTCTTGTCCCACATTGGTCAACAATATTTTTTTTTTCACTAGCCTTTATATAGGCTTATTCCTTTTTCTTAGTAATTAGAACTTGGAGCATTTGGAAATGGATTGAAGGCTTGAGCCTTATGGTTGTGTGAATTAGGCTTGATGATTATACTATAATATTAATATTAATTAATCAAGACAAGGGCCTTGGGCCTTGGGGCCAAGGCTTGATGATTATACTATAATATTAATATTAATTAATATTAATTAATCAAGACAAGGGCCTTGGGCCAAGGAATTAAAATTAATCTGATCAATTAGTTTTAATTTCGAACTAAGTTTTTAATAAAATTAATTAAAAAAACGTTTTGATTAATAGACAGAACTCTTTGGAAAGAGTTGTATCTTTTTTGGAAAGAGTTGTATAGCTTCAGATACATCCAAAAGATGTTTAAAGAGGTATGAAAGAGCCTATATAACTGGAGTCCTCATTTCCATCAATGATTATCTTTTCTTCCTCCTTATCTTCCGTACAAACTTTCCAGAGAGTAAACACACAAAGCAATTCGCTAGAGTTCTATAATCCAGTGCTGGTTGTAGAATTACGTAGTTGTATTCTGGTCGAGCAGACGTTGTAGAACCACAAGCACACGAGTGGGACGGAAATACTGTTCGAAGGACATTACGTTTTTGCTAGCCTCTACCTTCAATTCATTCAAGTTAGTATCATATTATTTTTTTGTAATTATTGTGTTATTTCATTCTGTATTGCAAGTATTTGTGAATAATAAAGTATAAGTATTTTGATTCTGTATTTCTGTTATTTTATTGTTTCTAAATTGTTCTCCAACGTATATAAGCTGTAACACATCAGCATCAGGTAAATGTATATGTGGCGCTAAAGCTAGACACTGGAATGTTCCTCCATGCAAAGGGCGGTGGAAGGTTCCCCACTAATGCACTCATCATACTTTGTCCTGAATGCCCTTTCGAGTTTCAAGTGAGACCTCCTAAGGTTGAAATACTCAATCATTCGATTCATTCCCATTATTTATACAAGTTTCTTGGAGCACAAGCAACCAAAGATGGCGACCTCCAATGTGCTATACTGTTCAATTTAGAATGGAGGGAAGTGGGGTAGTTCTGAGCTAAGACAGTGATGGATGTCAAAGGAATATTTATCTATTATTTATTTATTTGATTACGTCGAAGAATTTTGAACACTGAATTTAGTCTACTCGTTTTTACATCCTCACCACTGAACAAATCCCAGTGGCTTACCATTTTTTTTTTTTATGCCACATCGCATTCATCCCACAAAACTCCAAGGGCATATTTTACTTTGTTTCGACACAATTAATTTTTCGGATAAATATTAGAGAAACTAAATTTTAAACCTTGCAAACTCAATAATATGTCACTAATAAGAAACAAGCACGATAATCGATACTTAATTAATAATTCAATCATCTACAACCACATCATTTGGTTTGCAAATTGGTTTAAAAATTTGGTCTCCCTAACATTACCCTAATTTCTCATGTTATATTTTTTCTTGGCATTAGTTAAGACATTTCCACTAAATTTAACTCATTAATAAGTGGTACCACTCTAACACCACATAATTAAGCAAAGATAAAGTAGTAATCACAAGCATAACAGTGCACCGAAGGTTATCCCCAATCTAATAGGTAAAAATTAAAATTCATGAAGTTAATTTTGAAGTCAAATTTTATTCAAAATATTATATCATCAAATAAAAGTAAGAAACATTTGAAGTCAAATGCATAGTCATATATGACTTTAGGGTTTAGAGTTTACCCTATATTCTATATATACTAAAGCTTAGCGGATTGGCACTGTTCATTAACAGTGCCCACCCGGTTTTGTCCCTCGCCTGCTGAGCAATTTTTTGCCCTTTTCTGGAATTGTGCAGTGAGTTGGCCATTTTGCCCTTTCCGCTTTCTTTCCATCATCTGCGATTCCTTGCTTTTGAAAGCCCAAACAATATTTTTATAATTTTTTTCCTTTTTTGCGCCACAAACTATGTGGCTGGATTTAACACCTGACAACTATAATAATTTGTTTTGTCCTGCAGTCTATTTGTTTATCATTTTTTTGTCCAAAAACCAATGTTTTTATCCACGGGGTAAAACAATTGGTGATTGTTTTGTTTATTATACTAAAGCTCAGCGGATTGGCACTGTTCATTAACAGTGCCCACCCGGTTTTGTCCCTCGCCTGCTGAGCAATTTTTTGCCCTTTTCTGGAATTGTGCAGTGAGTTGGCCATTTTGCCCTTTCCGCTTTCTCTCCATCATCTGCGGTTCCTTGCTTTTGAAAGCCCAAACAATATTTTTATAATTTTTTTCCTTTTTTGCGCCACAAACTATGTGGCTGGATTTAACTCCTGACAACTATAATAATTTGTTTTGTCCTGCAGTCTATTTGTTTATCATTTTTTTGTCCAAAAACCAATGTTTTTATCCACGGGGTAAAACAATTGGTGATTGTTTTGTTTATTATATATATATATAATTGTTTTTCTCAAGAACACACCCTCACCGGCTGTTGCAGCTCTCTCTGAAAGTGGGTTCTCTTTTCTATGCATGTTATTATTTTATTTCTCTCTCACTGTTTCTTTTCCATTCGAGAAAGAGGTAGAGGAAAAGGGGGGGATGTCATTGCCATTGCCATTGTCTGGTGGTAGTAAAGAAAGCCCATTCCTCAAAAAAAGGATAATAAATGCAAAGTGGCAGAGAAAAATACATACATGTCTGTATATACTAATACTCAACAACATAAAATTAATGTTCATTAACAGTAAGAAGACGAAAATGCCCTCCAATTCATTTGTTATCAGCCTTCTTTTTTCCCTATTTTAACAGTAAAAAGACGACTTTGCCTTTCATCTCCACCTGTCGATCACTCCTCAGCTTCTGTCATTTTCAATGGCATAAATCCCCTCTGTTTCTTCTCCATTATGCCGTTTGTCCACGCGTCGCTCATCGCTCCACATCGACTACTTCTCGACCTTTCTTCTCTACTTTTCCCTCCGTTCCACTTTTCTCTCTCACAATTCCCTGCTTCTGTCGCTCTTGAACCTCTTTCGCTCTCCAAGGCTACCTTCTCTCCCTCTTCCACCGTGCGATCTTTGTCTCACAAATTACCAACCGCACTTTCTTGCTAAAAAACCTTCACTGCTTTCTCTGTTGCTAGAGGTTGCTTTCTCTTCTGCTCCCGCAGGGCCTTCAGTTCTCACTTAGATTCCAGAGGAGAAGCCCAGAAAGCTAATATGGCAAAGCAAGAGCATTCCAGCACTCTCAGGAACTTAAAAGGTGAAAAGAAACGATAAAATTGCAATTTTTTTGGTTTTTTATTTATTTTTAGTGTTAATTTCTGATTAAATTATTATTTTTGATAAACCCTTTTAGAATCTGATCTAGGTTTTGCTTAAATTCATCTTGGTGTTGTTTAATTTTGAGTTATATAATTTTCTGGTGGACCTTTAATTGTATTTACAGATTAATACAACGTAATTGGGTTATTTTTTTAATTACTGTAGTTTATGCAAAGAGCAACTTAGAAAGAGGTGAAGAAAGAAGAAGATGTCAAACCATACCTTATCACCTCAGGTACCTTTTAGACCTATTGCATGTCAAAATCAACTTCAAATTTGTGATTTAATATAATTGAATTTTAACAAGTTTTTAGTGATTTTGTAGAATTTTACGTTTAATAACCAAGTGGATTACTTTACTTGGTTGGACCTGTTTTTATAGCTATATTTCAACCTTTCCTCTGATGGCTTTTAACGATTGGATTTCTCGAGTCTACTTTCCATGCTTTGACCATTTCATTTGGCAGAGGGTTCTGGGTTTTGGAGAATTCTTCATTAAATTGGTGGGTTTGTAGAATTGTACCCTTATATTTCTGGGTTTGGTTTTATGTCAGTTTAGTAAATTTTTTTAGGTTTTGCAGAATTCTTTGTGATTAAATTTCTGGGTTAAGTAGCGGTTTTTAAGATTGTGGTCTCCAAAAAAAAGGTAATTTTTACATTAATTCTGTGAAAATTTGTACATATCAATGTGTTAGAATATTTAAGGGAATTTAAAATAAAATATGGTATCGGTATTGGTGGGGACGATGTATGGGAAATTTTCAAGGATTATTGGAATCTCATGGTAAGGAGTGATGTAGAAACTTATAGCTGCAGCAGTTGATGCAGGTTTCCTTTCTATGAACCTGATTTTGGATGGGGAAAGCCACCATGGGTGACTTCAGGTACGGAGTTCAAGAATCTAATTTTGTTAATGGATACACGAGATGGAGATGGCATAGAAGTATCCTTGAATCTCAAGGAAGAAGACATGGCCATATTTGAAAGCACTAAGGAGCTGCTTGAGTATGCATCTTTAAATCCAACTGTAATTTAGTTTAGTATTGTTGAACCTTTTATGATCTTTCATTGTTTTGTTTCTTGCTTCTGTTTTTCTTAGGTGTGTGCTAAATTGGATGTTGGTTTGGTTGTTTCCAATCTTTCCCCACGACTTTCGATACCCAATAGAGAATATGAAAAACCCAACTTTAATTTTGTAAATTTTTTGTCCTAAATGAAGGTAACATGGGAATTTGTTCCGAATGGTGTTCAAAGAACTTCAAACTCAACTTTGTCCTGAATGATGTTCTGTTCTCTGGATGTCTGATATCAATTTTTTATCTGCTCAGAGTGATCTGATTTACATCTTTTGCTAGGGTGCTAATGTGCCTCCACCATTCAATTCATTTGAATCTACTGGTCTCCCATATGAGATTCAGGGGTATTGAATTATTCTTCTGTTTTTGTCTCTTTTGTGTAATCCTGGTAAAGTTACCTGAGTGTTTTGTGCAAAGTTATGTGATTGCTAGAGGTCCAATGTTGAGTTCCTCTTTACAAATGCTTCTCAACAATTGAGCCCTTTTTGTCACTATTCATATTGCAGGTTTTGAGCTTCCACAAATTTCAAGGCGTTCAAACTTTACTCTCGAATGAAATGGTAATTAAATTTCTTAAAATTATAGTTTATTACTATAAAAGATAAAGACTTATTTTCTCAGCATTGTAATCTATGTATGTTTACACGTTATCCAACTTGCTTCTACAAAATCAAAATACTTATATCCACCTACAAAATTCTGTTGAAGAAGTGAGATTTTTAAACTGCAGTTTTTCTTTAATTATTCACAAATGTATGTATAAGTTAACGAAAAAACATGTATGCTTTTTTGGTGAATTTAATTTGAATTGGTAAATTTTGGTAACAAAAAAACCTATGATAAATTAAAAGACTATCATTAAATAAGATTTTCTGCTCAGTGTACCTCTATATGGTTCTATTTGAACTCACATTTTTTTTTAATTTAAATTTTATTTCTCTGCATAGTCTGGAAAAATTCTGCTTTCCTAATCATTTCACACAATTTTGTTTAGTTTTAAAAGTTTTGCTATAATTTTCTCTGATGAAAGGACATTCTGTGACAAAAACCAGGATCAATTTGTTTGCAGCTTGAAGATTTCTACTTTCACCAAGTTTATCTCCAACTCCAGGTATTTTCTCCCATTGACAACTTAAAATCAACTGCACTGCACCTCTATACTTGCATAACTCTGTTTTTCTCTCCTCCTTAAATTCATATATGGAGATAGGAAGTTTAAGAATCTTTGTTCTTGCTAATAGGTTTAATAATAGTGACATTTGAATGATCTTTGTTTCCAGGAAACTGATTTTAAAGAATTGTAGCTGGTGATTCAGAAAATAGTTAGATTTTTTAAAGCTGACACAGGTTTTTATGAATATCAGGCTTTGAAATACAATGTTGTTCTAGGCTGTCATCTAGATTCCCAATCACATGTTTGCAAGGCCGTTTCAAAGAGGTCCTTGAGACGATCAGATGCTGTACTGAGCAGCCACCATTATAATAAGGTTAGGTGTTGAGGTTTTTCCTTAACTTATTTTTCTCTTGGAATATGAAACCCTATGTTTTTCCTGCATATTGGAACATGTAAATAACACAATGGTTCATAATCTTTTATTTAGAGTTTGATAAATATGATAAAAGTGGATCATAATTTTTACAATAACCTAACATGGCTATTTTTGAAGGTAAGACCGAGCGTCATTCTCTTGGTCACTAGATGCCTTGAGAATTTATAGTCACTCACCCAACTTGGGATTTGAGTAATCATGAATAACTCGATTTTGTGTTACTATGTGATGCGGTGGTGAGAGGACTTTGGTATGGGAGGGAGGACTAGAGAGAGATGTTTAGATTTGAGAAGGGTAATTGGTATTGAAAATTGAGATGCCTATATACCATGGCAGGGTCGGTTCCAGCTTTTTCTTTTCCTTGGTATGCATTATTTGTCCCTTTCTTTTAATTTGTTAGTTTAATTTATTCCTGCAATTTTGTATGAACTATATGTGTGTAGTGATAGATTGTAAGGTGATTGAGATTTGTGCAGGTAATTACTATAAATACAAATGGATGGTGCATTCAAATTACTACAACTTCAAGAAAAAACAAAACAGACCCAGATACCAATTCACTTCAGTCCCCTAACATCTCGATCCATTCCAGCTTTTTCTCTTCCTTGGTATGCATTATTCCTCCCTCTCTTCTCTTAATTTTTTTTTCGTTTAATTATTTCTGGGATGTTGGAACCTGAATTTCCAGAATTATTGTGATTTTGGAACCCTAATTTGGGATGCATGTAAATGAAAAGTCTTATATATTTGGTCTTTGCTTACAACCTCTCTCTGCTGTTTCTCTCTCTCTCTCTCCCTAAAACTCAATTTTGAAGTTGTCATGCATTTTATTTTTTATTTTTTATTTTTTATTATCAGTCACCTTTTGATTTGCCTTATGGTTTTATCATCGTACATCATTAGTTGACTACTGTCTTTGTTTTCTTCTGCAGCATGGAGAGCTGTACAAGGCACTTTCTGCAATTTATTGCAAAATAATGTCAGTTATCCCTTCTTTGGATACAACTCAAACTGGGAGCAAGTCTGGTATCCAAGCTTTACGTTCGTTGCATGTAGCACATGAAAAGTCTAAGAATGCAGTAAGCTTTATTTGGCAGGTATTCCCTCAATATTGCATTTGTAATTGATGCAGTAACTCTTAACTTTTTAAGTAAACAATTATTTTCCCCTTTCTGCTTTGAAGAAATAGAATTCTCTTTAGATATTTAAATTTGTTTCATTCATGATGAGGTTGTGTATAAATTGCATTTGCATTTGTAACTCAGTTTCTGACTCGAACATTGTTTATGAAGATTGCAGGTGCATAATCTTTCATATAATTTTCAATCCCGCAGCAACGCGCGGGTGCAAATTCTAGTATTTGACTATTTAAGTCAAATGCCAATCAAATATGACTTTGCACTTAACTCTACGGTCATATGTAATTCCAACTTCAACATTTTATGTGCGTTGGTGATAACCTAAGGTTATACTAGTTACGGTAAATAATTAAATTTCAATAAACAAAGTATCCATTGCAGATGACTCATTCCAACTTCAACATTTTATGTGCATTGGTGATAACCTAAGATTGCACTAGTTACGGTAAATAATTAAATTTCAATAAACAAAATATCCATTGCAGATTACTCATAAAGAAATAGAAAGGCAGTATATATATCCATCAACATTAACCACAAAACTTGGAAATTGGTTATTGATATCCAGCCTCTTATAAGCGAGTTCAAATGAAAGACCTGTAGTTTTTGCAGTAAAAATTACATATGTTATAGCTTAAGCTCTTTATAATACAAATAAGAAATACTACAGTCTACGTCTCATGAACAATTCCCACTCGGACTTGCTTTAGGTTTTATACTCAATGGTTTAAACAAGAAATTTACAGTCACTTACCCTAAGATATAAAATGATCAGTTTTTTCTTTTTTCGTGTGCGGCAGAGATCTCTCTGATGCAGACCAAAGATTTGCTTTTAGTCGGAAACCACAACACCCACCTTCACGCCTCAGCATTCTATATTTGTAGAATAATCCCATTGATTATTTATATATTAATTGATCATGCGGCTGCAAAGCCCTAATTGATCTTTGTTTATGCAATAGTTAATTAATTAATTGAATGTAGTGCTAATCAACTGTGCCAGTGGTGGTCCTTGCAGAGTAAGATTCACTACTGGAGTTGGACTCAGTGTCCTATAGAACGTGGAAGGTGGTGTTTGAACTTTGAAATGGGATCAAACCATGCTAGGTAGGCTCTATCATTCCGAAGCGAAGCTAGAAATATAATTCATTTGGCACAACGGTAATGACAGGTGCAGGTTATTGTAAAATTCTAAAAAGAGGCATATTATTGAGCATTTGATTAACTCATATTCATTGCGCTTAGTGTACACTTAGTGTACATTCTCACCCGTTGTGCTCTTTTAATTGGGAAAAGGATCCTCTCCGGATCCTCTTTGTGGGGATCCGGAGGATCCATCAATCACGACCGTTCATCGTACATCATGCGGTTAGTTTTCGTTAGATACTATTTATATTAAATTTAAAATTTAAAATGATTTATGATCGCACGATGTATGATGAACGGCCGTGATTGATGGATCCCCCAGATCTCTATAAAGAGGATCCGGAGAGGATCCTTTTCCTTTTAATTGTATCTTTAGCGTTATTATTATTATTATTATGTACAAATAGATAAATTATATATATGCATAGGGTTGGAAGGTCAAATTTTTAGACATATGGAAGGAGGGAATTCTTCTTCTTGAGTTGCCAAAATCAACTATACAACTAAACTTTCTGTTATATCTGCCTCCTGGTGGTTTTGGATGAGGAGCCAGTGGTGAAGTTGATGGTGGTAGTGAGTTGATTATCGTTTGCCATAATCCGATTTAATGTTGTATTGAGTAACAAAAAGTGACTACAATTTAAGCGTGACCCTGATTCCTGGTCAGATCACTATTTTTTCGAGGACAAAAACTTGAAGGGGCACTTTCCCTTAATAAGATTCTCCCCTGCTATCATTCATTTGATATTGTTGTACGTCTCTAAAGAGAGACTTATCCATCTGATACTCCACCCTTGTGTAACAAACCAGCGGCGATGCCCAGTGAAAATTGAAACACATGGCATCTTGTGGTTCGTTCGAAATACCACAATGTCCTATGCAGGCAAATCAGTCTTATTCCTCAGAGCATTTAAGTGATGATAAGTTCAAGAGATATTTTGGATGCAGTTCCTAGTCCTTAATACTCTTTGATTAAAATCTTAATAGTATTTAAAGTTTGATTAAAGTCCCTTAACTTTGTACACCTCATTAATATTTATATTTTTATAGTTTTGACATTAATTGTTTAATATTTTATGAGTTTTATAATCCTATAAATTTAAAATCCCTCATTATAATAGTATTATAAACTGCTACAATAAAAAAATTTCAAACATTTTGATTGAATAAATGGATAAAAACTATGTAACAATAAGAAATAATAAATGACAAAAGAATATATCCACAGTGTTAAAAAAATTGGTACATTTAAAAAAAAAAAAAAATTGGTACATTTCACATATAACAAAGTGGTACATTAATAAAGAAGAATGGGTACATTATAAATAAATTAGGGTCCAAATAAAAGTTTAAAAAAATATGAGTACAAATGAAATTTTAAAATATATGGGAGCAAAAAGAAATTAATACATGGGTACAAAATAAAAACTAAAAAGAAAATACTACAAATTAAAAAAAAAAGGTTGCAAATTAAAAGTTGGTACAAACTAAAAATATAAATATATGATACAAAGTTTAGCCATAAAACATAAATATGCCATATGTAATTTTTCTATCATTGATTAATTATACAATGTCACGTGACGGTAAACACATGGGCACAAATACAAATAAAACTTTAAAAAATATGGGCACAAAAAGAAATTAATATATGGATACAAATTAAAACTGAAAAGAAAATTGGTACAAATTAAAAAAGGTTTGTAAATTAAAAATGGATACAAACTAAAAATAAAAATATAAGATAAAAAATTTAGTCATAAATATAAATATACTAATTGTAACATTTTTAACACTAAGGGAATATATTTAAAATGTCACATCCCGGCCTGGGCGGGACCACTTCCCGGGCCTGACTCCACCGTAGCACGATATTATCCGCTTTGGGCTTACCATTCCCTCACGGTTTTGTTTTTGGGAACTCACGAGCAACTTCCTAGTGGGTCACCCACCATGGAATTGCTCTAGCCCCCTTCTCGCTTAACTTCGGAGTTCCTACGGAACCCGAAGCCAGTGAGCTCCCAAAAGGCCTCGTGCTAGGTAAGGATGGGAATATACATTTAAGGATCACTCCCCTGGGCGATGTGGGATGTCACAATCCACCCCCCTTAGGGGCCCGACGTCCTCGTCGGCACACCACGACCAGGGTTAGGCTCTGATACCAAATTGTCATATCCCGGCCCGGGGCGGATCACTTCCCGAGCCCGCTCCACCACCGTAGCACGATATTGTCCGCTTTGGGCTTACCATTCCCTCATGGTTTTGTTTTTGGGAACTCACAAGCAACTTCTCAGTGGGTCACCCATCATGGGATTGCTCAAGCCCCCTTCTCGCTTAACTTCGGAGTTCCTACGGAACCCGAAGCTAGTGAGCTCCCAAAAGGCCTCGTGCTAGGTAGAGATGAGAATATACATATAAGGATCACTCCCCTGGACGATGTGGGATCTCACAATCCACCCCTCTTAGGGGCCCGACGTCCTCGTCGGCACACAGGCGACCAGGGTTAGGCTCTGATACCAAATTGTCACATCCCGGCCCGGGCGGGACCACTTCCCGGGCCCGCTCCACCACCGTAGCACGATATTGTCCGCTTTGGGCTTACCATTCCCTCACGGTTTTGTTTTTGGGAACTCACGAGCAACTTCCCAGTAGGTCACCCATCATGGGATTGCTCAAGCCCCCTTCTCGCTTAATTTCAGAGTTCCTACGGAACCCGAAGCCAGTGAGCTCCCAAAATGCCTCGTGCTAGGTAGACATGGGAATATACATATAAGGATCACTCCCCTGGACGATGTGGGATCTCACATAAAAATAAAAAGTATTTATTATTGAAATAATTAATGATATTATTAATACCCAAAAACCTTGATAAAAAATTAAAAAGATAGAGAATTTTAATCAATGAGGTAGCAAAAAGAGGAATAAAAACCTAATTTTCCCAAGTTTAAATTCTAAAATATGTGTCGTTAAACATTAACTCACAGTCACCCAATGACGATCAACACAATGGTCTCCAACAGGTATGCCTGCATTTGCAGACATAACATTTTCTTCCAATATTTCATTCATATGAATTTACTAGTGTATTTTTTTTTTTTTTTTTAAAATAAAGCAATTAAAGAGATCTTGTAGCTGCAACAGGCAGGCTTTAACCTGTCAAGCGCAATGGTCATAATAAATCATAAAGCAAATTACCAAAACAATAAAATAAATCATAAAGCAATTCGGAAGTCTGAGTCTCAAGTGATTCCTTAAAAGCATTTGCAGTCAACCACCACATGCAACAAGACCCATCTATATGACTCTTGTTCATCAACTTTTCCGCACATTTAGCTAAACCTTCCTCTATGCATGCATTACATCTAGCTTTCTGTTCAAGTACTGTCTTTTTGTTTTGAGTAATGATGGGGAAACTAAATTTTGTAAATTAAATGACATGAAAGTTGATGAGTGGATTATTATTTAAATGTTGATAAACGTACTCATTTTCTATTGGTGACACATCATTTCGTTTGCAAATTTAGTTTACATATTTAGTCTCCCTAGCATTACTATTTTGCCTTTCCTCTTTTCCTTAAAGACCTTGAATTAACTACAAACCATCACTTTGACATAATTTTCACACGACTGGTGGTATATGGAGAACATTTATTGATCACATTACTAACCATCTACTTAGTATGAGTTCGTATAAATGAATCAAACTAAGCTTTGTTTATTAGATTAGTCTTCAATAACGTGGTCAGTAAATATGTATGATATAAATAACTGATCAAATACTGATCATTTGTCTAGTACAAGTCTCGCGTAAATGAATCAAACTCACTTCCGTTTATTAAATCTGTCTTAAACAGCGTGGTTAGTAATCATGGTATAGATAATTGATCACATTGGCCACATGACCAGTACGAATCCTGCATACTTGCATACACGAGTTGAACATATCATCTTTGTTAATTAGGTCTGTCTTCAACATGTCAGTAAATATGGCAACGGATCACATACGTCAATCTTTCTAAGACAAGTCCTACGTACAATTCGAATGCTTTTGTGTTTATTAGATTTGTCTTCAGCAACGTGACTAGTAAACATGGTATAAATTACGTTAATTTCGGATTATTGAAGGAGAGCAAACGATAAAGGCATAAAATACCAAAAAGAAAAGCACAAAACATTTAACTCAATAACTCTTGATGATTTTAAGTTCAAACACTACCACCTAAATAACCCTAACTCATGGAATTGAACAAAAGGCTATACATGTTTACGACCCAAATATTATCCTTTTACTCACAACATAATATATATCTTTGTTCCATGACAAACAAAGATCATACATACTTTAACCACCAAGTACAATTAACCAATTTAGTACATAATTATAAGCACTGAAAATTAAGGGGAAACTTTGAGATCCATATGGTAATCTCCCCTTGGTATACATAAGCAAATATATGATTAATTTCCATGCTTGTAGGGACATGCATGCCTTTAAAATCTCTTAATTGGGAGAGCGATATGATCCAGGCAGATCAGGCAACTGGTTTGGGTTCGGAGAAGTGCTGCTGGTGGTGGTGGTGGTGATGGGGTTGTTGCCCATGGCCCACAAAGCGCTATCAGAGGCTGCTGCTGCAGAAGAAGAAGCATTCAAAGATGGTCTGTTGACGAAGCTTTGGGGGGCCCACTGATCATTCTCAGATGGGTATGGAGCAGCTTGATCCACCAGATTGTTGCTCCTACCGCCGCCCATCTGATAAAACTGCTGACGCTGCTGTGGCTGCGCCACCACCAAAGGAGCTGAGAGATTGAACCCCTGCAGCAGGCTCATGCTCGAGGACGGATCATGACCACCCCCAACATTGAACGGCTGAGATTGATTCAGAGATTGAAGCCCTGCAAGAGATGACAAGTACCCATGAGAAGCACCAGGGTAGTACTGATGGTGAATAGCCAAACCACCGCTCGGGTTTTCAGTGGACATCCCAACGGAGCCACCGCCAATTCCCAGAGTATTCAGCATGTCCTGCTCTCTCTGTGGTGGCTGCGGCTGCTGAGGCTGCACGGTCCGAGATGCAGACACCGAGGAGGAACCCGCCTTGTCGCGCTTCCCCTTTCGGCAGCCGCCGCCGACGGGGACATTGCGGAGGGTCCCGCCCTGAGTCCAGTACCTCCTACACGCCTTGCAAAAGTACCGCGGCTGAGAGAGGCTGTAGTTGTTGTAGTAGCAGAACTTGGTGTTCATGGAGTGGCACCGCGGGCACCTGTGTGGCTGCTGGTTCTCCTGGTCCGCCGCCGCCTTCAACCGCTGATCCTGGTTCTGCTGCTCGTTTTGCTCACCCCCCTCCTGCTGCTGTTGCTGCATGTTGCGTTCTCTCTTATGATGATCTGAAATCGTTTGATGGGTTGATGCGAGTCTTCAAGCGACATGCAGAGGTTTATAAAGAGGAGGAGGAAATTGGATTGTTGTGAGGGTGTGCTCAACGTGTCCGACGCTAATCCTTCAGAATCTCTCGACACTCAAAACTGACAAAACTAACGGCGATCGTTATCGTTATCGTTATCTTGCTCTCTCGCTGCATGCCGTGTGTGCCTTCCTCTTGTTTCCACCCACCTACCTGGTTACAACCAAAACCATCGGCTATTCATTTCATCATTCACATTGAATTAATGAAAATTAAAGCCCAAGTGATATTTGAAATTTATGGAAAATCTGGTCTTGAAATCGAGCGATATCCGCGAGGATTTCTTTTTCTCCTTCTAGAAATGGTGTCAGAGAGTTTGAGACGATGCGGTATGAGTTGCTTCTTTTTTCTAGAATTTTGGACGGGTGGCGGATATGCAGAAAACCAGAAAAAGGAGAGAGAGAGAGAGAGAGAGAGAGGTTTTAGCAATCTATGGGAGCTGGAGATAATACCAGAAACGATTTTCAGTCACATAACAGCATCTATCTCATCAAAATACAGGAAACCCAATACAGAAAGATTCAACCTTCACCGGAAAACGGTCCAAAGACTCGGCCTTTCCGTGCCGATCTGCAAAAATCTTCAGACCCGTTGAACAATATCACCACAAAAAACCCAGAAATTATGAGAAGAAAAAAAAATGAGAGTTTCAGCTGTACTGGGTTTTTAGATATATGGACGTGTAGGGTAGGAGATGGACCACAGTAACAGGAGAATAAGATAGACCAGAGTCTGCAGAGGCTGCTGGTCAGGGAAGAAGAGGGTGGCTACTGGCTAGTGGCGGTCGTCGATAGGTTTTCGTCTGCTGTGTCAGACACTTAAACTTCAGCAACTACTATTTCTTCTCTCTCTCTCTCTCTCTCCCCTCTGCCTATCTACTACAATCATAGACTCTCGAGTCTTCTATTCACAATTTTTCTTCTTATTTTAATTTTAATTTTGTGTGTTTTTGTTGGGCGGATTTCTTCTCTTTGTCTCTGACATCACTAAGCTAATTGGACGCAATTCTACTGAATCATGTCCCTGTCAGAACGAAAATTTTTTCTTTGATCAGAACATTTCCATGGTGACTTTTTCTTACTCTCTCTCTCTCTCTTTTTCTCTCTCTTCTATTTTATATTTTCTTGCACACTACTCAAGTACTGGATTAGTTAAAGTCCATTGTCATTCTTCAACAAACCACTTTTGTCCAGTCAGTGTCAAACTTATGTAGACATTCCAGTAGGAAAATATATTTACTACTTGTGCATATTCTCAAACTATAGAATTATGAACTAGTTTAGCTAAGGGGAAGAACGTCTCGAGAGTCATGGGCAAATTATCTTTTGTTGACATTGTTATGCTACCAAATTGTTGTAGGTCTATGGTGATATGATCAGAATAATTTCATAAAATTTGGCTCAATTGGCATTACTGAATTATATAACCTATGTTTTTTATAAGCAATAGTCTAGACTAAATTCATCTAAAATACGAGCATAAGAATTCGAATTTGAGTATAAAAGAAGGAGTACACTGCTCTGCTCTAGTGCCAACTTGAATAAATTGAAGCTCAAAAATCTATTTCCTATTTAAGAATATAATGGTATGTGAGTGGTAAAAAAAATCAACAGTTTCCAGATAAAACCTTCACATTTAAATCTCTCCAAAAAAAAAAAAAAAGTTGGCTCATGTCCAAGTATATTCAAATCTCTCTTATCTCGTTTACCTAAAACCGTCACCGTTAAAACATTAACGTAAAAAATATCAACATCAACATATATTCGAATTTGTCATCTAGTTGATCAAAAAGTGTCAAAAAAACAAAAAAAAATTGTGCTGAAAAATTATAATGCCACGTGGTGATTCGAAACCAGAGTAGGTTGGACACCACATGCGTTATTAAATAGGATGGAAAATTAATTACGTGTCAATGTGTAAGAGATTATACTGATAATGATTATTAATTTAGAAAAACTAATGAAAAAACTTTGAAAACTTTGAGTTTTAATGATAATGACAAAATAAAGGATAAAGTGAATAATACCAAGATTGACTTTTTAGTGTAAAAATGTAATTTTTCGTTAAAATAAATAGTACCATGGACTTTTCGTTAAAACTCCTCATTAATTTACCACAACAAAAGTAAGATTTTATTGGGTTTTATATGTTAGGCCATCTCCTGCATCTCAAATATTATATATGAGTCCAAATATAACATTTTCCTATCCAATGCATTCAGAAAGTTATAACCTCGTATATAATTTTTTTAGTCAACTTGAAGCTTACATTTTGGTTTCAATCTATGTTTACAAAATTTTAGTCTAAGTTGCAGCCCACATTAACTAGGAAAGATATTATTTTAACACGAAAAATACTCGAATTGCTAAAATCACAATTGAGTTTTGACTAGATTTCTCCTTCGATGTACATGCTCAAATGTAAAACCTTTTGGCCAATTCTATATAAATTGCACGTGTGAGAATGGCAACGACAATTTACTTGACAAAAATTATAAGAATATAAATTTTGCATTTGAGATGGTAACATTAGATTTATTCTTTTTGGTTTTGGTGAATTAATTAGCTTTATGTTTGTTAATGAAAATTACTTAGAAATAGGCATATAAGGAGTGGCAATTTAGACAACTCAGTATGATCGTATGACATAGATTGAAGTGTGTGTGTGAGAAATGGATTTTTGGATGTGTGTATGTCGAGATATATTAGGATGATCTCTGAGAGAATGTGAGTGGCACGTGCCCCTTAGCCCTAACCACGTAATTACGTAACACAAGTAGAAGAAGAAGAAGAAGAAGAAGAGGAGGAGTTAGCCGATGGACCAGATGGTGACGGTGGCATCCGTTAGGGGTTGCAACTGCTCCCCAACACCCACACCCCCTCCACTTTTGGACACATTCATACCCTTTCACTCTTTCCTCACTCCACATCGTCCTCCTCAAAGCTCTCTTTGTGGTGGGATGATGCTACTTTGTATTTATGAAGACATTTTTTTAGTGTTACTAGAACATAAAACGGTACACTACATATTAATATATACAATTAGAAGGACACTTAAAAAAAAATTTCTTTCAATTATATAATGACATGTGGCTATTGTCTTGTGAATACTGATAAATCTCTCATATTTATGCCATGCCACATATTACAATTTGTGATTTCAATATAATTGTCGGCTTACTGTTATTGGATAACCTTCCTATTATGTTTTTGGTTTTTCTAGTTGAGGATGATATACCCACCTTCTCGGTCAAATATTCTAATGTTTCATTATTTAATTAATTAAGGATTAAGTACTTAAAGCCCTTTAATTTTTTAATGTCATTTCAAATTAGTCTCAATCTTTTTAAATATTCCAAATAAGGATCCAGCCCATTGAAAATGTCACATCCTTAAGTCCTGGTTCATTTTTATGTTGAATGTACTTGTGGTAACAATGGATTCCACTTATTTGCTTACTTGGACTCTAAAATGTTAATAAACTTAACTTCAAAAAAGATATGAAGATGGAAAAATAAAAATAATTAAACAAATTCACGAATTAAATGGAAAACAAAATGAAGATCAAGAAATCTCCTAACAAGAAGGGGGTTAAAAATTCAGTTAGGGTTTCTGTAACATCCCACATCGCCCAGGGGAGTGATCCTTAAATGTATATTCTCATCCCTACCTAGCACGAGGCCTTTTGGGAGCTCACTGGCTTCGGGTTCCGTAGGAACTCCGAAGTTAAGCGAGAAGGGGGCTAGAGCAATCCCATGATGCGTGACCCACTGGGAAGTTGCTCGTGAGTTCCCAAAAACAAAACCGTGAGGGAATGGTAAGCCCAAAGCGGACAATATCGTGCTATGGTGGTGGAGTGGGCCCGGGAAGTGATCCACCCCGGGCCGGGATGTGACAAATTGGTATCAGAGCCAATCCCTGGCCGGAAATGTGCCGACGAGGACGTCGGGCCCCTAAGGGGAGTGGATTGTAACATCCCACATCGCCCAGGGGAGTGATCCTTAAATGTATATTCCCATCCCTACCTAGCACGAGGCCTTTTGGGAGCTCACTGGCTTCGGGTTCCGTAGGAACTCCGAAGTTAAGCGAGAAGGGGGCTAGAGCAATCCCATGATGGGTGACCCACTGGGAAGTTGCTCGTGAGTTCCCAAAAACAAAACCGTGAGGGAATGGTAAGCCCAAAGCGGACAATATCGTGCTACGGTGGTGGAGTGGGCCCGGGAAGTGATCCGCCCCGGGCAGGGATGTGACAGTTTCAAGGAGCATGTTTTTGTTCATGTGATTTACTCATTCGCCTAGTTTCGGCTAGTAAAGCTTCCAATTCTTCTTTTGAGCGGTGAAGATGGTGGTGGCTGCATCGTGGCAGTCCATACCATTTTAGCAACCTCATTGACATTCTATTGATGTTGGAGACAAAATAACTCTAGTTAATGTAATAAAACTTTAACTGGGGACTTAACAAATGTGACATTTTCAATAGTTTGAGTACTTGTGGGGAATGTTTAAAAAAGTTGAGACCAATTTGGAATGACAGTAAAAGGTTGAGAGGTTTAAGGAACTGAATCCTTTAATTAATTAAATAAAATAATTTATCTATTTATTGAAAAAAAATTAATCATTAAAGAGCGACATTGAAAATAAATTTCAGAATTATCATGAAACATTACAAACTGGGAAGTCAAGCCGAAAGAGATAACAAGAATGTTCAAATAAGAAGATTGCTGACATATTGTTGAAATCTAACTCATGCAGTTTACTAATTGTCGTAATTTTTGAACCCAACCCGAGTTGACTACGTCATTACGACAATTAAATTTGGGAGTTTTAATGAAACATTCCTAGTACTATTCACTTTTAACAAAAATGACATTTTTATTCTAAAAAGTCACTCTTGATACTATTCACTTACAATACATTTTTGTCATTTTGATTAAAACTCAAAATTTTTAAATCATTTTCGTTAGTTTTCCTTTAAAATTTATGAACTAAATGAAGTAATCACCATGATCATGCTTTCACCTTCTACAGTTACATCAAAATGTTGAAATTAAACTTGACGACGTTAAATTAAGAACCTAAATTCAGTTGAGGAGGATTCAGCACAACAGGATGAACGGTTTACCAACAGCATCATCCATCTCCTCAACTCAGCCAGTATCCTCCTATGTATCTCAAAGTGGGCCCAGTTTTGAAGGTTATGGGGGTTTACAAGGAAAGAACTTGGTCAGTAGCCGGTCCTGCTTACACCCAATCACGGATGGACACGTGTTCAAGTTTTAATTTTTTTAATCAAAACTTGGACACGTGTTCATCCGTGATTATGTGTAAGCAGGACTGGCTGCTGAATTTTCAGCAACCAAGTAGTGTTCGATTTACAATATCATGGTGGGTCGTTGACCCGTTCACTGTTGGACTTGGTTCAATCTGGGCCTGGCTGTTAATTTCTCCTAGGTCGAGGACTGCACTAATTAATTCATCCCAAGCCCATTTGTTTGGCTCTCAACCTCTTATCTACCCTTCAAAAAAGAAGTTTGTCTCCGCTATCTAGAGGGGTGCTATATTTACTTCTCACACACAAATTTAATTTATGTATTTTGATTTGACGGTCAAAAAGTTGGAAATCGAGAGGTAAACAAGTTATTCACCGATATTATGTTATCCGCACACTTCTTTTAACTTTCATACACCCATATTAATTTATATTATCTAATCCGAGGAGTTGATTTCTTCCCTTTGCTCCAAAGCCCGAAAATTTTAAAAATTGTGTGAAAATTAAAAAAAGATGAGGAGAACACCACTTTATATGAAATTCATAGTTGTATACCACTAAATTTTTATGAAAATTTAAAACTATGCGGGTGCGGAGAACACCACTTTATATAAAATCCATAGTTATATATACAAAATATATTCTCAAAATACTATCTGATGAGTCCATATTATACCATATATTTTACCCTAATCTTAATATTAATTTATTGATTATTTTGGTAGAATTTTGATACTTTGTTATATATTTTCAATGTAGAACATTCGAGTTCCTGTGAGCAAAACATGACCAAATGGATGAATTTTGGAGTGATTCCAATTGGAGGATGTTCGTGAGTCTTTCCAGATGATTGTATCAAAATTCTAGATTTTTCTACCAAGTTTTTTTACAGTGGGGAAGAAAAGAAGGCCGCGCAGTTTTCCCAAATTGACGTTTCTAGACGGCTTGGGTATTTTGGAGGTCAAGATGGCATATTTTGAGGAATATTCATTTTGAGGATTTGTAGGGGACATCTTCATCTTTCAGAAGAGACCTTTTGGGACCAAATCGGAGTTGGTCGGTCAAAAGTGTGATTTTCTGAGAAGTTCGAATTTTAGTTTAAATAGGAAACTTTTTATTTTCTGTTTTATTATTTTATTATGTTTACTAGTTTTATTCTAAGACATTTTCTAAGTAGAATTTTATTTTGTAGTAGTATAAATAAGGTTTTTTAGCCATTAGGTTGAGGGGGACACACGCATCGATTGGGAGGAAACGCACGCACTACTCTAGAGAGTTTTTGAAGTTTATTTTCTATCATTTTTATATTTCAATAAATTCCTTTTGTTTTATGGTTGTTCGTTACATTTGTTAGGATGATGTCTTGAGCCTTAGCATGAATATATAGTTTTTATTTAATTGCTTATGATATTATGCATGCCTACTTTGAATTATTAATCAATGTGCTTTAAATTGTCTCTATATCTTAATGCTTAGCTACCATTAGGATGTTTAGATAAGTAATTGGATGCAATTCGATCGGAATATCACCGGAGAATTGAGTATCGTTTCTTATGATTAATAGTTGTAATTTCACCTAGGATGAATATCACGTCTTAGGGGTTGCATGGTTTTTCAAAGGTTTTCACAAAGAATAATGAGTCATGCATGTTTATATTTGATTTGAATACCACAGACAGATTGCATGTTTGATATACGTTATAGCTTTAATACCACGAGTAGAATATGCATTAGGAAAACCTAACCTTTAAAGTTGCATGAGTAATTCATAAGTAATTAGTAAATCTACATAAAATTGTTAAGGGGATGGCGGAACCCTAGGCTTTTACAATTTGGTTTTCAAAACTATTTTCTTTTGTTTTCTTTACTTTGTCAATTTATTTAATTGTTTTTAATTAAATTCGTTTTCAATATTTTAGGTCATTAAATCAACCTCTTCTAAACTTTGTTTTCAAATATTTAATTAAGAATTAGTTTAAATACAAATTATTCATTCAATCTCTGCGGAAAACGACCTTACTTGAGCCGTTTATACTACAACTACGTTGTTCTCTTGCAAGTATTTTTAAGTGTTTTTATCTCTACTTTTGTAGGTGGTAAAAATCTTATCACTATCCTTCGACCCGTATATGTTATCCATAAATACTATAAATTGAACCATCGTTATTTTCTGATTGAATGCACTCGAATTTCTACATTCCTCCTCTTTGATATTAAGAAACTAAAGTAGAGTTGTAAAATATACATTTCAAAAGCCAAAGAAAAAAGAAAGATCAAAACCCTAATGCTACTTAAAATATGTCATCCCTGATTTATTAACTACAAGTAAACATTAACCTTCCAACTCCTTCCATCATATCCAGCAAAGTTCCATTCATCCAAACATCAATGTTTCTTCACGTCATCTTTAGTAGGCCTCCGAATCCGCTTCCTAACTTCCACAACATTCGCCTCCTCATCCACCACCTCCACAACAACCCCTATCCACCGCCACCTCATCTTCGGAATCCGATAAAGTCCCCACCACCGTCTCCTTGATCTTATGCCCTGTCTCCTTCACTGCCCCCACGCCCCCTTCACTGTGTCCTTCGCCGTCTCTGCCACCTTGGTCGTCCCTTCCTTCACCTTCTCTGCAATCGTTTCCACCACATCCTCTGTTTTCTCCTTCATACTCCAAACACTCTCTTTTGTCTTCTCCTTCGCATGCTCTGTTGTCTCTGCGGCCTTATGAGTCCCTTCTTTTGCCTTCTCGGCTGCAGTGCCCGCCATGTCTTTGGTCTTCTCCTTCATCTCCTGAACATTTTCTTTCGTCTTCTCCTTTGCATGCTCCGCCATCTTCGTCGCCTTACAAGTCCCATCTTTTGCCTTCTCAGCTACAGTGTCAGCCATGTCTCTGGTTTTCTCCTTTGTTTTGTAACCGTACTGTTTAGCTTTCTCCTTTGCGCTCTTGGTCTTCTCTGTTTCATGTGCGTAATCCTCAAGTTTATCTGCTGGATCCTTTCCTCTGTAATTCACGTCCTCATTCCTCCGCTTCTTGTCATAAAATTCCCAGTCAGACTTCGAATCTCTATTCTTTTCCGGTGCATTTAGACCCTAAATTTCAAAGACATAATGGATCAAATTAAATTTTCGATGTCGGATTCGTACATTCTTCACCAAGTATTACTGTTAATCACGTACTTAAGTAATTACCTCGGAGAATTTGGAGGCGGAGACGAAGCAGACTCTCGAGAATTTGTGAGAGAGAGTGATGAAGGGGTTTGAGGAAAAGACTTGGAGAGGTTGAAGATGACAATTTTTTCCATGGAAATTACTACCATCTTTGCTGCTCTGTTTGTTCTTTTTCTCTTTTGATTTTGTTTTCTGTTTGTGAAATCATGTTATATCACCACTTTCTGGGGTTGCATGTTGTAAGTGGGGAGTTTAGGTGGCAGCCTTGTTACTCGACACATGTACTGGTCAATGGGTGGGGCTTTTTGAAAAAAAATTTATATACCAAATATTGAAAACCACGAAACTTGAGAGTATTAACTAATATTTACCCTGATTCATTAAAGAAGATTTTGATGCATATGCGAAAAGACTTCAACACGCTTATACTGCATAAATTATTATTGTATTGTCTGGCAAATTATGTTGGAGATTACTTTAAAACTATATTTAAACGTGATTTATAAAACTGATATCCGTAATATTTTTCCTTCAATTTTCAACTTCACACAAGTAAATAGCCGATTTTTTTATCCTATCAATGCCTAAAACAGTAATTTATGATATGCCTAATAATCCGTATACTGTATTATATATGGAGTAATGCTATTCATACCATGTTTTTGTACCGCATTTCTATACCATCTTAGGTGGCATCTGATGTGGACAACTACATCATTTGAAAAATTTGCAAAACCTAAGGAAATGAAGGAGAAAGACTCATCGTATACCACACTCATCATTTAATTAAATAGTTTATCTTAATTACTAGTTTATTAAATAATGAACTAAATTTAAAATTCTGATTAATTCAAATGATGTGGTTGTTCACATCAAATGTCATCTAAGATGATATGAAAATGTGGTACAAAACATAGTATGAATAGCATTACTCTAGATATAATACAGTATGTGGATTATTAGGCATATCATAAATTATTGTTCTAGGCATTGACAGGATAAAAAAATCGGATATTTACTTGCGTGAAGTTGAAAATTGAAAGAAAAATATTACGGATATCAGTTTTATAAATCACGTTTAAATATAGTTTTAAAGTAATCTCCAACATAATTTGCTATGTTGATAATACAATAATAATTTATGCAGTATAAGCGTGTTGAAGTCTTTTCGCATATGCATCAAAATCTCTTTTAATGAATCAAGGGTAAAGTTTAATATCCTCAAATTTCGTGGTTTTCAACATTTGGTACATGAAATTTTTTTCGTCATAGAGTCATACTTAAAGTGTTAATTTTGGAACAGTCTTATACATCCGTTAGTCTGCTTCCATTAACTGATGACGTGGCACTCATGTGGACAATGACTGGGCGCCACATGTCATTAAGGGGTCCACATGGAAATTAAAAATAAAAAAAAATAATTATTTAAAGAAAAGTTTTTTTTTTTTTTTTTTTTTTTTTTTTTTTTTTTTTTTTAAAAGCAAAACCCAAATCCCCCCTCCCGTGCCCACCCTCCCACCCTCTTCACCTGCAACCACTTCCCTCCCCACTGTGCCTCCATCCTATCTTCTCCCATCCCCCATCATCTCTCCCAAAAATCCCGCCGTTGCCTCCCGAGCCCACCCCCTTCTCCCATCCCAAAAATCATGTCGTTGCCCTCCTTCTCCAACTCCACCACCCCCTGTGATCCCCTCCTCTCCTAAACTCCCACATCAGAACCCTCAGCCTCTTCCTGATCTGCCTAATCTCCGTTGTAACCCTTTGTTGTAGCTTTGCAGTCGATACCATGAACGATTCGATGGAGACCATTTCGTCAAATTTGAGTGACAGCGATTGGATTCTCGTCTCCATCAGCCCCCTGTTTTGTTAAGTGGGGAGGGAAGTGGTTGCGAGTGATAGGGCTGGGAGGGTGGACCGGGGGGGATTTGGGGAAGACGATCTGGTTTTGTTTTGTTTTTTTATTTATTTATTAACTTTTCTTTAAATAAATTTTTTTTTTAATTTTTAATTTCCACGTGGACCTCTTAATGACACGTGGTGCCCAGTCATTGTCCACATGGACACCACGTCATCAATTAACGGAAGACTTAACAGGCAAACAGGCAAACTAAAGGATGTATGAGACTGTCATAAAATTAACACTTTAAGTATGACTCTGGGACGAAAAAAACTTCATGTATCAAATGTTGAAAACCACAAAACTTGAGGTTAGTAAACTGATATTTACCCATGAATCAATTATGTTTTGTTTACATCTTTAAAAGCTCGACAACAACTTGAACTAAGAACTCTTAATTCATCAGAAGGATCTATTTTCGCAAGACATTCATGTGCACCATCACTCTCAACATTAACCCCTTTAGCTCTATAATAGCATAACTATTAATGCTTTCAGTAGAAGCGATCGAACCTTTGAATCACATATTGGTATGCGCATGTTGAACGTTTGAATCACAAGTGTTGGGTTATGTTGGAAATGTCATTGTGTTTTTCGAGAGTTAAGTTGACAACTAAGTTGGTCAGACTGTCAACAATTGCAGACGTTGAAGAGGAGCCCAGTAGAGTTAGTATGGTAGACCCGGCGAGCAAGCTGTGCGTTCCAAGTATCATTCAAGACCCTTTCCCCTTAAGCTTGTAGTGGATTGTAGGCTGGTGGAGATCTCGAGATCTCAGACACCAAGATGATGGGAGTAAGGTGTGCCATATCAAAGCTGGCGATTGTTGATGATTTAGAGGTTGTGGGTTTGGTGGAGTCAGATTTTGTGAGCAATCATCAAGTCATGCATGAAGGCTAAGAAGGAACTGACAATCTGAATACTGCTACACGCGCATAGAAAATCTAATCATAATCGGATTGAAGTATAGAAAGAGTATGAATTTCTCTATTGGCTATGGCAAGCTGACAATGTGAGGGAGTTCAACCTACACATGCATTTATCCCGTTAACCTTGTGGGACAACAAGATTTAGTTCTCACCAATATCCCAAACTATTTCATGAATAACCTCTATATTTTTTGGGTCTTCGTGGAGGAATAAATTCTAGCAGCCCCATTCTCCGTCACCGAGGATCGATTCAAGCAAGAACAAGTCGTCAAGAACCAACCATTTCAAATAATCATTGTGTCAGTTGGTCTTCCACCACATCCACCAATTATCCCAGGAGAGTAGTGCATATTTTAGATATAGCTCATATAAATAGCATGATATTTGTCACCTCCTTTGGGTGACACTAGACTAAAAACATATTCATAACAATTGTGCCCATTCATCTACCCTTGCACTTATCATATTCTCATGAATTGGTATTGATCCTTTTGAATAATTTCACCCGATCATCTATGTGGAGATCATGTCAACTCCTAGGCGCTTCTCCTTTTATATTTCTTTTTTTCTCTACCATCAAAGAAAATTATAGGGCCTAATTAGATGACCCAAATGACAAAAACGCTCTGAAAAATGTCATTTCTTGTTACGTGCCATTATTTACCAAAAAAGTAGATTTAAGTTGCATAATTGTTAAATTATAACGCAATACAAAGCTTTGGGTGACTAATTCGAACTGTGAATAGTAATATTATGTGACAGATGATTGTGGAAGTTAATTTGTTCATCATATTTCACCGATTTTTTATTTTTCTAAAATAACCACAAAAGTAAAGTATGTTTATTAGAATGGACATTTTGAAAAAAAAGTAAAAATCAATCAAAAGAGCTGCAAATTAAACAAAAAAGTAAAAAAAAATCTCAATATTTCTTCTCGTGTCCCTCGCCGGCAGGCGGCCTTAGTTCCACCATATCCGCTCCCATCACCTTTCCTTCTGCCACGCCATCGCCGTCCACATCTACACCAACTTCCACATCACTCTGACTAGTAGCATCATCATCAATGGCCGCCACTCCCAATTCCTCATCAGGAGCTCCAACCACCGTCTCCTTAATCTTCTGCCCCGTCTCCTTCACCGCCCCCCACGTCCCCTTCACCGTGTCCTTCGCCGTCTCCGCCGCCTTGCTCGTCCCCTCCTTCACCTTCTCCGCCACCGTCCTGGCGACATCCTCTGTTTTCTCCTTCAAACTCCACATACTCTCTTTCGCTTTGTCCTTCACGCTCTCCGCAGTCTCGGCTGCTTTATAAGTCCCTTCCTTCGCCTTCCCGGCCGCAGCATCTGCCATTTCTTTGGTCTTCTCCTTCGTCTCGAAAGCGTATTCTTTTGCCCTTTCCTTGGCGCTCTCCGCCGTCTCCGCTGCTCTATTCGTTCCCTGTTTCGCTTTGTCCGCAATTGTCTGGGCTGCGCTCTTCGCCTTCTCCTTTGCTTCCTGCTCGTACTCCATGTTTTTTATAGCATGGCTGCTCACGTGCGCCGACCCGTACTCTCGGTCCTTATTTATCCGGTTCTTGTTGTCATATCTGTTCTCTTCCGCCGCATGTTTACCCTGAAATTAATTCAGAACAAATTTGATCAATACATTTTTGACAATGAGGATTCGACTCGAGAGCACATTGGCCTGACTAACTAGCCTAATCCACATCTGTAAATGTTACCTAAGAGAATTTGGAGGCGAAGCAGACGCGGGAGACTTTCGGAGATAAATATCGACGAGAGAGTGACTGAGAGGATGGAGGAAAAGATCTGGAGAGGTTGAACATAACATTTTTTTCTATGGAAAATACTGCCATGTTTGCTTCCTCTGTTTTTCTTTCGTTCTCCACTAAATTTGGTCCGGATATCCTATCACCGCTTACTAGGGTTTGCATGTTATGACGAGATTAAGGAGAGTAGGTGGCAGCTATATGGCTTGACACGTGTGACTGTCAATTGGGGAGAGTTGAAATCCAATCCGTCGCCGAATGGTAAAACAAAATGAAGAAAACAAATGGAGTGAACGTAATCTTATAATGTATTAGCAATAATATAATTTAAATTTATTTTTATTGAAAATCAAACATAAAACTTCTGCTACCAGACCGTTTTAAGTAGTAATGGAGTGAGCAATTTAGCGGATGATTAACTGAATGAAATACCATAATAACACGGTAAAATTGAAAACAGTAAAAGTAAAAACAGTTGAAATAATAATACAGCTTTGGAGTTGCAGATTAGAACAGTTCGGAAATAATCATAAATTCACAACCCAATTTTATTCACTGTATCAGAGCAAGAATGGTAATAAATGGTGGAGGGATTTTACTGCTCCGACGGTTCAGTCAGGCAAAAATGCCAATCGGGGCACATTCTTCCGGAGCTCCGGTACGACTGCCTCCGAGGCTAGTTCCGGAAGTCCACCGTTTTCAGGTACTGACAAAAGTTCTTCTCTTTGCTTGCTATTACTCGCATATCCCTCTCAATTAACAAGTTCGTATTCAAATCCCTAGAATTTGATTGAATTGGGAATTGAGGGGTTCCGCTAAAGATTTGTTCTTTACGCTTTATGAGTTGATGGGTCTTTTTATTATTTAATCACATAAAAGTAGCTTCATTTGGTTGATTTGATTTTGGAAGCTTATACTCTTTTGAGGTTTGTTGTTAATTGGTGTCTCTCTTCCATGTTTAGCTTTGTGTGTGCAAATCTATGTGGCTTTGAAGCTTCAATGCATTAGATTTCTTAAGATAAATAGTTGGCGGAAGCTGTTATTTGCACTCCAAAAAAGTCATTCTGCACTTTTCTTGGGAAAGTCATATTTTTGGTTGCTAGCAGCCAACGGTTTAAACTTTCTATTAGTTTTGGTAAACCATGGTTACATTATAAAGTAGAGCATTGTCATGTAATTTGACAAACAAGTATCTTTTGTTAATGTTGCATAACTGAAACAAAAGTATGAATACAGGCTGCTCGTGCGAGTGACTATAAATTCGAGTATTTTTAGGACACTTAAAGAGCAATAATGCTTAGTTCTAATTGTACTATCATTAAAAAGAACAATTGAAATTCTGTAAAACAAGTAAATGTGGCTGGAAGTTATGCATGCATTGCAGTTGCAGATACAAGCAATACATATATCTAGGAGGAGAAGCTATCTTCCGCCATTCAAATTGTTCACATTGTTTGTTCATGATAAGTTGGTTTGGTGCTTTCCCCTGACTCATTTATATGTTCATTGGTTCCACATTGGTTTTGCTTAGCTTTCATGTAATCTCCTGCGAGTATCATATCTACGTATCCATCTGTACAAGGCATGACTACCTTAGTTCAGTAAAGGGAACTTATATTTGTGAAGGATTCCCTTGCCCATGTGCTTGAATTAAATTTTTTAATTTGAAAGTTCAAACAAGAATATTTAATGTTTATGTTTTCAGTTTTCAGTTGCTCAAATTGGATTGACTGCTAATGATATATTTAGGTTCTCGTATAGTTGTGTACGTAAACATTTCTAGCATTATACTTTTGGGACCGTCTTCTGAGAAAATTAACCAACAAAAGCTTCATTGCTCCAAAATTCTATAAATCACGTCATTTATGCACCTGCTCTTGGCCTTTATCATTTTCTTCAAATTTCAGGAATATGGTCTACATATATTTCCAGACTTTCTATAGAATTGGTGATAGCTAATACTTTGTCGTGGTTGCGTTAACAGTATTTGTCCACTGAATGTGGTAGGACTACATAGTATCTATTTGCAGGAGGATCAGTTATAGGTAGTCTTGTAATGGGTTAGATCTCTCAATATGACCCCATTTGCTTCTCTGGCGTTTCCGATCCTATTGTCCCTGGAGATTTTTACAAAATTGTCATGTTGGTCTAGATTTCTGTCTTTTGAAGATTTAATGTATTATTGTTGAATACTGTGTTGTGCTTGAATTCATGATCTAGAGCAAACAAAATATAGCACTGCACCGAATTAGCACACTCACCTATATTAGAATTTTGTCCGAAAATTACATCATGATTAGAAAAATATTGAATCCTTCTTTATTGTTCCTCCTCCCTAAAAGGAATTAAACCTCACTTCGTTCATACCTTATAAGAACTAATCTCTAACAGATAGTCTAAAACCTAATGATATCCTTCCTGTTAATTCACTTACTTGAAATAAATTACGAGGAGCGGACATAAATGATAATGGAGCTGTTCACACCCTTTTTAGCATCTCTCACACCCTTCTTTATTACTGGGCATCAGATTAGATAAATCAAACGGAAACAATGGACAAGAATAAACAGGGGTTGTAGGAGGAGAAAAATTGTGTGTATTTATCATTTCCCATGATAAACTGATTTACTTACCAATCTGTCTTTTCGACCATCAGTTCTTTCCACGTTGAACAGGTTAAGCGTTTTTCTCCGTGATTGACATCTATATAACCGCCTGGGGCAGGTGTTGGTTTGCATGCAGCTTCTCAAATTACTTTCTCACCTTTATATGAATCCACGTTGAATAGGTTGAGCGTTTTTCTCCGTGATCAACATGATAACATCTATAAAACTGTCTAGGGCAGGTGTTGGTTTGCATGCACCTTGTTGAATCTCTATGCATCCACGTTCCACAAGTCGAGCATTTTTCTGCATGATCAACGTCTATACAACCATCTGGGGCAGGTGTAATCACCTAAGCATGTTTGGTTTGCATGCATTTTTGTCGAGCCTCTTTATTACCTCTATAAAAATCCTAGTTATCCTACGGTCTCATCACAATTCAGTATTCAAGTTTTTTCTTCCCCGTTATTGCTATAAATCTGCTAAAGCTTCTTTCTTGTAGAAGCAGTTGAAGTTTTCACTATCCTGGTGATGAATATACGAGCAAATTGTTGTCATGGAGTTTCCTAGTCGATGTGATTACCACAGTTATTCTGTGGCCAACTCTGTAAGTACTAGGCAGCAATACAGCATTCATATGGCTTTTTTATGATACGGTTTCTAATTTTCAGCTTTGATATGATATATACATGAATTTCTTTTTTCAGCAGGTACCATGTGTGAATTTGTATAAATGGCTTAAGTTAGCAGGCCTCTGTTAGGATCTCCAGCTTGCTTATGTGCTGTTTGGATTACCTTCTATGCTTAAATTTTGTCAGTGATCCTGTTTAAAGTTTCCTTTCTATTACCTTATGAAGGGAGTCGGAGGATATCAAAATCGTACTCTAAAAAGGAAGCTCATGAAATAGCAAAATCTTAAGTTTAATTCGCTTCTAATTTTTTCCAAAAGCAAAGATAGTAACCTCGTTAGTGGATACAGATGCCAAACGCATGGGAATAGAGAAGAAAAATAATAATGCAAGGCACTATATATTCAATTGTTTTCTGTTGTCGAACAGATTATGTTTATGCAACCACGAAATTGCTAAGGAGATTTTTTTATTTTTTTTAATTTTTTTAATTTTTTTTTTTTTGATGTAGGATGGACTCAAAAGCAGCTTTGATTCTCGCCTTGGGATTGAAGAAATGACAAGCAAGCAAGACATGGAATCCAACTGTGAAGTTGAAGTGGTTCAGTGGACGACGAAAATGAAAACACAAGTTCCATTGAGCTCATCAGGTTGTGCTACCCCTTTTACTCACATTCCCAACATTATAACAATCGTTTACTCACATCCCTAACATTACGACCTCTAACCCTCTAACTAAAAAAAATCTTAATATAAAATTTTAAATACAACAACTTAAGAGGGGAAGTTCTGGGTTTGCTATTTCAGGGGAGGCCTTAATTTGCAATGTTGGGCTTCAGTCTGTCTCGTATGGCGTTTGTGGTACTTGTCGTACTACTCGCTGTGGGGTTCGGTTGCAAAGAGAGAAATCATCTCTGGAGATAGCAGTCCCTTTACTTCTTCCTTTTATAACGTTTATAAGCTAACACTGACAGGCCAATCCACCTCCACCAGTTGCTCTTGGGATGCTGGCTTTAGAGAGAGAAAGGGTGTGAGTCTTGAGAGTGAGAGAGGCAAAGGAGCGAGAAAATGTGGTTTGGCAGAAGGCAATGACTGTATGTGGTAGCCCTGGTTTTCCATGGCGTTCTGTGCGAGAAAAGGATGGAGGAGTATGGCTCCACATATGTCCATACTGTCATAGCCCTAGTCTGCCAGATTTGAACTAAAAGAGGCACCAGAATATGTCACTCTCTTCTGCATCCTCTCTAACTCTCCCTTCTCTCTTCCTTTCTCTGATTCTGTTCTCTTTTTACACACTGGTCAGATGGCTATTCCAAAACCACCAGCCTCCGGCCACTTGTCATTCGTTCCTCACCTCGTCAAACTTTCCACAACACTGCCAATGTACTCTCTCTTTCTTTCAACCCAATTTCTTCAATCTCTGGCATTCCTCCTCAGCCTTTTCTTTAATTTCTTTTATCCTCTTTTCGTTCCCTCACGTTCTTTACCCCACTCCTCTGCACCCCCTTACGTGTTCTTCTCGCTTTGGCCACACCTGTGCTCTCACCACTGGCAGCATCACAAGTTTACCAGCTAGACCATGGCCTGCAGCTTATACAACCCCACCCTCACCAACACAAAGATTTAACCAGCCCCTACCTCTCTGAAGATCATCGCTATCAACAAATGTTCTGTGTTCATAGACAATGGAAAACTTCCATCCACCTTCTGTCCCCTCTACAACGACCATAACCTCTACTCACCAGACAAATAATTCGCAGTCCTCCACTTGTGAACCAATGAGCTGTTTGCCTTCAACTACTTATAGTCCTTCAGTCACTCAGTACAGGTATTACCCGGCACTCCTGTACGCAAGAAATTATTACCCGTACCATCAGGCGGGTCTCCCCATGTATCCATTCCTGGGCGGCGCCCAACCGAATATGATTCTATCCAGAGAACAGGCCAGCCTAGACCGATCCAGATGGATATTGGATGCCCTTATGTCTAAGTCTGCAAGAAACGAGAGAAAGATATCAAGACAGAGGAGTCTCAGTTTGAGCAGAAACGCAGCCAATACTGCTGTTTCCTCTACTTGTTCTCCCCCAGTGAGCAGGCATCCTCCATTTCATGGGAATCATGATGATGATACTTGTGGAATCATTTCCACTTCATCATCTGGTAATGGTGCTGATTTGCAGAACCCCAAAGAACAGCTCTACCCGTTCTGCACGCTGGATAACAAGGTATGGATTGATCTTTTGTCTTCTCAAATCTGAATTTCAAATGAGTTTTTCTTTAAACTATTATTTCCGTGTATTCTTATTTACAGAAACTGAGACTGCTGTTTAACAAGGAGTTGAAGAATAGTGATGTTGGACCTTTGGGCAGGATTATAGTGCCGAAGGTGAGGTCTTTGTTTGTTTTGGTACTTTCTGTTCCTTTTACGTCTTTTTGTTTTTCCTTTACTGAGAAACGGCGACGGAAGAGAAGAACTAAAAAGGCGGACCAACCAACTTCTTACTTTGATGTCTTTGACTTTTATTGACTACTGCAAAATGTTTCTGATTTAGACTGCCTAGTCAAAAATCCCTTCCTCCTTTCTAAGTTTTTGCACCTACATTTACTCTTTACATGTTTTCTCCTCATTCACAGAAAGAAGCCGAAAATAACCTTCCAATGCTCTCCGAAAAAGAAGGCATCCAGCTGACTGTCAGAGATGTACATTCCGACCAGCATTGGGAGTTCAAATACAAGTAAGCGTACAGACAATACTATTAATTTTATATTTTAATGCCAAACCATCTGTGCAAGAGTTTTCTGCCAATTAATTAAAGCCATTTTTTTCTGCTTGGTTAATTTTACACAGGCACTGGTCAAATAACAGAAGCAGAATGTATGTGTTCGAATATACAGGTAAAAAGTAAAAACCGATGGAATTGCTCTTAATGTTCATTGACAAACACACGATATGTCATGTTTACTGAGTATCCTTATTTTCAATGTAACAGGCGCTTTTGTTAGGCAAAAAAGGCTGGAGGCGGGAGATTGCATTTATCTTTATGAGGATGAATGCAAGAACATTGTGAGTCCTCTTTTCGTCCTTAATTAATACAGAATCTGTTGCAAATTAAAGTAGGATTTTGAAAGTTGAATACAAATTGAAGAGTCTGAACTGCATGCCTTGTGACAATAACTTTTTACGTTATGATGACGATATCCTCTGGAGGATAGTGTGAAGGTACATAATAAGGTGCATGTATGGATAGAATAGGATGACCATTGATGAGCGCCTAGTAGATTATGCGTTGTAAAGCACTGGTGTAGCATGAGTATTTTGCACATTGAACCGAGCGTTCAGAAACAGCTCTAATTAGTTGGCAGGAAGACTGAAATAGGAGTTTTAGGCTTGGATTATGTGTAGAATTCAGTTCAGTGGGCCATAATCCCCTGAAAATAATAATTGTCCCAAATGAGAAAATCTGGAGTTCACGGAAAGACCATTAATACGGAGTCATATCTTACACAGATTTTGAACTGTCATTGTTTTCTGTATTTTAAATTCTGCATTGTTGGACATAGATTTCAGTTTGTGCATAATTAGACTGTTTTGCTTCTCTTAATATGATGTTATCTTAACTAAGCTGCTTTTTTCGTCCATGCGAGTAAACAGTACATCTACGTAGAAAAGGTGCCAAGACCAGCGCGTGTAGCTGAGCCCTCCTCTTCTCAACAGCGTAATACTACGACTAACCATACAGACCAAACCGCCAACATCAACACTAGCCTCGAGGCCAACAATACCGACAACAGAAAAACTAACACCAATCTCAAGGCCGACAACACCAATGACAAAACTCCCAACACCGATGCTAAAACCCATAGAAGTAACCCCTATGTGGCCTCAAACTTGTTTTCACCTTCACCTTCCCCTTCACCATTTACCTATGTAGCTGGCTACGAAGAAGACGAATTATCTCTAGAACTACTTATGGAACAACTTAAGCAAGAGCAAGAAGCTAACGTTTTCGCGGATGCTTTGTCTGTGATCTCTGCTTCTTCATCAGCCTATATGGAACATGAGGAAGCTACTACTTTGTCCAACAACATCGCTGATTGCCATATGGAGACATCTACCAAACCACCGTCCACATTGTCTGCAGGAATCGATCCTTCATCGTCATCATCTTCACAGAGTAGAGCAATGGTGAGGATGGTAAATGATGATCAGCCTGAGTTCGATGACTGCTACAAAGGCCTTGGGACGCTCCCAGAAGTCGACCACTACAAGTATATGTGACTATCGCCTCTTCGATCGCAACGGGGCCGCAGCTGACGACAAGAGAACTGAATGGTTGAGTACTTTATCTCTGGCACAGGATATTGTCAATTGTTTCATGTGCTTCAGAAGATATATTGGAAAAAAAAAAATTATTGATGTGATGTTAATTTTTATGTTCTGATGTCAATTTCATTCCCAATGAAATCAAATTTAGTTTTACTTGCTTTAACACTTTAAAAATCTCATTTTAACATTCGAAATTTTTTATATTTAGAAAGAAAAACTTACTTGCAAATGATTTTTAAAGTGCTCGAGAACAATTTCATTAAACTAATCTAAATTATTGAGACGAAAATTCAAGCTTCTGCCTTTCGGGGGATAAGTCTCTCTGATCCAAAATCCCCACTGTACTCCAACCCCTCACTTCTCCTCCCGCCATGGCCATTTCCACAACCTCCTCCTCTCTCTCCACTCTCTCTTCCCTCTCTCTCCACCCTTCTCCCCGCCTCTCCCTCCTCCCATTCACCGCCGCAGCCACCCCCGCAACCAAACCCAGGAAACCCATTTCCCTCTTCCTCTCCTCTTCCCGACCCACCACAGTTATCTTCAATGCCGCCGCTTCCGACGTCGAGACCTCCTTCTTTGACAACGAGGACCCCGAATTCGACGGCGTGTTCGAGCCCCCGGAGGCCCCCGAAAACTTCGTCCCCCCGCCTTCCTTCGATGAGGATTCGACCGAGACCGAGGACGAAATCGCCGCCGCGTACGAGGAGCTGTACGGCCCGGCGTACAGCGGCGTGACCATGCTGGGGAACGACATTTACGTGATGGACTCGAAGGTGAAAAAGCTTGGGGCTTTTGGGAAGCTGAAGAAGGAGAAGATTAGAGATGGGTTCGAGGAGAGGGTGGTGCAGGTGAGGAGGGTGACGAAGGTGGTGAAAGGAGGGAAGCAGCTGCATTTTCGGGCGATTGTGGTGGTTGGCGACAAGCAGGGCAATGTGGGTGTTGGCGTCGGGAAGGCCAAGGAGGTTATCGGTGCGGTGCAGAAGTCTGCGGTGAATGCTAGAAGGAACATTATCAGTGTGCCCATGACCAAGTACCTGACTTTTCCTCACAGGTATTGCCATTTCGATTTCTGGGTTCTTTCGATTTATTTTTGTTTGAATTTTGCTTGAATTGTTTGTGTTTGATCTTTTGGTTGTGTGGGAAATACTGCATTTTATGTGGAATTGAATGTCATTGCATTTCGGGCTATATTTGGCTATCTGCGTATTTGTGGTCAATTCTGTATTTCAGTTGGGTTTATTTCAATGACGTTGTGTCAGAATTGTGTGAAAAATGATACTTTTGGTCATTTGATGGTGTGGAAAGTTCTACATATAGGAATTCATAGGAACTGAAATCGAATGTAACTGCAAATTCTTAGAATTGAGTATAGACTGCATATCAGTGTGTGAAATATTTGAGACAGGATGGTGATTGGATAAACTTGGAGTCTGAGGTCTGAGACAATATGGGGAGTTGAAATTGGTTGTGAGTGTGGTTTGATCACATTGTGTGCTTGCTAAACTTGAACTAGTATGTGTTCTCCGAGTCTTATGGTTGATATTCGGTGAGTCACTCAAGTGTCGTTTACACTTGAAGTAGTCTGTTCACCATACATTTTCTTGTGAGGTTAATTTAGACTACTAGCAATATTGTCATTACACTGGGCGAGTCCAAATTAAATGTGCATAACTTTGTTCAATTCAAACAGAAGTTGATCCAGTGTTTTTGAGAGCAAGGATAATATATATTGTTTGGTTTGTGTGGTTCCGAGAAGAAGCATTATATGATTCAGCCCAAAAGGGTTTCGCTCATCTTGTTTTTGGTCTTAACAAGTTAAGTAAGCTCTCTCCGATTGAGAGAAACAAACTATAATGAGCTTTGTGTGATTGTTGATGGAACACGTTAGGGAGCAAAAGGTTGTTTTCGTTCTTTTCTTTGATAGGGACTGTTTATATTCTTATCATGGTCCGAAAATTGAATGCAGTTAATGACGATCGGACAGAAGCGATTGCCTTCCTATTCTTCAAATTTTTGCATCTCCTATTTTGTTGACTCTAATAAATCGCAGATCCGAGGGAGATTATGGAGCAGCAAAGGTGATGCTTAGGCCTGCTTCGCCTGGTACTGGAGTCATTGCCGGAGGGTCAGTGAGAATAGTTCTCGAAATGGCAGGTGTCGAAAATGCTCTTGGGAAGCAACTTGGAAGTAAGAATGCTCTCAACAATGCTAGAGCCACTGTGGTTGCAGTACAGAAAATGAGGCAGTTCCGTGATGTCGCTCGTGAGCGTGGTATCCCGATGGAAGAGCTTTGGAAGTGATTGAAAAGAACTAAGGAAAAGCATTTATTCTGCCTTGTAGATTTTATTAAATCAAAATTCTTGTAGTGCAGGCTTCTTGTGTCGCAAACTTGCAAGAGCACAGCCCACACCTCCCTTCCTTTTTTTCGTTTTCCCCCCTCCCTCCCTCCCTCCCTCCCTTCCTTTTTTTCGTTTTCAATGAAGCTTTTGATGTTTCTAAACTTGGTGTAGGCTTATCATGTTTCCGGAGAATCTCCAATACCACGTTGCATTCAATGTGAAATGAACGGGTGAGACTAAAGGAATTGATAATTATACCTTCATACAGAGATGCGACTAGAGAAAGATTCATACCCCAAAGCTTGCATATTATTAACGTGTGGTTAAATGTGGCGAATTGCTTAAAAATAAATTTTACGATGGTTTTTGTAGAAAGTTCTAAAATTGATCGAATACCTTTGACTACTGTTTTTCAATAGAGGTGTTAGCGGGTTAAATAATTAATTGTTAGGAGAAGGAGAACCGGGTGGGGGAGTTGATCCAGCAGTAGAATATATAGGCATGATTTCTTTCCAGTGAGGTAAGTCGTCATCTAAAAGAAAATTTAGCACGACATTAACATGCGCCACTTAGCGATCATTGCCTTGATTGCCCCTCCAAATTACTTGTTCGTGAGACCAAAAAGAGAAATTTTGGGGTCCAAACATTAGACCCCGTCAGTAATACAACACCACACCCAAGAAACCAACCGTGCCCACCCAAACCACCACCACCCCCTCCCCACCCAATTTCAAGGCCCACCAAACTCCTCTGGTCTCACTACTCTCCCTTTGGTCGCTGTCCAACCATTGGACAAAGAATCGCTCGACCAAAAGGGGCTGAGTGAGGCCAATATGCAAGAGGGATTAGCGAGATTGTTTGATCGTAGAGTAAGGTGGCACGGCCAGCCGCACCTAGAATTTCCCCCTTTTTGCCGTACACTATTCGTTTAGTGCAAATATTGTGCTAGCCAATTGGATTGGTAAGTGTAAGTAAAAGCTCCATAGTTATTTGAGGTATGTCTTCCTCTTATAGCAAGTTTACCTAACATGGAAAATTCAAAATTGTACGGATTCCGGGACAAAGCTGCATCCTATTCAAGGTCAAGTTTTGCCAACCTAAGCCAATCCGTTACTAAATCAATCATAAAATAAAAAACTAGAACACTATGCCAAAACTAAAGCAATAAAATGGACATATTCCACCACCAAACATTGTGAAGCGTTCGGTGGTGCTAAACCTAGTTATTCACAATTCTGAGAATGGTCGTTTCCCTGTTGAGCCCACGGAGTAGGCTTATTCAATGGGCTCAACACTTGGAAAAATAACTCGGTAAACTTTTCTTGTTTTTTTTTTTTTTTTCTAAAACAAAGGAAAGAAAATTGATATCTTTTGGTAAAAACTAGTAAAATTGTAACACCATGTGGCAGTCTACATAAATTTCTCCAAGAAAGCCACCAGAAAGATCAACCTACTATGTTAAATCCCACTATATATTCGTTGCCTTTATGCCTCACATAGTCTATTCCTTTCCTTACATAAAGATAATGATGACACAAATGGAGAAGCAACGCTAGGCATCTATTAATCTTAAAAGAATAAAAACAGAAAGTAAAGGGAAAGCATCCTTATCGGAATAAACGAAAGCCAATGCTGGAGGACGGTATATATACCGATCTCTAGACATTGTGATCCCAACACCATCAGAGAGATGAGGTTCTTGTTCCAGTTCCCGTGTTGCTCGTGTTTCTGCTTCGTCAAGCCCAAAACAAGCAAACACAAGGAGAAAGAGGCCAAGACTGACTGAAAGATGCAACTCCTCTCTTCGATATCTCTCGTGAAACAGTGCAGAACTCTTCAGCAACCTGCTTGCTGTTCTGACAACCTTGTTGTCTTCTCATGCCTCTCGAAATGATTGTATCACAACTGTAATTGTCTTTGAATGAAGTATAAGATGCCCTTTTAAAGGGATTTCTCCTCCTTTTTCACAACGCCTTCTCTATTCTCCTTTTTATCAAATGGCGCTAAGCCCATCTCACGGATTTGATGTTCAACAGAAACCAAACCAGTCTGCGCAAGAAACCTGCAGCATAAAATCAATCCACAATTCAAGAAGGATCCATGAAATAATAAATTCTAGCAAGTCATGCAAATTTTAACCTCCACACTAACGGATTTCAAACAAAATGACAAAATACATGCCTCAAAAATCTTAAGTTTGGACTGCTTGTGCTTTTTCTTTACTCGTTCTACTTTAAACCCACAAATGAGAAAAAGTGTACCAAACACCACCACCTCAGAAACATTGAAACACAACTTAATAAAATGTAAAGACTCATCAAATCTATCTTATGTCGTAGAATATATAAAATTGTCTGCAAAGTTTAGCCCTGTGCTGGCTTGTACAGAGTACCCTTAGCTTTGCCCCTAATTCCATCGGGATATGTATAACAAGTGCCCATAGTTCCAACCCCTGCTCCAAAAATATAATTTAGCCCTCTCAAACCTCCCTCAAAACAATCTTTCTGTCGGTTGTATCAAAAACATTGAAAATTAAGGACCTGCCTCGAGTAGAAAAAAAGGTTGGACACGCTAACTGATACTACAAGTATAAACTATAAGGGCTAAAAAAGATGAGAGAGTAGCAGCTCATATATCAAGCAAGTTTTCCCCCTCCGTGTATTACAACAACTTACTATGCCTTAAAATCAAGGCACGCAATCTAATAACATGACAAAGTAACCACTATTGTTGACCGATTAGCAAGCACAAATCCATTTCTGGGGCATTCACAAAGTAACTTAATATGTTCAAACACCAGCACAACTCATCAAACAGGAAGTATAGGTTGCAATGTGAGCTATAGCATACACATAAGGTAGCAATTGGAGTTAAAAATACGCTGATGAAATTGGTAAGATTCGAAATCACGGTGACTAAATGTGATTTTGAGCCAAAACACAGCGACCAAAACCGTGTTGTACACTTACAAACAGTTATCAACAACACACACTAATTCCATTACATACCCAATAACACAAAGGCAAAAAATTACTCAAAAAATAAAGCACATTGATCCAAAAAAAGCATAAAAATTAAACAAAAGAGGAACCACATTCATTCACCCACATCCAGATTTACCAAACTGCTAAACTTAAAGGGAAAAAGTAAATTGTGGGTAATTTACTCGAGATACATATTCAATGAACTTACCAGCTAAGAAGCAGGAAGAGGGTCGCAGTGATAAGAACAAGGAACGCAACGTGAAAAACCAACCAAGAGTCACTGGAAGAGAATGCCAAACCCAGCATCACAGTAAGGCACACACCCAGCATCACAAACGCAAATCTCAGCGTCGTCCATGTCGGACCCTGCAAAATTCAATCACCCCCCAAAAAAAGAAGCAAACTTTCGATTACCCCTTTTCATTTTTGGCAAGAACTGTTCGTAATCGTAGTAAATACGGAAGCGTACAGAAAGAAGGGGGAAAGTGCGCGTACGTTAACGCCGGGAGCTAGAGCGCCGAGAAAGACTGCGTTCGCCGACGATATTGGTTCGGGTTCTTGTTGCCTTTCGGCCATCGGGGTTTGGATCTGCGACTGCCGACTGGCGAGCTGAGAGGATCTGAGTGCAGGGGAGGTGTGGGAAAGCTGGAGCGGTGACCTTTAACTGGTGGGAGAAAAAGAAAACTTTTTATTATTTGTGCTTGTATTGAAGTGGAAGAATGCGTCTGTTGTGTGACCGTCTTATGATTGAAGAATTTTTTTTTATAGGACTGTAATAAGGTCAATAATATTTTATGGCACGGAATGTTGGGCGGTAAAGTATTAACATGTATATAAAATGGGTGTAGCAGAGATGAAAATGTTTAATTGGATGTGTGGGCACACGAAAAATGATAAGATTAGGAATGAGGATATCTGAGGTAAAGTAGAAGTAGCCGAAATTGAGGGACATATGAGAGAAAATCAGTTACGGTGGCTTGGACATGTGAAACGAATGCCTACTGACGCTCCAGTTAGAAGATGCAATTACGGGACAAAGATTCAGGGCCGAAAGGGTAAAGGAAGACGTATGAAGACTTTGAAAGAGACTAAGAAATGACTTAAGAGTACTTGAATCTAACGGAAGACGTGATACAAAACCGAGTGCAATGACATTCTAAGATTCATATAACCATCCCCCACTTAGTAAGAAAAAGCTTTATTGTTGTTGTTTGGATTGAACGGTATTTTCTTGGAAAATTTTAAGAGACAAATGGTAGATATCCAAGTTCTTAGGTATAAAATTTTAAGAGACAAATGACGTTATACCGCACTGACAGAAAGTAATAATACTTATGCATAAGTTTGATCCCTTCTTATCCCCTTCCTCTTAGCATTTAACAATTTAATCCATTGACGCTATTTGTCAAAAAAAAAAAAAAAATGAGTTTTTAGATATACAAAAGTTAGTCTTCATCACATTGTGGACTGCAGGAGGATTTCACAATTTCATCTGCTTGCGTATATACAAAAATGCAGACATGGATATTTCAAGACTATCGTATCAACTTTTACGTGTTAAAGTCTCTCAATTGTCCATATAACTAGGACCTCTGGCAGCAGGATCATGCTGCAGTTTCCTTTCTTTCTCCTTAAGGTACTGCAGAAGCGGCTGCTGCTCGTTTCTTACATCCGTCACAGCGCCACACCCGTAGGGGATTGGTCTTTGGTAGCCAGGAAAAGGCGGATTCAATGGCAGGTTGTTCATCTGCATTGGCGGATTAGAAGCCGCGTGATGTCCCCATCGGTTGAAATGATTTAACCTGGAAGCATCATAATCGTATAAGTTTCCGGGGTTACTGGGCGGATACAGAGAATTTGGCCATGCATGGTGGCCAAGGTTGAGACTCTCTCTGTACTGACGGAGCCATTCTGATGAAGTCATTCGATGCCAAGGTGGGTACTTATCCATGAAATTTAGAATGCCGGAACTGTAATCAGGTAGTGCTTGAGCTGCAGTCCAGTTTGCATAGCTGCCTGCCTGTGAATGTGTCGCGTTAGCGTCACAGAGATTATCTGTCATGCTGATCCCCACAGAGCTTTTGCAGTCGCTGAAACTAGATTCGGTTCCACCATCAAACCAAACAGCATCATCTGGCAATAGAGGAGCAGAAGGCACAGGAGTTGTATAAGTAGAGGAAGAGGAATGAGTGCTCAAAATTTCGTGACTACTGATAGAATATTCATTTTCATTGATGGACAGACCATCCAGATATTCCGAAGCTATTTCCTCAATGGGGCTCAAGCTCGAGCCACATTTACTTATTTTGCTTGTGCTTTTCTCGGTATTACTGTTCAAATTTCCTACATCCAGGACCCAAGCATTAAGAGAGGGAGGCCCGGCTGTGATTGGAGTTTCCAAAAATGGCTGTTCCTTCACAGAAGGCTCCTGCTGTTTAAATGGCATGTTGCGCCGAAAATTAGTGATATCAGCATGAAAAGATAAGGGATCAGTCTTGGCCTGGTTTTGCGCTATAAGAAGTGATGTGGCACGGCGCAAGCACTCATCAGAAGTTACACTTTGATCCGCCATATCTTTCGTAGGGTATGGATCCTTTATAGTAGAGGAAATCTTGAGTGGTGCTGAGTTGTGTCTTGTAAGAGGCCTGAAGAGAATAACTTCTTCCTCTTCTGCGTCAACAGATTGTCCGTTAGAACTCAGATTTTCCCCAGCAATCATCTGTTTCCTGCATTCTTTCAGCGGTTCGTGGATATGAAGACTAGGCATTTTCAGTTTACCATCAGAGTTGTTGGACTCGAATCCTCCCAGTTCTTTCCCGTCTGCATACTCATTCGACTCTGCCATATAGACTTTGGAAAATTTTCTTCGAGATTTGTCATAGACAATCCACTTTTGAGAACCAGTTGATCTGTCTGCAATTTTAATTGCAGCCTTGATGATTCTCTGAGCACGACAATAATTTCCGCTGTCATAATTGTCAATATGTTCCGGATGATATGAGAAATCTAGTGATGCATGAACACAATCTACCGGTGCAAATCCCCTCAGCTCATAGTCTTCCCACAGAGGAGTACCTTCTGGATACTTGGCCTCATCCTCATTGAGGTTGAATTGCTTCAGAAGATCAATGAATGCACCAAAAAAGTAAGACATCGCACTTCTGCATTTTTCATCGACCCCATACATTTCTGCTCCATCAAGCACGACGACTAGCCACTCCACAAAAACAAGCACAGCTGGTAGAAGGGGGCAAGTCCCTACTGCACCAGCCTCTGAACATCTTTCAACGAACCGCCCCATGAAAATGAATGCTGCAGTCAGTGCCAATTGTGTCAGTTCCTTCTGCTGGATATCGATTTTGTCAGTTGATCCTTTAATTTCCGGGGTCTTGATTAGATTCTGTGCAGTAAAGACTAGTACAGAAACAACTTGGAGTGCTCGAAAAGGGCCTCTTCTAACTGAATCCATACGGTGATATGGCTCCAATGCAACTTTTAGCTCTGTATCTTCTAGTGCCATCAGTGCATCAAACTCTCTCATAGTAGACGCAAAAGCACAGGGGAATTCATCCACACTGCCCACATACAAAATTCCATAGAGAACGTCAGAACATAAGCAACAAAGAATTTGATATGTAAATAAAGAATTGGAAACACAAGCATAAATCAAATGCAAGTAGTTCCAATGATCCAACATTAAATGGCCTTGATTACAATCTTCGTCGAAACATCACTTTGCTCAAGCAATGTGAAGCAAGTTAACAACCTAAGTAACAATGTAAGCTCAAGTTAAAGATCTATTCGGTTTTACAATCTTAGCTGCTATGGATTGTGAAACCGAATAGAATTAAATGAAGACGATCACAATGACAAGATAAGCGATTACACAATGACATTGTAACAACAAAATGAGGACGATCACAACTCTAACAAAAGATGCACCATCCAAATTCAACAGTTACATGTAGCAACACTCCATAGTGGTTAAGTGAGTACCTTGATTTAATGTGAAAGAAACTTAACATTCCAATAATAAGAGACCATAACTTTGTATCATCGCTCGACTGTGAAATAGTCTGAACACCGGTTCTTTCAGACGGGTTTAAGAAATTAAAGTGGGCCTCGCTTGAAAGAGAATATACATGAGATGACCTGCTCTGCAAGATCGTAAAAAGAAAATGAGAACTGTGAAGTATGAATATCAGAAGGATATGACATTAGTGACTAAAAACAATAGATGTTTCTGTAATTTGTCAGATTTTACCCTTTCAAACAGTAGGATAAGGTTACCCCGGGCATCAGGGAAAGGTTCTTTAACAGCTAAACTTCTTATACAGTGGTACAAAGCGAGGAACTCGTCACCAATATACGTTGCCAATACAGCCAACTGCAAACAAACCCACATGTAACTTTTAACTGAGTATTGTTTAAATAACACATGCAGATATCATAAAGAAATTTAGGTCTTGCAACCAAAATCTTCAGGGAAATAGTAATCTACCTGATTGTGGGGGTTTCCACTATCTGACCAAGTTGCTGCCGCTTCCAAGTAGTGAGTGGCCGCAACTGACCAATTTCGGGTTTGCACATCAGGCTTTTCATATTGTTCACTGTATCTAGCCAGATCCCCGAGACACACCAAAAAGCGATGGCACAAAAATTGGCACTTCTGCATCTTTTTCTGCTCTGCGAAAGTAAGGTCGCCGCCTCCCTTTCTATTTATCACAGACTCTTCTGGGAGCCTCTTACGTTTACTTATCTTCCCAATCATATTCTTGTAGAATTCAATTGCTTCTGATAGAAAGAGTTTAAACCCTTCTATATGAATATCATTTCGTAGCACCACCATATTTTTGCTTTCTGCATTCACTGAGCTTCCTTTTATTCTTTTGCGAAACTCATCAATATGCTTGTAGTGAAGCTTCCACAAAGAATATTCAATGTCTTGAAATTCCAACTGCTCATGATCACTCAATATGAGATTCTCATAACTAGATCGCACTTCGCAGTACAAGTCCTGGACCTCAGAGTTCAAGAGTCCTTTGGAATGGACCACACCCCACAACTGGTTTTCTTTGGTTGCAACCTGAAAGGTGAAAAGTTTCAACATTTTAGAGACTCACAGAGAAAATTCGAACTACAATCATCTCTGAACTTTGAGTCGGTATTAAGTAGTACCAAATGTGGCTGCAGAATTACCTCAATCAAAAACTTGGGTCTATCTCTCTGATCTTTGAGGGGCAAAGGTGAAATCGCCTTCATGTTTAACGGGAAAAACTTCTTCAGCACTTCTTTATCTCCTTTGTGCACGCTGCAATATGCTTATGGCATAACACATCTGTTGGTGAACATCACAAATTAGTGCCCTTTGCAGTTGCAAAACAATGGAAAATCACTTGATTCTTGCAAAAGGCAAGAAAAAAAATCAAAGTATGAGGAGCATTTGCCACAGGAAGTACCAGATTACAAGAAAATCGTGTTTACAACTATATCTTGAGCATAATTGGACAACTAAAGGTGGGAATAAAAACCCTAAACTGAGCCGAAATCGAAAACCACTAACCAATTGCATGGAAATTTAGGGAGGGATAGATTCCTAATCTGGTAAGTAATCAAAAGTTGAAGTGAAATCCACTAAATTTCCAAAATATCAATTCCCAAAAGAGAAAAAAAGGAAAGAAAGTAGACCTGCTATTGACTTTTAGGGTTTTAGCCACCCAGAAGATAATGATCATCATCATGCAACCAATGAACGTGGAAACTGGCCTCCAAGCAACAATTTGTCCAACCCTAACTCTGTTCTAACTTCTTTAATCATGTTCAATTGGTCAATTAACTGATAATTAAATATCAAATTCAGAGCAGAAAACAGCAAATGTAAAACAAAAACAGAAATTATGCAATAAATCCTTGTAAAATTCAGCAAAACAAAGTTCAAGAAACAAACTTTTCAACTTAAAATGTTGAAAAGGAAGAGAATTGCACCTCCTGAGAAAACAAACAAACAAACTCTGCAGTTAAGAAACCAGCAGCCAAAGTTTGAGTCTTTAACTGATGCTGCAGAACCCACCAAACAGAAAAGCTAACAAATGGAAGGGGAGAGAGTGAGAGAGAGAGAGAGAACCAAAGTTTGTCTTTAACTGATGCTGCAGAAAAGCTCAGAAATGGAAGGAGAGAGAGAGGGAGAGAGAGAGCCAAAGTTTGAGTCTTTAACCGACGCTGCAAAACCCACCAAGCAGAAAAGCTCACAAATGGAAGGGGAGAGAGAGAGGGAGAGAGAGAGCCAAAGTTTGAGTCTTTAACCGACGCTGCAAAACCCACCAAGCAGAAAAGCTCACAAATGGAAGGGGGGAGAGAGAGAGAAAGAGAGAGAGCCAAAGTTTGAGTCTTTAACCGACGCTGCAAAACCCACCAAGCAGAAAAGCTCACAAATGGAAGGGGGGGGGGGAGAGAGAGAGAGAGAGAGAGAGAGAGAGGAGAGGAGAATTAGGGGCTTCCAACTGTAGAGACGAGAGGTTCAGTTTGGAAGAGAGAGAGGAGAATTGGGGGCTTCCAACTGTAGACACTAGGTTCAGTTTGTAAGGGGGGGAGAGAGAGAGAGAGAGGAGAATTGGGGGCTTCCAACTGTAGAGACTAGGTTCAGTTTGCAATGGGGGAGAGAGAGAGAGAGAGAGAGAGAGAGAGAAGAGGAGAATTGGGGGCTTCCAACCGTAGAGACTAGGTTCAGTCTGGAAGGGGAGAGAGAGAGAGACAGAGAGGAGAATTGGGGGCTTCCAGTCCAACTGTAGAGACAAGAGGTTCAGTTGTGAAACAGACAAAGTAAAAGGTGGCTGATGATGATGAGACTCATCAGAACAAGTCTGCTGTCCGTTATCAGCTATCTTTCTTACCCGATTTTAACTTATTTTATTTTTCATTTTCCAAATTCTTTCGTCTTTAATTTGTAATAAAATAATTGATTATCCAATATTAGAATGTGGAAAATAAGATAAAGTGGCTTATCATCATGTGACTCATGTCCAAGCATCAACCTTCACCGGACTAAATTTAGAGAGGATGACTTGTAGTTCAAGCCAAGGTAGTAAAAGTCCAACTTGTTCATATGATTAATATGGTACATTGTTGTGAAACACCATCTTTTTTATATCAAGACAGAATTGCATTTGCATTCATAATTTAGGGAGTATATCTAATATCAAGAAAGTAATGTATAATTTTTTTTAAGGAACCGTTTAATTAAGAAAAGTGCTTAAAAGATTGATATCGAATTTTTTGCGATGAATCCTTTGATGAATATTATTTTCTTTGGGAATGATAGTAACCTTCTCGTTTTATCTTCTCGATTCTCCTTCTCATCCTACAATGTGAAATGACAATTTGAACCGTCTACTATTTAGGTCATTTTTTAAAGATCACTCCTGCAAAAAATTAGCTAACTCTAAAATTGTTTAATCATTTAATAGTTGTACACTAGATAAACGAATCATATTTCTCACTTAAACACTAAAATTTTGTCGAGGCTAATTGAACGGTTAAACGATTTCTTTTCTTTTCTTTTTTTTTTTTTTTTTTTTTTGGCAAAGTTGATCTTTAAAGTGTGATCTAGAAATTAAACAATTCAGATCATAAAGTAACTTAGTAGAATGATAAGAAAAGCCAAGAAGGTAAAACGAAAAAGTTCAAGCTAGACGGTTCTTAGTATCTCCTAATTTTCTTCTTTAATCCATCAACATATTTAATGTTTTTTCATACACTAATCATTTGAGTTATGGGTTAGTGGCACACGTGTACGCAATGAAGTGGCTGTAGTGTCCCTGGTAGATAGGGTAGTTTGGGGCTAGTGTGTTTTTGTCTTGTGCCAATCACAAATGCTTGCATGAGCTTAGTCATAGATTCATAAATAGACCCCTACTTAAATTGAGACGAAAATGCCTTTGTAAATTTTTTCGGTTTCAGAAATGTGAACTATCTTGACAAATTTATTATTATTTTATAAAAAATCTTCTTAGTTAACGTTCATTCTCTATTTTGTTAGAGAAGATTTTAAGTTAGAACTCACGACAAACAACAATTGTTAAATAGATGCACTAGTTTCGCACATTCGTCATCATTTAATTAAGTTTATGACTTGAGTTTTCACTTGTCCAATAAGAAAAACCAGTGCACTCGTTCATCGTTATTTGTATGATTGCTTCAAACGTGATAGAATGGGTGCACTTGCTTTGATGCTGTACAAATGGCACGTTATGCACACCAAGAGAAGCTTCCGTCCGCAGAGAGTCGTATACGCATGGAGAACACAGGGCAACATGACTAATGGCTCCCACAGGTAAGACCATTTTTTGACGTTAAGATCATAGTGATAAGGCGATCTTAGCCGTCAATTTAATAAACATTATTCTGTTTGACTTTGAAAAATAAAAACAAGCAATATGATGAGTGTATATGGCCACGTCATCAACGTGGGTCTACGTGGTTGTTGTTAGGTTGCTGATTAGGACCCCCTTAAGCAAAATTTTCAACCTTGATCAATTAGCATTATATGAATTTGGTGAGCTGCAAAACCTGGAAGCAATGAATGTAGATCTTCATTCTCCGAGACATCGATGGAACCCTTGAGTAGCAGTTGCAAACAACAGTTTTTTTTCTTCTTTTCTATTTTTATATCAAATGTCGTCTACAAGACTTGGCCAAACGTAAATAATACTTACGCGAAAGTTGTACGCGTTATTGCATGACTATGCTTTTGTTGACCCTAATAATTACAAGACCTACGTGGCGCGCAGGCCGAGCAACTAGTAAGCTAACTACGTCCTTCGGTTGAATGCGGGGCGTGCCAACTCGTCGGCCGAGCTCGGCCGAGGAGTACAATTTGTTGATATCGCTTGGAGCGCGTCGTTGACTTCTGTATCTTGCGATTGCGACCGAGGAAGGAACGCTCTCGGTCTCTGAGTTCTACAGCCTGAAGACAAGGCTGCCAATTCTGCGGAGTTCAATAATCGTCGGAGCCCGATTCGGTCACTGTGATTATATTCGTGAGAGTATAAGCACGTCGAATCGAGACCAAGGTGTATGGGCACAGGTACTCGAACGTGATATATGTCTTGATGGTAAACGTAGTTCGGCCGTCGGAATGCCGAACCCTGAAACTCACCTGTGAGTATCCAATCATAAAACCACTCGGCAACCAGTACGCCGAGCAATGTAATTCGTAACACCTAACTATGCCGAGAAAGCTTAGTAAGGTGACCTCTGCCAACAAAGGTTCGAAAACCTTCCTCGACCGAGACTTGGATAGATAATCGGTCGGCCTCGACGCAGTGCTGTTTATCCAAACTGAAGATGCCTCTTGGTCGGCTGATCCTGCGGCAGCAGTGCTGTTTATCCAAACTGAAGGTGCTCGCCGGTTGCTTCCACAGTGCTGTTTATCCAAACTGAAGGTGTGTCGGCAGGAAAAAGAAAAGGAAAAATCTCAAGGTGATTGAGAGGTTTTGCGCAGGGCAATTGTATGCTGAGTTGAAGGTCCTTTTCTGTTGCATGATTTCTTGTATTTATAGTCCCCCATTCCTTGAATCTGACTCCGATTTGGATCGGGAGTCCTTTTCCCAATTCGCCTCTTCCTCGAACAATCCTACTCCTACTGGGATTCTGAATTTTCCTTCTTTTCGGGACTTCATTCCTTGCTGGTCGAGAATCCTAATTGCATCAGGTTTCCTCGACCTTTCTATTTATCCGGATTACCTCTGATGGGATCTGGCCGACCCTGCCAGCTGGCCCGGGCCTTATTATTCGGCCCATAGTATTTATCATCTCCTTGGGCCGAGCACATCCTGCTGCTCGGCCCAGCAATAATATTTCGGGCCCAAACATTGCCCCCTCGCTTCTGAGGTCGCCGACTGTTAGCTCTTGGTCGGGCCTCGACCTTGAAGAAGCGAAAACGTTTATTGCTTTTTTGAACTTAATGACCGTTATTCCTGTGCATTTATGAAGCATGATTGCACTTTTCTTGCTGCCCCCAAAGCGTGGCCACGTGTCGATTCTCCGCCGCTCTTAAAACTTTCAATCGTGGGCCTCGAAACCGTGCGCTAACTGAAACGTCTCATCCTTATTAATGCCTTAAAACTGGCGTCGCACGCAATCGTGCGACCTGGATTTTCGACTCCTCGATCCCCTCTTCGCAGTTTCCCAAAATATCCGAAATGATTGAGCCTTTCCCGGTTAAATTTCCCCCCAATTTGAACCAGTGCCTTTTGAATCCCAGACGTTTGATATTCATCCTGAAAGGCCTATAAATACCCATATTTCTGCCATTTGCCTTTTACGCTTTCAGAAATTCTAAAATCTCAAATTCCTCATCCTTGTTCGTTCAAATCAAACCTTCCAGTTCTTCTGCAATACCTTCTTTTTCCAGAAACATCACTTCTCCACAAATGGCCTCCTTCATTTCAAAGTTCTCTGATGAGATCAACAAGTGCAAAGATTTCGTCGACCGGAGCGCCGTCAAGACGCTACGATTTGAAGAAGACATGACCACGACCCACCAAATTCTGGGTCCCCTTTTCAGAGACACAGTGCCGTCGTCTGTCACTAACCTGCTCAAGGAACAGTGCCTAACACCCCTGCTGCAGGGGTTCGACTGGTCGAAATGGACTCTGGCGCGGCCTCAGGGAGCCTGGCCGTCGACTACTGCGGCTTGGGCTGCCTGGGTCGACCGGATGAGCACATTCTTCTCCAAGGAATGGAAGGCTTTGGGTATTTATGATGCCATCATCCTGTCGACCATGGAGGTCGCCATGGATAAGGAGCTGCTTATGGCGGCCCTGAGTCTATGGTGTTCGGCCACCAACACCATGATCCTGCCTTTCGGCCCACTCGGCCCCACCATCCTTGACGTCTCGGCCATCCTTGGGACTTCCCCGACCGGCCTTCCTATTGACGCTGCCCTTTCCGGATACCCTTCTCCTCTCGACCTGAAGGCACTATTCGACGAAAGGGCCGTCGAGACGCTAAGCCGGGACGACCGGGAGCCCTCAAGGGAAGAAGTTCAGAAGCTGCACAAGAATTTCTTCAACTATAACACGCTCATTCTTCACTTCGCCGGCCGAGGCGAAGAAGGTCTTAGGAAGGGAGAGCACGAGGCCTTCCTCTTCTACTGGTACAACAAATTCATCTGTTGCACCAGGTCAAATAAATGCCTGGTGGAGAATATGCCGGTGGCCCAGGCACTGGCTAATGGTCGCTTGCTGGCGCTTAGTCCAGCCATCCTTGCCAACCTCTACCGCTGCCTGGCCGAGGCGACCATTGGCAAGATCGACCCGCACCAGAACGGACCCCTCTGGGTGTTCCAACTCTGGTTGCAGGTCTACTTCTCCACCCTTCGACCGGAGGTTCCTGCCTTCCAGCGAACGGCCGCCCTCGGCCTTCAACTGGCCTCTCGACCAGCGCCACCTCACCGGGCAGCCGAGGTTTTCAAACACTTCCTCAGCCTCGACGTCCTCTCGGATGACGAGTTCTTGGTGTGTCGGCGCCAGGAGTACCCATCCTCGCTTAGACTCCCTACGGCAGCATGGGCCGAATCTGAGGATGCGGGCATCCGCCAGCGCTGGGGGTCGTTTGTCTTGGCTCGCGACCTTCCTCTTGGTTGCGATGCTCGCCGAGCCAGCTGGGAGGTTTATCACCCTCATTTTCTCGCCCGGCAGCTCGGCTATCTTCAAGGCTGTCCAGTCCCCCTGCTCGCCTCTCGGTCGCTCCTAAGTCGGGGACGTCTTACTGGTTCCTCTGAAAGGGAATGCAAGACGTCAGACCAGGAGTTCCAGGAGAAGTGCAAGAAATTTCGGCTTCGGCCGACGGTTCCTGAGTCTTTCGGAACTGACACCTTCGGGGATTGGTGGGAGGAATATACCGGAGACTTCTTCGGCGCCCCGGCCGAAGATCTGGTAAAGAAAATCTTCGGCGATCGGCCCAGATCAGCATCCTCGACTCACCCTAAGGAGTCGGCCCAAGGTAGTATTTCCGTTTCTTTCCTCCTTTTGTTTTATCTTTCGTCCCTGTTATTAATTACTTTGCTCCAGGGGGTCGTGGGTCGAAGGCGGTCGAAGTAGTCGCTGCGGTGCCAAAGGCGAAGAAGCTAGTGCCCAAGAAGGCAATCCTTGTCACCAAGCGATCGGTGCCTTCCAAGCGCCCCCACCGAGAGGCCGAGCCTGCGGAGGAGACCCCTCGCCCTTCTAAACGTGTCAAGAAATTGGCGAAGAAGGGCGACCGGGAAATTCATGTCGTTCCCAGTGATACTACTGGGACGCCTGCTCCCGCCGGCTCTCCATCTGTGCCGGCAGCCGCGGCCTCCCCAACCTCGAATCCTCCAGCCGTTTCCCCGGCAGATCCAGACGCCGCACCCGCTCTAGCTTCGGAGTCGGTCGCGGCACCTGAGGCACCCTTGTCTCCACCGGTCGTTTTGGAGGTATAATTCTGTTTTCACTTGCTTCCTTAGGTTTCTGATCGTAATGCTAACTGTTCTCTTTTTGTTCAGGATGTCGAGAGCGAGAGTGACGAAGTCCCGCTGCAACGCCGCCGTCGACCAGTCAACTCTCCTGTCCATCCTCCTCCTGTAGTCGAGGTGACCGCTCGACCACGTCCTACTGCGGCGGAACTTGGCAAGAGACCCATGGTCGATCCTGAGGCCACGGCTGAGTCACCGATCCACCCGCAGGACGAAGACCCTCCCATTCCTCCACAGGAAGTCTCTTCGGCCTTTGTAAGTATTGTTTCTTTTGTGTTTTGAGTTTTTGTGACATTGTTTTTGAAACGATATTAAATGTCAGGTGCCTGAACATTCATTTCACCGGCAATTTTAAGCGCCGAGGGGCGTTGTCTATATTTCCTGGCCGCCGTCGTGGCCATCAAATGTAGATAAACTCCATCGGCCGCGTGAATTGCGTAGCGGTCTAAGGCACTGGGCTCGGCCATTAAGCTCCCTGGGTTCGAGCAATGACCCAGAGGGCATGGCCGAAGTCTCCTCTCAGCAGGTCTAAAACAATCCCCTTTTTCTTTATGCACCATATCACGCCTTACTTTCCCTCACATTTTCCTTTTATGCGCACAGCCATCGTGGGAAGTGGAACTTGACGCTCTGCTTCAAAGCACGACCGGGGAGGTCGGCTCCTCTGCAGCTCCGGCCGAATCGGCAGAAGACACGCCCGCCGAAGTCTTCGTGAAGCTGCACGAAGTCCTATCTCTGACTGCTTCCCAAGCTCTCCGGAGCAAGGGCCTTGACTCTGTTGGGGAGTGTCTTAATGACCTTGCCAGCGGTGGTCACCTTAGCCCGGAGGGCATCTCTTTCCTGACCGACCTCCTGGAGCGGACTCGGCAACACTTTCTTATCTTTGAGCGTGCCCTACAGGCCGAGGACGATTTGAAGGTGGCCAAGGTTGCGCATGAGGCTGGCCGAGTAGAGATGGAGGCTTTCAAAGCAAAGAAAGCAAAGCTGACCGAGTTTGATCTCCAGATCTCTGACCTCCAGCGTCAGATTTCTGACCTTCAACGTCAAAGGTCGGCTGCTGCTTCCGAGCTTGAGAAGGATTTTGAGGCTAACAAGGCTCGGCTGACGGCCTTCGCTGCCGGCGCACGACGTATCCAGCAACTGCAGTGCAACAAGAAAACGCGGCAGGCTGAGATAATTTTGAGCGAGGCGAAGTGGCTGGAGCTGAAAGCTGCCCTTGAGACTTACCTCCCCTCGACCCCTTAGGAGTTCATCATTGTATTTGTACTTGTAATGATTTTCTGTTATCAATACAATGGTCGTTTTGCTATACAATGGTCGTCTTGCTCTCAATACAATGGTCTTACTCTTGCATTTCCCATGTAATTGGATAGTACTTCTTTAAAAACTTTCCATTAATCGGTAATTTGTGAACTGAACCCGTCCGATCTCTTAGATGATATGCCCCCTTGCCGAGGACTTTGTGAACGATGAATGGCCCTTCCCAATTTGGCGACCATTTGCCAAATCTGGGGTCTTTTATTCCAACAGGCAACACAGTTTGCCAAACCAGCTCTCCCTCGCCGAACGTTTTTTGTCTTACACGCTGATTATATGCTCGCTCGGCAATTTTCTTTTGTGCTATCAACAAGTTACCCGCGTCGATTCGACTTTCTTCCAAGTCTTCTAACTCTTGTCGCATCGCTTGACTATATTCAATACTGCACAAATCATTCTGCTCAATTACTCGCAACGAGCTTATACTCAATTCGACTGGTAACATAGCGTCGTGTCCATAAGTCAACGCGTAGGGAGTGGTTCCAGTAGCCGACCGGGGTGAAGTTCGGTATGCCCATAATGCTTCATTTAACTTCAAATGCCACAACCCTGGTTTCTCTTTTACCATTTTTTCAAGGATGCCGATCAACACTTTATTGCTTGCCTCGGCCTGCCCGTTTGCCTGTGGGTAATACGGCGTAGATTGCTCCAGTCGGATATTCAAACTTGCCGCGTATTCCCTAAACCTATCGGCCGTAAATATAGTGCCATTATCAGTTATGATCGTTTCTGGCACGCCGAATCTGGTCACAATATTCTCTTCTACGAAGTTGCATACTTCTTTAGCAGTTAATTCGGCGTATGACCTTGCCTCGACCCACTTGGTGAAATAGTCAGTTGCTACCATTATCCACGCGTGTTTCGCTGCCCCTGATGACGGCGTGATTTTGCCAATTACGTCCATTGCCCAACCCCTGAACGGCCAAGGTTTAGTGACCGAGTGTAGTAATTCGGCCGGGGCTCTCTGTACAGGTCCATGAATTTGGCATGGGACGCATCTCCGTGCATATTCGATACAATCTTTTAATATATTGGGCCAGAAATAACCGTGTCGTCGGAGCAACCAACGCATCTTTCGTCCGGACTGATGTGCCCCACAAATTCCTTCATGTACCTCGGCCATTACTTGGGTGGCCTCTTGTGGGCCGAGGCACAATAGTAGTAACCCGTCCTCGCCCTTGCGGTATAACTCATTTTGGTACGACACGTAATTCGTGGCGTGGACCTTCGTTCTTCGGTCATGTTTCCCATTGGGGTTATCGAGGTATCGTAACATCGTCCTTCTCCAATCATCTGGTTCTACTTCGACAGCACATATTTCCACGGGATCTCCTCGTTCTAGTAAGGATGGGAGAGACATTACCCTTGTGCGTATTACGTGTGCGCGCTGGAGAGTTTGCCGATTAATCAAGGCTGGGTATGAGCGCAGACTTGTGACTGCAATTCGGCCTAGCTTGCCCCCCTTGAGTTGTGCTCCGGAGGCGATCTGGACGAGTTCGTCGGCGTCTGTGTTGTGGATGCGTGAAATGTGTTCAAATGTGATCCGTTCGAACGACTCGGCCAGGTAGGTGGCGACCATGTGATAGGGCGCTAAAGTACAACTCATGCAACGAAACAGGCCGTTTATCTGGTTAATCACCAGTTCGGAATCACCGAGGACGAGAACGCGGGAGGCCCGTAGATCGTGTAAAACGTGGAGGCCGATAATGAGGGCTTCATATTCGGCCTGATTATTGGTGCAGCTGAAATCCAGCTTGAGGGAAAAATACCATCGGCAGTGGTCAGGCGATTGAATTGCAATTCCCACACCCGCCGAGGTCGAAGTGCTGGAACCATCAAAATGCATAGTCCAATGACTATCACGCGTGGTGATGAAACCGATATCGACGTTGTCTCCCTCAGAACCATAAGGAGAAGGGTGTTGGGCCAAGAAATCGGCGAGAGCTTGCCCCTTGACGGCCTTTTGGGGTACATACTGAAGACTGAACTCGGATAACGCGAGCGTCCATTTCCCGATGCGGCCTTTGACAATAGGCCGAGTGAGCATGTACCGAATTACGTCTGTTTGGGCGATGACCTGCGTTACTGATGGGAGCATGTAATGCCGAAGCTTGGACGCAGCAAAAAACAAAGCTAAGCACAGTTTTTCGACAGGGGAGTAATTGAGCTCTGGTGAATTCAGATTTCGGCTAAGATAAAAGATCGCTTGTTCACGCCCTCCATTGTTGTCTTGAGCGAGTAGACAACCAATGGATTCAGTAGCTGCCGAAATGTATAATTTCAAGGGTTTGTTGCGACATGGTGGAACGAGCACGGGTAGGGTTGAAAGAGCCACCTTGATTTGTGTAAATGCCATTTGATGTTCTTCGCGCCATTCAAATTTGTCGGTATCCTTAAGTTTCAAGAGCGTAGAGAATGCCTTCATCTTACCCGCCGAATTGGCGATGAAGCGACGGAGGAAATTTATCTGCCCGAGTAACGACTGGAGCTGCTTCTTTGTCGTTGGTGGTGGGGCGCTAATGATGGCGCGAGCTTTATTTTCGTCGACTTCGATACCGCGGTGGTGCACTAAAAATCCTAGGAAATTACCGGCCGAAACACCGAAAGCACACTTGGCCGGGTTCATCTTGAGCTTGTTCTTGCGCATGCGAAGGAACGCTTGCCTCAGGTCGTCCAGATGTGTTTGACGACGTTTGGATTTCACGACCACATCATCGATATAAACTTCGACGATTGTACCGATTAAGTCGTGGAAGATCATATTCATGGCTCGTTGGTATGTGGCGCCGGCATTCTTGAGGCCGAAAGGCATGACGACCCATTCATAAGTACCAAGTGCCCCCGGGCATCGGAAAGCCGTCTTGTGGACGTCAGCTTCGGCGATGAAAATCTGGTTATAACCCGCATGACCGTCCATAAAAGAGAGCAGTTCATGATTAGCTGCGGCATCAATTAATAAATCTGAAATCGGCATTGTATACTCGTCCTTGGGAGTAGCCAGATTTAGATTACGGAAATCGATGCAAATGCGAAGGGCACCGCTTTTCTTTAACACGGGGACGATATTGGCCAACTATTCGACATACCGTGCGGTCCTAATAAATCCGGCTTTCAAAAGCCGAACTAATTCTTCCTTAATGCCGAGCTGTACTTCGTTCGAAAATCGTCGAGGAGGCTGTCGAAAAGGTTTACACCCCTCCTTGATGCGTAGCTCATGCTCTACAAGGTTTCGGTCGAGGCCGGGCATTTCATGATAGCTCCACGCAAAGCAATCTTTAAATTCGTGGAGTAACTTCCGTAGTTCGACCTTCATGGACGGTGGGAGTAACGCGCTAATAAACAATGTTCGAGGATCCTCGGCCGTGCCTACGTTAACTTCCTCCAACGGGTCCTTGACTTGAGGCCGATGGTCTTCGAGTTCGGCCGGCGCAGCCTGAACTTTATCGAAAGAAAGAACGGGGCCGTTATCTGCTTCGGCCAGAAATTCGATTAAATTGACGCCCGAGTGCGGTTGCTTGGTAATGGCGTACCAATGGGCCAGCAGACGTTCCATTGTAGATGAAACCGCGGCCTGACGCCTTTCTTGCGTGGTGTGCTCAATCATCGGCGTTGGTGACTAGATCTGCCAAGCCAAGTCTCGCCGAATCCTGTTGGACAGTCTCGGCGCCGACCTCAATTACTTTCTGTACCGAAATTCTCGTCGGCCGCCCATCCTCGTTAAGGCCTTGGAGGGTGATGTAGCCGACGTGATCATCGTAATAGCGAGCCTGAATCATGTTGGTTTCAAATGGCTGGTTATCGGCTGGGTGGACCACGACCGATTTGCCATCCCAAAAGATGAGGACCTGGTAGAGTGATGACGGAATGCAACTGGTTTGGTGGATCCAGTCGCGACCAAGTAATGCGTTATAATCGGTCTTGGAATCAATGACAAAGAAAGCTGTCATATGTTGACGACCGGCAATGCTAACTTCCAACGGAAGTACGCCTTTGGTCTGAGACTTGTCACCGACGAAGCTGCTCATAGTAATCCCTGACGGAATGAGTTCACTATCAGAACGGCGTAAAGCCTTCATGACGGAGATTGGCATAATGTTGACTGTGGCACCGCAGTCGACGAACACCTTAGGACGTACCTGGCTGGAATTCGGCTGGTAGGACGTGGACCATACTGATCTCCATATGTTCGAGGACCGAGGGACCCATTGGCTCGTGGTCATCGTCGTCTGCAGAACTAGCCTCAGTAGTAGTTGGCGGAACATCCTGAATTAAACTTTTGAGTTCCTCGGTAAGAGCCGGTATCTGAGAAGTAGGAACCAAATCGAATGTGGGTGGGCGATTTCCTTCGACAATGTTGACTGCCGAAGATTCATGTTGATCCTTGGTTACACGGGCTCGTTCTTCATAGGCAATACGGGCGTTCCTCGTGTCTAGATACGTATCCAACCGTGCTATCCGTTGTTCCTCGTCGGCCGTGAGGCCGAAAAGCGATACAGCCGAGAAAACTTCGAAATGATAACGTAAATGCTGGAGGTCTTCAAGCGAGAAGGGTAATTCGGCGGTGTCGATATCTGTATAAGGATCGACCTCAAAACCCAGGACCCGAGCCTCCCGTATATGTTGAAACCGAGCTTTAATGGCTGGATCAGAAGTTTTCTGGATAATTTGCTCGGCATCAGGACAAGTCAGCGCTAAGTCGAGGGCTTCCTGACATGCCTTGGGGAGTCCGTACAAATCATTTGCGGAGTATTTCTTATGAAATTCTCGCATGTATTCCATGGATGCACCGAGGAATGGAGGGTGTAAGTTGCGCCGTATTTTGATAAACGGCTCGCGCGGTGGTAACGGAGAAAGTTTCCTTTCGACCTCTTGTGTAAAGTACTCTAGACGAGCTCTCGTTTCCCCTGGCCGGAGAAGGATCTTAATACGTTTCTCAGCCTCCTCAATGGTGGTTTCGAAATCAGCATCCGCTACTTTCTTGCCTTCGGCTAACTCGGTCATGATAGTCGGGGTTGGCCGTTCGCTACTATCTTCCACGACCTTTTTTGGTTGCCATTTGTTGGCCGGGCTGGCCTGCGCTTCTCGTCGCCGAGCCATGCAATCTATCCGTTGACGACGACGTTTTTGGGATTTGGACAGCGCCGTATACAAACCTGTCGGAGAATTGTAACTGTACCAGCGTTGATCCGATGTCCTTGGTGGTTTGAAAGTTTTGCGATCAACTGGCGAGCCCGAACGGTTGGCATTGCGCGAATAATAATCCTCATTATAGAAGGGTGCGGCGAAGTCAAGACGCCGCCTGACCGAGGTCTGTTCTTTCGGCTTTACTTGTGGGCCGAGTCGGTCGAACACTTGACGTCGTGGACCTAATCCCTTTGATGACGCCGTAGGGGCCGTTGGTGGGGTTGAAGATTTCTTCCCAGGTTCAACTGTTGTTTTACAATGGTCACATAAAACCTTCGATCCACAAGTTTCGTCGGAATTTGACCTCGTCATCGGCTCATCGGCGGGTCGCACCGATTGTTCCGTTGGTGGTGCATTTGAAAATATATCAAGCTTTAGTCTTGTTTGACCATTCCCTTTACGGATATGCTGCACCGGGACATATTCGGCCTTCCCTTTGTTTCTGGGAAGGTGAGCATCCACCATACCAATCGTTGTGGAAGGGAAAGGATTAACATCGACCGCCATCTTTTCCGGAAATTTCAACTTTCCTTTTTCGATCCAACTTTGAATTGTGTCCCGGAACACAACACAATTATTGGTTGCATGCTTATTAGAATTATGATATTTGCAGTATATCTTTCCTTTTAATTCATCGGCCTTAGGGATAGTATGTCCCGGCCGAAGCTTGATGATTTTTGCTGCCAATAATTGATCGAAAATTGCATCAGCCTTGGTGATATCAAAAGTGTATACTTTTGATGACTTACTCGTTTCCTCGGTGGCCAAACGGGTTTTGGCGTCTTTGGTATTTACTTGCGCCAAGGCCTTGCAAACATAGGGTTTGTCTATTATTATCTCGGCCGCATCCACACTAACATACTGAGGGTCTTCACTTTCGGCCGATGCATAGCTCACCGTGGGGTTCTTATACAACGTCCCCCGGGATGGTGACTTGGATATCTTTTCTTCTCGGAGCAGATACTCATATTGTTCGACGTGTTGAGCAAGTTCGTACATATCTCGAATATTTGCCCCCAGAAACTTCTTTTTGTACTCCACGTCTAATCCGTTAAGGGCGATCCTGACGAACTCCACCTCCGGGAGTGGTACTCGGCACCAATTCCTGGCCGACTTAAACCTTGTTAGGTATTCCATTGGAGATTCGTCAGATGCTTGAGCCATCCTGGCCAACGACGATACGGACATCTCCATCCCTGGCCGATAAAATTGTTCATGGAACTTTTCGACCAACTCTTCCCAACTTTGCACGGAGTTGGGTGGAAGATTAATGTACCAGGCGAAAGCTGAGCCTGTCAGTGAAAAGTTAAACAACCGTAGTTTGTAGAAATCGCTATTGACGTCCCCACACTGCGCTGTGAACCGAGCCACATGTTCTAGTGAGGATAAAGATGATTCTCCGGCGAAGAGGCTGAAATCGGGGATCTTAAATCCTCGTGGGTATTCAAACCTTTCTACATAAGCTGGGTATGGATGGATAAACTTTGGAAACTTCGGCCCTTTCTTCAGGGCCGAGTCAATCATTCTCTGGACTTCGGTGATGTTTACGGAAGCGGCTTCTTCTCCCTGGCTTGGTCCCTCGGCTCTATTTCCTGGTCCTCTTCTTTCCAAGAGGACTGGTTGTGGCCGAGCGGACCCTCTCTCGGCTGGGATGGGCAAATTCGTCGGGAGCTGCCGAGGCTGGCCGACCTGGCCATCTTCGAAGGCTTTACTAACCAGTAGTTCAAGCATTCTGGTCTGTGTATCGCTGTTACTACGTATTGCGTCTAGCAAATCATTCATCTTCTGACCAATCGACTGCTCGACCTGACGATATTGTTCATCTAGTCGTCTCCGAAGGAATGTCCTAGTTGGTGGATCGGAACCTTCCCCACCATCGTCATCACAATCTTCCACAATCCCTTCCATGAACATCCCAGCTGTTTGATTCGGGACTGCGGGGTTGTAAGGTTGCCCGCCGAGACAGACCTCATTCTCTCGGCGTGTTACACTTGTGGCCTCGGGCGGCGCAATTATGATCGGATTTTTTGTAGAGTGCAAATCCTGCCCAAGGCCTTGCACTGGCAAGTCAGTCGTTGACTTTCCCATGGTTGTTTTCTGCTTCGTAGACCGTGTCTCAATGGTCATGAACTCCGAAGGTTTAGCACAAATGGTCCCACTGGGCGTGCCAAAATGTTGACCCTAATAATTACAAGACCTACGTGGCGCGCAGGCCGAGCAACTAGTAAGCTAACTACGTCCTTCGGTTGAATGCGGGGCGTGCCAACTCGTCGGCCGAGCTCGGCCGAGGAGTACAATTTGTTGATATCGCTTGGAGCGCGTCGTTGACTTCTGTATCTTGCGATTGCGACCGAGGAAGGAACGCTCTCGGTCTCTGAGTTCTACAGCCTGAAGACAAGGCTGCCAATTCTGCGGAGTTCAATAATCGTCGGAGCCCGATTCGGTCACTGTGATTATATTCGTGAGAGTATAAGCACGTCGAATCGAGACCAAGGTGTATGGGCACAGGTACTCGAACGTGATATATGTCTTGATGGTAAACGTAGTTCGGCCGTCGGAATGCCGAACCCTGAAACTCACCTGTGAGTATCCAATCATAAAACCACTCGGCAACCAGTACGCCGAGCAATGTAATTCGTAACACCTAACTATGCCGAGAAAGCTTAGTAAGGTGACCTCTGCCAACAAAGGTTCGAAAACCTTCCTCGACCGAGACTTGGATAGATAATCGGTCGGCCTCGACGCAGTGCTGTTTATCCAAACTGAAGATGCCTCTTGGTCGGCTGATCCTGCGGCAGCAGTGCTGTTTATCCAAACTGAAGGTGCTCGCCGGTTGCTTCCACAGTGCTGTTTATCCAAACTGAAGGTGTGTCGGCAGGAAAAAGAAAAGGAAAAATCTCAAGGTGATTGAGAGGTTTTGCGCAGGGCAATTGTATGCTGAGTTGAAGGTCCTTTTCTGTTGCATGATTTCTTGTATTTATAGTCCCCCATTCCTTGAATCTGACTCCGATTTGGATCGGGAGTCCTTTTCCCAATTCGCCTCTTCCTCGAACAATCCTACTCCTACTGGGATTCTGAATTTTCCTTCTTTTCGGGACTTCATTCCTTGCTGGTCGAGAATCCTAATTGCATCAGGTTTCCTCGACCTTTCTATTTATCCGGATTACCTCTGATGGGATCTGGCCGACCCTGCCAGCTGGCCCGGGCCTTATTATTCGGCCCATAGTATTTATCATCTCCTTGGGCCGAGCACATCCTGCTGCTCGGCCCAGCAATAATATTTCGGGCCCAAACAGCTTTTCAGCAATTGGGATACAAATATGGAAGATGAGTGGGTTTCAACTGTTCAAACAACCCAAGTATAAATGTTAAAAAAGAGAATATTAATGGTTTCAAACGACACCAAAAGCTGTGTTTGTACTTTCATTAAAATCAACCTAAAATGTTTGATGAAATGTCTTTTCATTGCGAATAATGTTACAAAAAGAAAGTTAAGTTCGACCAAAAAAATAAGAGATGGTTAAGAGGTGTGAGGTATATAGTCGGTGGAGGTTATGGGGTTGTGACCTTCTTTAGTTATCGTGCACTATTTTGACAAGAGAAATGTTAATTAAGCGGACTCTCTGATAATTTATGTTTTTGTCATAATATTTTATAATGTTGGAATAGAAATTGACATTAAACTATGAGGTGACAGAGAGTTCATGGAGATTCTTACTTTATGAGAATCTACCTAATATTTCTCTTTACGAACTCATTTTGACAAAATTTTAACTGCACCATCTATCATATCTACGCTCTACCAATATTAAATCTCTGTAATGATTATTGATTTAATAGAAAATAATAGAAATTAAACGCATGGCTTAATTTTGGAGCTATTCTTGTGTAGATTTTTGGGCGACGGTACTCATTTGATGGAAAATAATGGAGAGCTCTTGCTTCAAGCTCAGGGCTTTGCTGATTTAATATATTTAGTTAGTGTCTACGTCACTGGACCCTAAATATGAGCTTCTAAAGTTTTCTGATAAGTTCTGGTTTGTCCCACTTTGATTTGCACTGTACTCCACGGGGTCCAGACTCCACTCCCATGATATATCAAGATCTTCCTCTCTTGGCTTGAAATCCTTTGAAATCTTCAAGTCAGTAATTTGCAGTTTGTATGCATATCTTAATGAGGTACCATCATTTTATCCCTTTCTTACGATGGAGAGAAATTTACCTGTAACATGACGTCTACTTTTCTGTCACGAAAAAAATTAAGTACAATCGAATAAACACTACGTTACAGCTAAGTTTTGATTCTCTTTATTGAGAATAGCTCTGATAGAAGTGTATGACCAAGTCATCCTTCGACCACCTCTAACATCAGCATAAGGCTCCCAATTTTAGTTTCTCTTGAACTTATGTTAATTCTACGTAGTGTGAGAAATCGTTATATTCATATGGTGTGAAGGCTACTCTAATGTGCCTGTCTTGAGCCAATCCTAGTATATACAATGGGACTCGTGCAAAACGAAGTACAAACTCTGATATGGCTACGAATATGTAAGCCCATTCTTACATTAAAGCTCGGATCCAGTTTTGCCCTTTCGAAGGTGCAAACTTTCAAAGACAGATTATGGGCCACCATAAACCCAATGTGCAATGTTTCACAAGAAGATGTCAAAATGCTGCTAATGCTAAAAAACTTTCAGAAGAGATTAACCATATCAGTCAACCACAGAAAGTAGTTCAGGTCCATATTTCACGTCTTGAGTTCGATTTTTGGCACTAGTGAATCAAACGATGGTGACCATGAGAAGGTTGAAATGCATCTATGAATCTTTACAACTTAAAAAAAAAATGAAATGTTGTGGTGAAGTTACCAACTGATTATTTTTATTAATTAAAAAAAACCACAGAAAATAGCAATAAAATTCATAAAAATGTGACCTTAGAGAAAAGGTTGAATTTACATTCCAATTCAGCAATCGGCAGTTAGAGAAAAAGTTGTCCCATAGGTTCAAACAATATTCACATGCAGCACAAAAACAACCACCATCTACAAAATGCTACTATCAATCGTGCGTTAGTATTTAGAGCATTTTCAGCCGTTTGTGAGTGTCACCACATTTATCAACGGTTGAAATTAAAGATCATTCACTCATCTGTGTGTGACTGATGGTTAGCATTCATTCCTCTACATTAACACGTGAAAGAAAAACGAGGAGAAAGCTGCGGGCAAAGGACGTTCAAAATTTGCGTTCTATCACCAAAAACACACCAACAAAATAAATTTTACCCTATTTTTTATCCCAACGAATCATCTGCACAATTTCCTCTAGACCCTTCATTCTCTCTCCTTTCTTTTACCACAAAGGGCAGAGACAGGGGCCAATAAAGCCCTCTCTTTTCTTCTCCTCACAGAAACAAATTAAAAACACAATTTTTGTGTACGTACGTTCCCTGACCCTAATTCAACAAACACCAACGATGGGATTCAAGCTCTACCTAATCGCCTTCATGGTGGTATTGGCCATGGTGGCTAGGTCATCAGCCAAGGTCCACGATGCCTCGTGGGGTGTCAGCCACTTCGTGGCTCATGATGATGAATCCTTGATCGACAGCACCAACAGCAAAATTGGCGACGTCGGAGAGGAGAATGAGTTGTTGATGGATTCAAACAGCGGTCGTAGGACACTCCAAGGCAACACCAGGTATATTGGCTATGGTGCCCTGAGGCGCAATGCTGTTCCATGCGGACGCCGCGGCCAGTCCTACTACAACTGCCAAAGAAAGGAGGGAGCTAACCCTTACAAGCGCGGTTGCGAGTACATCACCCGCTGCTCCAGACGCTAAATCTGATCGAGGATCGATTCTATCCAGTTAATTAACATGGCAAATAAAAAGTACGTACTTACAAGGATATATGGCGAAGAAAGAATGAAAGTGGGATCACTCAGCGATCACCATCAACATTCATGCTTGCACGATTTATATAATTTCCTCGTTTTTGTGTTTTAATTTAAAAGAAAAAATAATAGGATGAATGTGTTTGTTTAATTATGTGTTTTTTTGTATTCACATTTTTGTGTATGTGTCTATTATTATGTATTATTAAGGAGGAAATGAAAATAAGATATATGTACTTGGGTACGTATGAATTAAATAAAATGAGGAATCAGGAGTTTTCTTCTTCTTTTTGTCTTCAGCAGCTTAATAATTTTCTATATGCTTGCTTGTGAATATCATGCATGCAAATTACGACGAACTAGTAAGGCCAATTGCCTTTGATAATTAAGGGTGGTGTTATTCACAAACTCATTTTTACTTTCCTCATACTTTTTATTAATTTTTGTTCTTTGATTTTCTTCAATTCATTCTATCCAACGGCCAAAAATTGAGAATAATGTATGAGAGATAAAAAGAGGTGTGTGAATAGCACATCCAATAATTAATTGTTTTGCATCCTTTTCCATATTGGCTTATTTCTCCTCTACTTGCATCTAGAAACAGCATTTGGTTGCAGTAGTACAAAGAAAATGAATTTAGCACTTCTTTTTTTTTTCTCTTCGTGCATTTTCTTTTTTCATTTTTTGTCTTTAGATTGAATAAATCAAATGAGAATCAAAGGACATAAAGGCGAGGAGATGAGTGGAGATAAAGAAAATGAAAGAGGGGAAATCAATTTCGTATAATAGATATATCTCTAGAGAAATGATAAGGAGACTCTGTCAAAGTGTGGCTCTTCATGAACTTTCCACCACCTCATATTTTTAGCACAATGTTTTAAGATGTTCGCACATAAATTGTACAAAAAACATAAGGTAGCGGAAACTATATGAAAAGTCTCATTTTTTAAAAAGTCAAGCATTTCTCGTATCTCTATTACCCCATAGAAAACAATACAGTGGGATTAATTAATGAGACACACATACACCCAAAATTCTTATCTTTTCATTTAGTAAAATAAAATTTGAAGTTGGTAAATTACGTAAAATCACACATAGAAATCTCTATATGGTTTTACTTGCAATTTGCTGTTCAATAAGCTGTCAATTAACATGTTTATTTTTTAATGATGACAAATCACGTGTTTTGTAAATGTGGTCCAAAAAATTGGTCTATCTAGCGTTACTAAAAAGTTACTGAAATCGAGTGCATGGTGATGTCATCATGCTACAAAGATTCGGCTAGGTGGCCTAAGGTTTTAGCGGTGCTTGGCTGGATCCCAATCCCAATCTAACCAATTACTCTTGTAGGGGTAATGCTGGGAACTAAATGTGATGATTAAATTTTGTAAATTAAAATGCATAAAAGTTGATGATTAGATTATTATTTAAGTGTTAATTAATGTGCTATTTTTTAACGGTGACGTATTATTTAATTTGCAAATTTAATCTACTTAGCATTATTCTTGTAGTATAATTTACAAGGAGGAGAAATAAACGGCTAGGTGGCTTAATGTGAGAGATAAACGAGGAGAAAGAAACGGGCCGAGGGCATTCAAAATTTGCGTTCAATCACCAAAAACACACACCAACAAACTAAATCTAAGAGTGTATTTTTGCTCATCACCATTTAGTGTGGTGTATGATCACCATCATATTTATCACCGTTAGATGAGTTTGAATTTTGAGATTTGTGCTTATCCATTACACGAATCTCGAAATTCAAACTCATTTAACAGTGATAGAAAGAAAGAATGGTAAGCATACACCACACTAAATGGTAGGGAGCAAAAATGCTCCCCTAAAATCTAACCCTCTTTTTTTTATCCCAACGAATCATGTGCACAATTTCCTCTATATCCTTCATTCTCTCTCCTTCCTTTTACCACGAAGGGCAGAGACAGAGGCCAATAAAGCCCTCTCTTTTCTTCTCCCCACACAAACAAATTAAAAACACAATTTGTTTGTGTACGTACGTACCCTAACCCTAATACAACAGACACCAACGATGGGATTCAAGCTCAACCTGATCGCCCTCATGGTGGTATTGGCCATGGTAGCTAGGACATCAGCCAAGGTCCACGATGCCTCGTGGGGGTTCAGCCGCTTCGGTGATCACGATGATGAGTCCTTGATCGATAGCGCCAACAACAAAGTTGGCGACTTCATCGGAGACGAGAATGAGATGATGATGGAGTCAGAGAGCACTCGTAGGACACTCATAGGCAACGGCAAGTTTATTGGTTATATTGCCCTAAGGGAAAATGCTGCTCCATGCAGACGCCCCGGCCAGTCCTACTATGACTGCCAAAAAAGGAAGCGGGCTAATCCTTACAAACGGACTTGCAAGAACATCACCTGCTGCACCAAACGCTAAATCTGATCGAGGGTTGATCTATCTTGTTTATTAACATGGCAAAAAAGAGAGAGAGTACGTACGTACAAGGATATATAACGAAGAGGGAGAATGAAGGTGGGATCGCTCATCGATCATCACCATCAACATTCATACTTGCAAGATTTATACAATTTCCTCATTTTTGTGTTTTGATATAAAAAAAAAAAAAAGATGAATGTGTTTGTTTAATCGTGTGTTTTGTTCTATTTTCTTTTTTGTGCATATGCGGCATGCCTATTATTAAGGAGGAAATCAACGTACGAACATATGCCTTTTTTGTTTAATCAGGAGTTTTCTTTTTCTTTTTCTCTTCTGGAGCTTAATAATTTGCTACATTCTTGGGAATATCATGCCTGCAAATTACGAAGAACCAATTAGACCAATTGCCTTTGATAATTAAGTGTGGTGTTATTCACACAACATTTTTCACTTCCCACACATTACTTGTTAATTTATGTTCTTTGATATTTTTCAATTCATTCAATTCGACAACAGGAAATTGAGAGAGGTTTGTGAGAAATAAAAAACGGTAATTGATGAAAATGAATTATGCACTTCTTTTTTTTTTCTCTTCCTACATTTTCCTTTGGGATCTTTTGATATGGGTCCAAAGTAACTAAAAATTGAACCTATTTCAAAAGTCAAAAGTCACTAAAAATTGGACATATTTCAAAAAGTGATCTATAAAATTGGACCTATTTCAAATTTTCCCTTTTCTTTTTTCGTTTACTGCCTTTTTTGAATAAATAAAATGAGAATGAAAAGACAGAAAGATGAGAAGATGAGTGCAGAAAAAAGAAAATAAAAGAGCGGAAATCAATTCCCTATTATAAATATATCTCTATTAATTACCTCCTAGAAAACAGTACAGTGGGATTAATTGATGGAACACACATGCACCTACAAAATTCTTATCTTTTCGTTTAGTAAAATAAAATTTTAAAGTTGGTAAATTAAGCGAAATCACACACATAATTTGTAGTTTTAATCTGCAATTTCTTGTGCAATAAGCTGTCAATTAACATGTTTATTTTTTATTACTAACATATTATATTTACAAATATGATTTAAAAAATTAGTTTACCTAGTGTTACTAAAAGAATAGCGAGATCGAGAGTGCATGGTGATATCATGATGCAACTAAGAGTCGGCTAGGTTGCCTAACGCTTTAGTAGTGCTTGACTCGACCCCAATCCCAATCTAACCAATTAATCTTGTAGTATATACAATACACGTCAATGTTACAACATATACGAGTGAGAGTTATGTTGTTAATTGCTTTAGACGCTAATCATATTTAAATTAGATCTAAAGACAGATTGGGTTGAATCTAATATGATGAATTGACCCAATGGATGAAGATGACCCTATCTTTAGATTGAACCACACTCTACTCGTTGACGATCCAATCTACTGATCCAAGCTTGATTCTGTTGCGTGAGGAAATCTTAGGGAATAAGGAATGAAGAGATATTTTTGGTATAAAATTATGTAATTGGTATCCTAGTGGTTTTGGGATACTTGTTTCCTAGTTTGTAGGAGATTGTATATGTTTATATATTCCTCTATGTGAGAAGAATAAAAGAGAGAAAAATATTCATCTAAAACCTAGAATTTAACTTGGTATCAAGAGCAGGTTTCGACCTGTCTCGTCTCGGAAAAAAAAAAAACCCTAGCCGTCAAAACTTTGGTGTTCATCAAATCTTGAACCCAGAAACCACAGCACCGTAGCCTTTGGAATCAACAAAGCTACAGAGAAAAAAAAAAAAAAAAACAAATATACATAACCTGCACATCTGTCCGTGCAATGGCAGACATCAAAACTGGAGATATAATTCCCATGCAAACTATATCGGTCCAAGGTGAGTCATCCAACGTCAACTCCATTCCGTTTGGGTATCGATTGAGCGACTCGAACTTCAAGGTTTGGTCGAAGATGATGGAGGTTCATGCTTCAGGTCTCGGTAAGCAAGGGTATCTAACGGGAAAAATCCCGGCAGTAGATGAAGATGATCCAGGATATGTGAAGTGGTCAACAGAAGATGCTATTGTGCGTGGGTGGTTGCTCAAAACCATGGAACCCCACCTGCTTGGCCTGTTTATAGACTTGCCCACGGCTAAAGATATCTGGGAGAGTGTCACCCAGATGTTTTATGATGGTTCTGATGAGTCCCAATACTATGAACTCCGGTGCAAGGCTACACGGACGAGACAGGATGGTCGTCAAATTAATTTGTACTTCACTGAATTAAAGAGTGTGTGGCAGGACCTTGACAGACGACGTCCTCTTCGTATGGTGTGTGGAGCAGATTTGAAAACTCGTAAAGAAGAACTCGCAAAAGATAGGGTGTATGATTTTCTTGCGGGATTAGATGGTGTGTTTGACCAAGTTCGGAGTGAGATTCTAAGGATGAAACCTATCCCCGGAATCGAAGAATGCTTCAATTTGGTACGACGTGAATCCCAAAGGCTGGTCACTATGATGGGAACAAAAGCTACAATGACAGCACCTCCTATGGCTATGGCAACTAAGGCACCTGGGTCTCGTCCACCATCTAATGGAAGTTCTCGATCATTCCGAACCCATGAGGATATTGATAAGGACAAACTCCATTGCAATCATTGTAATGGAACAAGACACACTGAAGAGACCTGTTTTGAAATTCATGGGTAATTCATGGGTACCCAAAATGGTACTGGGAAAGGAAGAAGGAGCTAAAGGCACGGGGGAACAAACGGGCTGGACAGGCCCGTATGGCAGCCACTGGATCAGGAGCCGCATCTAATGCAGCAGGGAGCCAAGCTGGGTCCAAGGCCCAACAAGAGAAATCTGATGGGAGCAGGGGGATAACTGCTGTTGCAGCGAGTCAACTAAGGCCCAGCCCGTCAAGTCCAATAGCTGCAGCCCAGTTTGCGGTGCCAATTTCAGAAGCATCTTCCAAGGAGACAGAAATGGGCCCACTTCTATCCTTAATCAATCAAATTTCAATGGGTGACAACGCAGAAGATTCAGGTAAAATCGGTACTGTTTTAATAACTTCCACCAAGAGAGATACTGGTTGGATAATTGACTCTGGAGCTACAGACCATATGACTTACGATGCATCATTATTTTATCACATGACTTCACCATCTAAAGAAGATGTCATTACAGCCAACGGTGATGTTGCTCCTGTAATGGGAGCGGGTTCTATTTCCCTTACTCCATCTTTGTCTATTCACAATGCACTACTTGTTCCAACATTATCTAATCATCTAATTTCTGTTGGTCAAGTTACTGAGCAATTAGATTGTGTTGTGTTAATGTTTCCCACATTTTGCCTACTTCAGGATATCCAGACTCGGGCGATAATTGGGCGTGGTACTAAGAGGAGAGGGTTATATTATGTGGATGATGTATCGGCAAGTCACGTAAATCAAGTGCGCAGTGGTCATCCGAACAAGAATAAGACAATTTGGTTATGGCATCGTCGATTAGGGCATGCATCTTTTGGTTATTTGAAAAAATTGCTACCGTCTTTATTTCGTGGTATTTCAGACTCTGATTTTCAGTGTAATGATTGCATTCTTGCAAAAAGTCATCGTACTTCTTATCATTCGAGTTTCAATAAAAGAACAATTCCTTTTGAGCTAGTTCGTTCTGATGTGTGGGGGCCTTCTCCAGTAGCCACTAGTCATGGGGTTCGTTGGTTTGTTATCTTTGTGGATGACTGCACCCGAATGACATGGCTTTATACTATGAAGAATAAAAGTGATGTTGGACAGATTTTTAACCAGTTCTACTGCATGGTTAAAAATCAATTCTCTCTACCCCTTAAGGTTCTTAGGTCGGATAATGGTGGGGAATATATCAATACCGAACTTTCTCAATTTTTTCAGGAGCACGGCATTCTTCATGAGACTACTTGTCCACACACTCCACAGCAAAATGGTGTAGCCGAGCGAAAAAATAGACATATTTTGGAAACCACTCGAGCCCTCCTCATTGGTGCTCACGCTCCTCACTCTTATTGGGCGGATGCCGTCAGATACTCCGTTTATCTAATGAACCGCATGCCATCCCGAGTACATAATTTTCGCACTCCTATGGCAGTTCTTGCTAACCATGTGACATTACCATCTTCTCTTCATTTGTCCCCACGTATCTTTGGTTGTGTGGCATATGTGCATCTCCATAAAAATCAGCGCAGTAAGTTGGATCCATGTGCAGTTCGTTGTATTTTTTTGGGATTTAATAGTCAGCAAAAGGGGTACCGATGTTATCATCCACCAACTAAGCATTTCTACGTCACCATGGATGTTACATTTTCCGAGCACGAGATGTTTTTTCCCACTGAAAACACTTACTATAATCTTCAGGGGGAGATGAGCACAAATGAAGATTATAGTTGGATTGATCTGCCAACTGTACAGGTGGATGACACCTGCCGTAATACCATATGCCAGCCAGCCGAGAGTTCTAGTGGTTTAAGTAGCCGTGAGTGCAGCAGATTTGATGAGCCCAATCTGGGCTTGTGCCGTGAGTCCAACAACCTGTGTGAGCCCAATCTGGACTTGTGTCGTGAGTCCAGCAACCTATGTGAGCCCAATCTGGGCTTGTCTACTTTGGATTATGTGACAAGTGGGTCTGGGGGCTTAGGGGCCGAAAGCCTTTCTAAGTCCAGCACACAAATTGGACCGAGCAGCAGCACACAAATTGGACCGTGTAGTGACAGCTCAAACACTTCAAGAAATAACCTTCCTCTAGTTGTACCCGTCCGTGTGCCCGAGGATATCCATGAGGTAAGCTTATTCCAATCTAATGAAGCTCATAATTTGACTAACATTGAAAGTAATTATGTATTGCCCCCGAGACAAAATCGTGGGAAACCTCCTGACAGGTATTCTCCGGATGGGAAAATTAGATATGCAATTGCAAAGTATGTTTCTACGCATCGACTGTCTTCCAAGTACCAAGCCTTTGTGAATACAATGGATGCTATCAAAATTCCAACAAAAGTGGAAGAAGCTTTGCAAGATCCTAGATGGAAAGAGGCAATGGAGGTAGAAATGAAAGCCCTACAAAAAAATGAAACTTGGAGCGTGGAGTCATTACCACAAGGAAAAAGACCAGTGGGATGCAAATGGGTGTTCACCATAAAACACAAAGCTGATGGAACCATTGATAGATACAAGGCAAGGTTGGTTGCTAAAGGGTACACACAAACTTTTGGGGTAGATTATCAGGAAACATTTGCCCCAGTAGCAAAGATGAATACCATACGAGTTCTTTTGTCTTTAGCTGCAAACTTTGATTGGCCGTTGAAACAATTTGATGTGAAGAATGCTTTTCTACATGGCGACTTGGAGGAAGAAGTATACATGGAACTCCCACCTGGGTATGAAGTTCAGAATAAAGCAGGCAAAGTATGCAGACTACGAAAGGCTCTTTATGGACTCAAACAATCGCCAAGGGCCTGGTTTGGAAGATTCACTGATGCAATGAAGAAATACGGGTACCAACAAGGGAATGCGGATCACACTTTGTTTATCAAACGCAGGGGAGGAAAGGTTACCTTGTTGATAATCTATGTGGATGATATGGTAGTCACAGGTGATGATACAGAGGAAATGGAAAGATTACAGGAGTATCTTTCTTCTGAGTTTGAGATGAAAGATTTAGGGGGTTTGAAGTATTTCTTGGGAATTGAAGTTGCTCGTTCCCGTGGTGGTATTTACTTATCCCAGCGGAAGTATGTTCTGGATCTTTTATCTGAAACTGGGATGTTGGCATGTAAACCCGCAGAGACACCTATAGTTCAGAATCATCATTTGGCTGTCTACCCGGACCAGGTTCCTGCAAACAGGGAAAGATACCAGAGGTTAGTAGGGAGGTTGATTTATTTGTCTCTCACAAGACCAGATATTGCATATGCTGTTAGTGTAGTAAGTCAATTTATGCACTCTCCTAGTGAAGATCACATGGCTGCAGTAATGCGAATATTGAGTTATTTGAAAGGTGCACCTGGAAGAGGGTTGATTTTCAGGAAACATGGGCATTTGGAGATAAAAGGGTACACTGATGCTGATTGGGCCGGGAACATTACTGATAGACGCTCTACATCAGGGTACTTTACATTTGTTGCAGGAAATCTTGTGACTTGGAGGAGCAAGAAACAGAATGTGGTGGCAAGGTCTACGGCAGAGGCGGAATACCGTGGGATGGCGCATGGGATTTGTGAGCTATTATGGCTAAGGATTCTTCTTACAGAGATTGGGTTCAAGCCACATGGAACGATGTTTTTATATTGTGATAATCAAGCTGCGCGAGAGATAGCTAATAATCCAGTTCAGCATGATCGTACAAAACATGTTGAGGTGGATAGACACTTTATTAAAGAAAAGTTGGATGTTAAGCTAATTGACATTCCATATGTGAGATCCGAAGACCAGCTAGCTGATGTGTTAACGCATGCGGTGACGACAAGAGTGTTTCAGAACTCACTTGACAAGTTGGGCTTAGGAGATATCTACGCACCAACTTGAGGGGGAGTGTTGCGTGAGGAAATCTTAGGGAATAAGGAATGAAGAGATATTTTTGGTATAAAATTATGTAATTGGTATCCTAGTGGTTTTGGGATACTTGTTTCCTAGTTTGTAGGAGATTGTATATGTTTATATATTCCTCTATGTGAGAAGAATAAAAGAGAGAAAAATATTCATCTAAAACCTAGAATTTAACTGATTCTAGGTCAAATATTGGATTAGGTAGGCTCGTTTGGACATTTAGTGTACCGGGTCGTATTTCCAACACATTAAAAAATTTCTCCCAAGCTTGATTCTAGGTCAAAGTATTGGACAAAGTTGAACCCTCCTAAGAATTCGTTTAGAAATGTTTTTATCATAATAAGTACTTATGGAACGTTATATACTATAAGTGCTTTTACATAAAACTATCAAACTTTTATTGGGTGTTATCCTAAAGAGACATTTGAAAGTGCTTCTCGAAAATACACTTGAAATTCTTCCTAAAAACATCGAGATTCTAGCTGAAGCCATTTAATATTTTGTCAAACGTATGCAAAAAGCTCTTCTAGTTTAGAAAGCACTTTTAGCCTTCTCATAACCATTTCCCATGTTAAAAACATTGGTGGCATGACATAGTTGATGTTTGACAGACCTTAGGGCTGGTTTGGTATTGCTGTGCTTTGAAAAAAAACTGTTTCTACTGTGTTATGAGAATAAGCAGCTGTGAAATAAAGCAGCAGAGTGTTTGGTACATTTTTTTGCAAAAATGCTTTTGAAAAAAAAAAAAAAAAGCAGTATTATAGTGTTTGGTAAACTTTTATGTAAAACAAATGTGAAACAAAAGCTGGTTTTTCAAAGCTGGGTTTTGCAACTTCTTGTTTTTGGCTTTTTTCATCCAAAACTGTGAAAAAAAGCTAAAGCTGAATGTTTACCAAACACAAAAACAACTCCCAGTTTTTTTTAGAATCACCTCAGTACCAAACCAAGCCTTAATACAGTATTAATGAATAAATACACGTATTTTTTACCAAAATTGATCCACAAGTAGGTGATGGATATTGATTGGAGAGAGGAAAGGCCAAATGGGTGTCCAAACAGTGCACATGGAAAGTTTCAAATTCGCAATCAATCCTCAACGGCCATGCTAGCATGGTGCAAAACAAGCAAAGCAAACAAAAAGCACAAGAAGCCAAGCAGTCTCTTGTTAACCTGCACTACACTTGCCATGTTTTCTGGCTTTCCCGTTTTGATTTTTCATCACTCTTTCTTTCACTCGGTCTCTTTTTCCTCTTCTTTCATCATCACAAGTCCCACATTCCTCCTCCTCCTCCTCCACCTCCTCCACTTTCACTATCTCATGTCCCCCATCACACGCTGTTTTTTTTGGTCTTTTTTTTTTTTTTTTTTTTTTTTTTTTTAAAGTCAAAAAGTAGACTTGAAAATAATGTTAGATTTCAACTAAAGCGGTCGGAGGCGGAGAATGTCATTATCATCTCCACCCCGACGGAGTCATCACTCATTTGGTAGGAGACTCTGTCAGAGATTCGGGGTCTAATAAGTTTTCTTATTAAATTTCTCACAATTAGAATTTTAAAAAAAAAAAAAAAATCATTATCTTTGTTTATATAATACAACATAGAATGAAACAATTACATGGTACAACAAAAACACAAATTAATGTTTTTTGAATTGTAAATCAAATAGAGAAATGTAACTTCTTTTTTTTTTTATGAAATTCGAGATTGTTTTGTGAGTAAAAAGAGAATGGATAGGGTAACTCATAAAATCTAAGTAGATGATGGCATGCTTTAAATCCAAGGTACACAGAATAAGATTGGACACAATTTTTCATTTTTAACTTCGACATACTTTGAATATGGTTGATTATCCAGTTCAATCAAATTTAAGAAACCAAATGTGATGAATTTGAACCATGTTATTATTAGCCTATTGTGAGGCTTAGTTCACTCTTTCACCCCTTAGTATACATAATATCGTCTGTTAGACAAAAAAAATATGGCCTTAAAAAGAGACTCGGGGCGGAGATCGCGACCAGCTAGCAATCCCATTCCGGCTCAATACGGCGGGCACCGCGGAATAGCGATGTTGGGGGAAAAATTGCCGTGTCCGTCTACTCTGGTTTGCATGATTGCTTATACACCAATTCAAACCTCCAACAAGAAAACTCAAACGAGTAGAAGATACCAGAATTCAATTGGGACCCGATAAATCGACATCTCGAGCCTCCTAACATAAACTAATCAGCAGCAGATCAGCTGAAGATCTGTTGTACACTTGGGAAGTTTTCTGAGGCCGATCACCTCAAAGCCAGATTGAAACTGAAGTCAAGATGATGCAACATAGGACAATTCAAATGGGTCCCGTACCATATTCCATATCTATAGGTCACTTTCTCACCTATTATGATCTATAATATTATAGATCTACCATGCTTAGACTATGAATTAGTGCTTCCTTTCAAATTTCGAGAGGGGATTCTTGTTGGATTCTTTTTGTGATAATTTCGGACAACAACTGCATGACATGGAGTGCGTGTGGCCGTTTGGCTTCACACAAGGACAACCTGCTTTGATATCACGATGAAATTGAGGTTCCACCATAAAACTAATTGGCAATATGAGGAGTAACTCAAGACCATACAAGCACATAGCAAACCTTGTCCCTCACCAACATGGAACAACTCTCAACAACGTGAGAAATATTTCCACACACAATTTCTTGTTACGTACACTAATATTTATTTATGTTTCTTAATGTTCTTTTAATTTCTTCAATACGAAAAGCTAAAAATCAACAAGAAAAGATCCTCTCCAGATCTCTATTTGGGTTAAAGTTGAGAAATCATTTCTCCAGTTGGATTAAAGTTGAGAGACAATTGGTAATTGATTTTTAGTTGATAGACTATAGTTACACGTTTTGATGAGTTGAGGTACCAATGATAATAGATTTTTAGTTAAGGGATCATTGCTCCAATTGAATTAAAATTGAAGAACCATTGATACAATTTTGGGCTGATTTGGTATTGTTGTGCTTTGAAAAAAAACTGTTTCTGCTGTGCTGTGAGAATAAGCAGCTGTAAAATAAACCAGTAGAGTGTTTGGTAAACTTTTTTGTAAAAGTGCTTTAAAAAAAAAAAAAAAAAACAATATTATAGTGTTTGGTAAACTTTTATGTAAAACAGATATGAAAAAAGCTGGTTTTTCAAAGTTGGGTTTTGCAGCTTCTTGTTTTTGGCTTTTTTTCACTCAAAACTGTGAAAAAAAACTGAAGCTGAATATTTACCAAACACAAAAAGAGCTCTCAACTTTTTTTGATACCAGCTTTTTTCAGAATCAAATCAGATCTTACTCATTATCTCATTCATTGATGACAAATCTTTTTATGCGAGCAATTTTCAATAAATATGATACAAATAGCATTATTTTCTGAACAATAATGAAATATAAAATCATATCAACCCTAGGTGAAAAAAATAATGAATGATTAATCTCATTTTATTTTATTTTATTGCGAAAAGACCCATGTAATAAATACAACACTATCCACAAAGAATCCAGTCTGCTCTAGTTTGCTTGCCATCTTTACTCACTGAAAAATACAGCACAAGAGTCAAGATTCCTTGCCCATTCTTCTACTCTTTCTTTGACAGCTATCCCTATGCTCTTTTTCCCCTTTCACTCAATCAATCCTCCTAAAGAAATGCTAAAGTGACTTGGACTTATGGATTCTCTAACATTTTACAATGTAATATTAATTTTCATGTTAACGTCATAATACATTACATAAAAATTAAAGTGATAGAAAGTGGACGAAGAGTTTTCTTAAGAGAGTCCATTTTCTCATCCCCTATTCATCTCCACTACTCACACGGTCACAATTAATGTCAAAAAGTTTTGGAAGTAAAATTAGATATTGCTATTTACTTCCTCCATTTATTGAAAATAAAAAATAAAATAAAAATAGAGTTGGCAGAGACCATATGAAATTGGATCCTCTCCGAGGCAATGTCTCGGGATTCTTCTGATTAGACAACACGGACCGTTAAATTTTGATCCAACGATCACAAACAGAAATTCCTCTAAAATTATAATAATTGTAATCATTGGATCAAAATCTAACGACTCGTGTTATCCGGTCAGAAGGATCCCGAAACATTACCTCGGAGAGAATCCAATTCCAGACCATATCAGAATTCAGAACAGTAATTGACCCCCTCATGCTGTGTATGGTGATTCATAATTACATTAAAATGAATTCACCCCCCCCCCCCCCAAACAACCACCACGCAAATTTGACTTATTAACTCCCAATTCAATTCATAGATTTATTTTCTTCCTCGTAAATAGTTAAGCCAGTTGATTAAGATATCCTCATCTATCGCTGCAATTTCGAATTCTCTTCACTTATACATTTAAGAATGCAAAATTTCAATGCAACGATGTTTAAAAAAAATCATGCAATTAAAAGGTAAAACACATACGGGCACTTCATATGTTCGTTACACTACCACCTTCGCGTCTCCCTTTCATGTAAATCTTTATTGTATATTATAATATTTTAGAACATATATCACTTAAAATAATGTCTAGTTTTCTTTTCACCCAATTGGCCTTTCCATATAAAATTAGTAACACAAAACTAAAAATTGAAATTTTATTCAATTTTCCAACTGTCCCTCCATTTTCTCATCAACCAAACAAGCATACGAAATAAGTTAAAATCAAAATAAAAAAAAAGAAAAAAAGAAAAAGGAGAGACATACATGAACTTTTAGAATTGCTTAAAGGCTCTCTCATTTCTCTGCAAATATTTCATAACAATTTACCTTCCCTCATCATCATAATAATCAATGTCAACATTAATAACACATTAAAATTACACAAAACTAAAAATTAAAAAAAAATAATCGAAAATTCATTTTTAATTCAAGAAGAAGATGAACCTGAAGCAGCTCTCGGCGACGTCGTCGGGAACAGAGGCAGCAACCGGGGCTCCGATTCCCGCGGCGTCGTGCTCGGGGACGGGTGCAAGTAAAAACCCTTTTCTTTAATCGCCTTCTCCTCCGCCTCCCTGTTCAAACTCGAGCACCCATTTGGATTCGGGACGTAATTCGCCGTCCCGGACCGGTCAAACGGGTCGGATATCAGCGGCGTGACAGGGCTGAGAACCAAAGCAGGAAAGTCGAGAATGCTCGGAGATAAAATCTCGGGATTTCGCGGCGAGAATCCGGAAGCTGCGGAGCTAAAGACGGGGATTAGAGGGTTAATCCGGAGGTTCTTGAGGGAGTTCCGGCGCTCGTAGAGCTTGAACCCGGATCCGGATTGTTGTTTTGTGTGCGTGGATTTGATGGGCGGGATGTGTGTTTTCGCGTGCGGGTCGGATGTGGGTTTCGAAGAGGCTTGCTTAGCGGTTTCGGTGGAGCCGGTGAGCATTTGAACGACTTGTTTGAAGGAGGAGGTGTCAGCTTGGACGAAGGTGGTCGGGTACGGGTTGGTGGGTTCGGATCTAGTGTAGGGTTTAGGGGGCTGGGGAGTTGGGGTTGTTGGGGGAGCTCCGCCGTTGAGGTGGTGGTTGCTGTTGGAGCTGCTTGTGCTGCTGTTGGAGCTGTGGCTGTTTGGGGAGGGAAGCAAAGAAGGAGTTGGGTTATCCGGTTGGTGGTGCCTGGGTGAGGATTCCATTGATGGGTTCTCTGATTTATTTTCTGTTTGGTTGCTGAGAAAGTGCGAGAAAGTGAGAAAATTGAGAGGGAGGGAGCGGGAGGGAGGAAGAGAGCGAGTGAGTTTTTTATGAGATGAGACTTTCTTTTTGTTTGGTAAGAAATGTTTTGGTGAGTAGAGTTCGGGTTCTACTGTTGTGGGAGTCTCCTCACGCGCTTGGGAGGAGTGTGGTGCGTACATGTTCTATATCATGATGAGACAATGGAGGAGAGAGTTTTAATTTCTTAATTCATTTCACTAATTCTACTAATTAAACCAATAAATTGAGTTAATTGTAAAAATTAAAAGTAATGAACCAAATGATACAAAATTATTATGAGCACTTCAAAATAATCATTTTGTTCAATTTTTTTTAAATCACATAATATATGTGTCTACAACACTCATCACGTGATTGACGAATTAACAATTATCTTAAGCCCTGACACTTGATTGCAAACAAAGTTTTTGACATTTGGAGTGAGAATTTACCTTGAGGGTACTATCCTTGGATCTACTTTGCAAATTGATCTTATGGTACAAATCATCCATCTCATAAGTTCGTTTTTAGGATTATAAAATTACAACGTACAAACTCAAATACGATACTCTATCTTTCCCACTCACAACACTAGAATAAGGGAGAAAATAATTAGATCGCCAATAAAAATCATTAGTATTATGTTTATATGCAACAAAGTTGGCTTCGTGATGAACACGCTTAGCTTTGTGATGAACATGATTTTTAATTTGCAACTAAGATAACTTCGAAATAGAATACGAGACTACAATGTAGAGGAGCGCGTGGGCGTGAGTAAAAGGGAAGAAGACAAGCTGGTAAAATGGCATTGGTGGTCTTCGGAATTTTGGAAGACATGGGTGGAGAGGTGGGGTTTGTGAATCATTTTATAAAGAAAAAAAGAAAAAAAGAAAAAAGAAAAAGAAAAAAACGTCAAAAGAGCTTCAAAGTTGTCATTGACTTTTGGAGAGAGAGTGGATTAAAGTCTTAACTACGCTACTTGACATTAAACAAATTATTTAATTAGTCAAATACCATGACCATGCATAGTGCACTTAATCTGCAGATTCCCCCACAGCACAAAACCAACTCATTTGTTATAAACAAGGATTAAACTCTAACTAAAATATCTTTAGATTTAGATGCAAACCAACTCCTATAGAATATCGCTATTTGCTCAATTAGTTAGAAGCATGTATTTTGGAGAATCTTAACGAAAAGTTTTCAGTACTGTTTATTTTAACGAAAATCCATATTTTTACACTAAAAAGTCAATCTTGATATTATTCACTTTACTTTTTATTTCAAAGTTTTCAAATCATTTTCATTCATTTTTCTTGTATTTTGCACCAGAAAATGGAGATACGTGTTCAACTTTGAGAAAGCTTGAGTATTTTAGTCTTGAGTAATGATAGGAACATTAAATTTTTAAATCATTAATAAGAAATAAACACGTTAATTGACACTTAGTTAATAATCTAATCATCTACAATCATATCATTTGGTTTAAAAAATTTGATCTCTCTAGCATTACCTTTTTAATCTCACCAACTAAAAAATCTAGCACTTTTTTTGGTAAAATAAGAGTGGATCACCTAAAAAACTAGCTTAAGGAGTTATTACAGATAATCCAACGTAAATACAACTTTTATTGAACAAGTCAACTATTTATGAGAGTTAACCGACCAACTAAGTATTTTTCTGGTTCGACTCCTGCTTTCCCAATATCGTTTTATAAAAAATAAAAATAAAAAGGTCGAACCGCTCAACCTTGTAAAATTACTAGTTTACCCACAACATCTACATGAATCATCAGTTAAAGATCACATGGTCACAAATGTTAATCATCAACAAGGCTTGACTTCCTTACAAGCTGGTTTGGTGATTCGAGACACAATTACGCAAATTAAAACTTGCACTAGTGTCCTCGCTTGTATTTTATAGCAATGTGCATCAATCACAACTGTAGTTGTGGATTGGTTTATGATTTCGGACCATACTTTGATATAACTAGATTCACCTGTTTCTAATTGAAAAGTGAAACTTCGATAAAGTTGTTTCTCAAGACTGGGTAGATCAAGTTAGAACAAAATATAAGGGATCACGTGCTTTTATGAAATGGATATACAGGTAACGTGGTCGGACATCCTTCCCAAACTTTTTCTCGTAAGTCTCGCCCGAGTGAGGTCAATTTGACGATTGGTACATGTCCAATGTTGTCAATGCAAGACACCAAACAAAGCCCTAGTATTAGGCATATTATACTGTGATCAATAGACGGAAAGAACCATACTTCTAATCTAATTGAAGTTAGAAACTAATCAAGATTTGGAATCCGAATTTCGAAACTCCTATAATTCAGGCGGATGAGAATTTTCAAAATTTGGAGAAATGTTTGTAGCCTTTGCCTTTACTACAAAGTCAGACAGAGTGATGGCCACATTGAAGTTGGCACTTGAATGCCGGATCCTAAAGTGAAAAGGAGAGGTGAATCCAATTCTCATTTATATTAAGAACTAAAAGCGAAGGGAAAATTTTATTTAAATCCATGCAACATTTTTTTACATTCAACTTAAAATTTAAACGTTAAGTGTCTATTTTACCATATTGTATAATTATTATTAAGTACAAAATGAAATTAATAATAAAACTCAAATTTATCAATAAACCCAAACACTATAATTAAACCCTACGATCACTCTTTGTTTATCCTCCGTTCATTATGGCTAAAACCCTAATAGCTGTCATAGAGAAAAATAAGTTTTTCTATTGATGGATGGTGGTTTTGAAGTTTTGAATACTCCAACCAAGGTATGACTCAATTTATAAATTTTTGTTCGTTTGATTTCAATATTTTAGAGTTTAGAAGATGAGTATTTTGGTTTTTATTATTATTATTTTTTTCAATCAATTCTGCATAATTTGATTATCTTTCTGTAACAACAAATTACTGCAGTCAATCTTTCACTGTCCATCTGCACCCTAAAAAACCAAAAAGACTTGCAGATATTGCAAGGACCTTGGATTCCGTTTGCTTCTTCTATTTTTATATTATTATTTTTTTCTTCTCTGTCAGTGTAGTCTGACTACACCCCAAAAAATCATGGCATCAATGTAGCTATTGGTGCAAATAGTATTGCCTAAAAGTCCTAATACAAAGTCTACTCCCAAAAAATCATGGCATCAATGTAGCTATTGGTGCAAATAGCATTGCCTAAAAGTCCTAATACAAAGTCTACACCCCAAAAAAACAAGAAAACTTGCAAATATCTACCTAAGTTAGTTTCTCTAAAAAGAGTAAGTGTTATGGCTTTTTAGGGTAGTAAAAACTTACTGAAATTTGGTAAAGATGGATGTGTTTATAGGGGAGTGCCTGCCATGGTGTTAGGGTTTTACCTACACATGGCTGCATCCTATTGGCCAAGATTTATGGAGAGAGTATTCTCAAAATATTAAATATGAAATAATATCTTGAGATAATGGTGTAAATATTCCTAATTAATTTAAATAGGGATTACTTACTTGAATGAAGTCAATCTTCAATTAGGAATATATTAAAGATGAGATTTGGGTAATTAATAATTATCTTTAATGCTTTGACTTTCCCTTGCCGTGGGCAGGTGAGCTATGATCAATCGTATTCAGTTGCATGGACCTTCATGGGTGTTGAGCTATGTGTGAAAGTATCTGAGGAGCCTGCCCATTTAATGAGGGCAATCTTGAGCAAAAGTTCACATTTCACCTCAAGAATTTTTGAGATCATTTTGGGCCCCACAATAGTATCTCAAATTAATCTCGCACTTATTGATTTGAGATGTTGCATGAATAACATTGTTGGTTAATCGCACACTCATTGACTTAGGTATTGTTGTGATGGCATCCCAAGCGCCACGAAAATTTTCCCTTCTAAAGGAGAAAAACTTACAAAAAAACGTATATAAAATGGATTTGTCCATGTGACAATGTCTCAAACTTATCACATGCTATCACGTATTTTAACTTTATCACATAAAATCATAATAATTGAGAAACTACTGCCACTTTTACATCCTCGTTTCATGTAAGTCTCTCTTTTTAAGAGCAGAGATGGATGAAGATTTCGATCCTTATCCTGAATTGGCCTATTAGACATGTCCATTTATGAGTGAAAATTGTAGACGCACTCATTGTGCACGTTTAGGAATTGAATTAGTTGTGAAGACGACCTTTGTTTTTTGAAATCACAACATTTCTGCATATAGCACAACGTGGGGGAGCTTGATTTGAATGTCATTGCACTAAAGCCACATATTTAATTGGGACAGAAGCTGAAAATCCAGGGCGTAATGCACATGCATGAAAAGGGCACTCTTTAAACTTGCTTTCCTTGCTCAATTTACATGAACTGGCGTGCGGGTGCATACGTGACTTCGACTTGGGCACATCACGGATGGCCCTTGATGAGTTGGGTTTTGGGCTTCATATAATTTGTTTGAGAAGCTTTGGTGTACCGCGGGCTTAACAGTTTCTGGTTTTTTAATTTAACTTCTTGGGCACGAGAGCCTCTGCATCTTGCTTCCGCACGGGTAGAAACTCGTGTTCAAGAATGTCTACGGGTCGGCTTGAGTAGGATAACTCCAATGTTTAGTGGATCTTAAATCTGTATCCAAAATTGGGGAGATTTTGAACCTAAGCTCACCAAACACGTAGTAAGCATTTGAGTTCCGTAAAACTTATTAGCAAAATGGAGAGTAGTCCACGTACTTATAAACACATTTCAAGCCTAATATGTGAAGAACGCAACTCAGGTGACGTGGAGCACGTGTGACCGTTGGACTTTACATGTGGGACAACCTACTCTGATCCATTAAAGAAGGTTGAGGTTCCATTATGAAACCAATAGGATTCATTCTCAACATATATCACAACCCGCACGATTATGCTAGCATCATTGAAAAATATCAACAAAATTTGTTGATTATGTCCCCTAATGCTTCTACGAATATTATTTATATTTATCTGTAAATGAGAGATCATAGATTCAACTTCGACTTTCATAAATAACGAGTTTGATCCCAAAATTATTATTGGCTCATTGAGTGATTTAGCTTTAACCTCACCCCAATATATATAAAATAATGGTTCAATGTCAAAACAAAATAACTTTTTTGGGTATCACCAACCACTCTTAAAGTCTATAGGTCAAAACTATTTGGGAGAAATATCAGTGTGAAATATATAGAATATGAGCAGGAGCAACGCAGTCACGAAATTAGTTTAGGATCCAAAGGACAAGCTTGGAATAATCAAGATCTATAGCGCTGGATTGTGGGGCACTAAGCAGAATTTTTAGAATCAAGAACTCTGTCCGTATGAATCTATAAATCATTCATTACTCTTTAAACAAACGCATTGACATCGCCCAGTAAACTATATATCGGACATGTCGGTTGATATATAATATCCGAACCAAAAATGCATACGGGTGTAGTAGGGTTTAGGGCATTTACATAGATTGGGAAGGAAGTTGAAGTTTTACCATACATTGTTTATTAGAAGAACAATCGTTTACATATCTTGGCACGTTTTTGTATGTGACGTCCTCAAGACAAATACATGAACCACATATATCGAGTGATATGAAGCATATGCACTTGTTTTCACAAGTGAGCCAACTATGCTCTAATATTATAAAGAAAGTTAAAGTTCTACTAACTAATTAGTAATATAAAGAGTAGCTCTACTTCTTTATAATAACATAAGAAATGCTAAAGAAACTCCCGCTCTCCTGCTATCTCATGTTTTTTACATAATATTTTATAATATTGACACATAAATTGTGCCAAAAACATGACCCACTTTTGAAAGAGTTTCCTTAAGCATTTCTAATCATATAAGGTTTTTAGCTTCCCATTGTAGGGCAACATTTCCTATCTTCATAAATTGAACATTTACGACAACTTTTACAATGCATTCATCGTGCCACAACGAAGCCAAAACAGAGTTAACCACAACTAAAAGTATGAAAGGACTTTCACAACATACATGATTGTCATCCATATGAATCGAATTGTTTGTTTAAATTAAGACAGGAAGCAAGTTTAGTAAATGCCACATTGGACTCAACTAAAACTATTGGGCTATGGACAGGGATCCTTTCTGGATCCCTTCCATCAAATCCACTAATCCGAACCTTTGAAATTTGATTCAACCGCTAAAAATAGAGGACTCTTTTAAAAGTTGAAATAATTTTAATCGTTTTATCAGATTTCAAATGCCCGAATTGATAAATTTGATGGAAATGATATAGAAAGAATACCTTTCATTGGGCTATGGCCTATGAAGTCAGTGCATGATGCCCCAAAACTCGAGAAAAATTATGGGGCACGATAATATCGAATATTACCATTAATTAATATTTATGATCGAGTAAATTATAAGTCTATGCCACTTGTTCACTTGCTTCATGTGCCATATTTAATTTGTGAAAAATCGGGTCAAATCTGAAATAGAGGGATCCAAGGTCGGCCATTATACACTCTAACCAGTGGCCACCATAATCTAAGAAGAACGGCATGGTGTTTTGTTAGATGTCACCCCAAACACCACCTCCCACAACGAGTTTGCCATTGAGATTGAGAATGTGAGTATTCTCACAATGGGGCAGTGGTTCCTTCTAGTCTCGCTCTTTTTCGTATTCACACGAATCGACTTGTTTGGTTAATTTGACATCATTCGTGTTAACGTGATAATGTCTTATTAACTTGTCCTACATTTTTTACCACTTGAAATCTATACTGAATAGTTTGTTCATCAAATTAACAATTGTCTGAGACTTAACTTTTATTGTTGAACTTAAGATGAAGACTCTAGTTCCCCCTCGGCATGCAAATTATAAAAGAGAGGGAATTAGACAATGTCGAGATATAATGGATCAAATTTTAACATTGGGAATTGTTTTTGCATGTCGCTATTGTATGATCATTATGTGGTCATTATGTGATCGTTGTATCGTTGATATATGATCAATATATCGTCGTTACTAAAAATAATCAAATCTGCAATTAAATATAAAAAAGCTAATCATTCTAGTTAATTATCTTTAAATTTAACATAACGTTCGAATTAAGATAATTCTAATAACGCAAAAAGTGAGACCTAAATACAAAAATCTCAATCTTTTTTCTCTTACCCAAAACTTTTTCCCTTGGTAGAAGCCAACTGACATCTTGTAACGTACAATATTCCCTCGTGGATCAAGGCTTTAGTCTTGTCATTGCCTCCACGTTTTCCTTTGCCTCATCCTTATCTTAGTCTACTCATTTCTTCTTTACTGAATAATGTTAAAAAAATTAAATTTGTAAATTAAATGATGTATCATCAATAAGGAAAAACATGTTTATCAATATTTAAGTAATAAATCAATCATCAACTTACATATCCTTTAATTTTTAAAATTTTATCTTTAAATTTAATCTCGTTAGCATTAGATAAGTTCAGTATATTCTTTGTTTTAAGTATTTAAACCAAGATTATCCGTGCAGCATCGCTAATTAACTCGACAACCAAGACCTAAAGTGCCATTTAATTACCAAGATAATACAGGGTTTGGTTCAACCCTCGGAGGCCTTGGAAACTTCTACATTTGTCTTGCTGCATGCAAAAGTATTCCAAACATATTGGCCACTCGTTGCTGGGCACGTGACCCTCTGTGCAGCTTGTCCACAATTTCTCCTACATTTGAATATTATAGTAATTAGAATGCATTTAAATTCAAACCCTACTTATTTAAATCTAAATAAAAACTTATATTTTGGCCAATAAAAACCCTAGTTGGCCTTGCCTGTTAAACATGAGATCTCGTTAAACATGAAGTGCGTGTTAACGTAATGTTTCCAATTAACTAGTCTTTGGAAAAGGCCTAGCAATTACAAGTGGTACATTTACTGAGAAACGTGAGTTTGGATGGTAATTTAAATAGAAGCATTTAAAAACACTGTATATACACATCAAACAACAATTTTAAATCTTTGATCTAAAGCCAATTCCAACCCATGACCTAAAACCTTTTTTTTTTCCTTCTGTTCCCCCTCCCCAATCCATTCCAACTCAAGTTCTAATTTGGACCTAAAATCTAAAACCTAAAAAAAAGCTAGAAACAGCTCAGGATTTAGCCCAAAAAATGGTGTGGGTCTCATCAGTGAGAGTGAAAAAAATTGATGTGAAGCACAAATGCCCAAACCCACTCTCTGGACGCGCCCAACGCGCTAGGCCCAAAATCAGCAGGACCCCACCCAAATGGGCATGTCCCCCGCATGTCAGTTTTCAAAGATAACCTAATGGCTAGTTTTTGTGATCCAACAGTCCACATTCAAATTTTTTTTATATTTATATATTTATTAAAGCTAATGACTGAAATATAATATAATCAAATCTAACAGTAAAAAAAAAAAAAGATCTAATGACCCAAATTTAAATCCAACAGCTAAAATAATTAAAATAATTATTTAACTCAAAATTCACCTAAATTTAGTAATTTTTCAATATTTATTGGAATGTAAATATTTTTAGGTTAAAATTTTGATAAAATTAAATTAGGATAGTGTACATAATTTTTTTTTTTAAATTTACTTAAAAGAAAAAATTAGCCTAAATTTATTCTTTAATAATCTCGGGCTAAAATTTAAGCCATAAATGTTGAATCAGAAAAGCTATTTCTGGATGAAAACCTAAATTTTTTAGGCTAAAAATTTTAGGTTTTAAGCTTAAAATTGAAGATGGTCTAAGAAGCTAAATATTTTCGTCCACGAATAACATTTTCATTCTTTTTCTTGTTGTTTTCCAGTTTTCACATTTCTAAGGTCCATCGTATCTCTTGCAAATACCAGCCCAGCCCAATCCATAATTTGAAATAAATTTATCAAGAAATTCCGCAGGGAATCCTGGCTTAAATTCCTATAAATCTCACTCTCTTGAGCTCCTCACTCCATATCTCTAGTCTCTCTCTCTCCTCTCTCTTTCTCTCTCTCTGTCTAGAAAAAATATGGGTTCTCCTGCAGTGTTTGTGCAGCTCTCAGTCCTCCTACTGAGCTGCTTCACTGTCCTCGGTGATGTAATTACCACTTTACCCGCCATTCCTCCACACCACAGCATTCACTATTCTCATCCAGTAGCTTCCCCAACCCACCCACCGGCACACCCGCCTACTCACGGCCACCACCACCACCGCCCACGCCCACACGCTCCCACTGCCTCCCCGGTTCACCCACCAGCTCACTCTCCGGTTCACCCACCAGCTCACTCTCCGGTTCACCCACCAGCCCACTCTCCGGTTCACCCACCAAACCCCCACCACCACCACCACGGCCACCCACCGGCCCACTCTCCCACCCACGTTCCGGTTCAGCCTCCGAGCCACCCGCCAACCCACCATGCACCACCGCCTCACCCTCCGGCTCACAGCCCGGTCCACCCACCGGTTCACCCACCTATGTACCCACCTAAGAAACCTTTCCCAAGGAGCTTTGTAGCGGTTCAAGGCGTCGTTTACTGCAAGTCTTGCAACTACTCCGGCGTCGACACCCTTAACGGCGCCAAGCCAGTTCTTGGTAAGTCCATGAATGTGGCCATTTTATAAATATTATTACATACGTCACATGGTTTGAGTTTACCCATTTTTCTAACAATTTGTTTGAATTAATTTTTTTTCTTTCTTTTTTCTGGGCAGGTGCTACAGTAAAGCTCCAGTGTAACAACACAAAGTACCCATTGGTTGTGAAAAAAACCACGGATAAGAATGGCTACTTTTTTATCACGGCACCAAAGACCATCACCACCTTTGGAGCTCATAAGTGCAAGGTGTCGCTCGTCTCAGCACCCTCCACCGCCTGCTCCAAGCCATCCGATCTGCATGGTGGACTGAGCGGTGCACTCCTGAGGCCTGTGAAGCCATTTGTCTCCCAGAAGCTCCCATTCCTTCTCTACAATGTCGGTCCATTTGCCTTCGAGCCAAAATGTCCTCGTTAATTTAATTAACAGTTCAGTAACGCTTGTCTTAATTAATGGTGCTTTGTACTTCAATAGTAATCCTAGATTAATGTGCTATTGTTTGGGTTTCCGGTTTCCCCCTGCATGGTTTGAATGAATGCCTGTTTGGAAATAAGGCTTTGTTATATGGGTTACAATAATGAATGGTAATTGATCTGGATTTTGGTTTCGTCCATATAATCTTGAATTAATTATATGTTAAAGTGTTTTTAGTAAGACGATATTTTAATGTGAACTTGAATTTAAATACAAAAAGAAGAAAACATCGTTAGGATTTTAACCTAAGGTGCATATACTGACACACTGTGTTAGTTTAACTTGTAGTGAAAAATGATAAATCTTCAACGGTCGGATACGGTACAGCTTGTCCTGTGGCAGACATGATCGTAGCTTTCATTTCGGATAAATAAATAAACAAATTAAATAAAGAAAGAAAGCAATAAAGTTGGCCTCGGCATGCATGCATGCAGTGTCTGATGCACTGAGCTTGAGCCATTGGATTCTTTGAAAGGTCCGTAAAACCACGTCGACGAACCCTGAAAAGGAGCTGCAGTGGGGGCCGTTTTGGTCTTTGAAAAATTGGCCTTTTTTACCAAACAGAGGTGTTTCAAATTTTGGATATGTAAAACGTTAAAAGTTACATCAAATCATGGGTGTAGTGGGGCCTGGTCAAGAAAAGTTGTGTGGAGTAGAAGACTTGGGGTTGAAAGCTGAGAAAATGTTACGTGGTTGGTTAACTTGGTTTCGTCGATTTTATTTATTACCGCCGGTAAATTTAAATTTTGAGATTATGTGATCATAAAGCATAATAAATAGTGTGATTGGAGATAAAAAAAATTTAAACTTCTCCTTATATTTTGTCTAAGCATTCATTTAGGGAGCCAATTAGATGCTCTAATTTCCTGGATTATACAGATAGAAGTTGGCGGATGTGTGGATTTAATTTGATGAAGGTCATTTTTTTTTTGACAAGATAACTGCGGCTTCTGTGGTCGTCTATTGGCTGTGAACTATGTGCATGCATAATCAAGTAAGGGTTCGTGATGGGTCATGCATGCCTGGGGCAAAATCTTGTGTCAAACGCGTAATATAGTGTTTGTAAGTTTACGTTTCTCTATCCGCATTCAAGTGCATGTTAAATTTGAGGAGACTCCCACGCATATATAAAATATATGTAAGTTGTAACAATATACATAGGGTTAACATTATGAAGGTTGATAGAGAACAATTAATTATTCTTGGATAATACGTAGCATTAAGTGATACAAAAAATAAATGGTTGAGATTGAAAATAAAATATTTAATAGTTGTGTAGATCAAATTTAACGGGTAAGACACCAGTAACACTAAGTGCTACGTACTATTAAAGCTACACTATTTTTTTTTTTATTTTAAAAAAGATGACAATTGGTGATTTTGCCACGACGGTCCGTTATTCTCCAAAGGCCAAAAAGAATCATAGAGGCATTTCCACGTCTTCGGCCTTTGTCATAATCGTATAATTCACCAACACTAGGGATCCTCTCCGGATCCCTTCCTCCTAATCCACCATGTCCGAAGATTTGGGCTATTGAAATTTGATCAAACGGCTAAAGTTATTATAACTTTTAAAATGGGCTCCGGTTTGTAGCCGTAAAATCAAATTTCAACGGTCCAAATTTTCGAACTTGAAGAATTAGGAGGAAGGGTTCCGGAGAGGATCCCTTTCCGCTAAGCTCCTAACATTTTAATTCCAAATGGCATGCGTGATGATTGGGTACGTTATCTATTGCCTTGTATTCATGTTGTTCAACGTATATACTCGATAACTGCATCTACATAAGACTTATAGTGATGATTTGGTTCCTTTTTCTGGTAAAAGTAGTCTCTCACAGCCACGCTTTTCCTACATTTCCCCGATTGCATTAAACCGACATCAAAATCTAAAACAGTGTTTTTTCTTTTCATTAAAAACACCAAAAAAGCAGAGACTCGATTTTCCGCTTTACTCCTATCATCTCCTTGTATATATGGGCCTCAATCACTAGTTTCGCCACGTATAGCTCAAACCATTATATGTTTACATGGCACTCGTTGTCGATGGGTCGAGCTTCCGAGAGCCTGTTGGGCGGCCTATTCTTAGACATATGCCACCTTGATTTTTGAAATTTAAAATTGATAAAAGTAGTTCATAAGATTTGAAATCGATAGAAGTGATCTCTGAGTTTGTTTAACATCAATTATTTTGATCGTTTCGTGAAATTTTATGTTAAATAAGGATCTAAATGATAAAAATACACTCAATTTAATAAACAAAGGTCTAAAATGATTTGACAAAATTGAGGATATTTTGTCATTTTATCCTTATTTAATGGAGATTTTTCACAGGAGGACCAAAATGAGTGATAGTGAACAAACTCAGGGACCACTTATATCGATTTCAAACCTCAGGGACCAAAATGAAGAATTATGTCAATCTTATGGACCATTTTAGGTAAAAAACCTATATTTTATAATGTAATTAGAACAAAATATGGTACATCTTCTGTCATAATATAAAGACAGAGACTTTGAAAACTATATTATCATTCGATTTATATTTGAAACGTGGTGTACCACCTTATAATGCGACGACAAAAAGTGTTAAAAACTTTTGCATTTTGATCTTCTCATTTTATCAAATGCTATTTTTAAACATAAAAACGAGACATTTTAATATTTTTGGCTTGAGATTGAAGAGTAAAAACAAGAAGTCTAATTTCAAAAGCATTAAATGTATTTTTTTGAAAAAAAAAATAACACGTTCCTTTTGCTGAAAAAAAGAAAAGAAAAAAAAGGATCCAACACCGAAACTAGTGTTAATGTTGCTAACATTTCTTCCAATGACAATGAATATTTTCATAAGCTCAATTATGGAAAGAGGATCTGGTGTTAGTGAAATTGTCATTTTTTCTTTCCGCATTCCTTTTTTTATTCTCACTCGTTGGTTTTCTTTGATTTATTCAATCATATTGCTATAAAAAAGTGCATCAAAAAATAAAAATGCAAAAATCATTTCACTAAATAATAAGTCCCACCCACACAAGTAATTATATATCGAAATTTAAACAGAATGAACAAGAAATAGGATGAATGCTCGCATGGTACACGGTAGAGTTGCAGAATACAAATATATAGGATGAATGAATGCCCAGCAGCTCAGCATAAAATATTAATAATTGATCTCTTCTTTTTTCAATATATTTAGGCGGAAATTTGGAAGGATTTGTATTGTCTGCTCTCACCATTTTATACTCTTCTCATCCCCTCTTATTGGCTAACGTACGTTAATATTTTTTATTTTCATTATTTTTTATCTTATTATTTCTATAAAAAAAATCAATATAAAATATTAACGTGGCTTAATCTTGATCACAAAATATAAGAGCAGACAATCCAGGTCTAATTTGGAAATGTAAATTCCAAAATGACAGTCGCAGTCGCGGACCAATGATGGCTTCCGGACAGCCCTTTGCCGTTTCCCAAACGCCAAAGTTTAAAGAGAAAATTAAAATAATATATAATGATGAACACAATCTGATCCGGACCTCCAATTATCAAACATTTTCATAATTAAAGTGCAATGAGATTATTTTTCGAGTGCCTACATGCCAAGTATTTTTGAATCGGGATTCTTTTTGCGAGAGGATTTCAAGAATTCGTGAATTTTATAAGTTTATCGTACATTGTACGGTCAGAAATTACTTAAATTTTTTTATTTAAAATTGAATATAAACAGTACATAACGTAAACTGACCGTACGATGTACGATAAATCGACAAGATTCACATATCCCCGAATTCTCACAAAAAGAAACCGAAAAGAAACGTGTTGAAGTATTTTTACCTTTCTATCTCGTAACTTAAGTAAAATTAATTTGTCGTTATTGTAAAATTCTATTTAATATGTAAGACATTATGCTGGGAGAACCGTCATGTTCGGTGAAATGTTCTATGAAAATTCGTTTCCTATGTAGCTCCCATTGATTCAGCAGCGACGCTAGAGGTCTTGTTTATAAATACATTATTATTAGTACTAATGCATGTCAATTATCTTGTGTCTTTCTCGATGGACATGTATAGGTGGAAGATTTTATCATAAAAAATCTTGGTGCAATTATTACATGTTATATATTGTCTATCTTTCCGATGCATAGTTCTTGCATTATTTCAAATGAAAACTAACGAAAAATCAAAAAAACCTTTAGTTTGAATGAAAAATGACAAATAAAATTGTAGTGAATAGTACTAGGAAAAGGTAAAAATGTGATTCTTCGTTAAAAGTGAACAATACCGAAAGTGTTTCGTTAAAACTATCTTCTATCAATAGAAACGTGTGTTACGATTCAAATTAATCTGGAGTCAATTTGCTATTCTTTCCCTGCTATGTAACCAGTGACAAATGGTGAAAAAATGAGTTGTTTGGGTTCGAATCCCTCCAATGTAACCAACATACATGATCATGTCGATCTTCGAGATTGGTAAACGATCGCCCAGGAAACAGTTGGGTTACAACCGTATCATAACGGGCTATGGTACTGTAATCATATGGTGTAACTACAAGCCATGCCCAAACTTTTTCAACCCAATCTGGTTGTTGCATGTTCTTCTTGTTGTCCATTTTTCGATAGCAACGAAGGATGAAGCGCAGAAACTCACTTTATCAACGTGGCATTGCATTATTCAATCAAAATGCCAAAGTGACGGTGTACTCGCTTCATGTAAATTGCTATCGTTTGGCTGGGCCGACGAGTTGGAATTATTGAGAAACAAGAGCTACTCTACAGCTGGTAAAAACGAGCAATCTACTAACATGACAATCAAAACACAAATGTATTTACAGGAAACAAAACATCTGAAGTTCCAAATACAGTGGCCAAGAAACCAAACCAGACAGTCAAGTAAATATGCCACTTCGTTTGGTTCATTAGGCAGAGTGATATCGAAAAAATGAGGAAGGTAAACGACTTCAATACAAAATAGCAAGACAAAACTGAAGTACCATAAAATAGCATAACATATCACTAAACTCGAGGTTAAAAAAAGGGAAACAAAACCATTCCCATGATCTGATAGTTTCCTCTAGCCGGTTTAAAAAATGGCGCAGCTACAAAATGCTCGTAAGAACTTTATGCCAACGAAGCAATAAAAGTTAGCTTAACTTCAAATCTGAGTTGATAGCCTTATAATCTCTCGCATTGCAACCATTAGAGACGTAGCCAGGTCTCCCCGTTGTTAGCAATTGTGAAAATCGATTTCAATCTGCAGTCACCAATCAATGATGAATAAATCAGTAACATAAGGGTAAGAGATATCCGACGTTATTATGACCAAAAGTCAGACCGCATCATACAACAGGCAATACATGTGAAATATCAATTAGTGACCTCAAGAAGTAAACACATTCATCACAGAACCCACGATTTCAATTCAAGATCAGTAACGAGAAGAGTTCAGAGTGACTCGGGAAATACACGAGTATCCTAACAGAAAGATATATTCTAACATTGTCCAACTTGAGTCTCTACTACAATAAAAACTCCTCTAACATAACACAAGAATGAGTCGAGACTGAATAAACAAAGTGCGGTTCTCATACATTGATCCCCTCTCTCTCAGTTTAATCCAATTATCCATGATAGAAAAACAATGGAATCTAAATCTGAAGAAGAAAGGACTAGAGTTACTCGCCAAGAATTTTTCCTGCAAACTTGCACCGTCTTGTTTGGGTTTAAGTTTAATGACTAAAGCAAACCATTACGTTAATCATCAGGAACCTTCAACTTATTAAAATGTAAACATGATTCGATGAGATTATTAAAATGCTTAAGCCCATAATTATTCAAAATAAGGAAAACTAAAATGATAAGGAACACAAATGCGACACTACAGTACACAATGCAGATAGAAAATTACCCTTCAAGCGGCAACAGCATCAGCCGGCTTATCCTCAACATCATTAGCAGCAACATTCGGCTCAGCACCTTGGCCTTCCTCCGTGGGTGGCTGAACTTGCTCATCCTCGGGCAGTGGTTCCTCCACATAATCATTCTCAAAAGCATCTGGAGGCACCTCATAGATTCTAACTTGGGGCTTCGACGGGTCCTTAACAAGCACATACTTGCCCTCATTTAACTTCATACACAAGTCCACAATCGACTTCACAATCCCCCACATACTGTTTTGGTTGAGATTAATCTGCGAGGCAAACTCCTTGGGCTTGTATCCTACCACAGCCAAAATCACATGGTTAAAGTGATCACGAGGATGAACCCTCGAAACGTAACCCAACTTCATCAAATCGGCACTGGCCAAGAGGGCTTGGGCAGTCCATTTAGCCAACTTGTTGGCATTGTTCTTAAGCTCAGTTGCCAATACAGCACCCCTCTGAGTCTCCAATTTCTGCCTCCAATCGACACCCGAATACTTGGGATCAAACTCATTAAGCGCATTCAGGGTCAAAAACGACCTCTGATTATTCACCTCCATAACACTTTGCACCTCACACCTCGCAACCAGATACATTCCCTCCTCAAGCTTCCACCTTCGGTAGCGATAAGCAACGGCAGCAACCTCCTCTCCTTCGTTTGCAAACGGGTTAGGCTCATCGAATGTGACCTTATTCCCATCCCTAACCAAAACCTGCTGTGAAAAGTTCTGATTGATATAAGCAGCCTCGACACTCAACGAATAAGCTGAATTGATATCATCCTTAGCTTCAGGCAATGGCTCCTGAGATGTCTCGTGAACCGAAAGCAAATCCAATTGCGACCCATCACGTTTATCAAAGAATAATTTGTTCCCAACTTTCTGAACAACAATATCCCAAGAGTAAACTGACCTGGGTGCGCACATAAGAGTCGAGAGAATGGTGTCTGTGGCAAAGACTGTGGCTTTATCCTCGTTTGCGAGGCGGCGGATGACGGGATCGTCAGTGGTGGTGACCTTGAAGAAGTTCCTGTTCTTGAACCGCTCGAGCCGCCTCTCGTTCTTGGGGGTGATTCGATCGACGGAGCGATCGTAGAACTCGAGTCCGCCGCAGAAGAGGAGATCCTCCGGCTCCGGAACAGAAAACGAGAGCTTCGAGAATGTGGAGAAGGGGATCTGTTCGAGCATGTTCCACTCAGGTTGGATATCGACGGAAGATTTGAAAACCGCAGCTTCTCGGCGCGGGGCATTGACGTTGGACCGGTTCATGTTGTACTGGCGGTCACGGCGGGCTCGCTCCTTCTCGGCCTCGCGCTTCTTGGCCTCGACCTCCTCGTCGCGGCGGTGGGGGAGCTGTCGCTGCTGCTGGAACCGCCACTTGGGGCCGAATCTGGGGCGCGGCGGGGGCTTTCCATCGACGAGACGGAACGACGCGTCGTCATCGGCGGAGCCGGGGAACGACTCACCGTTGGAGAAGTCGAAGACGGCGTCGGATGGGTTCTTGGAGCGGGCTGGATTGTTGAAGGTGCGGGTCCAGTCGGCGATCCTGCCGAGCTTCTCGGAGCGGGAGAAGGGGGCGAAGGGGACGTTTTGGGGCAAATTGGAGGTGGTGGCGCTCTCAGGTGGGCCCCACCCGTCGGGGTTGAAAGGGACGCCGCCGACTTCGAAACCTTCGACCATAATTGCTGGATTTGTGAGATTCAGAGGAAGACAGTGGAAGTCGGAAGCTTTACTCCAGATTGGGTTTGGGCTTAAAACCCTAGTGTACGCACGGTTTTTATGCCATGTGAATTTACTGTTCTGCCACCGGCCGTTATGAATTGTTGGTGTTTCTGGGTCTTGAATCTCGACTAAGGTAGGGGGTTTTTCCTAGTCCAATTATATTTTATTGGGCCTCGCAAAGTTACCGAATATTAAGGGCAGTGTGGAAGTGGCTAGGGTTTTCTCCTAAACCTAAAAGTACCATTGTTTTTTTTTTTTTTTTGAACAAATGATATCTACTAAGAGAAAGGGGTAGATTAAACCTCACAACGGACTAATAATAATATGGTTCAAATTCACCCTTTAAGAGAATTAAACCTAAGACCTGTCACTTACAAGCGAAAATGAATATCATTAAACCGAAGTACTAAAGCCATGTTCAACCGAAGAAGGGCCAGAGGACTCATTTTAGCCCTCTGGCTCTCCAAGAAATTAATATTTTAATGGACAGTGCATGACCATATCACTTAGGCCATCTCTAACCGAAGGCTGGCCAGATGGCTCGTTTTAGCCCTCTGGCCATTCAAGAAATTAATATTTTAATGAACAGTGCATGATCATATTTCTTACCATCTCCAACCGAGGACCATAGGGCTCCTTTTAGCCCTGTCACAAAAAACCATCTCCAACCAGGAGTCAAAGGGTCATAGAGCCAAACATAATTTAGTATTTAAAAACTACAACTTAAATTCAAATCCAACAGCTAAGTGACGTAAGCATAACGTTAGCTAGCCGTTGGATTTGAAATTTTTTGGGCTATAAATAGGGTGGATATTGGACTATAATTCACACACATTTGAATTCAATCTCTTTCAATTCAAGTTTGCAATGAATTCCAACTTTGGATCCTCTTCGGAATCCAACTGAGGGTCCTCATCCAATTCCAAATTGGAAGAAAAATCGGCGCAGATGAGACAAGAAGATGAGGAGTCTGATGAAGAAGATGAAGCATGGCGTAACACACAATATGTGGCAACCATGATGTGTTAGCCAATTGAGGAACAACCTCAATGGGATGGCTCTATTGTTGGTCACTCTTACAAACCACGAAACAGAGCAATGACGCATGCCAATCTGATGAACAACTAGTTCAACCCTAACTCGGTGTACACAGAAGATGATTTTAGATGTCGCTTTCGGATAAAGCGTCATGCATTCGAGCGTTTACTTCGTGATGTTTAGCAGGTCAATCCATACTGTCAACAGAAGCGGGGTAGAGCATGCCACCTTGGTTTCTCACCTCATCAGAAGGTTACTGTTACACTCCGAATGATGGCCTATAGTTCCCCAACTGATTCGATGGATCAAACCTATGGTATGTCTGAGTCTACATGCCTTGATACTCTTGCTGAATTTTGTGACACAATTGTTTAGCTTTACAAAGACAAGTACCTCCGTGAGCCAAATCAAGAAGATCTGGATCGGCTCATTCGCAAAGCTGAAGACCGTGGGTTTCCAGGCATGACAGGATCATCAGCGAATCGGCAAAAAGGTGGAGTCAAGAAAAGTTGGACTCCATCATGATGTCTTGCATCATATTACACAACATGATTGTGGAAGATGAGCGAGATGGGTAGTTTGATGAAGAGTCCGATGACGACCAAGACGATCCAAATAGGTCAAGAATAGCTCATGCAAAAATATATGATGGGCCTAATTTGCCTGTCAATCCAAGAACTGGTATTATCTCTTTAAATGAGTACATGAGGCGCTATAGAATGATACGTTCCCGTGCCACAAACAAGTACCTACAACAGGATCTTGTTGCACATCTTTGGGCCAAAATAAGCATGAAGTAGGTGTTTAAGTTTTATGTTGGTAAATATTTTTAAAAATGTTGTTTAAGTTTCATGTTAAATGTTTTATTTTTATGTCGTTTAATGTTATTTAATGTTGTTTAATATTGTTTAATGTTGTTTCATGTTACTTAATGTTATGTAATGTTTAATGATTTAGGAAGTTATAGGAAGAAAAAAAAGAATTTTTACAATTTTTAAAACAAATTTTGTAAAAAGAAAAAAGAAAAAAGATTAAAAAATAACGGCTAGCTGACATCAGCTAGTTATTGTTGGTTTTCAAATTCTGGCACGGCTAGCTCCTTTGGGCTGATCGGTTGGCCCTTTGGCCCTTTTTTGTCCAGTGGGGCCCATGAGCCATTTAGCCTAGCCCTCGATTAGAGTTGGTTTTTAGGATATTTTCGGCCATCTAGACCTTTCGGTTGGAGATAGTCTTACCATCTCCAACCGAGGGCCAAACATAGCCCTGTGGCAAAAAACCATCTCCAACCGAGGGCCATAAGGCCAAACATAATTTATTAATTAAATTTAAAAACTACAACTAGGTCAAGAAGGGCTGATGACGACCAAGAGGATCCAAATAGGTCAAGAAGGGACCGTGCAAAAATATATGATGGACCTAATTTGCTTTTGAATCCAAGAGTGATAGTATCTCTTTAAATGAGTACATGAGGCGTTATAGGATGATATGTTCCTGTGCCACAAACAAGTACCTACAACATGATCTTGTTGCACATCTTTGGGCCAAAAGAAGCATGGAGCAGGCGTTTAAGTTTTATGTTGTTAAATGTTTTTAAAAATGTTTTTTAAGTTTCATGTTGTTAAATGTTTTTTTTATTATGTTGTGTAATGTTATTTAATGTTGTTTAATATTGTTTAATGTTGTTTCATGTTACTTAATGTTATTTAATGTTGTTTAAGGGCTTAGGAAGTTATAGGAAAAAAAAAATAGAATTTTAATTTTAATTTTTTTAATTTTGTAAAAAAAAGAATCAAATATAACGGCTGACGTCAGTTAGCCGTTGCATTCAAATTTGTGGCCCCGCCAGGGGCTGGCTGGGTTGGGCTAGCCGGTTGGCCCTTTAGCTCTTTTTTTGTCCTGTGGGGCCCATGAGCCCTTTAGCCTGGCCCTTGGTTGGAGACGGTTTTCGGGCTATTTTCGGCCTTCTAGACCCTTCAGTTGGAGATGACCTAAGTGGCATCTCGAAGTACTTTTAAAATGACTGAAATTGTTTTTGTTGGAAATATTTTTGGAACCAATTCTTAGTAAAATGCATCTGAATCCTGATAAAGCGCTTCAAGTACTTTTGGAATTCAAAAATATTTTATCTAAAACACTTGTAGTCATTTTAAAAATACTTTCAAACGAGCCCTAAGTAATTACACAACGTTTGACGCCAAAAATAAAAATAGTAAAAAAACAATAATTGAGAAAACTCTCATGGTTTAATTGGCATCAAGTAAAGTACGAAAATAAAAATTAAATTCACAATTAAAATTATACTGGAAAATCTAATTAACAATTAAAATTCTATTAGAAATTGAAATTTAACAAACAATTAAACGTAAGTAAAATCCTAAACAACTAGGTAGATGTTGGTTACTAGACCAGTTGCCCAAGTTAGTGTTCCCACTTATTAACACGAGCTTCAATCATCTGCCATGTACATTTTCTCACAATACATTAGATGGTTGAGTGTTAATTTCATTAATTTTGTAGTTTCTTTCTTATTCTGAATCACATTTATCAACTTTAATTTTAATTGCGATATTGTAGTGTAGTCTTGTGGATATAAACATAGTCATCAACCTGAAGAGCAATTTTGGTGAGACGATGGGCAACTCCATTAGCTTGTAGATATAAACATAGTCATCAACCTGAAGAGCAATTGGCGAGATGATGGGCAACTCCATTAGCTTGGCGGCGAATGTGGGAAAGTGTGACTCCAGTGCCCGACCTAAGCAAGGCCTTAGCATCTTCTACAATTGGACCAACCATTGTCGAATTAAGAGAAGGCTCCAGCAGCGCCGAAGTGATTTGGAGAGAATCATTCTCAAGAATAAATTTTGAGACCCCTTTCTGTCGTCCAAGCTAACCCCGCATGAACCGGCATAGCTTCAGCCTGCGTAGGGGAGAAAACATTGGCCGACTTTCTGACGAACGCAGCCACAAAGACACCGTATGAGTCTCTGACCACTATTCTTGCACCACAAACTTTAAGGATTCATTCTAGGCTCCATCAAGTTTACTCTGAGACGACCGCTCGGAGGACGGAACCATTTGGCAAGTAGATTAGATATGTTTTAATTTTTGTGAAGCTAGCTGGTGGATTGTTATAGTTTTGACGGCCATCAATCCATTTGAGTTATGTCTTCATAAGACAATACTAATTAAGCTAATTCTGAACCCTAAACCCTAGAATCAAAGACTTTTCATCACCACTAAATCTTAATTAATCAACATTGCTCTAGCTGCTCCATATCGTATCAGAACTATTAATCAAGAATACTAAGGGCTTTCCCACATACACCAGTTGCTCCATAACGTATTAGAATTACTCAGATTTTCCTGTCGTATCCACTGTTTCTGCAAATTTCATTCCAGTACAGCCAAACGATGCTCATACTGTCCACACGCACACACACATATAGCAAAATATATTCAGTCAAGAAATAATTAGATTCATGAGGTGTGACTTGCTACGCTACAACTGGGAGAGAGTTTTAACTCGGAACTCAAACACAATAAATATCTATGGTGCTTAATTCTTCTACCTTTTAATTGATGTTTTGATGTAGGAGAGAACTTAGTTCCTTCACATGCAATAAAATCAAAAGAACGGAGCGATGAGCAATCAGGAAATGTGATTGGAGAATTTGTAATTCAAATATCCCTTGTTTTGCAAGTAAGGAATCGATGGTCTAGCATTTTTTATTTTTTTCCGATCCCAATAGCATTGTGATTTTCTTTGTTGTCTACCTGACTATATCTCCTATATATATTTCCACAGATTCAAATAATTTCTGTCATTAAACTGTACGTAGTAAAAATGGTAACTAAGAAGAAATTATATACATAGAATGCTATAATATATATATATATATATATATATATATATATATATATATATGTGTGTGTGTGTGTGTGTGTGTGTGTGTAGCTCTCATTTGGTGAGTACTCATGCTAACTGAACTTTAAATATATGTAAACATATATATAGAGGCCATAGGACTTGAAAATAAAATCTTCAGATCAACAAACGACATTAGGACTTGTAATTTTGATAAGCTTCAGGCTCATAATTAATTAAGAAGGCCAAATTCAGATCAACAACCGACATTAGGACTTGTACTTCAGTGAAACAGATCATATATTTATAGGTTCAAAATGCACCATCTTGATCGTTCACAAACTTTTTTAGTCTCTTCGATATCCTTGCAGCTACTGAGCCTGGTGCTGCAGACTCTCTAACCTACAGTATATGCGCAGACTATAAAAATGTGTATAATTACAGTACAGTCTAAAAAATTACGATTAATTGTGTGGTTGTTTGCTTAGTTACCTTGGAATGTATTGTGTGAAAAATAGTATCTTCGACAACTGAGAAACTGGCATTAACAATGTCGGCTCCCTCTTCTTGAAGCACTCGAATCGACTCATTGAACATGAACTGGTAATCCAGCCCGGTTATCATCAGAACCTCTAGAGCTGAACCCATTTCATGAATCTCAACCAATGGTGATGAATTTAATCCCTCGGTTATTGCTCCACCACTGCGGCCAAACCCTGCATTACAATGACTGCTCTTCTCGATTCCCATTAGCCTGTCTTTCTTCTCCCTCAACTTCTCCAAGTTTGTCCGTAATTTTTTAATGTAGTTTACAGCATCATCTAGTTGATCCGGCAGCGACGCTTCCTGCAACAATAATCCCATGAACAAAAACACATTTCTTTTAGCATGCCTGTATTAGCATACAAATGTTGTGTCGTTAGATTGTGAGTCTGAATTATCTAATCTTAACAATTACATAAACAGACACGCAGTCTGACAAGAAAACATGATCTTAACAATTACAGTCTAATCTTAACAATTACACACCCACAAAGAAGATTCAGAGAGTGAGAGAGAGACCCTTGATCGTCGGTGGGGAACAAGAGAATTGAGCTTGGAGAATAGGGCTTTCATTTGATTTCTTCTGTTTTTTTCTATGGTTTTCCTATCAGTTCTAGATGAACTAGGGCACTTCTCCATCAATTTATTCCAAACTAGAAAGATGTCAAACAATATCCACCTGCAAATTGAAATACTTGATGATGATGTACAAATAAAAACAAATATTGGTCTTCAATTTGTGGTATATTGCGCGCCTTTATAATTGAGACGCTCAGCAAGAGGAGAGAAAGAAAGCCAAAGGTGAAAAGCAGTACTCTATCACAAGATGCTACTGGAAAAAGTTTACAGATTTCAGAAGGCAGTAGGACCCTTCCCTCTCGTTTTGTTAGAAGAAAATCTGTCTTATAACCGATTGTTTATAACTTTAAATCTATTTCTCTCATTATATGATAGACATATAATTGTATATATAAATGACCACACTTAGTATCTATCATTTAACAAGGTCCCACAAACCCGCCATTGTTCTTGACCAATCATTTGACAAAGGAAAACACATTTACTACTGTGCAATTTTCGGCTTTCACAGTAGTAGAGATGTTTACGAATCAATTAAAAGCTTGATGAAAACGAAATTTAGCAGATTAACTGTTCTTGTAAAAATTCCTTCGTGTTATTGGCAGATTTTACGTGAAACCAAGACCATTTATTTTAAGTTCAAATTGTGCCGATTTTAGTAGTGTGAAAATGATGAGCTGGCATGTCACATTGCACCCTACAACCTAAAGAAAGCGAAATTCCAACGAGTCAATTTCTGCCATACAAACCTTGAACACATGCAAGGGACCCATCTTAAATCATGTAACGTAATGTAGTACATAAATATATAATGCCTCATTCATTTTCTATTCAAAACCTAGTAATTTTAACACTTATTCTTTAACTGCCACCTCTCGTGAGTACAACAACAAAAAACAAGGGTAAAACATTCAATTTGGAGGATATATTATCAAACAAAGAAACCCGAAATCGCCAATCTTAAGAAACAACAAACAGCGAAATTGTTCCTTTTCGTTAATCTTATGAAGTAGCTAGTTAACTAAACTGAGCTTAATTGTTCCTTTTCGTTTTCTCATATTTGAGTTTGCATTCTAAAATTCATAGATAATCCGTACTCCTCATCAACCTTATCGAACTCATATTTGGGTTGGCTATATTCCACTTATCTCTACACGTGCTCGAAGAGGGTCGATCAGGCCAAAGGGATACTATTTCCCTTTTCAATTAGGCATATAAATGTTATACATGTGATGAGGAAACCAATAATTAAAGATGATATCCTGCTGCAACTTTAATCTGCATTCACATATTAAAAAATGGTGTTTTTTTTTTTTTTTTTTTTCCCTTCTTTTCCGACAGAAAACTTCAGGAGCACTATATGATTATCAGGAAACAGTATAACAAAGAAATATTATTCAAAGCAGCTTTAGGTGTAACTACCACATCCACGTATAAGTGGTTGCTGTTTCTTGAGATTTATGAAACTAAAGTTACCGATATCTGTTTACTTTATATTAAATCTGAAAGGAACAAATGAGATGCATAGTCTCTCTAATTCCCATACCACCTGGCCATCGTTGCTTTCTCCATGCACAAAAGGTGGAGACACATAGTCTCTCTTGATTATCTTGTTGTTCGATTTGATCCTTTGAGTGTTCAAATCTTTCTTGCTACGTCGTTTCATTTCTCACCACATATTCGTAACTAGCTATCATATTCTTAACTAAATTATCATAGGGATGATCTCTTTGAAATGCGAATGCCAAGAAGTATCTAGGCTTCACAGTTGATTTTCCTGTAGTAATCATTACAAAACCGAAATGATAGATAAATAACATAAGATTTCTTCACACAAATTACTCGATATGTACGTAATACAATTAAATACATTTTGTGATGCGAACAAGTTTCTTTTTTTACACTTTCAGTGGTTAGATTTATGGTACTAAAACTAGGAAAAGGAAACTCGGATCATTTTTTAGGGATCCCGTGATCTCATCTGTTCATTGTATATCATGCGGTCAATTTTTATTATATACTATTCATATTTAATTTTAAATTTTAAAATTTGAAATGATTTCTAACCACACGATGTACATTAAACGACTGAGATCACGAAATCCCAAGAATCCCTAGAAAAAAAAATCATTGCCGGATCCTTTTTTCCAAAACTATGTATCATCACTCAGCTTTTTTTTTTTTCCGCCCTGAACCCTAACCCTAGTTTTAGAACCAAAATTCCGACCTTTGTAGTCGATAATTTGATCGATTCCATGCATAGTAACCAGATTGTTCCACTATAACAAAACCTGTCAATTTCATTGCCAGTGCTCGTAGACATATTCATTAAAATTAAGCATTATCTTATCTTTCCCCACATCCAAATCAAAATGTTGGCGTAGAACGGCAGAAGATTACACAGAGCAAAGAAAAAGCGGTGAATAGTAATTTACCAAACCTTAATTTGCGCACTTCACAAAAATTTCCAAACTCGAACGGCTCTAGTCTCTTTTTCTTCAACAGCTCAGATCTCTTGATCCTCATACTCTAGAGAGTTCTGAAGTGGATCTCATTCTGTTTTGGTAAGTTTGGAGTAGTGCAAAAGGAACAAAAAGGGTCCCCATCCTCGTGGCATCTGCCATGAACTAAAGTTGATTGAATTGGCCGGTCTGCCACTAAAAATAATGACCAAGACTCGTACATAAGCACTTCCACAAAAATATGAAATATAATTAAAACTTTCATATCGGATGTCTATTTTTGCATCACAATTAAGTATTATTCTTTTGATTGGTAGTGACTTTCCAACTTGCCACAAGACTTCATATATCATATGGTAAAAGTCCCTACTGCAGTTCTCCAACCAAGACAATTCATTGGATCAAATATTTGACCATAACTTGGAGGAGCCAATTAGCTGGGTGTTAATGGTCTAGATTCCTCTTTCTTTCCTTTGGGTCCTTTCCTTTGGTACATGTTATGTGTTGGGATTAGGGTGGGAGAAATTTTAGGATAGTGTTATTTACACATCTATTTTTATTTTATTCACACACCTATTTTTACTTCTTATACATCGTTTTATTTTTTATTTTTTTATTTTTATTTTTTGCCGTGGATCGAATGAATTGACGAAGATTAATGACAAAAAAGTTAACAAGGGTGTGTGAAAAATGTTAACCATAGTACCGAAACCTTTTAACACGTACAAAAGAACGGAGGTTTGAGAGAGAGGAAGGAGAGACTTAGAGAGGCAGTAATCACTATTTCATTTAACTTTCTTAATGAATCATTACACACAATCTTCAAACTAATATAAATGAATGTAAAAATGAATGTGTATCGAAAATCTGTTGTCACTAACGATCTATTATTTTGTATTTGCAACACATATTACGTGACTTAAGTTATAAAATATATTTTATCGTTCGTGTCTGATTGAAGTATTCGTATATCAAATTTATTTTCATTTCATAAACGATGGAAGTTTTCCTCAATATTCTTCTCTCACTTCTTTTGTTTCCAAGTTAATCAAGCGGAAATAATATTTGAACTTTATACTTCTTTTAAAAATATACTTAACGAATTTTGTAGTTTACTTTTGTCTTCTTATTGAACTTGAATTCATCAAACTAGTCTGCCATTTGCTAAAGGGAATTTGCTTGCTTTCTCATTGGTTATTCTGGTCAAAAAGGAAGAATTAAGCATTTAAATCACGTCAGTTGGTACTTTATTGGCAAATTACGTCACTTAGATTACGTCACTTAATTTATGGACCACAACTTTCACACTTGCGTTTAGGACGCTAAAAAGACATTTTTGAAAGTAAAACTCTTCATGAATTTTCTATCATTCTTTTTAGATTATACGTTTTCTCATGTTTTTGTTACAATATTTTACTGTTGGCACGAAATTTATGTTGAATTGTGAGGTAGCATTCATAGAGAGGCATTTTGAAAGAGCATTGTACCTCCAAACATGCAGGACACGGCAGCAGGCCTTGTTAAATGCCACAATTGAAAAAAATTAATAAGTCAAGTTTGGGAGAAATACACATAAATGATTTACCGTCTTGTAATTTTCGGGTCTAATAATATATTACAAGGTATAAGTTTTATTTTAAATAATAATATATAATTAGTTAGAACATTACAAAAAAATATGTTCCATGTAAGTTACGTTAAAAAGACATTTTTAAGAGACAAATATGTTTCATGTAAGTTACTCTAAAATTTTAGACTTCAAGTGGTTAGATTTTTTTGACCAAAAAAAAAAAGTGGTTAGATTTTAATTCAATTGACAAGTCCACTGCATGTGAAAAACTACAAATCATGGCAAGAGATGGGATATTTTTGCTGGTTTGTGCTAATGTTGCTTGTAGCAAGTGGCTTTTATGTTTTTGCAGAAAAGAAGACGTCGAAGGCATGAGAAATTTAAAGTATCACGGATTTAAGTTGAAAGTTATAGGTGGCAAAAATTATAAATAAGAAAGGCCATTCCATGCAATGCATCTAATAAATTTCTGCAATCGAATTTGGTAGCGAAATGTGATTGCTATAAGCGTTTTTGCTTTAAGCACTTTTATTAGAAGCATAACAAATTTTATTGATTAAAAGTGCTTTTAAGATAAGTACAAGAGAAACAATCTAACAATATATCACGTAGTATTATAAGGGGTCTAAGAAAATACTCATGCTCATAGTGTTTTGCTTAGATTCACTTTTGTTACAAGGGAAGTCATTTTGGCACATTTCAGTGCTTCTTCGAAAAAAATACTTAAATGTGCTTTTGGAACTTAAAATCAATTTCACCAAAAGCGCTTTCAATCATTTCTAAAGCACTTTCAAATGAGTCCTTAAAATTTTTCAGCCAAACGTTGTTAGAAACACATATGGTTAACCTAAAGCACTACGAACATGCCCCAACAGTCTTGCTACACAAGGACAATGTGGTTACCTCTTTAATTGTCCAAGTTGAGTCCTTGACAATAAAACACACAAGAACATTGTGAGAATTAATGTGAACATGTCCTCTACCTACCCATTTAAAGATCAAAGGGTTCTTTTGCACCAGCGTTTCCATACAAGTAACGAAACATAATGCAAAGATGGTAGGCCACGCATCCATGTCTGGTTCAGAAAGACTATCTATGTTCTGCATCAAGAGTTCCCAAAGCGTGTATGGCAGCAGGGAAGGAGACGATTAGACAAAGGGGTGGATGACTAGGTGGTTTAAACAACAAACCGGAGGAGCTGGGGGTGGGGGGTTGTAAGGTAATTGCCTAATTGAAGGAGTCACTTTTTAACATTGATGGAGAATTATTTTAAGAGAATTTGAACGAAAAGTTCCCGATACTGTTCACTTTAATGAAAAACCACATTTTTACACTAAAAAATCAATCATGATAGTATTCACTTTACCCTTTATTTTGTCCTTATCATTAAAACTCAAAGTTTCAAGCATTTTTCATTAGTTTTCCTTTTTAAATGCTTGAGAAGATGATGGGGAAAAAAAATAAAGAGCACCAACCATTCTGGTTGTGAAAATGACCTGTGAAAAGGAAAATCCAATTCCTAATTGGGTGGTGTATCCATACTTCTCGAACATTCCTCTGAATTTTCGGTTGTCAGATAGAAAGAACTTAAGATGATCAAAAATTAACAAGAGTGTAAAAGGTAAAAAAAAAGGTGTGTGAGTAGCACTATCCTTCTTGATTTCATAAAATGTGAATCTCTCAATTCTGAATCGTAAATGGCTTGAAGAATTCGGTAAAGCAGCATGATCACATGATCGGTAAAACCACCCTCACAAAAGCATTACACCCCCTATATTTTGGTCCTTGAAAAGTTTTTATAGGACAATATGATCAAGTGATTGGTAAGTATGATCACGTGACTAATAGCATCACTCACAAAAGCATATACCTCCTATGTTTTGGCACGACCCAAAACTACGCATGCTCTGTGTGAGAACTACTCTAATTAGAAACTCTACCCAAGATCTTTTTCAATCAAATTAAACTTTGCAAAGAAAAAGGAGTTATAACTGTCACCATATAGCATTTTCCACCCCTCAAATTCTATAATTTATAGACAGTGAGTGAGAGATTAAAAAATGCAAAACTGATAAGCATTTGTGGTGTACGTGTACGCTATAGAAAATATATACTTGCCTATCAATCTACGAGTTCACTTCCACTTGTTCCACATGAATGTAACATCACAGAAGATTACAATTCAAAAGGCTTAAAGAAAACGAACCCTTTTCTTTAATTACAATTTTGACCTGGTAACACTACAAAAGCCAGGAGGTCTCACAAGAAAGATGATGGATTCAAGAGAACTTGGGTTTAGGCGTTGGTGTACTGTGAGGATGCACAGGACCAAGCTTCTGAATCCGGTGAAGGAGCTTCCCCTTCTTGTGATCTTGGCAGATTGGACTTGTTACATGATTCAAGGTTCCGTCACGGGCGAGGGAAGCCTCGAATTGCTCCAATGCCTTTACAACCTGCGGAAACTCAGGCCTTTTCTCCGGATGCAAGGACCAGCATTGCTCGATCAACGCTCGCATTGCAGATGGGCAACCCTTCGGGATAACAGGCCTCAAATTCTGAAAAAGCAACCCACAATTTGTTAGAATGTGGTTAACATGCAACCTTAACTAAGAGCTGTTCTTTTTGATAAGTAACTTTCATTTAGAGATCTGCACAAAGAGCTTCGCGAGAAAGAGTAAATGGCGGAAATATTAGTTCAGCGCAACAATTTTCAAACAAAACACCCAAATCTTTTGCAAACTCGTTTCATTGTGATCGTCATTGGCTACTCCTCGAAGACTAGACTTTGTAGTGAAGACAAAAGCTAGAACTAAGGAACTAACAAAAGTTTGGATGAAGGAGCCTAACATGCACACTTCTAACCGTAGGCAAGGGAAACAAAAGTTATGAACGTACCTTGTTCACAACAGCAAAAGCAGCCTGAATGGGATTCATATCCTCGTAGGGGATTGCTCCGGCTACCATTTCCCACAGGATGAGTCCAAAGCCGTACACGTCAACCTTCCGTCCATAGGATTTACGCTTGATCATCTCTGGGGCCATCCAACGGTATGTCCCAGGGTCGTCGGCCAATGAATCACAGTACGCCTCCTCACAGGCTATGCCAAAATCAGCAATTTTCAGGTGGAATTCTTCATCAATAAGAACATTTTCGGGCTTAAGGTCCCGATGAGTGACTCCTTGCGAGTGGATGTATTCCATTCCCCGAGCAATGTCCAAGGCAATAGCAACCAGTTTCTCCAGAGGAAGAGATTTTTCCTCAAGTTTGTGCAGATATGCCCTCAAGGAACCCTCTGATAGATATTCCGTGACTACACAATAAACCGGTGGCTTTCTGCACGCTGCAATGAACTGTTTCAAGGAAACAAAATATCAGTAACAAAGGATACACCATTCTGCAACTTCAAGCTCACGATTTGCAATTACGAAAGTTCTAAACATGGTTAAATCATATCTGATGTTTAAAATCTTCAAACTAGGATACATAATTCGTTCACCAGCATAAGAAAATGTAACAATCCAAATGCATACAAGGTGGAAAAGAGGAAGAGATTACATACCTTTATGACATTCGAATGGTGGAGACGAGATAGAAGAGTGACTTCTCTGTTAAACTGTTTCTCCAATCGAGCTGCCAAGACCCCGCTTTCGTCATCCTCCGGCACCCTGATAATCTTAACAGCAACAGCTTCGTCATTGTAGATACCATGGTAAAGCCTGCTATGCGCCCCATGAGCAAATTTAAGCCCAAGAAACAGCTTCGACAAATCAACGCAAAATTCATCGGCAGCGTCCATGGCATTAACTCTCCCGCCGGCATTATCAAAGTACTTGGCCCAAGGCGACTCCTTCCCGCTCTTGGTCTTGTCATTGACTTTCATAGAAGCCAAGTGCCCGAGGGGGTTCGTATTCATCGAATTCGATGACTTACTCTGCGAATCCTTACTGAACAACCTTCCCAACGCCTTTCTCTTAGGATGTGGTGTCGAAAACCTCTTCGTTTCAGACTTGGCTTCCTTAAACGCATCGGGGATGCGGATCTGATGCACAGGGGACAAAGATCTCTGCTTTTTGGTAAGAAGATTACGCCTAGCTGACGTATGAACAGAATTCCTCTGAATCTTTGAATTACTGGGACTCGATTTCTGCTTCGAAGGAGCTGCTTCCGCTTCTGCCACCGCTGCTGGTGCAGGCCTTGACTTTAATCCGGCAATCCGGACGTCCTGCAGGGCTAACGGAAGGGCGGCCAATCTTGAAGAATCAAACCGATGAGAATATTTCGTTCTCCGAATCCAAGAATACGCCTCTTCCTCCATCCTCCCCAGTAATTCTACCAAATCCCAACCCAGCTTTACACCCACAAAACCACCCTAATCACCTCCTCCTCGACCTGGAGCCGAGAAGAAGGCCTAAATCCAACTGGGAAATCCTCAAACAATCTGAATTCAGCTACAAACAAGCTCGAAAATCCGAAGTTCTTCAAGCCCATCAACAACGACCTCTAACTTTATCAAACTAGTTGAAGAAAAAGAATCAAACTTTATGCATCACTGAATGTAAGGAAGTATTGAAACCCATACGGACGAATGAGGCCGCATCAAATCCTCAAACCCACCAAATCTCATCAATCTGCACACCCTTCCAATCAAATAGTTTGGACACCCTCCTAAGCACCACCAAACCCTCTTAGGCTCTCTAAATAAATATAAAAATTAATAAATCAAACAAAAACAAACTTGTTTTTGTTTCAAAGTCAAACACCACCTTCCGTAAAAGCCTGGAAATTCATACAAAAACAACCCAATAAACCAGTCAATAAAATATAAAATTAAAGCCCTGAAAAACAAAAGTGTATTCAATTATATTGAAAGGGTATCGAAGAAACACCCATGATTACAAACCATCAAGCTCGGAAGAAAAAGCTAAAAAAATAATCATTGGGTCAAAACAATCATAACTCCACTAAAATAATGCAGAATAAAAAAATCCCCAGATACAAAAACCTAAAAAATAATTAATAAATCACACGTAATATAACCAGAAAAAGTCAAAAAAAAAAAAAATCATATTTTCAAAAAAAGGTAGCCAAGTAAAATGCCTGAGTTGATGAGGAGCCTAGCATAAAGGGCATGGCTTCTACATCATGGCGACAAACCACCATAAGCTTCAAGGGTATTTCACCATTTCACCATTGATATGGGCGACGAGGAGGTGAGGTCAGGGAGGCGAGAGGGAGAGGGCAGAGAGAGAGGGAGAGAAAGAGGAAGAGGAAGAAGGAAGAGAGAGAGAGAGAGAGAGAGAGGAGGAACTGTTTGATTAAAATAATGAGAAATTTGGGATTCCATGTGTCGTTATCGGAGAGAATGAGGTACGGATACAACTTCTCAAAAAGCCAAACCAAACCAAACGCCAGCCCAAGAGACAACCAACGAGGCTATCGGCGGTTCCTGGTACGGTTCGCACGGACGCGCTCTCTCTGTACGTGTGAGCTGAGACATGTTTCTTGAATTTACTAATTACCCCTTTGTTTTTGGTGTGTGTGATACTTGTTGGGTTATGGAGGTTAGAGGCTAATCTTGGTATTATCGGATATCACATTCGAACTTTCATCCTGAATGCGAGGGACAAATAGGCTGTATGTTTGTCGGGAGGTTGTAGGATAACGCCATAGAGAGCTATACATGTATGTTAGTGTAGGAGAATTCGGTTAGTATTATGTTGGAGTTGGCCTTGTAAATTTTTTTTTGGGTTTAGGTTTATTTGTACTTCAAGTTATAGATTAGCATATATTCGTACGTTGTGTTATCAATACAATTACAATTCTAAAATATATGACAGTGTATGCATTGTTTATACATGATTCATGCACAATTTTAAAAGAATAATGATATCCATGCTCACAGTTCTAAAAATTTCCGCCTATGCACTAGGCTACTAGTCATTGCCTGGAGTTTGAAAATTAGGAAAGGGCGGCTAGACCTGCTTAAGCGCATGCCTAGATCTACTTAAGCCTTTCTATGTCGCGACTATTACTTAGATAACAAAATATGTAACTTTCATTTTGCATTATGTTTTAGAGGTATTTATCAATTTCCCCCCTGAACTTGTGACCATTGGCCAATTTTCCCCCTCAACTTTAATTTTGCCCAATTTCCCCCCTCAACTCTCATAATTAGTCAATTTCCCCCCTCAACTTTAATTTGGCCAATTTCTCTCCTCAACTCTCAAAATTAGTCAATTTGCACCTTACTGTTAATTTTTTTAATTTTTAATTTTCCATCTATTCTTTTCTTAATTTTTAATCTTTCTAATAACTTCCAACAAAGTACTAAAATTAATATAAACTCACATGCATAATATAGGGTAAAATGTACAAAAACATAATACAATTAGTATGTGATATGGGTTGATTATAAGAAAAAATTATGAATCGGGTTTAAAGCATGTAGAAGAAGAAATAATAACAAAAAAAAAAAAAAATCCTAAACTCATGGATCAGACCTATTTCAATAAAATGGGTTATTCTTAATAAGGAGTCTAAAATTATGAATGGACTAGCCATTTTTTCACTAAAGCTCGATTCTCCGCAATTTACTTGAACTTAGCTTTCACTTTTATAAAGAAAATTGTATTCACATACAAAAATTTACACATCAATCATTTTTGTTATCAATCTTGTATGGTCAAAAATCAAATAAAATTACTCCATACTGATTTATCATGACTAATAATACTATCTATGATAAATTGTAAAATTCTAAATTTTAATCTATTTGTAATAGGATAAAGATATAGGAACATGATTAACATACATCTTATTTAGTTTCTTACACACACTTGTTTAATTATGATCAAATTAAAAAATTAACAGTAGGGTGCAAATTGACTAATTATAAGAGTTGAGGGGGGAAATTGGTAAAATTAAAGTTGAGGGGGGAAATTGGCCAAAATTAAAGTTGAGGGGGGAAATTGGCTAATGGTCACAAGTTCAGAGGGGAAATTGATGAATACCTCTATGTTTTAATACTTTATAATCTATTGGATTCTATTTTGCATTTTAGATCCCCTCCTAGCATCCTAGATGCTAGGCCCCAGCCCACTGTCAAACTAGCACCTAACGTCTTTTAGAATTTTGCATACACCTACTTTTACTTCTCACACAACTCAATTTTTGAATGTTGGATCTAATGCATTGAAGAAGATTAATAGTAAAAAAATAAACAAAGTTGCGTAAAAATAGATGTGAAATAGCGTTATTCTTTTTAAGGTAGTTGGAGTTGGAAAATAAATTGAAAGGGGAGACGGAGTTTTTCTTGCTTTTACGAAAAGAAAAGAAAAGTCAAAATAAAGAACAAAAATATGTAAGATAAAGAAAAAGGCCCAACTGCCCAAATAATCAAACCCAACCGGTTCAGCTGGATTTAAACCAACTCTTAGGAGCGGCCCAATTAGTTCCAGCCCAATGGACATACCAAGCGTGAGCTGGACGGGGTCGATGGGCGTGTTAAAACAAACTTTATGGCGCGTGTTTTAGCTGGACTAATCAGAGACTAATGTAATTTACTGGTACGTGCTTTATATGGTAAATAAAAAATTAGGTAAAAAAGAAGGAAAAATAGAAGGAACAAAAGAAAAGGAAAGGTGAGAAACCACGATCTTATATAAAGCACTATGTGAGTGTGTAAATCTAAAGCAGAGTTGTTTCCTGTCTCTTTTAATTCCGAATTATTGATCTCTTAAGTGTGCGTTTTATTTCATCTTTAATTTGTTTTTGTGATTTGAATTTGTGCGCATTAGGGCAAGCAAACGATTTTATTCAATTTGTGTAATCTAGGTTTGCACCTCCTTAATGTATTTCAAATTTGTGCTTATTTTCATGTGAAGTTCTTAGATCATCTCCGATTGAGAGAGTTCAACAGCTATTTACACTCTAGAATTTATGATTTATACTTAAAAGTAGCTTTTTTTTTCATCCATCCTCCAATATAAATTTAGGCTCCTAATTGGTCGAATAATGGTTTTTCCCCATTATAAAAGTAGCTTTTTTTTTCATCCATCCTCCAATATAAATTTAGGCTCCTAATTGGTCGAATAATGGTTTTTCCCCATTATACTTTTGTTTAAACAATACTTTTTGTGTTATCTTAATTTATTTTTATAAATGTTTTAACTTTAGAATATTCAAATTGCAACCAAGTATGAAAAATTACGCAACCAATCATTCCGACACACACTAACCACACTTCAATATGTTGTTAAACACACTAAATATTTTTATTTGGGCGGAATATGAGTTAACTATTTTTAAAAATTATTTTAACTATTGGATTTAAATTTGAGTTGTTAGATTCAATACCAAAAAATTAACTCATAGGAAAAAGAAATTCAAACCATGACTAATCATCCAACACTCACTAAATTGAGCGAGTCCACATGCACTACCATGCCTCTGATTCTCACCGGATTTAGGTTGACCTAAATTCCTGTGTAAATTTGGTTTGGGTTTGGGTTTTAGGCTTGTGTTGGGGACATTTTTAGAATTTAAACCTCTACATTTAGGGTTTGGGTTAATAAAACTCTGGTGTTTCTTTGAGGTCAATCTTCAATTTGTAAATAATTTTTTTTAAGTATCTGCGTTGTGTCCGAAATTACGTGTTTTTTTTTTAGAAGCGAAATTGGATAGTGAATTCGAACTCGTACTTTAGATGCAGTGTATACGTTAATAATATTGGTATATGTTTTTGTTTCCAAACAGATTTTGAGTATATGTAATGGAGGGTTCACCAGATATATTGTGGTGTGCGCATTGCAGAGATCTTATTCCTCCGACACAAGATAACTATTTTACGTAAGAAATTAAACACCTTATTATTATGCTAATTACATAATTAATTAGTTGAATCAGTTCAAAGAATTAGCAGAATATTAGATAGTTCTTGTATTAATCACTTCTTAATTAACTGTTTTCTCTTGACCAGATCTTGTAGTGTTTGTGGAAAAGTTCTCTATCAAAGTGTCGTTACTACCGAGCCTGCCCTTGTCAAAAACCGTGGAACAAAGGTAACATGCATGGCATAGTCCGCTTGTTGGCGTGAGATTCTTACATACAACTGAAAACACATTCTTGTATTCATACGATACTCATTATGTGACGAATATATGACTCGTCATTATAAGGCAATTGTAAAACTCTTAGCATTCCTGATTCTTTTACTGCTACTGAGATTTGTTTCTAAACAATCTGTTAAATTTGTAATTTGCAGAAGACGAGGGCAGGTTCTTCTGTAATTGTGAAATCCATCTCCAGTGACCATTCACAATCATCTAAAAGGACTTTAAATAAAGGTATGCGGTTGTTATTTCTTTTTACTTTTTATCTGATTTGTTGACTTGCCTTATCATACAAAATATAATTTAGATCTCTCCTTTTTCTATTTCTACAGTGTTGGTTTTAATCTACCAAAACTATTCACAAATTTCTCTCTCTCTCTCTCTCTCTCTCTCTCTCGAAATTAGGGAGGGTTCATGTCAAAATCATCTGCAGAAGCAGCCCACAAAATACTCAAGAAGGTTAGTGTCTGACATAGCTGAAAGCTCGAAATCTTATATATGTGACACTGTGGCATCTTGTTTTTCTCTCTTCTTGACAATAGTTGACATGCACAGTGGAGAAATTCTTAGATGCAGTGTCCGTACAACGTGACTGTCTGACCACACATACAAAGCACCACATCCTACCCGATATTTAGCCCGTCTAACCCCTCTGCGTCTTGTACCCTATACAAAGTTCAAGAAACAATAGTCTATTGTGTCGGAGTGGAAAGAAAAGAAAAAAAAAAAAAAAAAAAAAGACCAAGGAACCGAGAAAACCGATTCAACTAGCCTGATTAGTGGATTTGGTTAGAACATAACCAAGCCAACTAGGTGAGAGTGATTCAACCGACAATTAAGGGGCAAACGTGGACCGAATTGAACCATGCCCACTCATTTTGTTATAGGCCGGGCCTCATGATTTTCAATTGAGATTGCGTTACATTTTGAAACACTTTAATTTCCTATTTGTACATAATTATATTTTGCCTCGCACCAAACATATAAGGTAATGTGGCAAAACCGTACTCCTAATCCAAAGCAAAAGTCCAAGGGCACAATAATTCGTGACTTTGAAATGATGCAGGAGCATGGAAATGTTGGAGGAGCTGCAGATTGCAAACCCCACGTTGGAAATCAAGAGAATGTTTATGACTGTAGCTATGATGGTGGTGATGAGGATGATCACAATTGATGTTTTGGGTTTAATGTGTCCTTGTTTGCATTTGTAGTAGCCTCATCCGTCTGATAACCATGTCCCATCTACCAATCAAGTTTTTGCGGAGGATCCCTTCATATCACGTCTTCTAACACACAAGATTTATACGAGTTTTAGAGTCCGAGTTTGTTTTTCGTTGTAAATGACAAACTCAATAATACGTTTAATTAGTATAGAAAATTAATGTCCCATAGACTTGTGTAGGTCTAACAAAATGTAGTTTGGGCTCGTTTAGAAATGTGTTTAAAATGACTGAAAGCGCTTTTGGTGAAATTATTTTTGAAACCAATCCTTAGCAAAAATCCAAGTGGATCTTGAAAATGCACTTGAAGTGCTTCCTACAAGAAGTACATATTTGATACTTCTTCCAAAAGGTACTTAATCAATTTCACCAAAAGTGCTTTTAGTCATTATAAAAGTACTTCTAAACGAGCCTTCATTGTCTACAAAGCACAATTTTGGAGCACGAATAGCAGGTAATTGGATGTTATTGTTGATTTATTACCGTTTCTCTTGAAACTTAATGGTTTGTTATTTCATAACCAATACAAATTAGATGATTTTTCTCGTTTACATATATACACATACCCTAACATGCAAAGTAGGAAATTATTCTTAGTATCAAAGCAAGAACACGAACAAAAACTTGCTTAAAATCACACAACTTGAACTACTGTCATGCAATGCCTGTTATGCACCATCTCTAGCAAATCTACGGTCAGCATCGACTCCTTAGGCTTCGGTCGCAGCCTGGCGGAGTCTCCCACGGCCAGAAGTGGCGTCGATGTTGTTCTTTTGCAGGGGCCGAGCCACTTTGCTTGCATGTACTTCTGCTTCCTCCATGGCCCCATGTGCATTTTCTTTTCCTTCATGCATTTCTTGGCGGCAGAACATAAAATTTTAATCAGGCTTTGCAGTCTCTCAACTTTGCCGACAAAAACTTCAGGGAGTTTTTGAACCAGATCGTTGTATTCGTTGCTCGCTCGAGCCATCTCGAATTCGTCTCTGAAGTTCAGCTCTATGATCACCCTCACCTCCCCCTTCTTTAGACTTGAATTGTTCACCACATCCAAAAATGAGTGCTCTCCTGAAGAACATAGTAAATAATCAATGAGATGTTTTCTTACTTCATAATTTAAAAAAAAAATTATGTTCACATCCGTCTTTTTGTTACTTCATTGATTAAAATCCTATTCATTTTCAATTTTTGATCAAGGTCCTTGGGTATTAATAACATCATTAATTATTTGAATAATAAAATATTTTTATTTTTAAATATATTCCTTTAGTGTTAAAAATGTTACCATTAGTATATTTATATTTATGGCTAAATTTTTTTATCATATATTTTTATTTTTAGTTTGTACCTATTTTTAATTTGCAAATATTTTTTAATTTGTACCCATATATTAGTTTCTTTTTGTGCCCATATTTTTTAAAGTTTTATTTGTGTTTGTACCAATGTGTATACTGTCACGTGACATTGTATATTTAATCAATGATAGAAAAATTACATTTGGTATATTTATACTTTATGCCTAAACTTTGTATCATATATTTATATTTTTAGTTTGAGCCCACTTTTTATGACATCCCACATCGCCCAGGGGAGTGATCATTATATGTATATTCTCATCTTTACCTAGCACGAGGCATTTTGGGAGCTCACTGGCTTCGGGTTTCATTGGAACTCCAAAGTTAAACGAGTAGCGCGCGAGAGCATTCCCATGATGGGTGACCCATCGGGAAGTTCTCGTGTGAGTTCCCAGAAACAAAACCGTGAGGGCGTGGTCAGGGCCCAAAGCGGACAATATCGTGCTACGGTGGAGTCGGGCCAGGGAAGTGGTTTTGCCTGGGCCGGGATGTGACACTTTTAATTTGCAACATTTTTTTTAAAATTTGTAGTATTTTCTTTTTAGTTTTATTTTGTACCCATGTATTAATTTCTTTTGGTGCCTATATTTTTAAAAAATTCATTTGTACTCATAAGTTTCTAATCTTTTATCTGTACCTTAATTTATTTATAATGTACCCATTCTTCTTTATTAATGCACCACCTTCTTATATGTGAAATGTATCATTTTTTTTTGTAAAATGTACCATTTTTTTAACACTATAGATACATTCTTTTGCCATTTATTATTTCTTATTTTTACATAGTTTTTATCCATTTATTCAATTAAAATGTTTGAATTTTTTTATTGTAACCATTTCTAATAGTATTATAATGAGGGATTTTAAATTTATAGGATTATAAACCTCATAAAATATCAAACAATTAATGTCAAAACTATAAAAAAATAAATATAAATAGTAATATAATGAGGTGTATAAAGTCAATGGATTTTGATCAAATTTTGAATACTACTAAGGTTTTAATCAAAGAATGTTAAAGATTAAAGACCACATCCAAAATATCTCTTAAAAATATCAATCATTTGACAAAAAAAATTTGCCCGACGACAACGATCGTCGCGCAAAACCACGAATCTTTATTTTACCATATATATGGTAGGTCAAAAAAGAGGTATGAGATGGGAAATATATGAATTAATAATCTAATCCGATTCCATTTAACACAAAATTAATCTGATTCATTAATTATATATTTTCACAAATAATGATCCAGTATATGTTTTTACCTGAAGGAATGTCCGGTGAACTCCTCCACTTAGACTTGCACATGGCACTGTTGTAACCAGCATTGCTAAGTCTGCCGGAAACTTCTCTCATGAGGCAGCTCCGGCAACCGCTCGCCATCGGTTTCCCGCAACCACACTCCGTCCCTGACCGCTGTATCTCCTTCACCGCCTCCCTTGTCAAACTTCTAATCCTCGTCTCTAGAGAACTAGTCCTGTATAAGGTAGCCTGCAAAACATATTTGTATAACCATTAATATCGTGCTCATATAATAAACAAACGCTTATGTTGTTAGACTGTAAATTAAAATTCATTGTCGGATACCATAACATACTATAAGTAAGATCAATTACTTGTAAAAGTTGGTGCTGTTTTTCCCAAAACCTCTTGTCCTCCTCCTCCTGATCTCCGGCTTCCTCTTCTTCATCTAACAAAAAGGCGTCATTTTCTTGGCTTCCGTCGCTGCTGCCGCAACTTTCCGGAAACTCGTGGCCGTCTTCGAGGAACCCGAAAACCATGCCGGAAAAACTCGCCGCTAATAACTCTCGAGCGGTGGCCGGAGCTGCTCTTGCCATTCACGTTAATTGCTACTGAATATGTCTAGCTGCTACACAAATGGTGTGACTCGATTGGCATGAACCATGTGAGAGATGAGATCGGATTTATATACAAAACCCAAAGTTTGGATCAAGGTGGGGCCCACCAAGCCAACGTGGACAAACGAGCCGCGGCGCACATGATGCGGGAGGTCTGGTATTCTTACGTGGATGGATATGATTTGGGGATGCAAATCGAACCGGTTTCTTAGTAATTTTTGTGAAGATTGGACCGGACAGCAGGATCCACGTCAGTTTTCTCCAATTATTGCAACAGGGTCTATCAGGATATACTCGAATATTATCTACACTAATTAAGATAAGAGTGAACTTAATCTCATAATAGATTTGTAATAAGATTGTTCAAATTCGCATTTTGCGATGATCGAACTTAAAATCTTTCATTTACAAGTGAAGAATAATACCGGTATTCTAAATGTTTTATTTATAATTGCTAATTGTTTGATAAGCATAAATAGCTAAATCGTTTTCAAATTCATTAAATTTTCTAAAAATAATTATTATATGGCAATAAGGAAAATGAACTATTCTTACAAAAGAAGAGTGAATCGAAACTCTCTTTGTCAACTAAAAAATGATGAAAAGATAACTTAGTATTCTATCACACACGAAAAATAATGGGGCAATAATGTAATTTCACAGGTCTAAATTTTATTGTTTTTTTATTGCAACCTCACCTGCATGTGATGTTAAAATATCTCTAATATTTAAAAAAAAAAAAAAACTTGTCACTCCCATAGTCTCTATCTCTCTCTCCCCCTTCTCATTTTCTAAAAAAACGTGTAAGCAAATGCTAGTTGTTGATAGATATTGTTATTCACATACCCATTTTTATATTTTACACGTCTTTGTTAATTTTAGCCTTTCAGCCACTTCAATTCATTAGATCAAAAAGCCAAAAATTAAAAATGTGTGAAAAATAAAAGAGTAATGTTAAAGATACTAAATTTATAGACTAAATTTTGTAAATTAAATAGTATGAAAGTTGATGATTTAATTATTACTTAAACGTTGATAAGTGTGATCATTTTTTATTGATACACATCATTTAGTTTGTAAATTTAATTTACAAATTTATTATCTTTAGCATTACCCAAAATAAAATATAACTGTGACAGCAAAATAGAGTCTATTAATAATATAACTTAAAAGTGATGCATCTCTATCATGATCACGTGGGTGGTGGGTGCACCAGGGATGAATGATTAAGATGACTTTTAGTTGAATGTCTCAAATTTTGCAATGTGGATAGATCTAAGCCGTCGATGATCAAGCTTTATCCAAATAAGGGGCCCACATGTCACCCCACTAACCAACGCATTATTTCGCACATTGTTGTTAATAGCGAAAAAGAATAGGATTATGTTCAAAACTGTCACACATACGCGGCGTCGCGACGTCGCCAATCATCCGGTTTTCCGCACAAGGACAAGGAGTTGTTTGGCGTCGGTGGGGAGGAGAACTTAAGGGCGTTTTTGTCATTTTGATGGCCCAATAATCTTGTACCATGCCCATAAACGCGTCTACGTGCGTTCAATTTGTCTCTTCAGAAAAGATTAGTTGGTGGATTGATTATGATAATTCATTTTTTTGGAGGCATGTCAGCATTCTCTGATCACCATCGTTTTATTTATCAGCTATAAAAATCGTAACTCAAAACGTTTCATATAAAATACGAGTCTGTGATTTGTGCTTAGTTATTAGACCACCTCATTACGATTCTGTCACATGTAAAAACAATGATAAAATAAATTATTTCACTGTTTGGCTATGTGACATTTGAGAATGGATGATGTGACTGAATTCTTATTTAAGTTTGGTGTTTTACATGGCTAGATTTTGAAATTTATCTTCTTGGAGTCCAGATGAAGCATGATTTCGACTTTTTGCCAACCGCATTGTATTTGAGGTATTTTGTCAAACATTTTGTATGCGTTGCATATTTACAGTCATGTTCATGAATATAGGTTGCATTTTTTTGAGTACTTCTATACGAGTATAAAATTTAAAACACACCTAATATTTTAAACATTTTTTTTGGGTTTTTCTTTCTAGCATATACCTACTTATACTATGTATAAATAATTAATTGTCCACATTATATTAGCTAGGCATACGTATCTTTCTTTTCTTAAAAAATGATCAGCTGGTGGTTTCATTACGACAGTCTATCATTTTGAAGGTTGAAAAAACTCATAGAGGCATTTCAGCCTCCTCAACCATCGTGCTGCTACTAGAAATCAAATCTAGGATATACCGTGTGAAATATGGATCTAAAATTCGTTATCAACTATTGAGCTACCTATTGGTGGTTGTAAGGCATAACCGCATAAGTATCTGCAGGTTGGTTAATTAGGTCTTTCACTATAATATTAACGGCGCGACACGTTTAGGCCCAAATGTACAAATGATTATAATCCTTCCATAATTCAATTAAAATATCCTCCACGTAGTAGCTTTGTGTTTTGCCTTTTCATGTTCATATACACCCCGCTATATTATATTTATTATTTTCGTATGGTCCCCCTAATTATTTTACTATCGGGGCTCTCTCAAATTAAATTTATCTTCTTTATTAGTTGTCTATTAATTTATGGTAATACCATCTTATAGTTAATTAATCAAACCTTGATTCCCATCACACTTACAGTTGGCTACCATTTTTTTAAAATTTTTAAAAATGATTATTATTAAGAGAATGTGGAGAACCCAAAACTATTACAATAATTAGATGAAGGAAATGTTTCGAACCTGAAACACATAAGTACAAATCTAACATCTAAAATTTATTAAGATATTGGACCACATGCAGAGTTGGCTACCTCACACTCACAACAAAAGAACAACATGAGAATCAAATTTCACTGAATGCAGATACCTAACCGACATTGTTTAATAATTTAGTCGACATTGAGATCTTGTAATGATCTCCCAAACCCATAGTTTTTTGTATACCTTGATAGTTACTGTTTTCCTAAATATATAGGTTGGTGCTTTGTTTTGAGTCAAATTTGAACAGATTTATTCTACCTTCGATGATAGCAAGTTTGACCAGTTCAAAATGGGATGACAAAATCAAGGTTGTTGGGCTGGTACATAGACAACAACATTCAACCACTTCGTATAGGAAAAGATATATTTACTGACGGAGTCAGGAATTTTATGTGCGAGGGGGTCTTTTACATACATATGTAATTTTGAACTTACGTGAAAGATTGGAGTAATTTGCATAAAAAAATTAAATGACCCTAAATTTAATACAGAGAACTAAAAACATTGCACAAACCCAGAAACTCAAATATAAGGTAAAGAGTAAGCACAATTTAAAAAAAAAAAAAGTTAAAGCCAATGAAAAGTTGAAACAATAAGGAGGGGAAGTGAAGACTGCATTGCAGAGAGATGGAAAGAAAAATGAGGCCTAGCTTGGAACAAAAAAGCATTTGAATTTAGAATACACTTGAAATTTCAGGGTATTAGACTGATATGCAGCATCATCTATTATAGTGGCAAGAAGGAAAAAAAGGCAGGATGGGCTAAGGACCATTCTGGTCCCTTAGTGGTTTCACCATTGGATATATACACTAGAGTTGCATGAAGATGACGACTCTCACATTGGATATGATCGCATTGGATTGAGTGAGACAAAAATACCGCGAGAGTTTCATATTTTTGTAATAAGGAGGGGAAGTGAAGACTGCATTGTAGAGAGATGGAAAGAAAAATGAGGCCTAGCTTGGAACAAAAAAACATTTGAATTTAGAACACACTTGAAATTTCAGGGTATTAGATTGATATGCAACATCATCTCACTACTAGAAATTTCCACTTTGCCGACAAAATTAGTTTGTCGGCAAAAGTCAAAATTCGTCGGCAAAGAGCCTTTCCCAACAAAAAATTTTGTCGGCAATTTTGTCGCTAAAAGCATGTCGCGCAAGATCTTTCTCGACGAATCTTAATATTTCGTTGGCTCATTTTTAAGGCGACAAATCTCAGCCGTCAAACTGTGCCCGTCACCAAACCAACATTGCGACAAAATATTTTGTCAACATAGGTTGTTTTTTCACGATGAAGTTATTTGTCGGCTTAGTGATCTTGTCGCGACAAAACATTTTGTCGGCTAAGTAATCTTGTCGCGACAAAATGGTTTTTCGGCTACGTAGTCCTATGCCAACAAACTGGTTTGTTGGCTCAAATTACTTGTGTAGACAAAATAATTAGTTGGTTGAATCTTTTGTGAACAAAAACATTTGTCGGCTAATTGTTTTTGTGCCGACAAAACATGTCAAGTCCAATATTTTCTAATTTTTATTCACATTTGTTTTTAATAATATTTTTAACCATCACAAACAAGCAAGCTTAAGAGATCGAGAAGGGGCGTGAATGAAGAATTAATGTAGGAACAACACAAAATTCATGTAATTTAAAATAATGTAAGGTTCACAATTCGGTTTAGTTACAAAATACAAAAAAATCTATATTTTCATTTCGACATTACTATAATATAGATAAAATATCCTTAAGTATCACCATTCTCACTATAGTCCTCATCACGTTGATATTCAGCATCATGAAAATGGGAAACGATTAGGATCATCATGAAACATTCCAGTATCAAACAACTGTAGAAGAAAAACAAATTAAAAAAACTTGATTAGCAAACTTTAAGGGTGCTAAATATCATTGACACTAAGGAAATGCAAGGCCACACTAGAGTGGTATTTCTAAACAAATAACTTATGAAACCATAAATGTGTAAACAGCAAGATAAAGATATCTACTAATCAAGTTAACTTACCAACACCATGCAGCATCACAACCTAGAAAAATTACATGTTTAATAGATACCAGGTAATAATCAAGTTAGCATCAACTACTTATACGTAATTCATCACTGTAAACAACAAGATAAACATAACAGCAAGGCAACATGATTCTCACACTCTGTAAACAAGGCAACATGATAAGTAGATGATATAAATCCTTGAAAGGTCTATAATGTATATAAACATAACACTACCAACCTAGCTAAGTAGGTTATAACTCTAGAACATAAGCATATGCACCTGGAAACATAAATAAACGATACTAAAGCACCCTAATTCATCACTGTTTATAATCTTTATCAGTGTAAACAAGAAGATATAGACATCTACTAATCAAGTTAATCCTCAAATATCAAAATTACCTGGCATGAATGATCCTCACACTGGTCTCCATGCCGTGCTGATATCAGTTGTAAGCTATCTAGCTCAGAATTCCACTTAGCCATAGACAACCTGCAATTGTTATAGAAAGGAAAAACAAATATGTCAAACGTAAACCACAATATCGAATAATTACATTGGAAATCTGGAATTAAAGTCAAGGGACATTGTTTTTACCAATATTATACAAATCGATTCAGATTTCGTATCCATTCCCTGTCCATGGCATATAAAGTATCTACTCCCTGTTTACAAATTTAATTTTACATGCAACATTCATTAGGACCAGCAATCAAACAATGAATAAGATAGGCTGAGGGTGACGGTGTAACAACATACCTTACCAAATAAAGCAGCTAGCCTAGAATATAATCAGATTCTTCAGTATATAAGCCCAGCCTTGTAACCGCCCTCTGTATAGGAAAATTGAACAAATTTAGAGAGAATTAGAAGGGGAAGAACCCACAATATACTCCCAAAAGAACCCACAATATACTCGCAAAAGAACCCAGTAAAAAAATTGAATGGAAGGTAAAACAATTGCAGATGAGAATTAGACGGGGAAGAACCCACAATATATACTCGCAAAAGAACCCACAATACACTCGCAAAAGAACCCAGTAAAAAAATTGAATGGAAGGTAAAACAATTGCAGATGAGAATTAGAAGGGGAAGAACCCACAATATACTTGCAAAAGAATCGAAAAAGAAAATTGAAAACCCTAAGAGAATTACACAGAAAACTGATGGGTTTATCCATCAGAAACGTAAATTGAAGATAACAATTAGGAGGGAAAAACCTTTTTAGGCTTTGACTTTGACGATGGTTTCGATTTCCACCGGAAGGATGCTGTCGGTGTGTCTATTTGCAGCGACGGAGATGGAGGTGGAGAAGGAGATGAAGGTGGAGCGGGAGAGGAAGAGGGAGAAGGGTGGGACCGAGAGAGTAAACTGCTTCAAGGACTAAATTCTTAATTTTTTTTTCAACTCCGCGCCTCCTTTTAATTTGTTAAATACTGTTTTCTTAAAGTTTAGAATTGTGAGTGACATACTGCATTCAAATAGCACTGGCTAGCAATTCATGCAATTAAATTTTGTCTTGTACTGATTTCTAATTTTAATAGACGGTTCTTATTCAATTTTTTTTTGTTATGTATAATCTTTAGTAGTTATGTGCTTTGACCCTAACAATTATCTTTACAAATCATTCATATCATACATACCATTAAATTTCGTAAGTGTTATACATACAAAATAAATAAATTTAAATCTACATAATAAATATATATATATATATACACACACACCATTGAACTTGATAGGATACAAATTCTACGAAACTAATTTGAATGATCCAGCCGTCAAACTTGTTTGTATATCCATCGAGATCGCATCACCAAAAAATCGAAAAAAAAATAAATAAATAAAAAAAACCATTCAGCGATCAAGTAATGGGACAAAACTTTTCGACGGTTATCAATGAAAAATCACAATTTAACGGTTATTTTAACTCCGATTTTGATGATTTTTTACAGCTACGCTCCTTGACCCTATACGAGTACAATGAATGAACTCGATCTTCGATTTAAAATATTTACACTAGTGAATACCACAAATCGTATGTTATACTTAATGAAAGTATGAATAAACTCTTTAGTGTTAGTGAATCTATTATTTTGATGGGATACGCATTTTACGAAACTAGTTTCAACGATCCAACCGTCAAACATGTTTGTATATACTTCGAGATCACATATGCCAAAAATTGCAAAAAACAAACATTCAGAGATCAAGTAATGGGGCAAAACTTTTCGACGGTTATCAATGAAAAATCACGATTTAACGGTTATTTTAACTCCGATTTTGATGATTTTTTACAGCTACGCTCCTTGACCCTATACGAGTACAATGAATGAACTCGATCTTCAATTTAAAATATTTACACTAGTGAATACCACAAATCGTATGTTATACTTAATGAAAGTATGAATAAACTCTTCAGTGTTAGTGAATCTATTATTTTGATGGGATACGCATTCTACGAAACTAGTTTCAACGATCCAACCGTCAAACATGTTTGTATATACTTCGAGATCACATACGCCAAAAATTGAAAAAAACAAACATTTAGAGATCAAGTAATAGGGCAAAATTTTTCGACGATTATCAATGAAAAATCACGATTTAACGGTTATTTTAACTCCGATTTTGATGATTTTTTACAGCTACGCTCCTTGACCCTATACGAGTACAATGAATGAACTCGATCTTCAATTTAAAATATTTACACTAGTGGATACCACAAAATCTTATGTTATACTTAATGAAAGTATGAATAAACTCTTCAGTGTTAGTGAATCTATTATTTTGATGGGATACGCATTCTACGAAACTAGTTTCAACGATCCAACCGTCAAACATGTTTGTATATACTTCAAGATCACATACGCCAAAAATTGCAAAAAACAAACATTCAGAGATCAAGTAATAGGGCAAAAATTTTCGACGGTTATTAATGAAAAATCACGATTTAACGGTTGTTTTAACTCCGATTTTGATGATTTTTTACAGCTACGCTCCTTGACCCTATACGAGTACAATGAATGAACTCGATCTTCAATTTAAAATATTTACACTAGTGGATACCACAAAATCTTATGTTATACTTAATGAAAGTATGAATAAACTCTTAAGTGTTAGTGAATCTATTATTTTGATGGGATATGCATTCTACAAAACTAGTTTCAATGATCCAACCGTTAAACATGTTTGTATATACTTCGAGATCTCATATGCCAAAAATTGCAAAAAACAAACATTCAGCGATCAAGTAATGGGACAAAACTTTTCGACGGTTATCAATGAAAAATCACGATTTAACGGTTATTTTAACTCCGATTTTGATGATTTTTTACAGCTACGCTCCTTGACCCTATACGAGTACAATGAATGAACTCGATCTTCGATTTAAAATATTTACACTAGTGAATACCACAAATCGTATGTTATACTTAATGAAAGTATGAATAAACTCTTTAGTGTTAGTGAATCTATTATTTTGATGGGATACGCATTCTACGAAACTAGTTTCAACAATCCAACCGTCAAACATATTTGTATATACTTCGAGATCACATACGCCAAAAATTGCAAAAAACAAACATTCAGAGATCAAGTAATGGGGCAAAATTTTTCGACGGTTATCAATGAAAAATCACGATTTAACGGTTATTTTAACTCCGATTTTGATGATTTTTTACAGCTACACTCATTGACTCTATACGAGTGCAATGAATGAACTCGATCTTCAATTTAAAATATTTACACTAGTGGATACCACAAAATCTTATGTTATACTTAATGAAAGTATGAATAAACTCTTAATTGTTAGTGAATCTATTATATCTTTGCACATTTAATATTTTGTAATAGACTAGTAGTGTATGGATGTTTGTTTATTAGGCGCACGAATTTCATAATCTAAACCGTTCAAATCCATGAAAATCATCTAATATATAAACCTACGATAGAAATCGTTAAAATTATTTTTGAGCGGTAAAGACCCCGCTAAGTTTTTTCATAAATAAGAATCCTTATCAAACTGAAATCGGATGGCGCGAGAGAATAATATGGGAGGGAAGTCGGGATTAGCATGCAATTGGGAGGGAGATCATGAGGCGACAAAATAGGATTAGCATGCAACTGGGAGGGAGATCATGATGTGAACCGACAATTGGGGGATGTGAACCGATTATGGGAGGGAGATCATGTGGCGGCAAAATAGGATTAGGAAGAAATGGGAGGGAGATCATGCAATTGGGGGATGTAGGTTTGGATTGCCTTGGCAAATTTATAAGTTTGTTCTTATAATTATATGTTATGTTTTTATAATGGATGATTACATACAACCATATTCAAATTTACAATTGTAATTGACTAATTGACTAATAATTGATCATAACCTAAACCAAGTTATTTGTTGCTAGAAAGTAGTTTGGAGTCAGAATTGATAAGAAGAACTTTTTCACTACTTGATCTAGATTTACAGTTTTACAACATACTTTTCGCATGAGAATATTAGTTAGTTTGCATGGAATGTATATGGAAGCGAACATAAAGAGATTGGGTTAAGTTGCAAGACTAATACTATAAGGAATTTTTTATTTTTCCAAACACTCACATATTATGAGATCAAATTGTCAATATAGATTATTGATGGCATAAAACTACAATCCAGAAATATGAAATGCTAGATATCTCTTTATCTATATATGCTCCCGTCCGTATAGAGAAACAAGAAAGACAGAATGAGAGCATAAATAGTCGCCAAGAGCTTTGATTGCGTTCCTCGGAAAAAAATGGAAAGGTGCACTGGTGAAAACCTCTCACGTAGAGTTATTATTACCTTGCCGATGACATACTTTATTGCCTCTTTAATCAATTTGCCGATGAAATACTTTGTTGCCTCACATCATCGGCTAATATTTCAATATAACGGGAAAAGTTCCCGCCAAAGTTTACCCGTCAAAACAAAATTTGTCAGGGCATCAAATTTACGCCTACAAAATGATCGTCGGCTAACGTTCCAATTTTCTCGGCTAAGATTGGTGTTATAAATTGATTCTATCGTGAGTATTTAGCCGACAAATTAAAATTTTCGTCGAGAAAGGACTCTTGTACCGACAAAATTTTGCTTTGTCGGTTTATAATTTGTCGGCAAAATTATATTTTCTAGTAGTGTCTATTATAGTGGCAAGAAAAAAAAAAGGTAGGATGGGCTAAGGACCATTCTAGTACCTTAGTGGTTTCACCATTGGATATACACTAGAGTTGCATGAAGATGACGGCTCTCACATTGGATATGATCGCATTGGATTGAGTGAGACAAAAATACCGCGAGAGTTTCCTATTATTGCAAGAGGTGTCACATTAATGATTGCTTAGTCGATACATGATACCTAAAATATGATTTGTTCTCAAACAAGTTACAATTTATTTATGAGTAAAATGCCGATTTTTCCCTGAACTTTTATTTAACTGTCGACAATTGGAAAATTGAGGACTTAAACTAATTTTTTTGGCCGATTTCCCCCTAATGTTAGTTTTCACTCATTCCATCAAAATTTTTGTTAAATAGAAGTACATGCACAACATGTGAGGGTAGTTCGGTCGCTTTGTTCGTTAAAATAATTGAAAACCCTAGATTTTTAGAATGTCAAACTATGCAAATCTATGTGTTTCTATAGCTTTTGTGTTTGAAGGTTTAGCAAAGTGACACTTTTGTCCTCAAAGTAGAGGTACGTGGTGTGCATGTGATAAGATTTAACATTAATTTGGATGAAATCTATGGAAAACTAACTGTAGGGGGGAAATTGGCCAAAAAAATTAGTTTAAGTTCTTGATTTTCCATTTAAAAAGTTTAGAGAATGTCGAAAGTTAAGTTAAAGTTCATAGAGAAAGTCGGCAATTTACTCTTTATTTATTATTTGAATCTTGATTATAATAATAAATTGAACACGCATATGGAAATATCTGGATAAAAAGCTTGCTCTAAAAGGGATAAGAACAATATTAGAATACGACAGAAAGGGATTTTGGTAAGCTTGTATTGGAAATAATTATTATTGCTTTTACTTAGTAAATTAATAATTTGATCACATACAATACACGTGTTCAACATGCTTTTGTGAACATGCATGTATGTCCCATATCGATCTATATTGACTATAAAAAACATGCAGGTGTGGTGTTTATCTGAATCCTTTACTGTCATGATTAGGGTTTATGATTTGACCAGATTTGATGATTAGCTTAGGTAGCTAGATAAGATCGTTATCTTCTCTTCCAGCCTTGTTCAAATCAGATACGATGGTGGGAAAGATCTATTCCGATTTGGTATACAACTGGCTAGCAGCTTAATTAAGAGAGAAAATTAAGGATGGATTTGGTTTTCACTTAATTATATGTATGAGTTGTTACTGATACGGTATACTTGTATAAGTGACGTTATATCTGTATGCTGATTCTTTGTGGTTTTTGTTTGCCTACTTCTACATGATCTTTGTTGGCTGTCCGTTTGGACTTCCTTGAATGAATGAATCGCCAACTGACCAAATAAAAAAAACTATATTTTGAAACGTAATTAGTTACAATTTTATAACGTCGAAGTTTGATTAATTAAACGCAAAGCAAAACTTAGAAATATCCTAGATAATATGCTTTGATCAAAGGATCAGCACTACAAACGATGAAGGTTCTAGCGAGAAGTACGTAGCACCGATTATGTATCTGCATCTTTGTTTTTTCTTTCCAGCAATATTTGACTCATTTGACAGAGAATTATCAGCATTAGTTATCAGCAACATGCATGATGGCTTGCCAATAAATTCCAGACACTGAGTTTACCTTTTATTTCTTCCTTTTACGTACGCCAGCAAAACCCTAGTGATGGAGGAGTTCGAAGTCATACGACAAATCATAGTTGCCGGATTCGGTGAAATGGTGTCCGAATCCCGTATCGGTACGTGTACCAGTACTTTTTGGATTCGGTGGTCAGTTCGGTGGTTCATCCAATAATCTCTAATAATTTTTAATCAGAATACAGAAAAGAAAAAACACCTGTAATTTTTGGGAAGAGAGGATGGAAACAACTGGAATTTTGGGAAGCTCTGTGCTTCTAGTTTTCATCAGGTAGAGGGCAGCCGAAGAGGGAGAGCAAGAGAGATAAAATGTTTAGTTTAATTGTAATTTTTAACTTTTTTGTTGTGTTAGTTGGGAGAAATTTTTAGTTGTGACAGGAATATGGGTGGTACACCACGTATTTTTATGTAAGTTGTGGAAAATTTTATTTTAAGTTACTAACATTTTAACACACATATCTCACTATTTATGTAGCGACACGTGATGTACCATCCCGTACGACGGTCACACTGAAAAATCTCTCATTAATTAGTTGGGACTTGGGAGACCCATCTGGAGTGAGAAGTGAAGACAAGGATTGTTTGCCCTCCCACTTTCGGTGCCCTCCTGTTTTGTGTGGTCACGGTTAAGTTACGTCAATATTTTATATTACTATTTATTTTTGTCTTATTATCCCTATAAAAAAATAATATAAAATGTTGACGTGATTTAACCATGATTACATGCACAGAAGGGCACGGAAGGACACCGAAAGTGGGAGGGTAGACAATCCTTGTCCGAGACACCGAAAGTGGGAGGGCAGACAATCCTTGTACAAGACACCAAAAGTAAGAGGGCAGACAATCCTTGTCCGAGAAGTAAAGAGTAGGAGGCCGATACCATATCCCAAGTTCCGTATTAATTTAACATTTATATTATTCTGATTAGACAATTAAGAGAATTAATTGTTTTTTATTTGTAAATAAATAGTTGCTTACAAAATAATCAATTTAAACAAAAACAATTGTTTACAATAACTATAAATATTATTGTACAATGTATATTATAAATATTTTTAATTTATATTTTTAACGAATTGAACTGAATATCGTATTGTTTATGTGTACTCTCTAACGAATGATACTTTAAGTTACCACCAAATTCCTTACCTGAACCGAATCACAAACTCGAACAGTATTCATATCTGGCAACCATGCGACAAATCAAAGCAATTTTGTGGTGCACGTATAAGCTATCCAGAAATTATGAGAAGATGATACGACCAGCTGAGCTGCATGTCATATGTCTCATACTCCACGTTGATAAATAGTTAATTTTCCCGACCAAAACCTAATATAAAGGCAATACTTCATTGTCTGCTTGTAATAATTTGCAGATCGATAGCATTGTCACACTCACTCTCACAGGTCTCTTCCTTTGTCTGTTTTTCAATTAAATTATCCTTATGTCGTGGCCAGTGCTGAGACAGTGAAACTCGACTTGCATTGGAGAACAGTCAAACGTATCAATTATCTGCCTTACGAGAGCGGGATTCTAGAGGAGTGAGACTCAAAGTCGCTTGTTAGTTAGTGAACATCAAGATAAATATTGAGATAATATATTAAATGCATATCAGTGAAACTGAAACAGCTAGCTAGAGATAGTAGAAATGCTTGTGAAAATGCAGAATCAGGAACCTTGGGCAACGACAACACTACTTGTGGACGTAATGAGTGCCAATCCAATATCAATATTGTAAGTTTGTAACCAATCATATACTATCTTTAACTCCAAAATCTCCCCATCCCTCAGGAAAAAAGGAAGATTCAGAGTTTGTCTGCTGTCGCACATGTACTGTCCATTCTAAATATATAAGTGTAACTGAGATAAAATGCACACATGCATGTAAATTAAGATTAAATATAGCATATGATCATGCTAATGTCCATAGCATATGCCATACTGCCACCCAACCCAATGTTGTAGTCACATCAATGATCCTTGACTCGTTCTCGGATATCTCTGCCTTTGATTTAGGTGACTATGAAATTTGGTATGTGTGGAACCTGGACTTGCACTCACAGCAAGTCGAACAATATGGAGATTGATGCAGCCTACGATATGTTGTGAAAATTCTTCAGGTGATTGTCTCTCAAATCTTGATCTTCCTTCCAAGTTTAATTGTTATTCGTATGGCACTTATCACGTCTGCTATTAAAGTTCTTGTGTGATTCAACAAAATGCTGATATAGAATTTTGTCTAATTATTAAAAATGTTGATTACAAAGAATTTTTAGAGTTGAAGTTTCATGATTTAATGAGTTCATTGTAAACTTTTGGATATGTTGATTTAATTGGGGTTGATGTCTTCTACTTCAGAATTTCCAAAGTTTTGGCTGATATTATAATTAATTTAAAAAAAACAAAAAAAAAACCCAGACCTTTCGTCTTCCTCACCCTCCATCCCCTCCATGGCTCCACCCCTCCACCCGAGCACCACTCCACCTCACCCAAGCTCTCCTCTCCTCTCTGGCCACGTATCCTTTCTCCCGACACTCTCGTATTCTCTCGAGCTCTCTTCCCCTCAGCTCCCTCTTTTCTCTCGGCTCTTTCTCACCTCTAACTCTCTCCCTCTCTGCTTCACTACACTGTGAGCACCACCATCCCCTTCCGCCATTTTTCACGGCGAACAACCTCGGCCACCTCAAATTATGAAAACCCAGATAAAACCCATGCTTGAACCCAAGCCGAGGTTTCTTTTCCCTCTCTATCTAGACCTTCAATGTCTGCTCTAGGAAAATTAGGTGAGGAGCACAAAGTGTCGAGATGAGAGAGTGAAGAAACTGGGTAGCAGCCATGGTGTTGGTGTCGGCGAGGTCGTGCAGCTGGCCCTGGAGAGACAATAGAATCTGGAAATCAGAAGGGGAAACAACTGCGAGGTTGTAGGCGGCGATCAGGAAACTAGCCTGGACCTGGCGCTCGAGCGGCTAGCCGGAGAGAGGCGAAGAGGGGTCACGAAGAAGGCTGAGGGCATAGCAGACCCAAGGGGAGTGGGAGAAGGAGAGAGCGGTGGAGAGGCAATTGGGGCCGCAGAAGACATGGTGTGAACACAGTGGACATACTTGGGGTTGGGGTTTTTGTAAGGTTTTGAATTGGCATTAAGGTTGGGTAGAATGAGCAATGAGAGGAAGAGCGGACTAAAGGAGGATCTGGGTAGTTGTGTGTGTGTGTGTTTTTTTTTTTCAATTTTTATTTATTTAAATTAATTAATTATTTTAATATTTTAAATTTGGATGGGAATTTTTTTTTTTTTTTGAATTTTTAATTTCCACGTGGACCTCTTAATGACACGTAACATCTAGTCATTATCCACATAAGTGTCACATCATCAGTTAACGGAAGACTTAAAAGTAAGACTAACAGATGTATGAAACTCTCCCAAAATTAACATTTTAGGTATGATCCTGGGACGAAAAAAAACTTCATGTACTAAATGTTGAAAACCACAAAACTTGAAGGTGGTAAACTGATGTTTACCCTATATAAAATTACTGGCAGCTAAGGATTAAGTTTTATAATAATATATGCATTTTTGGAGTTAAAATGCATGTACCTAGGTTTAAATTTGTGGCTTATGGAATTCCTATGTTAATGACATTTTATGAAATCATTTAGTTTTTTAGGAGTTATATTGTAAGCCTTTATTTTTTATGTCTTTTCATATTTTTCACATTAAGTTGTAAGCTTATAAATACTTGTATTTATAAAGAAGAGGAAGAAAAGTTGTTTGAATTATCATATTGATATTTGAGTTGCAAACTCGTTTTAATGTGCCTTTCTCTTATTTAAGAGTTTGCATCTTTATTCTTCTAGTTGTCTACATTATAGGCTGGTACTAGAACCAAACTTTATAGGATTTTCATGCCTCTCCTCGCACTAAAAGATAATGGACCTTACCTATCCATCATTTCTATCATTTTGTTCCGTTTCTATCCACTGCGCCCTGCTTCAGAGATCCACATGCTTTACAAATTCGTATAAATTATAGATACCTACATTAAAATTACCTCAAACATAAGTTCAAAGAACCTGCTCAATTCCTGTTAAAGATAGCAGTGAAAGCAATAACTACATAAATCCTCCTACCACGAGTCTTGCCGGATAACTTGATTTCAGGGAAAACATATCTGACAAGAAAAAGAAGCCTACAGATTCATATTCTGGACTCTCTATCTCTGCAATGCGGGTTTGTCTCCTCCAACAATCATGTATAGTACTGCAAATATGAAAACAAACTGAAGCTCAAGGTAGAAATAACGATCTATTCCATCGTAATGCAGCTTTTTGAAATGTAGAATAAATGTGTGATTAACCTGCAATGGAAAATCTGTAGTATGAACTGGCCTTTCAACTAGGAATTTTTACTTGCACTTTAGGTGAAAAGGTAGGGAAAGCTTGCATTTTTTGTTGAGGAAATTGGAAGATCGGTCCCTTGTTTTGGCCCACTGTAGCTTTGGTCTTTATTGGAATAAGACCGTTAGAACTTCTGTCCAAAATATAGATTTTTTAGCAAAAAATATGAGACAAAAATTGTAACTTAGTTACAAAGTTATCAAAAACATTATTGTTTCACATTGTAACAAGTACAGTGACCACTACTCATAATACTATAATTCAATCCTCCAATTTTCTACATTTGTTTGTGTAGTTTGTTCTTTAAGAAAAGAAGACATTTTTTCTTCAAGTCGTGTTTTTACTATGATGGAGAAAGTTTAGCAAGGGAGCTATTGAGTATTGACAAGAAAATTATGCTCTGTCCGGCTCCTCAACTGCAAACTTCTCATATCTAGTTGTTAATATAATAACAAAGAAAGAAATGAAACTGAAAGGGAATTGTTATTAGCACTCCAAAAATCTCATTCGACACTCCAAACTTTCTATATTAGGAAAGAAAAATACACTTGTGAGGAGTATAGAATGAGATTTTTGGAGTGCCAATAACACTTTCCAACTGAAATTGTTGTCAATTTATCATAAAACTAACATTTCGTGTGCGAGCGGCCTTCTTTTTAATCAAATGCGACTTATAAGTTTTTCGGAATGGTTGTAAATTGTTCCATTTCAGTGTTGGTATAATTTTATGTCACTTCACAGGTAGTTTGTTTTGGGTCTGCCTCCATGTTGCAGGTTTAAAGCAGTCGACAAATTTTGGTGATCACACTCTGAGATGGTAAGTAAGCGTACTTACATCGCCAAGATCTCTGAAGGGGTTAAAGCAAGCAGCAGCCACTAGTATCCTTTCTAGGCGATGGAAGTGTGTGTGGGCGTCTACCATGACTCCCAACTTCGATGCAGTTACAGGGAAAACTATATGCAGTTTGTATGGCTTCGAGATTAAAGAAGAATTAGATTTGGAAATTCGTAGGTACCTCGATGGTGGAACAACATCGAAGCTCATCCCCTCGAGCAATATCCGTTTAGTTATCAAAAGATGTTCTGGTTTTCCAAGTTTACACTCTTGTGTAAACATTGGCTTTAAGGCCCATAACTTTTACATTGGCTTTAAGTCCCATAAGTTTCTTAATTTCAAATCTGTTCGTGTGGCTGGAGAAGTTCTTGAGTACTTCTCGTATAACTGTCCACTTCTCGTACAATACCTCAAGAAAATGTAGACCGATAAGGTTCAAATGAAAACGTTGCAAGCATTCACCTTTTATAATAGGTCAAAAACTCGTCAAATTTAATGAGTTCAGTCTCGTCATTGATAAATTTAAGCACACGAAAGGAGGCCTTAGGTCGAAGATTGTAAATTGATTGCAATGGATCTTTATGCTACAACTCATACATACATATTATGTGGTAAAGTGAGCTATACTACATGTGTAATCAATCCAAAGAAAATGAATGGATATGTAAGAAAAAAGAAGCAAAAGCAAAACCTCAAAGCTCAAACTCCCTTCCCATTTGATGCACGATGGAGATTCATCTACCTTCCACTATGCTAGTATTGGACCAAGAAAGAGACATTGAAGTGGATATGGTTTGCTTTATATCTTCAAAAGTTGGGTGTGAATGTGATCCATACCCAAAAGTTTGTGAAAAATCCGACCACATATCCTTGGATTGCAACTTTCGGAGCAAATATGCATCCATGTCCTCAGTTTCTGACTCATCCTGCTGATCGTTGTTCTTCCCCTCCAACACTTCAACCACTTGTCTCATCGACAGTCTAGCATTTGGGTCAGGAAATGCACACAACAATCCCAAATGCAAAAGCTTTTCCACTTCCTCCTCATCAAACTCTCCCCTAGCTCTTAGCCTCTCATCAAAGGCTTGTAACAAGTTTCCCTGCACCATAAGTTTCCACACCCATTCCACCAAAGGTGGCATCCCACCCTCTAGAGGCCTCCTCCCACACATCACTTCCAAAATCAAGATCCCGAATCCAAACACATCAGTTTTCTCTGATGCTCGCCCCATCCGAATCACTTCCGGGGCCAAGTAACCCACGGTCCCGACAACCTTGGTTGTGCCAGGCACTTCACCGTGTCCATGCATCCTTGCCAACCCAAAGTCCCCAAGCCTTCCATTCATTTCCTTATCAAGTAACACATTACTTGCCTTAATGTCCCTATGTAGGACTTTGGACTCCCAACCCTCATGTAAGTACAACAGCCCCGAAGCCACATCTTTCAAAACCCTAATTCTGTCTTCAAAATTCAACATCTTACTCTCATCACAATCAAAAACCCTTTTGTCCAAACTCCCATTTTCCATGTAATCATACACCAACATGAAGCTACCCTTCTCTCTCTTGCACCAACCTCTCAACCCTACCAAATTTCTGTGCTTCAACCTCCCAATGCTTGAAATCTCAGCCAAGAACTCCCTCATCCCATCATTTTCGTGCGAAATGCGCTTCACCGCGACCTCCCCCCCTCCTGCTAATACACCCTTGTAAACCTTCCCATTGCCTCCAACTCCAATCACATTCTCTTCATCGAAACCCTTCGTCGCGGCCTCAATTTCCTGATAGGTAATTCTATGTGGCCAGTACTCCAATTCCCAATCTTCCATTTCCTCTCTCTCCCTTGCCAGTCTCCTATGCCTCTTGACCAAAAACAGAGCAAACAGAGCAATCAGACCAATCACAAAAAATCCACCCACCGTGATCCCTGCAATGAAACCTTTCGACACGAAAATCGACCTCTTTGGAAGCACAAAAGAAGGCAAACCAGAAGTGATCAGGCTCTCACTCAACGAAAAGTTGGAATTGCTAAAACTCCATGCCAAAATCTTGTGGCTCTCAACTAACTGCCCCGTTGAACTTGTGAACCCTACAAACATTTCATCCCTAAAAACACCAGACAAATTGTAGCCAAAACTCAACAACGGGGTTTTCGGCCTTTTCTCGCCGGCCCGAACCATTGTAACGTTGATAAGCAGATCCTTGTAATCAATCCAAACCTGGTAATTTTCCCCACTATTAAGCTTCAATTTCTTGAAACTTTTTTCATCACTTCCATCACTATTTTCCGGCCAAAAACCTGCCTCGTGTGCCTCGACAGATTTAAGTGAATTCACATCAACGCCGACATGGTTGTCATTAATATCTCCAAATTCCTCATTCTTAAACACATCAAATTCGACACCGAAAACATGGTTGTCGGACTTACCGTCGTTGGTGAGATTGAAGAGTCCTAGATGCTGGCTGGAGCTCGTCCCCTTGATGCCGGTTTCCGGCACAAAAATGAAGACCAAGCCGTGACCGGGAAGCGTGTTCTTGTAAGGGGCAATGGAGAAAATGAAAGAAGTTGAGAAAGGGTATACGTACGCTGAGTTTGGTTCTTTGGTGGGGATCTTGGACTTGTAGAGCGCCCGGCCTATGGAGAAGTTGGTGTTGTTTGTTAGCGTTAGGGTTCGAGATTCGACGGTGGCGTTGCTGTAGAGGAGCAACATGTCGGAGGAGTTGAAGCCATTGAAGACAAAGTCGACGGCGAAAGCTGGTTGGAAGGATAGGATCCAAGGAAGTAGAATCAGGAGGAGGAGAGGTTTGTGATTTGGGTTTGTCTTGTTCATTGCAGAAAAAATCAGAAAGCGACCAACATGAGTTAAGTCAGTTGGTTAAGAAATGCGTCGTTCAACTACAACTGACAATGAATGTCGACTGTGAAGATTAAAGTAGTTTAGAATATCAAAAGGTAAAACGGAGGAAGCTGAAGATGGTGGAGGAGGTAAAGGGCCACTGATAAATATCGGGAAATGAATGAAACAGGAGAATTGTTGGTGATGCAGATAACGGTCTTTGTCTTTCTTCACTTAGGCTGATAAGGTGGGCGTGTACGGTCAATGACTCAGGGTCAGGTGATGTGTCATTTCTGCCCTTGGAGATGGGTTTAATTACAAAAATGGTAGGGTTTCGTGGTGGAATTTGCTGTCTGGCTGAAGGCAGACTATACGTGGATGGGACCACGAACAAGCAAAATGCAGCATTCTTTCTCGAAAGTTGAAATTTAAAAGTCCTCTAATCTTTACATTCTATGGCCAAATTTTAATTTTATTAAGTCAATTTTGATGGTCTTATTTGCTCTGAGAATCTGAGAAACTAGTGGTTGGGATTTGGTCTTTTTGTTTATTCGAATTCAAACGACGTACTAGTGTCGCTTAATATTCTTGCATTCCTTTCGCCTCTTGATTTGTTTAAGTGTTTTTTTTTCCTTGATCATAAAGTTGCCAAAGCTCAATTTAAATTGGTTGTTTTTCCTTTTTACTATCACTATTTAATTTAAAATTTAGTATAGTTAATATTAAACAAAGTTATGGGCGAAAGATGAGAATCTTCGGCTCAAAAATGGTTTTCAATAGATAAATCAACATTTCTTAATTAAATACGAAGAATTATAGCTAAATCATCGATTAAAAAGCAAAATTTTGCTCAGCAAGTGGACTATTGAGCATTTGCACTTGGAATTGAAGAATAAACCCTAATCATCAGGGCCGTCACTACTTATCAGATGTCAGTATGATTCCATATTATTCATTAGGTTTTTTATTTTTTCGTGGTGTCAAAGACCCAAATTACCTGAGCCCTTCCACTTATGGGAAATTGATTACAATGTCAATTATATTTTATATATTTGGTCAACCAGTGTGAACAATATGGCATGTTGGTTATTTTGATTGAAACGTTGGCCGATTTCCAATAGAAACCAGGTTAATATCCAAAACTGAGGTTGAAGAGTCAAATGGGATGGGTGCATCTTTCGTACGAACCACCACCAAAAAAATTAAAAATAAATAAAGTATAACGTACACAACGTCAACATATTCAAATGGCAGCTGCCGTTGGAATCTCCCCATCAGGAAATGACTGCAAAAATTTTTAATTTTTATTTGACCGAGCGGTATTGTTTACATTAACAGATAGAAATTGAGTATAGTTTTACAATGAATTAATAATAATATAGTTTAAATTTTTTATTGACGAGAATTGAATTTAATATTAAACGAAGAAAAATATTATTAAACTGTAGTACTTAATAACAAAAGATGACTAAAAATTAAATAAATAAAAAATTAAATGTTGACATAATTTATATGTAGAAAATGACAGCAATATAACCACTCTAGAAAAATCCATCTGCTACCGTACAGTGAGAATACGTACGAGATGTTTTGACTTTGGGACAAATGGTTTTAGTTGGTCAGATATTTGACTGTTATTATAAATTATTACTTCTCAAGCAAACACGGATTCAAACTTTCAAATGTGGAGCATTCTATCGTTTGTGAAAGAAAAAAATTGTATTACTGGTCTAAATTTTTTATATGTTTACAATATTTATATGTATTTAATATTTACTATTTAGATGATCAAAATAATAATTATATTAAATATATGTAATCACATAAATTATATCAAATTATCACACATTATATGGTGTCTCATTTCAAATATTAGTGAACGATAGGATTGATGTCGCATTTATAAGATATACAATATATTAATAAAAGAAATTGTTATTAGCACTTTAAAAATTTCATTCTACACTCCTCACAAGTGTATTTTTCTTTCTATTTATAGAAAGTTTGAAATGCCAAATGAGATTTTTGGAGTGTTAATAACAATTTCCTTAATAGAAACACATGTGACATGTATAATGTTTTGGGTGAAATAATAACATTACATAGTAGTGTCTCGAGTGCACCAAAAAATTGCTGGTTAACGTGGGCTATGTTTGAATGGCATGTTAAGTTGAGGAACATTAAAAATTATGTACCGTTAAGATAATATGGTAACGCAACTTAGTTGCTAACCACTATTATCATAACGACTAAGCTTCATTCTATAAATTACTTATGCCAAATAATTACCTATTTTTTTCCAGGTAGATTATGAATAAGTATATAATTAGTGATATAAGCCATTAAGAGTTATAAGGTGTGAATATAAATACATAAGAAAAATATTAAATATAAGAGAAATTGTAAAATTATGTAAGTAGAGTCTTAAGCCACCTTAAAAAGAAGAGAGACGGTGACTTTAACACGGTGGGTGGCCTAGGCCTATCATAATCATTAATCGGTGACCGATTAAATAATTAAATGGCCATGATTTAAGACTAATCTTTGTTAATTGATATTTATCATAAGTTCACATGGCACATGATTACAATTTGACAATCATGAGCAGAAGGCGTCATTTTGGAGAAATGTTGCTGCCGAGGTCAATGGGTTGGTTGAAGGGCAATGACAATCCGAACCGAATTAATTTCACACATGTTGTTCTCATTTCAAAAGTTTCAAACTCCGATTTTGTCTCTCAATTCCGACCTATTAGTCTCTATAACTATTCTTACAAGATACTGTCTAAGGTCATGGCGAATCGTATAAGGCCATTGTTGCTGGAGCTGATTTCCCTTCGCAGAACGCCTTTATAGCAGGAAGATAGATCTAGGATAATATTGGCATTGCACATAAGCATTTCCATTTCCTCAAAACGCGAAGAACAAGGTGAAAATTTGAACTTGGTGTCAAATTAGGTATGCATAAGGCTTATGATAGGGTGAAATATGATTTTCTAATAGCAGTCATAGAGAAGACTAGAAAACATGCCTGCGCGTTGCTGCGGAACTTGAATGCATCAACCTTAACAGCATGAATAAGACACATTTAATCTGAATAAATTAAACATAATGATAAATGAATAGAGGGATAGATGAGTGAAAGGAGTCGGTAAGATAAGCAGCTTGGATTTTATATACATTCAACATAGCTGATATGAAAAGACATTGTACAATTAACAGGATGAAGTTGAACATTCTTGATTACAAAAGATACGGTTGCAAAAAAATCCTGTGTTTCCATAAGAAACAGAAGCAACATGTAGTTCACACATATATTGCCTCTGAAGTTAAGACGACAAAATATGTCTTGCAGGCCAGCCGCCTGTTTTAGCAGTTAACAAAAAACATTAAAAGTATTCCGTTTTTGTTTCAATAGCTAAGCTTTCAAGCACTAAAGTTCAAAGAAAAAAAAATGCAGGACGCCTATTTCCGTAAGAAACAGAAGCAAGATGCAGTCCACACATATTTTGCCCTTGTGGTTAAGGTGGCAAAATATATTGCCTATAGGCCTGGCACCTGTTTCAGCAGTAAACAAAAAACAAAAACTGTTCCATTGTTGTTTTAGCAAGTTTTCAAGCACATAGTAACTCCAAGAAAACAGAATGTTGGAAGATATAAAAACAATGATAATTTCAAGCATAAACTATCTCTGAAAAATTAATACCTCAAGTTTGTTTTCCCAATCTACGTCATAAATATTACTTGAAATTGAACCAGCCTTGACAAATACACCCAAAATTAAAATAAGAAACTAAAATAAAAGCAAGAAAAATAAAAATTGAAAATTGATAGGACTTAAGAATGCCTATCTTTTCTTCCTTCCAGAAAACTACTCAAGAAACAATGAGATAAAGGGTTCTAAAAATAAGAAATATAAGCATTTTTCCAACTTACTGTGTCTCCTACCGAAAATGTGAAATATTAATGTTGCATAATAGAAGAGAAAACAACAGTAGATTTCTTTTATGCACTGCATTTTTCCAACTTACCCCAATATAACAGCTTTCCACAGCATTATATTGTTATCCTGGGGTGCCCCGCTAATCCCTGCAGGCGGGTCCTGTTGCAGCCTCTTGAAGTCTCTCATCAGCCTCTTCCTTACAAGAGTCGACGTTGCTAATTTGCTACCACCCATATATCATGAACCCAATTTAATAAACCAATTTCATTTTTTTTTTCCAACGCCTGCCAAAACATCAAAACCCACATTTCTACACCAAATTGCACACAAACGATATTGGGGCAACTCATTTGTGCAACTAACACATAATTACCAATACAAATACTTTAAACTACGACGTGGATAGCTTCAGCTGAGCTAGGTATAGACAAATTCAAAGTTCAAGACTTGAAATCAGGCTCAAAAACTGGAAATTTCACTTCAATTAAGCAGCTTTTCAGATGTTTACAACTTAAATATGCATGATAACAAAAAGAATCATCCTTTCTTCACTAATTGGATACTAACCAAAAAAATCCATACATACCTGAGAACGCTTAATCCCATAAATTAGCAAAAACTCTACTACCCTAAATTCCTAATCCCATTTGACTTCATTGCCCCACACCTTTGTGCCATGTCTCCCATTAACTAAAAACAGTCCCAAATCACACCAGCCAGCCATACAAAGCCACCGGCCACATCAAATATTAGGCAAGATTCAGGTAACCAGATTGAAAGAACAGAGTTCAGATAACGAAATGCAATATAGTAAAATTCAAGAACATGATTCAGAGGATTTGAACTATATTGTGTTGAAAACTCACCGAAGAGCGACGGTTCCAGGGCGGTAGCGGTTAGGGTTCTTGACTCCTCCAGTTGTGGCCCATGTGGGTGCAGATTTTATTGCAGCCTATACAAAATTAAAACAATTAGCAACTTAGATCCAATAATGTGATTGTTTCTCGGGAAAATTTGCTTGCAATTATTAATTCTAATTTTCTAGCCATTAGAAACCCAAACGAAACGCACCTTGGTAGCAAGTACCTTCCCTTTCCGCAATTCTTTTCCTGGAAAAAAAAAAATCACATGCATATTTATACACATAAAAGGTTGCAATGAAAAATATGAACAAATGATCTGCTAAAGAAACAAAAAAAAAAATTAAATACCTCACTTAAAAGGAAAGTTAGCTCCAGCTACAGAATGAAAATCTATATCTTCAACATGAAAATCAATGGAAAAATTAAATACCTCACAATATATGCAATAGTTCAATGAATTAGACACTTAAGACCTATTAAAGTTGTTATTCTTCGAGCCTCATTAAAAATAGAAAATACAGCAGCACAAAGCATAACGGAAGCTTGGAAATGGAAAAGGAACCTGCAATTAGGTTTCTTTAAGAAGCAAAAATGGCAGAACATAACCCAGAATCACAAAGACAGAGACAGACAAGAGTGAGTCGGAGGATACAGCAAGACTGGACCTTTCTACCAGGCAAAACTACTGCCAATGAACTAAACAACCTAAACAAATCTATGATAACTTTAAAGAAGGAAAAAAAAAATATCTATGACAATTTGAAGAAAGCAGATGGCAAATCAAACAGTAAACAATGAATTAAAAACAATAAACTCATCCATACAATGTTGATGTTTTCTTCATCAGAAAACGTCTCCTGATTCAGACTTAGTACCTTAAACCAAAATGAGGAATGCCTACGTATGAAAAAATTGTACTCTCCTACGTTGAACTCCATAACCTTTTGGTAGACTATCTCATCAACAAATAAGAGGGTACCAGTTCAACCATTTATCCAAGTCATCAACTAATTTCGGTTTTCTTAGAAGCAAAGGGCAAAAAACAACCAAGAAACAAAGCAATTAACATAGCACAACCCCCTAATTTACAAAGACATACAACTAACCCTAGAGGTGAACTAAACAACCTACAAAGATCTATGACAATTTTAATGAAGGAACAAAATATCTATAACAATTTAAAAAAGCAAATGATCAAACAGTAAAGGATGAATCAAAATATCTTCAACTTGCACAGTTTGTTCTCTGCTTCCTGGAGCCTACTCAAAGCCTCAACTGCAGCCCTACTCCTTGCTGCCTACATCTCAACCGTCGTCTCTCCCGTTGCCGTGGCCATCTCTCTCACCAAAATAATCTCATCAGTTCAAATTCCCTAATTCAATCTCTCTTTCCTGCCGTCAGCTTCCCGTGCTTCGCACCGTTTGGTTTTACTTTCATTAAAAAAATTAGAGACCTGAATTATGGTGAGAGAACTCATTGATTGAGAAAGGGAGCAAGCAAGCAGAGGGAGGTAACAGAAGGGTCAGTTTTGATTTGAGTGATTTGAAGCTGCTTTGTTTTCACCTAATCCCCAAATCGCAATCTCCTCTCTCTCTCTCTCTTTCCCTAAATCACGCTCTCCTCTCTTTCTCTCCCATCAAATCGACCACTCAATCCCCCCTTTTGTCCCGAAAATCCTCCCCATTTTTCTCCCTGAAATCCTATACCCATTCCCCAAACCCAAATCTGCTTGTGACACTGACATCACCCCTAACCCCAAATACAGCAGCCTAACTAACCCAATAATTTTTTACTCAAAATACAATAATTTGAGAAAGCAATTGACTGAATGGCCTAGATTGTAAACTAAAGTACCAGTAAGTAATTAAAAAATGACAATGAGCCCAAATTATATGCACCCACATGAGGGGGGAAAAAGAGAGGAAAACTTTAAGATACAGGGGCAATGGGGTTTGCAGATGATAAGCATTAATCCATGGAAAATGGAGATTGATAAGTAAATTAGCAAATGAGAATATCTGCAACTTTCGAAAATTGCAGTTGCATGAAATCAATTGCTGGAATTAAGAAGATCTGAACATAGAATGTAACGAAATTGCAATTAACAGGAACACACCTGCATAGCCTTCGCTAGCACCTTGACATCTAGCTGCAAAATTTGAACAACAGTGTTTCCAGAAAGCAAAAAAGACTGAAATCAGACAGCATCTAAGCACACGTACAAAACCCCAAAAGTTACAAAATAAAAGCAATTGTGGAAATGCTAATAGATTCATTGTCCAACCCTCATATCTATTTCCCCACAAAACCAAAAACAAAAGGTTAGTTTGCTCCTCTCTGAAGCAAAGGGAAAGAAAGAAGGGAAGAGCAAAATAAAAGCAAAAGGGCAGAGTAAACCTAGACGCCAAGCATAATAAGTACAACTACTGCTAAAACCATTTGTCAGATCATATGAAACGTGAATCATGCACATAAATGCAATAGAGTTTCCCTCATGGAATCCTCAAATAATCTGGTAGAGGTTGGATCACCCAGAGATGAAGAAACAATAGTCCTACCAAAACAGAAGCATGAAAAAAAAAAGTTCTAAGAATTAGAAAAACATCATCCTCCATACCTGATGAGATATCTGTCTGCAAGGTGTAATCATTTGCATGTTCAATCAAAAAAATAATAAGATTATATTGCTTCCTGCATTTGTTACGAACTCAAATACAATAACAAAGAGAAAATCGATGTGTCCCTAAAAATATGCCTGTTGTGTTTTCCTTATTGAAATCTGAAGGACCAAAATAGCTTTAAGACGGCCTAAGAAAATGGATTCATATACTATGATCTTACCAAAATGTTTGTGCTCCCTGATTCATATTCAAATTCAAGCTTTTCTTCATCACTTTGCGCATATATAGACTGGAGGGTAAAACATGTAACGGGGATTCCATTGGGACGCTGGTGTTCATCCATCACAATCTGCAAAATTGACGAAATTGACCTGTACATATATGACTACCAAAATGGCAACAGAGGCAACAATTACGTTCCCTAAGCAATCCAATAACCACCAGAATCTCCCAATCATTTAAACTCACAGTTGAATTCATTAGTTTGCTTATTCATTCCAGTTATGAATATCTTTGTAGGACCGCTGGAATAACGTTTAAAAAAAATTAAAGAGGCAGTAACAACATGAAATTGATCAAGACACAGAGCTAAAACAACAAAACACAGAATACCAGGTATTGCTGAATGTAGATATCCAAAACAAAGGCACCCATCAATTGATCTAATTACGTATCCATTCCCTATCCATGGCATACAACGTATCTACTCCCTGTTTACATGTTATAAAACATTTAGTAGACCAGCAATCAAAATCAACAACCCTAACTATTGTATACACTAAGCTCTGCAACTGAAAATGTTAAATTAAAGTTTCCAACTTCAAACCGTAAATTAAATCCTACAAAATGAAATAGCAGAAACAGAATTAGAGAGGAGAAGGAAGAATAACTGACCTTTGAGTTGTTGGAAGCTCTGATGGGTATCTCTTTTCATCCACCCCTGAAAATACAACCCACAATTGTAATATAATATCCAACCATAGGTCAAGAATCAAATTAACCCAGCCCTGTGTACAGAAAAATTGAACAAATTTATACATTTATATGTACGTATATTCCAGTAAAAAAGATTGAAATGCACTGAATCCTAATTTGCAAAACTACGTCAAACTGAATAAGAGAAGCCGAGAGGGAGTGGGACGGAAAGAAAACCCTAAAAACAGAACCCTGTCGCAACCTAATACAAAATCCAGCCAAAAAATTCCATTTCAATTTTGACAAAACAAATCGAAAAAGAATAATGAAAACCTAAACAAATTACAGAGGAACTGATGGGTTTATGCATCAGCAAGGGGAAGAAAAAAGCGACATACCTTCCCGACGCCACCTCAACCCCTCGCGTTGCCCCCATCACCTCGATCCGATCGAATCATGGAGGCTTCGCCCGATCGAAACGAAGCACAGCCTCTCTCCCCCCTTGAAATCTGAAATCCCCACCCCAAAAAACCACGCATGGGCCTTCCTGACGCAAAAGGTGGAGTAAGACGGCATTACCTAGAGAAGGGAGACGGCGGCGAGAGGAGGATAGGACAGAGGCAAGACCGTTTGCGTCGTTCTCGCGGGGTCTGCGAGACGGAAGATGCAAGGAGGGTTTGAAAAGGAAATGGAAAAGGCCGACTTTATCAATGTTCTTCCTTTCCCAAGATCATCAACACCTGTACATCAAGATTAGCGGCAGAGAGAGGCTGTGGCAGTCTTGTAAATAAACTGAAATGTCTTGCAAAACACTGTTCATATGAATAGTGCGATTTCCCCTCCTACTTTAGACTAAAGTAATAGGGTTTGATCAGAAATGACGTAATCTACTCTTCAGATGCATATCTTCCGTAAAATTCACTATCATTCTAAGAGCAACTCCAGCGTTGGAGCCCTCCCCCCTGGCAATACACTATTCAATCCACCTAATGAACAGTAACTGCCCTTAATGAACAGTAAGTAGCCCTGGCAATAGAATTTGCATCTCCACCGTTACACTTCAATAGCCCTGGCAATAGGCAATAAAATATTAGTATTTTTTTTTTTTATAAAATAATACAAAATAATTTTAATTGTAATATCGGATAAGATTTTTAATCGTTCTCGTTGCGCCACGTGTCATTATCCGAAGTATTATTAAATAATACAAAATAATACAATTATTGGTGATGGATTTCTGATAAGATTATTAACCAATCACGTCGCGCCACGTGTCATAATCGGTTCACAATCTTTGAGGATAGATTTCTATCAGATTTTTAACGAATGACGGCATGCCACGTGTCATAATCTGTTCACAATCTTTGAGGATAGATTTCCATCAGATTTGTAACGAATGACGGCATGCCACGTGGCATTATGCAGAACCTAATCCTTTCTGAATCCTCTATATAATCCACCATCCATCCTCATAAATCTCACACCAAAATTCTTAAGATCTCTATCATTATTCATAGTTTCTGCTTCCTTATTCACAAAAATTTGTATCATTATTCATAGTTTCTGTTTCTTTCTTTCAATGTCGTCTTCTTCTTCCTTAAGGATGATGTGAGAATACAATCAGGAAGAGGAAGAATTGTTTAACGAATCTGAAGCAATCTTCAATCACCAGAGGGTAAGAAATGAGAGGGAAGAGGATGAGGAGCGTCAAATGAGAAATGACGAAGTAAGAAGGGACAGAGCCTCACATTCCCGTCGAGTCATCCAAGCTGCGGCTCAGATCTGCAGGCCCAGCCGTTCCGGAAACCTTGATAGAAGCAGGCAACGACGAGGTATGGAACTCTTGGATGATTATTTTGTTCCTAATAGTGCATTCCCTGATACGTACTTTAGACGTCGTTTTAGAATGGAACGACATTTGTTCAACAAAATCATGATTGCTGTTTGCAACCATGATTCTTATTTTGTGCAAAAAAAAGATGCTTTTGATTCTTATTTGGTATGTTTATGTAATTTTTTTATGTTTATGTTTATGTAATTCTTAGTATGTTTATGTTTATGTTTATGTAAAGGACTTTTAATTAGAACGATGGACTTTTAATTAGAACGATGGACTTTTAATTATTTTATACAAGGACTTTTAATTTGAAAAGTAAAAACAATTTTTTTTACAATTTTTTTCAGATTTTTCAGATATTTTTTTGAATTTTTTACAATTTTTTTTTAAATTTTTATTCAATTAATTAATCTCTGCCGTTAGATATAAAAAAATTTGAATTCCAACGCTCCAGATTGTGCCACGTGTCACAACGGTAACTTTTCAAATTTTTAAAACTATTTTTTCATTTATTTTTTAATTTATAAAGCATTTTAATATCCACCGTTGATCTCAGATCGAACGGTGGATATTAAATCTGACTTTTTTTTTTTTTTTTACCGTTGAGATCTAACGGTCCACATTAAGTGACCGTTAGGATCTAACGCACCGTGGGAAGCCACGTGGCTTCCCAACGGTAACTGACAATTGATTTTTTAAATTTTTTTGTGTCGGCGACGCGCCCCCACGCGCGGGTGGGGTGCACGCGCCTGACACAATAAAATAAAATAATGTGCTGACGCCACCCTGGCGTCAGCCCCACCTCGGGCTCAAGGCCTGGCAATCCCTCACGGGCCTGGCCCTCGGGCCTCCCCCTTCGGCCTCCCGCACGCTGGAGCATCTCCACCGGCCCTCGGGCCATTGTTTTGGAGCCCGACCCCCGAGCAAAACCCCACGCTGGGGATGCTCTAAACGGACAACCCGGACCAAAGTTTGCCCCCTCACGTGGCCTCCGTCAAGGTGACCCATTATCCCCATATCTATTTATTTTCGTAAGTGAGGTCATTTCCCTGCTCATCATGCGGGCTAGTGAAAAAAGGATGATTACAGGGGTTCGAATTAATCCTCAGGGGCATGTTATTTCCCACATCTTCTTCGCAAATGATACCCTATTTTCCATGAAAGCTGAAAAGGAGAATTGCATCAACCTAGTAAATTTAATCAATGAGTATTGTGCGGCTTCTGGGCAGCAGGTAAACCTCTAGAAGTCTAGTGTGTTCTTCGGTACTAATGTCTTTACAGCCCTATCAGAGGAGCTTGGTGGTATTCTTGGGATGCCAATAGTTAACGACCTTGGGACTTACCTTGGGGTGTCATCTATGTAAAGGAGGTCCAAAAGAAAGGGGCTTGCATATGTTAAGGAGAGGATCTTGGGAAAAATTCAGGGGTGGAAACAATTAACCTTGTCGCAGGTGGGAATAAGGGTTTTGATCAAGGCTGTGGTTTGGGCTATTCCAGCCTATCCGATGAACCTATTCAAATTCTTCGCCACCATTTGCAAAGAAATGGGCTCTCTTATTTCTAACTTATGGTGGGGTCATAATGGGGATGAACGACACATACATTGGGTCTCTAAGGATACTCTCGGGCTCCCAAAGGCTATAGGGGGCTTAGGTTCAAAAGCTTTATGGACTTAATGATGTATTTCTGGCGAAACAATGTTGGCGTTTAATCCAAGAACCTGACTCACTGTGGGCGATTGTTCTGCACGATACTTCCCACACTATTCTGTTCTTAATGCCAAGTGTGGAGGGCGAGCATCCTGGGCGTGGTCAAGTTTGCTTGCCGGAAGGGACCTACTGCTTAAAGGGACCCATTGGCAGGTCATGAATGGAAAAGAGATTCAAGTGTGGAGTGATAGATGGATACCCTCCCTTCCGGTAGGACACCCCTTCCCAATCGAGACTGTGCAGGTTAGTCGCAACACCACGGTAGAGTCCTTAATTAACCAAGCAAGTAGGGATTAGGATATTGATTTTTTAAAACCGTTCATTTCGATGGTAGAATATAACGCAATCCTGGAAACTCATATTGGTGACCCCATGCTCTGGGATAGGTTGGTGTGGCCACTAGATAAAAGAAGGCTCTACTCAGTTAAAACGGGATATCATTGGGGTCATTCTCAGGTAATTCCAAGGGTAAAACCCAGATTTTCATCATCAATGCCCATCATGGGTTCGATTTGGAAAGCGGTATGGAAGCTTAAAACCCCTTTAAAAAAATTAGGTGCTTCATGTGGAAGACGATGCATAATGCACTGGCTACAATGGTGGCTCTCACAAAGTCAGAGATATATTAATCCACAAAGTTTTTCATAAACGTATTACAATATCTCTTGACACGTTTTTATGCTTTGAAAGCGTTACATGACAACCTCATTAACAATACAATCAAATATATATATATATATATATATATATATATATATCTATAAAAATAATCATGTTATCATTTATATCCATTGATCTCTCATCCATCGATCTCAAAAAAATTTCATGATAAAAATGTTCTTTGAACGATAGCAGTAACACATAAAAGAGTTAATATTAATGTAACGAACAACTGAAATTTTTTTTTGTTTCACCGAACAATTGAGTGGGGGCATCCGCTCCTGGCCCTAAGGTTGTTCTGTCCATTTGTAACTATCACTTGTATTACTGAATTAATTCAATTACACCTTACTTTAAATACTTGAATTTTCCTTGCCTTTATCTGGCGGCAAGTCAACCATTCATGCACCTAGCAATATGTAGCATGCATGCAAGTAAACAGATTCGATCATGGAATGGCCTTGAAGTGAAAGAGTAAAAGGTCAACAGACAATCATACGTGCTGATTAGTCAGCAAGTAAGCGTTCCAGGTGTTCATGCAACATACGGTACAAGAGTGGTATGTAGGAAATGCATGGCAACTACACATAAAAATGCGAAGGCACTATCGATTTGTACCATAAACAGTGTAGTGGAATCCCTGTTAAGAAGACGGAGGAGGTAATGTTACCAGCATGCACGTCTGATAACTTTTTTGTACCACCCATTGATCGACACAAAACGATATAAAAATAACAGTTTTCGAGTCAATCTATTAACGAGTCGAGCCGTTATCGTGTTATTCGTTAAAAACGCATTAACAAGTCGGGTCGTTATCAAGTCATTATTAGGTCACTTTTTAAAAACTGATACGATAACGTTTGTCAGATTTAGACGTTAGGTATAATAGTTTATTGCATGATCCATTAACCCAACACGATCCGTTAATTAATCAAATCGTTATCTAGTCACCTGTTAAAAACCAGTTAAGATAATGAATTTGACGTGAGATGATCCATTAAAATAAAGAGTATGATACGAACACAAAAAATACGATCCGTTTACCAGATTAGTAGTAAATTGGTTTAATGAACTTTTGAAAAGTAGTCCAATGGGGGAAGATGATTTCTCCCGGTAGATATGGAAGATGCAACCACCAAGTCATACAAGAAATTCAGGAAAAAGTTACAGAGAATTGTATTGTCATTGACTGTCAACATAAATCATGATAATTTAGTTTCATTACCTGCATAATTAAATATGATAAATACTTGGGCACATTTATTTCGTATATCGACAAATTGAAAAAATGAGCAATTTTGATTACAATATGTGCACAATAAAAAGGTTGGACAGTCGGTGCACCCTAGTGTGAGTTTAAGTATTGTTCGTTTAATAGATTTTTGGTCACGATGTACGTAATCGCATATATTAATTTAGATTTGTAGACACATAATCAGTTGATTTAGTGACACTTAATCTCTACTTTATTTGAAGAATGTCTCAAATTTAACTCACAAGCATGCGACCACGTTACATAATAATAGTAAAGTCAATACTAAGTTGTATTTTATAGCATGTTGTAAGAGTATACTTGGAAGTTGCAACTCCATTCTATTTTTTCAATGAAGGGAAAAAATTAAAAATCCATTTTGTCTGTCCCCCCCAAAAAAAATAAACACAGATAAAAACATACTTTAAGCCACTGTTGGGCCATAGGCCCATTTACACAATAATCGGGGCTTAATGTTGAGAAGAGTTTCTCAAATTTTGAAGACTCAAATTGCACAAGTCAATCCATGTTTGGGGCCAACGTTGATCGATCCAATCTGTTATATAATTTTTTTTTTATTTTTATCAAACGATAGATTTTGTTAGAGTAACCATCAACGGAATTCATACCCACGTCGTTATGCAAGGCTCAACACCTTTCTCACACTATAGTAAAGGGTCACTTGCATTCTGCTATATAATTTTGATACTCTATATTTATTATTGTGTGTGTATATATATATTTTATTTTTTTATTTTTATAATCATAGGACTGAATAAATCACTGATAAATAAAAATAAATATAAATAGATAAGGGAGATCAGGAGAACAAAAAAAATTATAAAAATAATTTTTTACTTGTAAGTGAGAGATCTTAGATTCGATTATTGCCAAAAACGAGTTTGAACCATATTATTGTTAGCACATTGTGAAGCTAAACTCACCCATTTTCCCTTAATGTAGATAATATCGTTTGTTCAAACCAAAAATAAAAAAATAAAAAAAATGAGCTCCAGATAAAACGAGACTCCATAGGGTTTCATGGGTCATAGCCATGCGTATGACAATCTCTAGCACCACCAAGCAAGTGGTCCACTCCACTGCCACCGTTGGCGTGGTGGTTCAGCCGCACGGGGAGGAGTAGCATTGATTAAAGGTGGCGAAGTCGTGGTGTCTAGCCTGGTCCATAATTGCCTATTGGGAAGCACATTGGAAAGTTTTGGCACATGATTTTCAGTTATTTAACACTACAAGCCACGTTTGAAGTTTCTTCGTTGATATTTCTGTGGAAGTATCGGAAAAATCAAAGAAATATTAGAAAGGGGAGCGAAGTCTTCACAAGATATTGGAAAAACTCTTAAATTTTGACTAAAATTGACAAATTTCATCAATATTTTCGACATATCGATTAAATATTGACAAATTGACATATGACATTCCCTAAACTTTCATTTTAAATATTCATATTTTTTAGCAAATTTCCATTGAAGGCAACCGATATCGACATACTATCGATATGTTCACACAATTGTACATCGATATTTTCACAGATAGTTATATATTAAGCACCGCTTGTACGTAAAAGGTCTTAAATTTGAACGTCACCAAAGATGAACTTAAACCAAATTAATATAGTTACTGATTATGAGATTTAGCTCGCTCTCTCACCCGTTAGTGTAGATGATGTCGAATGTGTATAAAAAAAAACAATACAAAGCACTTACACGTGTCGTAAAGAGATTGGAACGATTTAGATGTGTTTTAATTTTAAAACCAACCATTCTTTATTGCATATTAATATAGATAATTAGTGATTAGTGGTGGCCTTTTTCTAATTAATTCATGTCACTATTAACTTTCTATGATTGGAAGCAATGAATTTGACGAATGTTTTAAACCTTGACTACCGTGCTTATCCATGTTGCATCAAATTAATCAATTTGCAACTTGGACCTTTTAATTTGAATTGATTTTTTTTATTTTTTTTATTTTTTTTTGAAAAACTTATTTATGAGCATTGAAAACTTTCCAAATCTAACGAAAATAAATAAGAGGAGAGATTGCATCAAATGAAAGTTATGCTCCTTTGAGTACTAGCGTGACAAGTGGCTTGAAAAGCTGCACAAAAATTGAATCCGACTATCCTCATTAACTCATCATGCTAGCTCATTTTAAATAAATCAAGGGTTCTAATTTTTCTTTGCACAAACTAAGGTCCTAGATTTCTTTGTCTTTAGGATCCAAACACTAAGGTCTAGAGAGGTTCCAAATTCATGCATGGCGATCTTATTCATTTTTTTTTTTTTTAAACTAACAATACCGGAGAAAGGACGAACCAAACACAGTACTTCGAATGTAAAGGTAAACACTCTATGCTAACTAGAAGAGTCTTGCACTTTGTCCACTTTTCAAAAGAGTAACGGATCGAGAAACGTATTGCCTAGCACATATACTTCTATTATCGATACATAGTTGTATGAGATAACGTATCAATTGAAAACATTACAGATATGAACGTTCATACACACAAAAACAGAAAAAGACGCATCTGATTTTGTATGTTGAAAACTTTTTATCTTACGGTCAAGATTTCATCACCTATTACATAATTGAGGAAGGATTTTCCAACTTTCCCAGAAACGTCATAGTGCACTCTAGCCAAACCAAGTAGGAAGAAACAACCTTGTTAGCACAACCGCACGCCGCCAAGAAGGACAGTTTTGACGTTCCGATTTCGACAAGTATTTTGCTGTTTTTCCGGTGGAAAAGTTTGTACTTGGTACTCAACCATTAAACTGCCCGCAAGTAAATAATTGTGCTGTTACTGACATGTCAATGTGATACATAATTACTTAAACTTTGCAATATATTAAAGGACGCATGATCATTAGGCGTTGTAGAAGTTTTCAGACCAGCTGGTGGTTTCACTACAACATTTTACTTTTTCGGCGGCAGCTTAGAAGACTTATAGAGGCATTGAAGCTTCATTCTGACTATCATTGAGTAATTCTTCAGCGCTAGAAATCGAACACAGAATGTGCTATGTGGAATACAAGTCTAAAATCATCCTTCTAACCCAGTGGTGGTTAAGGTGTTGTAGAAGTTGGCATGTTGGCTTATTATCTTCTTCCTAACCCAATGGTGGTTAAGGTGTTGTAGTTGTATCAAATACATATATACATATAATTGTAGTTGATCATCGATAATAACGGTATTAAATACATATAAATATCGTACCCCATCCCAAATTGCAAAACGTCTCGATTTGAGCTTTAGGCCAGCCCGAAAGATAAATACAGCATGAGTGAGACAAGGAGACCGCGTCTGGATGTTAACAGCGGGCACATGGCGCAGGTTAGGCAATCATAAATTCCCATGCTTTCATTTAAAATATTTCCACAAATTTGGACAATATACAAATAAATCCCAAGAATTTTTTTCAGAAAATCATCCCCTCAAATTTAGCATAATAAAAAGGAAAGGGGAAAATAACTTTGATTTGTATGTAAATTGTGTTCCCAGATTCCTTTACACAAGAAAACTAGATTTCATAAAAACCTAGATTTATGCTATAAAGTATAAACCCTACAAACCGAATGCACCAATCCCTGATTTTCCACCCCTTCACAGAGTTCAAATTTCATTGATTTCAGTGATTGGAGCAAAATTTTGTTCGTTTCCTGCAATACTCGATTCCCAGAAGCATATTTGGTCTTGCTTGTCACTTGCCAACTTGAAATTTTGGTTTTTGGATTCGAGAAAAAAAAAACGGAGTTTTTGGAAACGCTGAGTTCTGAGTGTTGTTTGAGTGCAATTGGGCAGCAGGGGAGCTTGCGATTCAGTGAAATTTGGGAGTGGCCCTTGATTCTGGGGCCGATTGGGTGAGTTGGGTTGTTGAAGTTTTGGGTTTCCGATCGAGAAAAAAATCTGGGTTTTTGGGAGATTTTTGAAAGATTGGGTTGGGATTGGGAGGACAAGGGAGATGAGAGGGGCACGTGAAGGTTTGGATCAACAATGACTGGAGGGTCATTGGGGATTCGATCAGGGAGTTATGGTTCTTTGGATAAACAGCTACACAACAACATCAACAGCATCAACGGAGTCTTGCCAATCCAATCTGCGCGTAAGCCTTCGAAAATGCTCAAGGAGAAGGAGAGGTTGTTCCACTGGATCTGCAAGTTTGCCGGCCGGAAGAAGGTTGGAATGCTGCTGCTCTGCCTCATCTCCGCCGCGGTTTTTGTCTGGGTTTTGTACGTTGGAAAAGGTTCGGCATTCGTTTTCCTGTGCATGCTTGATTCTTTTTATAAGTTAATTTGGTTCTGTTTGAGTTGTATCTGTTGATGAGGGTATTGGGTTGTTTGAGTTGATCCTAGTTGATTTGGATATAATTATTCTTCTGTGTTAGTTGATTGAGTTCGAATTTGAAGCTGGGGGAAGTGAATTGGGTCGAATGCTAGTTATCAATTGAGAGCAAAAGATTAGTCTTACCAAATTGATTAAGCTAGTATGACAGTGTGGAATGAATTTTCATCTGCATTAGTATTGGCTTCCTTATCTGGTAGTAAAAAAATCTTCTTTTAGTTGAAATTCCTCATACTAAGTTCATTTCTTAGACTAAAAGATGTTTCCTTGAGTAAGTAATATACGCTTATCTGCTCATACATAGGTGAAGACGGACAAGATGTTGTCAATGTCGGAAACATTAGTGTTAACAACAGCATCGCTTTAAGTTTTTCTGAATCCTCGCGAAAACATGGACCTCAAAGTAACAACATGACTTTTTTGCTGGCGTTGCCTCCTCCTCCTCCTGCTGTTTTTCTGGGTTACACTCTTCCTCCTGGACATCCATGTAATACATTCACTTTGCCTCCCCCACCAGCAGATAAAAAAAGAACTGGACCACGACGTAAGTTTCTACATTTTCTTTGTTTTTGGTTATGCTAGATTTTCCTCTTCTCTGGAATAAACTATTTTGCATTACTTAAACATAAAGATGGCAGGAATATTTGGCACTGAGATAGGTTAACAACTCGTGATGTTGCTGAGTTTTATTCCTTCTTTACTTTTCAGCTTGTCCAGTATGTTACCTTCCTGTGGAAGAAGCCATAGCCTTGATGCCCAAGGTCCCTTCATATTCTCCAGTTCTGAAGAATTTAACATACATTTATGAAGAAAATTTATCTAGAAAAACAGAATTTGGAGGCTCAGAGTTTGGTGGATATCCTACATTGAAGCAAAGGAGTGATTCGTATGATATAAGAGAGTCTATGACTGTGCACTGTGGGTATGTGTTTCTCCCTTTTTGCTTTACCTTGGTCAAGTTTTCTGTTTTTATGTTTCATACCTGATTTTTGTTTTTTGAATTAGTTAGTCTTATATTAATGAGCTTCCATTGGCCCTTCACTCATTTAAGTTTATTGTGCATTTTGCTTGACGGATTTGAGCATCAATCAGATTTGTTAGAGGAAGTAAACCTGGCCGCAACACTGGATATGATCTGGATGAGATTGACCTAAATGATATGGAGCAGTGTAATGGAGTGGTTGTTGCATCAGCTATATTTGGTAATATGCAGTATAATGTGAATTCAACTTTCTGTTACATATATATGGTGGATTCCTTATCAATTGAATTTGTTTTTATCAGGAAATTTTGATGAGATAAACCAGCCAAGGAAGATTAGTGATTATTCCAAGGAGACCGTTTGCTTCTACATGTTTATAGATGATGTGACAGAAGCTTACTTGAGAACATCTGGGAAAATGGGCAGCGATAGGAAAGTTGGTATATGGAGAACTGTGGTTGTGCATAACCCTCCTTACACGGATGGAAGGCGCACTGGGAAGGTAAGATTTCTAATTTTTTGCGAGCAAATTTTATCAACTCCAGAGCAGAGTTATCTTCGGAATAGTTACCTGAATTGGCTCCTTGGTTATGAATTATCTGTAGACAGGTGTTTATCATGTTGTGCCAGATTTTGATCTTAAGTGGACATTAAAATTATTTGGGAACATGTAAGATATCATTAAGCTTCTCTAAAAGGAACAAATGAGTACAGTGTGAATGGTTGTGTTTCTGTGCATTTAAATGTGTCACTAAGATAATGGGGCTTTCTTTGCAGAATGCTCTGTTTTATGTACATTTGTAGTACCTTGACATAACTTTGACGCAGATTACATCTTTTGCAGATTCCTAAGCTTTTAGTGCATAGGATGTTTCCTAATGCCCGCTTTTCCTTATGGATCGATGGGAAACTTGAACTTGTCGTGGATCCATATCGAATTCTTGAAAGGTATATCTGATTGAAAGTTTCACAAATATCTAGCCTTCTTAATTTATTTATAGGTTATTTTTTTCACCCAAAAAAAAAAAAAAAATTACAGCTTAGTCTTTCACTTTCTATCATGATAAATAGGTCTTCGTAATTTTTGTTTTTCGAAAATTACCCTTGATTATGGAATATCATCAGTGTAACATTTTGGCAAGTCTGCTTTGAAGAAACATCCAAATGCCCAGATGCAAAATACCACCATCATAGTAATGTTGTCAAACAAGTTCATTTGTAATATGATATCTTTTGTTCAATTTCCTGGTTACCTCTTTCAGATGCAATTTTGCAGCTTACAACCACGTCTAACTGTGGCACATTGAGATATTATCGTATGCTTTGCTTAACTTACAAAATCGCTTTCCAGTTAGTGCTTTGAGTCCTGAAAGCTGCTTTCCCCTATTTGACTGTCCTTTACGTTTGCCCCACCATTCACATTTGTGCGAGTAAAATCAAAATGATTCTCCGGAATGGATGAAACCCGCTGAAATACGACAAGATATTTGAGTCTTACTAAACTTATGTTAGATCCTGTCCATTTATGTACTCCTATCATTTGGATACGAAACATCAGATTGAAAAGCAATTGTGTACCCAGTACACGGAAGGGGCTTTGCTCTTTTACGCAAGCCTTATTCAGCCTGCTTTTACAAGCATTCATGCTGATACATCCTTTAAATTTAACCTATATTTCAGGTTCTTGTGGAGAAAGAATGCAACTTTTGCAATTTCAAGACATTATAAACGCTTTGATGTGTTTACTGAAGCTGAGGCAAATAAAGCTGCTGGAAAATACGACAATGCCTCCATTGATTTTCAGGTTGAATTTTACAAAAAGGAAGGTTTGACCCCATATTCTGAGGAAAAGCTTCCCATTACAAGTGGTAGGTGGACCTTCACTCTGTTAAAACATTTCGTGTATGTTTCGCTTTACTAGGTTTTCTTGTTTTGGTCTTGCTGCAGACGTTCCTGAAGGATGTGTTATAATAAGGGAGCATGTCCCTATCAGCAACCTTGCCGCTTGTCTTTGGTTCCATGAAGTTGATCGTTTTACTTCCAGGGATCAGATTAGTTTTTCCACAGTGAGAGACCACATTCGGGAAAAGACAAACTGGACTATCAATATGTTCTACGACTGTGAAAGGCGCAATTTTGTTGTTCAGGTACGCATGTATATGTTTTGGAAGTACGGGTTTTTTTTCCCTTGGGAGGGATGCATGGGGGTTTCTGGGTGCTATTGCATTTTGATTCTCTCTTTCTCATGTTCCTCGATGCATTTCGTGTGTGTTTTTCACTGTCTACAGAAATATCATAGAGATGTATTGGAACACATGGCTCCTCCTCTTCCTAAGGCTGTTCCTCCACCACCGCTATTACCACCACCACCGTCACCCCCAGCTTTAAGTAACGAACCACCAGTTAAACCATCAACCGAAACTTCACCCGAGAGCATTGTAAAAGCCCCAGGTAAGAGGCCTCCAAGGCGTGGGAGAGATAGAAGGTCGGGCTCCAGACGTCACCGCAAAATCGTTGCCGGTGCTAGAGACATTGATTCAAGTTAAAAATTTTGTTCAAGAAAGTTACATCATTCTTTAGACTCCCCCTTCCGGCGGCTGGGGCAGCGGTTACGGAGGATTTGTGCAAGATGAGAGTGTCCTAGCTCTGCTTCAACATGGAGCGGGTTTCTCCTCATTCTTTCTACCTTTTGGAATATTGTCTCAGTTTTTTTACTCAATTTTTTGTTGTATATATAGAAGTATAATTTTTCCAAATAAATTATGAAAAATATGGGTTGCTACCAAAATCTCCCTCATATGTAGTGGCCCATTTTGTCCTTTAATTACCATTGTACCCCCACCCAAAATTATATACTCGTCGATGTCTCTTAATTTGAAAAATCAATAAAGTTAAGAAAGTTACTGAATTAATCTACTTTCCTCCTCTCTTTCTTTATTTTTTTGCCTTTAATTCTTAATCTGAAAAGGTAAAAGATAAACAACATTTGTGTTTTTCTACTGTCAATCAAACATGTGGACACCAGTTAGTAAGTTAAGACAACGCACATCATATTCTTGAGCTCGTTTTACAATTTTATATTTGAAATTTTATTTCTATCAATGGTGGGGGTTTGGTTTCGAACAGCTAAAAAACAGAGATTCTTCAAGAAAACAAAAGCCCCTATCAAATTATCAATGTTGCAGCTCCAATTGGCTGACAGTCTGTAACAGAATCATTCTCTCTGTAACTATGCTTGAGCTGAGAATATTCAAATTGGTTCAAAATCTCAAGAAAATTACGCAAAAGAGAAGCAAGAGGATGATTCTTCAAAAATATCTTTCGACCCGTTTTTACCTTTCACACTTCCCTCTCAATTTTATCGAAACAAAAGAATTGAAAAAAAAATAAAAAACAAAAAGTTAGCATAAAAACAAATGTAAGGATATACCACCCAATCTTCAAACCGATAAGTGTTCTTATTTGTTATATGGTCAGCAAGTAGACAAGATGCTCTTATAATCTTTAGCTCAACCGAATTGAATCAGTAGGTCCCACCGTCCCAGTTGGAATCTGTCGGCACCGCTAGGATCTCGCCACGTTTCCATCCCAAGACAAAATGGACCCCATCCGGGTCCCACCGGACCCTTATCCAACAACAAAAGCAAGAACACATTTCTTTTCTCTCCTGAATTAAAAATTAAACCCAAAAAAGAAAATAAAATTTGAAAAACGTTATCAATTAATTATTTTTCTTCTTCACCTTCTTCCCAATTTCTCAGAAACCAAGGGTTGATCAATGTCATCGCCGGCCCCGACACCTCGATAACTCGATCCCAGCCGTCCGATTGATCGATGTCATCGCCGGCGCCGTCGTCGGCCTTCTTCGTCATTTGCCTCCTCCACTCCCTAATCGCCATATCCTGCGGAGCCCTCATGATGTTCTACATGACGGAGGTCTACACCTTCGGGCACGGGACCGAGACCGCCCAGAAGCTGATGGGGTCCACCCCCCACGACCAGCTCTTGATTCGGACCTGCGACTCCTTCTCCGGCCTCCTCCTCTTCGCGATCGGCTTCCTGCTGCTCATGGTCTCCTTCGTGAAAGATCGCGAGTTCCAGAGCTTCTTCGCCAAGGGGTGCACGGTGCTCCACGTTTCCATGGCGCTGTGGCGGTGCTACTTCGAGCGGCGGGTGGAGGACCTTGCCTGGGACTGGCTGAGGCAGACGGTCGGCGACGTCTTGCTGGCTGCGTCTTGGGTTTTCTTCCTTGTTTTCTCCTGGAGAGAAAAGTACGACTAAGCCCATCTTCTTCCTTGTTATTTACGGCTTCTTGTTTTGTTATATGTTGTTAATTTGCTTTTTGGTTCTGTTACATGTTAGTGGAATATTGGTCATCTTTGTTGTACATATTTACTTTTGTGGATAATCAAAGTTGAAACACATCATCCCTTGGTGGCCATTTTTGTTCATATTCCATGCAATTTTTGTTTATTCGAGCGATATTCTAATCTAAACGAAGCTGAAACTGCGGGAGGAAAATCAAGTAAAATCCGGACTTTTGTGTAGTGGGGCGAGTACATTGCTCTAGCTAACTTGGCTATACCCAGGTGTGTCGTTTTTGTTTATATTAAAGCATATGACTTGGTGACTGATAAAACATTGCCTTGAAGGCTCGAACTTATCAGCTGATGATCGTGAGCGTGTGTATCTTGAATCTTGAAGGCAGTTAAAATGTGTGGAAATTGGAATTTGGATTTACAGGAATTTAAAGGGGTTTTAAGTGGCGGAGTTTTTCGTCTCTGGCCGGTAGCTCTAGCCGTGATTGTATCTGCATAATCCTGATGCATTATGGTTTTTGTTGGAATTGTGCTATTTGGGATTGCAAATCTGCTTCTTCTCATGAACTGGAGTACTGAACTGCTAGAAATCTAGTTGAGGAATTACTGTTTGTTTGATTAACCTCAGATTGATATACTATTCGGCACTCCTCTGCACGTAACCCCTGGTTCTGAGCTTGGCAAGAGCAGCTGGTATGGTGATACTCCAGCCCTGCATCTGTTCCGAAGGTTTAAGTCGGCATTTCTTTGTTCAATCTCTTTCTCAATCCGCTTCATCTCCATTGAAAATCTGTAGAATGCCTCGGTGATCACCGTGTCAGCTGACCAGGTTGACAAGTCTTTTCTCCCCCCGATATATACCTCATCCGGTGAGTGCGTTGAAAGGATATCTATTATAGCCATGTACTTCGTTGCTTCAAATAAACCTGGCAGGGATGATAGAAAGTATTTCTGTGGATCCCTAATGAAAGCAGCATACTCTGGATCATGCTCCTGCGGCAATAGTCTCCGCATGTGTGGTGGGCGGTTCGGGACATACCCACCATATGGATATTGCCCATAGTTCAGTGCTGCGTGCTGTGCTGATGAGACCCAAATCATGGTGGTGAGGATGGAGATAAGATCATCTGGAGTTGAGAGTTTCGGCCACCAGCTAGCATGGTGAAGATCACCATGGCCTACATTGATTGACTCGTTGTACCACGCCTGGAGTTCTGCATCACAATGAACCACACTTGCATCAGGATAGTAGTAATCGACATAGGTCCGAACCAATGTCTCCATTGCCGACTATATGAGGAGTCCATCTGTTGCATAAGGGTAATCCTCGACCAGTAGAAGTATCCCGTGGACTTGGGTAGAGTCCGGTATTGCCATTCCTCTATGCAGAAATGATGATAAAGTTAGTAAGCTGTCCACTGTTGGAGATGAAGAATTTACAGTTCAGTGATGATAGAGATATAAATTGAGACAACTTCAATCAAACCTTCTGATGAGATCTGCAGGAAGGCCCTGAAGGTCAAAGCGCCACCAATCTCGATAAGCAGCAGCACAACTAATCTCCATGCTGTATCTACCGGCACTGAAATCAGACTCGATTATCCCTCCGGCATTGATGAGAAACTGACGGGCCATTGCATTTATCTTCAACGTGTAGCGCATGTGAGGACTGAGAAGCTTGTAAATTGGATGCATCACACTCAGCTGCCGGTGGGCTGCTATTATGAATGGCTCCATGCAGGCGTGAGTGCGTAACCTGGTTCAGTCATCAAGTTTCAGGTTGTGGCATGTTTGCATATTATCAAAAATTAAGGTAATCGGTGTGCGTACCAGTGGTGAACCAGTTGATGAACGCAGGCATCGTTGGAGCATACATGGACTTTACCGAGTTGCCAAAGCCAATTTGTTGTAGCATCAACTGGAGGAGTGAGAACCTGCTTAGATGGTGAAACTGAATTGGTTGCAGAAGAGCTGAGTTCTATAGCAATAGGCTTTAACGTTCCCATTGACGTCAAGAACAAAATTGTACGCGTTCCATAAGCTTTTCGATCATCGAAAGCGTTTATTTGGTCTAGAAATGGAAGGAAAATGTCATGATAGTCTAGTATGAACAGTTTGTTTTCTTCTAATGCCTGCGACACACAACCATGTATGCACTTCAGCGAACCTTTATTGTGTTTTATATGAAGTAATCCATGTCTTCCAACTATTTTTTCCTTCGTCGTCGTACCTGTTGTACGGACATGCCGTTGAGATGGCCTGTTATATGTTCCTCCTTGAGTGCCGATTCTTGTGAACCATAAATGGAGGGGTTCAATTTGTTTACAGGTGGGAAAACCGTGAGCCTTTCGATGCTCAGAGGGTTTATGCCGGCAATTGCTTGACGTCCAAATTCAGTCGTCTTCCAACCAAGAAGATGTTGCTCCTGAAATTGGAGGGAGATTTTAGAAACATTCATGGCTACATGATCACGTTCACTCAAATAAAATGATGCTTACGACATAACAATTTTGGACGTTCAAATCTGAGGAATTCTTGAACTTTGTTCAAAGGCTCTGGTGAAGACGTGTCTTTAAACAAACCAATTTTGTCTGAGGACCACTCGAAAACTTTGTTGCCGCCGGAAATGGTTGTAAGGGTAGGAATTATATGCCGGAGAATTCCCTTCAACTTCCCTAGCTCGAGAGCTTGCGTTTTGGACTCTTCAAACTCTTCGTCTCTCAGCACGTAAAATGCCGTCGATTCGTTTAACGACGACTCTATTTTCTCATCTGTTGCATAGACATGTATATCAAAACTACTCGTATAATATTGAATACCCTTTTTCGGCCCAAAACAATTGAATTACCCTTTTATTGTTTCAATAGGGAAATCAGTCTATGGTACTTGTGACATTGTCGATATTTCGTTTTGATGCTCTATCATGTAGATCGATATTTGGTAATCATGATAAAATATTGACAATGTACCATATACGTGCATTGGTATCTAGTACCAGTTAATCACTCTCCGTACCTGTACTGGTTGGAGGGCGTCCAGTTCGACAACGTCTAGGATACGGATTCTTGTGGCCTCCAAGAATTGGTCGGGAGAATTCAACTCCCTCAACTGGATTTCCTATGTCATTGTAGATGTCAGTCGTATATTCTATCAAATGGCATTCTAAGTCCTTTCCCATCAACCCTCAGCTGTTCTAGCTCCATCTCTCTCGGCTCTTTTAGCCCTGCTGGTGTCTCACTTGGTAGGTAAGCCTGCAAAATTACATTTACATATATCATACAAAGTCACATGACCTTGAGTTATACATGAATTTTTTGTGAAGAACATCTGCTCTTTAAACAGACACATAATGTATCGATACTATATAGCATGTTGGCTATAATGATATTGACACATTACCAGTAACATATATTGACATAAAGAACGGGTGTAAGTCGGACTAATGAGTATATGATTTATATATAAATATAATATATATCTTGGTATTGTAATGTGTGTCTCTGTGTATATATATGTATGTATGTACCTTAGTAGAGAAGAAGATTCTTTTTGAGGACCCATCAGCTTGTTGAACCCCAGAGTTGCAGTTGCAGGCAATATGCACACCACGTTCAATGTTGACGCTATCCAAATAAAACTCCTCCTCATATCTGTTACTCACTGTGATGGCTCCTGGCATCCCAAATTTTGAATCCACCATAAATTTAACTTGATAAGTGCTTTTCTGATCAGCACTTCTCAGTTTTAGATCCTTGGACCAATCTAGTACAGCTTCGTAGCTCAGTTTTGGCTTCGTTGATTCTTTGTTTGAAACAAGTACGGGAAAAAGCCAAAATGATGTTTCAACAAAAACAAACACATAAGAGAAAGAAAAGAAAATCCAAAATCCAAAATCCAAAATCCGCATCCCGAACAGATGCAATAGTAATTATTAATTTGTTAATCTGTGTTTGATCTCATATATCATCTTAAATAGTAATGCGTACGTTTGTTACGTAATTTAACCACTTGTATTCATTCAGGTGTGAAGCTTTATTTCAAAAGACGTATAAAACTAGTGAGGCTCACACATGAGATCAAGTAATAAGCTTCTTTACCTGGTTCAGTTTCAGTACTGACAAGCTGTAAAACAACATCCCGGTTGGCATGGTCATGGTTGCCGCCAAACCAGTGACGTATCATGTGTTGGATATTTGACTTCAGAGGTCTCCTTACAGTCACCAGCGCAGAGACCTCCAAAGCCATCACAGGCTTTTCTGCTTCATCAGCAACAACAGATGAGGAGGACATTGACATTGTTACCATTTATTGTCCCATTGCCGAGCAACACCACGACGACCAGCCGCCTCATCAACAGCAAGTCGGGCTGCGACAGCATCCTCCGTTTTGATTGTCTTCCTTTCTTGGAATCTCATTCTCTTTGTTGAAGGAAAGAGATTAATGGCAGAATAAGTATAATCCAGTGGACTTGAAATATTGTGAACATTGGGATTAAACATGCCCATGGTAATTGACATAACCATGTATATAAAGTTGGCCTGGTATATATTGGGTTTTGATTTTTAGGATTCAAATATTTTCAGTTACTATAAATTTTGATCAGCCTACCACATCCAACAACTATATATAGACCTAGCTAGCTAGCCTGGAAGTTCTGTTGGAGAATATGATCGCATATCGGGCATGACCTAATCTCAATTTATGTATATGTGTGGATATTACCTTGTCGACCTCCATTTTTCTTCGTTTACTAGTTGGAATTTGTTTTTTGTTGAAGAAAAGAAAACAATGGCGAAGAACAAAAGCTTGTTGTGTTCTCCTTAATTTGCCAAATTACATAGCACTATACATTGAGAACGGAGATGTTTAAGTTGGATCAATCTTCTCTTTGTTTAAGCAAAAAAATGATAAGAGAGATTAGAGATGCGGGAAACAAAATAAGATGAAAAATACCTAACATTTATGTACGATTGGTCTAGGCATTAGTCTTCTCATGTGTGGTGGGCGAGTTGGGACGTAACCACCGTATACGGCCAAAGTTTAGGGCAGCATGTTGGGCGGATGTGATCCAAATTATGGTAGTGAGAATTGAGATTAGGTCATTTGGGGTTGAGAGTTTTGTCCACCAGCTTGCATGGGAAAGATCTGCATACCCTAACTTGATCGACTCGTTGTACCATGCATGGGAAAGATCTGCATGCCCTAATTTGATCAACTCGTTGTACCATGCAAGAGAATGTGACATATTAAGTTATCAGATTGTCAGACTGAATAATTAATTTGATGAAATTTGTTCATGTAGTTAGAGTTCGGTCAGATAACGTAAAAGACGTACATGTTTGGCAATAAAAAGACATAGTTTCCGAACCTTCTAATGAGATCTACCGAAAGGCCTTCAAGGTCAAAGCGCAACAATCTCGATAAGCATCACAAACTCCATGCAATATATTTGCCAGGAAGTGAAATTAGACTCGAGCGTGGCTCCAGCGTTAATGAGCTCCTGACTCCAATGCATTTACCTTCAAGGTGTATCGCATGTGAGGTTTGAGAAGCTTGTAGATTGGGTACACTAAACTCAAATGGTAATGAGCATAATTCTTTTTTTTTTTTTTAACAAACGATATTATTTACATCAAAGGGATGGAGGTGAGCTTATTCTCACAATGGGTTAGCAATAATGTGGTTCAAATTTGCCTTTGGCGAAAATCGAACATAAGATCTCTCACTTACAAGTAAAGAGAAATACAATTAGACCGTAATACTAAGTGACATGAGCATAATTAGATGTAAAGATTATAACTAGATTTATGTTAAAACTATGAGCCTATATATAGAATAGGATGGGCAAGGGGCATTGGTTAGATTCTTCCTTCTATCAGTATCGCTAGTGTCGAGAAATAAAATAGTAGTATGGTCTAGAATTATAAGACAAGATAACCATGTAACACGTTTAGCATATTCTCAACACTGGCCGTAGAGAACAGTACTCGATTTAAATCTTACTGTATATCATGCATGCTCTTAGTATACTAACTTGTCTCCCTCTGTTTTCAGCAAAGAAACAAAGAATAACTTACATGTAACAGGTTCACCGTCATCTTGACATCCCAATCTAATAACGCTGTATCTGTGGAGATAAATTTATGCACGGCAGTGTATTATTCTACATGTAAGTTGTCATAGAACGAATAACAAAAATCAAGCACGACCAAATAATAATCATGGCGTTGTATAATCCTCCATGTTCTCTTCAAACTATAAAATACGACTACACTCATAATTATAAGGCCTGAAGACCTTTTTTCAGTATACAACTCAATGCAACCAAGAACTGATCCCAACAGGGGAAGGCACTAACCTCGTGAAAAAAGAAAGCTCTTCATTCCTCAAGAACAAAAACCCGAAACAAAAACAAAAATCGAAATGTCGGAGGGATTATCTAAAACATAAGAATGAAAATGATTAATCGAACTATCGAAGTATTAGAATTCTGTGGTTTTCATATCATAGAACAATGCAATAAAAACTAATACCGAACAATGTCCTGAAGGCAATCGAAAAAGTGAGTGATGTTTATCTTCTCTTTTCCGGAGTAGATAGCCTCGGCAGAGCCTCCTTGGTCACCCTGGGCTGCCATCTCAATTAACATGTAGAGCTTCTTGATGGGCATCTAGAGAGTGACATAGATGAAAGTCGGACATTAACAGTGGAAAACTAAAAAAAAAAAAAAAAAAGAAGAAAAAAAAATGAAGGGCTGAAGAAAATTAAGGATGTCAAAGTTTACATCATTCAGGGCCTCTGCAGCCGCATCGATGTCTTCATCAGCAAAAACATTCAACTGGGCTAGCACCTACAATTAGAAAAATGCCAGGAAATTAGGATATACGTACGAAGTTCAAAGTTTAACAGTTTACAACATATTTGCTCTAACATCATGATAGACATTCACTGAATCATATTTGGAAGGCCAGGACATTCACTTACCAACAACGTTAAAACAAAAAAAGCTGAAAATGTAAAGCTGAAAAAATAACCAAAATGGAAACAAAAAGTATCGTTACCTTCTTTGCATCCTCCGTCTTTAGTGTGGGTACATTGTAAGTGACTGAAAAGGTATCACAAAAGCCGATTGAATCTAAGAAACCCAATTCACTTGTTGTTCCAAATACCAGAAGTTTTTTCCCCTGAAGAGGAGAGGTTAAAAACAAATATTATGGGCATCCAAACTCCATAATCTTCAGAGATGCAAAAAAAATGTAATCACGTTCCAAAAAGTATGGCATTGTATAGACTCAGCTAACAGATATCCTAACAGGTCTTTAATATTCAATAAGTCGAGGATAAATGATGAACCTTTGGAGGGAGGCGCTTAAGTAGGACCAAGAGTGTTTGAGATATTAAATTGGAAAACCTTGGACCAATAGGAACATACTCCAGTAACCTGCAACGCAAATTAAAAATAACAATTTATTCAAGATAAATGGTTGTTAAAGATTTTCGGAGACAAGCCACGATGAGTCACAAAAGTCAATTAAACTTAAAGCAGCAGTAATTACCTTTCAATATCATCTAGGATAATGATGCTCAATGGTGACTTGTATGCATCCTCGAAAACCTATTCAGGAAATAACAGAAATTTAAACAAAAAAAAAAAAAAGAAGAAGAGATAACTATATCGATAAGGCTACATTCATCCATAGGCGTGTGTATACACGAGGATTTTCAGTAAACAAACAGATCATCCCAGAATACTGAATAATTTACAATAGTTGGGAAGTTGAATATTTGAGACATGAAAGTGACATCTCTATAAGCGATCAAGAAGACAATACAAACCTTTACAATTTGTGCGCATTTGGTGCTCTCATGAAGACCAATCATTGTCTCAGCCGAGACCTATCCAATTAAAAATTAAAAAAAATTGTAACAGGAATAAAAAGAATATTGATTATTTGACGACTGCAAATTCTTGAAAAGCACATAAATATGTAAAGTGAAACAAATAATAAGAGAGCTTACAATCTTGACGTAGGGAAAATCACTGTCGATGCCAACAGTAGCCGCTAGTGCAGATTTACCACTGTCCAAGATGGGTAAAGTTCAGAATGCTCAAAGTAAACAAAAAGCAAATGAAAATAGGATAAAAACGCACACAACCATGTATACCTGCCACTCGGGCCTTCCAGAAGGCATGTAACAAGTGGGCTTCCTTTGCTCAATTTAACTTGCTCCACTAGTAATATAGCTCTTTGATAAATGTGCTTATGTCGATCACCACAATCCACCATGCCATTAAGTCTAGAAATCAAGTGACAAAACCATGAGAAAATAAAATATAAATAAAAATTTTAATAGGTTCCAGATTGGCTGCAGACTTCCAAAAAACGCATGACTTCATTTTAAAACCAGAGTCAAGATTTCTGTACTTTTACCAGGGCCAGTGCTTGCTAGCTTGGTGTAATTTAATACAATGACGAAATTAGATAAATAGCCACCACATTTCCTATTACTCCATAGTTCTGAAGTATAATCTGAAGCCATACCTGCATCTTTGAAGGTCATCAGTGGAGGCTCCAAATGCAGGTACAATTTCTTGAAGTGCATGTAGAAAATCATCCATAGTAACCTTAATACTCTCTTCATCCACTGGTTTGGTAAGATCATCCAAACTTAGTTGTCTATTCAGAGCAAATGATACTGCACTTTTAACAACACCTTCAAGTTCTGCACCACTGTAGTTTTTCGTACGAGCAGCTGCAAACATGAAAGATATAAGAAAAGCCCTTCATCTCCTTCAAGGATACGTAGGTATGGTTCAAATTATTGTCAGGATTCTTAAAGTTTCATGCATTAACAATTTGGAACATTAAACTATCAAAGAATATTCCAATCTCAAGGTCATTGATTTTTCAAAACATTATACCCCTACTCAGCCTAAGTAAAAAAGTCTTACTGATGTTACAACTTTTAAGAAACAGAGGAATTGAATAAAAGGTGAAAGAGTAGGAAACTTTTTATATGTAGTGATGTAATCTTATGCATATGCCAAGACTACATCCAAGTAACAGATTAATAAGGATCTGGCAACCATGTCAGTTATGCACATACCAAGCTCTTGGAGGTTTACATCCGGGGAAAGAAAAGAGCTCTCCTTCATCTTGTTTGTATGAATATGAAGAATCTGTACACGACCATTTTCATCAGGAAGGCTTATCTCAATTTGAACTTCCAGACGTCCTGGCCTACAAACAAGAAAAAGACAAAAATTAGATGTTTACTAAACATGTTGTGAAAAGGGTTTAGAGAGAGGAGCACCTCAAAAGGGCTTCATCAAGCAAATCCTTTCTGTTAGTCATCCCAATAAGCAAAACATTATTGAGAGACTCCACGCCATCAATCTGAAAAACAAGCAGTTTCAGACATATTGATGAGATCGCTTAGGAACACAAATACAATACTGGCCTAGAAAAGTTTGTTAGTTTTTGCACGACTTAATAATCACAATTGTAAATTTCACTAACCTTCGTTAGTAACTGGTTCACAATACTGTCATGAACCCCGGTACCATCTCTAGTTGATCCTCTTGACTGTATTGCAGAATAAAGCATGCGTTATTGTAAATAGCATAAAGTATGAAACCTTTTGATCCAACTGAAGCTATGCAACTGTGATAATGAAGGATTTGGAGGTTATACAATACAGAAGAAACAAAAGTAGGTGAACAAGGAATCTTAGTAAATAGCATATAGTAAGAAATCATTATACCTTACAAATAGCATCAATTTCATCAAAGATTATCACATGCAAATCACTCTGGTCTCCTGGGGAATTAAGGACATAATGACATTAGAAATTATTGAAAAACCAACCTAAGTGCACTTGACACACACACACACACACACGCACGCACATCCCTTACCGCGAGCCCTTTGATCATTCTCGGCATCAGCAAATAGATCCCTAACATTTTTCTCAGTTTCACCAACGAACTTGCTCAAAACTTCAGGGCCATTAACAATCTAGCACAGTTCACAAAAATATAAATATCATCAATTACCCTGCAGTAATATTAATAACTAACCTATATAAGGATAAGTTGCATATCCAAAATCATTCAGACATGCTCAAACAGCTTTGGAACTTTAAAATAATGTGCTAGCATCAAAATAATGTGTTAAATCATGATTCGGCATGGTTAAATGTTTACAGCTGGCAGAACTTAATCGATTCATTACCTAAGCCTGTTATGAAAAATGAGAATACACGATTGTTACAATAAGTACCTAGTTCTTAATTTCGTCTCAGTTTCAACTTTCACATGTCATCATTTGGTAAGTTTTATTTGAAATTACAGCTGAAACTTAGAAAAGTAATCATTCAAACATTCATAAATTCTCAACTGTCCAGACCAATGAACAGAACAAATTCTTAGTCCTAAGAGAATTGAGTCAATTGACAACTCTCAGAAATTTGATTATTGAAAAAAAGGTGTATCAAGCTCCAAACCTTTGGTTCTTTCCCGTTCAACATCTTTCCAATTTGACGAGCCATGAGAGTTTTTCCAGTGCCAGGTGGCCCATAAAGCAGCATACCCTTTACATGCTTGATCCCTAATCTGGAACATCAAAGTCCTTCCGTTAAGGAGCGCGGTAGATATACCAAAAAGATATCAGTGCAGTTTGAAGAATTAGTTATCTTACTTATTTGTCACGTGAGGAGGGAATACACGGGATGCAAAAGCTCTTCGAAATATATCTGCAAACTCAGCACTTAAGCCACCAATTCCAAGTGTTTCAAGATTAAACTCCTTGTGCCTGAAAATGTTGCTACTTGCAGCTTCACGCTGATTTACGATCTGGAGAATACAATTTAGAATATCAAATTTCAATATTTACTATTTAAAATGTTCTCCTGAAAATGGCCATCATATCGTGACTCTGATATATGCGGCTAAAAAAAGTGATCAAAGGTACAAGCACAAAACTCATTGGTCATTGCAAGACCTTCTCGACCAAGTATGAAGTGAGTCAACCAATTTAATATATGATTTTGTTTTTTCCTATTGTAAACACATGGTCATGAAAAACCTATAATGATAAGTTGATAACTATTACCAAATACATGAAGTTACTTTTTCTGAACATAAAATAAGGATCTATTTAGCCTGCCTAGACAGTGATACTAAAATATGTCATACAGTCCTTTCCAACAGTTAAAACTAATTGGTCTGACATAATTTGACAATTTATAGGAATAAGTAAAGATTAATATCAAAATCTCACCTTTATTCCACTTGCATTTGATGTCTCGAAGATGAAATATGTATCATTGACAATCATCCCTCTTTCAATACCATTGTTGGACTTTTCTTGTCCCTCTACTGCTGCTCGATTGACAGTAAAAATGTAGTTAATCCCGTGAAACTCAAATGATACTCTTTGTCCAGCCGTCATGACCTGCACATAATAAGGCCCAATCTTTCAAAAACTCATGACCCTCAGTATAAGTAATATATACTGATAGGAAAGGGGGAGAGGGGGGGGGGGGGGGGAGAGGGGGGGGGGGGGAGAGGAACTGAATGAGAGAGGATCAAACAAACAAATCAGGAAATAAGAACACAGCTGATTTTTCAAGCAAAATATAGCTGAAGTTTGCATCTATTTTAATTGAATTAGTACTTGACCGCCACGGCCTAACCAAAACAATTTAGCATGAGTTGGTTTTATTCTTTCCTTAATTTAATAGTAAAATTCATACACGCATTCAACCGATAAGCAATCTTCATTTAATGATATACGTAATCAATTCGGTAACCTGCCTTCAGAAGATCATGTTAGAAATTAGAACAACATTGGTTTCATTATTTGGTCAGCGGGTGTGCATATAAGCATATGCATACGATCCACAATAAAGCCATAACAAGCATGAAGAACAAGTTACCTGGTTGATAAATCTTTTTTTAAGTTGGTCCGACAGACGAACAGCATCAACCTACAACACAATGCGGAAGCTCTTCAGAATTCCCAATGCTTTGAATGGCATTTGTATTTCTAAACAATAAAGTAAAATTCAAATCAATATGCAAATACCTGTTCACTCTTAGTGCCCTTTTTCACAAACTCCAAATCCAGCGTGAGCAGCGCCAGATTGAAATCCTCCGGCGGGACAAACCTAAATTAGGGATTTCAAAAACACAATTAGAAACCTGAAAAAAGATCGAAACCTCAGCTCCGAGCCAGTGATCCTTTAATTGATTGAGGGCCTGACTAACCTGCTAACGGAGACTGAATCGCCAGTAGAAACCCTAGCATGCCGCCGTTGGATTGCGTTTAGCGCAATGTGGCCGCTCTGTATGCTTGGATGACCAGTTTCTTTCAATTAAGGCCACCAAAAACACAATATAAAATTCACACCAACTCCAAGCAATTGAATTTTCAAAAATTCGAACAAAATTGTAACAATTTCACAATTAATTATAATCAAATTAAAGAAAAATCGAACAAAAACGGTGTGATCGAGTATTGACGGATTGCAGGGAAAAATTGTATGAAAACTGTAAAGATAATCAGAAATCGTGAAGATCAAAAGGATATGAGACGGTGAGGACGAAGGATTCGCCGACGGAGGCTAGGTTGAGCTTGGTGCCGGGGATGGCGAAGTTCTGGAGATCGGCGGGGGAGCAGTAGGCGAGATTGGTGAGAGCGAGTTCTGCAGCGGGGGTGTTGGTGACGGTCATCATCACCCCTGGAGGAGAGGAGGAGAAGCCGAACCGGCCGGCCATTTTTTGATCGGAGACGGAGAGAGATCTTGGTGGAGGTTTCTGGTTCCTTTGGTTGTAAGAAATGGAGAGGATGAAGTTTCTTTGAATTTTTTTTTGCTTAGATTGGAAGGAGACGATGAACTTTGAATTTGTGGACTTTTGTGTTTCTGGTGGCCCAAATAAAAGCCCAAAACGACAGCTGGATTTGATCGAACTTTGTCGGTCCGTTTAATAAGCCTGTAGCCGAATCCCAAATGTTAGGGACCAATTGTGTGCCATTAAAAATAGAATTTGAGATCCTCTCCACATTTCGCAATCCGAATCCGACAGATTGAATAATTTAGATATCGGATTACTCATTTTAAATCTTACGATCCCTATTAGTTCATCTTTGGCCCACCTTACAAAATACAAGTGATTGTATCTCTCTCTCTCGAACTGTCAGTACGTCGGTTTCGGACTGCAAGATTATGAGATGATCTGAATTTAAAAATGAGTAACAGAGGACTGATGACACATTTGAACCAATTATGTGCTTTTAAATGAGTAATGCTAGGTAAAGCATAACTTATAAAATTCGGTCTAAATAGTTGATTTCTAAAATAATGTTAAAGAGATTAAAATTTTTAATCAAATTTTAACGCGTTTTTAATAACTCTTCTGATAAAACTGCTTCTTATAAAAAGCAATGAAAAATGTTAAGGAAACTTTCTCAAAATGATACTCTTCTTGAATTTTTCGTTACTTTATATTTTTAGCACAATATGTTATAACGATAGAATAAAAATTATGTAAAAAAATATGAGGTGACGGGGGATCTTCCGCTCTTGGAGAAATTTTCAGTTGTGACGGGAATACAAGTGGTACACCACGTGTTTTAATAATAATGGAGGGAAATTTTATTTTTTAAGTTATTAACTTTTTAGTACACACATTCTACTATTTATTTAGTGACATGTGACGATCAGACTAAAAAATCTCTCCCACTATTGAGAGATTCTCTTACCAAATCCCTCGAAGCAATTTGCAAATTCCAAACAAAACCCCCAATGACCAACCTGAATATCGGCCACCTCAAAAACCCCAAACTGAAACGAAAGCTTAAACCCTAGCCCCGAGAGGCCGAAGCCAAGATAAAAAACGCCCAAAATTCAAAAACCAAGGCCAGCATAACGACGTTCATGGCGACCCGACGGCCCCTCCAAGCTCTGACCCGCCACGCCTCCGCCCTCTTCTCCAAAAACCCTTCATTCCACTCCCTCCCAACCCCACCTCCCCTCCCCATCTACCAACCCCTCAAAACCCTTACCTCCAATTTCTCTCTCATTTTCTCCAACCCCGATCCCACTCGCTCGCTTACCCGCCATTTCTCTTCGAAACCCCGAATCGGCGACGTAAATGAAGACAATGAGCACTGTGACGAAGATGAAGATGAAGATGAAGATGACGATGAAAGTGAAGGAGTTGGGGACAGTGAGGACGAGAGTGCGTACCGCTGCAGCGGTTCGAAAAGAGAGTATACTCCAGAGGAGAAAGAGGTGGAGGCTGCTGCCATTGGGTACCAAGTGATTGGGCCGCTTCAGAGGTCTGATCGGGTTTTCAAGCCCTATGAGCCGGTTTTTGCCGTGGTTCAGGTTCGTGTGTAGTGGATTATTATCTTTCGGCGTTGAATGAGACTGTTGGATTTGTAGAATTGGGTTTTGATCAACGTGATTTTGTGTGTTGTAGGTGGGTTCACATCAGTTCAAGGTTAGCAATGGGGACTGCATTTTTACCGAAAAATTGAAATTCTGCGAAGTGAATGATAAGGTCGGTACAGATAAATTGTTGTGGGTGTGTATTTCGGTGTCACGATGACATTGTTTGTTGTAGACATGTGTGAACTTTATGAATTGATCTGGTATGTTATGGGCTTACAAGTGGAAATGAATACTTTGGTGAGATCTTAGACTAGGAAGATGAAAACTTTGCACCGGTTTTGGTAAATATACTAGACTAGGAAGATGGTTTTGTGATCAGCATTGAGGGCTACCTTAGTTCGAAGTACTAAAATTTTGATGTTATTTCTTTTCCATTGGTGTTCGATTTATATCCATGCCCTCAAGAGGGCAAGTCAAACTAGCAAACTTACATTTGGTTTTTGTTGTCTTTTGATTCTATCCTTTCCGAGTTGTTTTGTAATAGGTCTCGAGATGTCTATTTCAGAACTTAGCAAAGTATACGAAATGAGGGCCTTTTTGAAGATCAAAGTCTTGTATTATTTCATAAATTTTTGGTAGATGCAGTCTTTTAATTTCATATATGAACTCAATTGTTTGTTCTTTTGAATGGTTGTCTATTGCAGTTAGTATTGAACAAGGTTCTCATGCTGGGTTCAAGCAGTCAGACAATAATCGGTAGGCCCATATTACCAGACGCAGCAGTTCATGCCGTTGTTGAGGAGCATGTAAGTGTGACACCACAGCATTGTTTCTCTTTTCTTACTCTGTGTATGCGAGTGTCAGTGTGTATGACCTGGGTTTCAATGGAAGATTTCTTTTTGCTTGAGGGTGGGGAAAAACCTATGTGTCTAAAGAAACTAAATTTTGAAAGAAAAAGGGTTTAGGGGTTTAGAAAGCAAACTATAACTTTTCAATTTTTTTTTAGAAACTCTGCTTCTTAAACTTGCAATGCGGAAGAAGAAAAAGGTCATTGTTGTAATCAAGCTGCATAACTTGTATACCATGCGCTAATGTAGTGTATCACATATTGTTAATTTCACCAAATTCTTTATGGCCGAAAATAGTGGGATAAGAATTTGACTCACACTTTACAATATATATACTTTGTTTCTCTTCAAATTAGGAGTTTATATTTGTATTGTTCCTTTTTCTCATCTCAGGCATTAGATGCAAAGGTAATTATATTTAAGAAAAAGAGGAGGAAGAATTACCGTCGAACCAAAGGACATCGCCAGGTAGTTATTTTCAGAAATCCTTTGTCCGAACAGTCACAATTTCTTGTCTTAGTACAATGATTATCATTTTTCTTGGCGTCTCTTTTCAGGAATTGACTAAGTTGAGGATAGTTGATGTTCAAGGGATTGAGAAACCAGAGCCTGTAGTCACTGAAAAGCCTTCAAAGGCACCTGGAAAGAAAACGGAAAAGGTTGCAGTCGCTGCTTAGGATAGACGTTCACCATCGCTGAACATTAGCAATAATGGCACTCCGTTCATAATGCTGTGGTTTTACGGTGAGCACGATCAGATTCCTCTGTTCCTCCATGCACATTTTTGGATGTCATTCAAAATAGAAAATTTAGAACCGAACCCGGGGGTAGTTGTTGCAGGATTTGTGTCACAAATCTTTGCCATTCTGTATTTAGAAGTGCAAAGTATGAAAAACCCTGAGCTGATTGAATCAGTTTTGTTCCTCATGGTCTTAAGTAATATTTCCTTCGTGCTTGGTCTTGACTCTTGGAACACGTGAACGATGAACCACGAGAGCGTTTCTTGCACAATTTCTTGTACGGAATGTAGCTGTTTTGTTCTCGTGTCATATATGGATGTTGATCGAAACTTAGATTGAATCGAAAGTTGTAAGTTTTATTGGTGGAAATTAAGATTCAAGTCGTATCCTTTTTTTCAGTTGAATGAAGAGTATGTGAAACACTAAGCTAATACCTTTTTGCAGCGTTCACTTTTTGTTAATGTGTGATTTGTTTTTGGTCAACTTGCGGTACCTTGATAGTGGTTTCTAATTTGGACTAGTACATCCATGATCCACCAACATTAAAAAAAAATAAAATAAATAAATCACTAAGGTTAAACTATCTTAGTCCATTAATTTCCGAGCTACGTGGCACTTTTGGACCTTTTCGGACTAATAGATATGTACATCATTTTTTACTTTTCATATATTTTTAATTTCCGACTATCAGATTAAATAAATTGAAAATATTGAATGACAAAAATTAATGAGTGGTGTATGAGAAGTAAAAAAGGGGTATGTGGATATCACATCCTAATATGTTTTATGTTACATCAATTCAAACTTTGTTGATCTCTTCAGTTGTGACCTTATGATGTAATCAGATTCTTCAGTCTAATTGTTGTATATTTCTATGTTGAAGCTAAATATATGGCAACCAAATTGGGAAAGGATTGTCTTTTGATTTCTGTTTTAAATTAATCTAGACCGCGAGAAATGAATTTGAATTCAGGTATATAGGGCGAGTACATCCGTTGTAGCCAATGTAGTTAAGCCAACATCTGAAGAGGAAGGATTGGCTTTAAATTCATTTTACATAAGCTTATATAATCCATGGATGGAGAGAGAAGGCCGAGACTCCAATCCTTCTCATTACTCAAATAATGGTGTAAAATTTCGTTGCGAATAATGGTGTAAATGGACTAAGCAAACTGCAGCACATGTTGTCTACTACTTTCTTTACCTAATTTTGTACAGATGTTTTTGTAGGGTTTACTTCAACGATTCAAACCGTTTATTTTTTAGGTCTTTCCTAAAAAATCATATCTACCAAAAATCTCAAAATCTAAAACCATATGATTATTGGGTTAAGTGTTTAGGGTTTCTTTGTAGAACCGTATTCGTATATTTTCTTCACTACAAATGAATGTCTTAATGGTTTTAGATTTCTTTAATTTTTTCCAATGATGATATATGAATCATGTTCTAAAAAACAGACAGTTCAGATCGTTAAAATATATTACAGAGCAAGTCTCACAAAAACACACACACACACATATACCAAATCGTTAAAATACATTACAGGATGAGTCTCACAAAAACACACACACATTTACACACACACACATAAACATATACATATCTGTTTCGTTGACCCAAAACTTGATCAGGATGAAACCTATCACTTTTGGTCATTATACCACTTCTTTGTCTAGGGTCCCACGATTCTTTTCATTTCAAGAAATGCATTCCTGTGCATGCCAGTTACGTTAATCCCCACCACCATATTAGTTTGTAGCCTGTAGGAATTTGGTTTTCTTTCTCTTTTCTGGTTTTCCCTTCTGTTTATGAGATGTAAACTTGTGATCTGTCGTTATCAATGAAATATGATCTCATAATTTGTCGTAATTTATGAGATTGTAACTTATGATTTGTCATCTACAAAATTTCTCATATTATTTTGCACGTTTACTTAAATTTAGATCTCAACTATACAAGAGAACATCTCAATTTATAACCCATGATTCGAATTGATAATTGAGATCTAATTTTAAGTAAGCACTTAGCAATTGTAAACGTGTTCAGTAAGAGGGAGTGGAAGAAGCAATAACGCCTAAGGGGGACAGCTGGAGATTGTTTGTAATAGGTCATTTGGGTAACTAACCCCTCATTGAGATTTTTTTTTGATCTCGAGTCCGAAGCTGATGAACCAAGTAAATTCGACCACTTATTTTAAATATCACGGGCTTCATTAATCAATCTAACTAGCCCACCTTACAAAAATCAAAGGTCTAGATTTCACTTTTGAACGATCCAAGGTACGCAGTTATTCAGTCTCAGACTGCGAGATCATGAGAGTCCCAACTAAATCTACTTCTATGATTTATTTTTCTGTGAAGTCTAATCTTTTGTATTGCTGTTGGTCCGGATGGTAGAAGAACCAGCTAAAGAGGTATACAGTAATATGAGAATATCCCCCTTCCATGAATAAAAGTGCTTTTTTAAGTGGATTAATCACTTTCTGTTTGCCACCCATAAATCCTCTTTGAACTACGTACTATATTTGTATACAGAGTTGGCCATTTTCCCTAAAGCACTTTTGTATCCCACTTTTTATTTTAATATGATTATGTTAATGAAAATCTTTGTCACTTTAATAGTTTCCCCACTTCATCTCATTCATAAGAGATTCTCAAAATAAATCTCCACTAATACCATCTTAAATTAACGTACGCATGTCATTAGTTAATTAATTCTCTCTGTCTTTGTACTATAACAGAATATGATCCGGCCGACGATGATTAGCTTAATATATTTCCTAAACTTTAATTTCTTAATGATTGTCTTGGACTAATAATGACCACTAATTATAATATCAAGTTTCTGTTCATGATAAACTAAGTTAATTTATCTCCTCGATCGCTTCTCATCCATGTTAGTCGAATCAAAATGTTCAAGATTAAACACCATTAGATATAAAATTCACGATGAATATTATCAGATTATAGACTAGATAAATACTTGCTAATTGCATGTTGACCCCCAAGAGGTTGCTTTATGCAAGTCCTACTGCTTTGTTCATGTGGAGCTGTGAGTTTCGATTTGGATAATATCAATTGTAGCGCTAGGGGGCGGTTTAATATATAGAGGGGGCATGTGTTTGCACATCTATAACCAAAATGAAGAAATCATGCATGGTGTCATAATATGAGTATACAAAATTGCTCTTTATATGGTCAATTAGTTTTACAATGAATTTTAACCTTCTTTATAAGGTCAGAGAAAGGTTGCTCACATGTGAAGCTAAACGGCTACATGTGCTTTACGTCACTCAATTCGTGTTGTCTACGTGTGTGGTTTGAAAATTCGACACACGTGTAGAGCATGTGAGAATGTGAAAGTAAAAGAATCTCAAATCGGTGAAAGAAACAATCTTATAATGGCTTATAAGAAGTTGAATTACTCCTATATAATTAATTAATTTTATGATAAAACTTCAGCTCATTTTATGTAGTTTGATTATTATTTGTGTTTCCTTTTTTTTTTTTTTTTTTTTTTTAATGAAACGCACATTCAGTGAATGGAAGAACGTGATCCTTGCACCACCGCTTTTGTCTCTGAAGGCTTAAAATATTTAAAAGATGGAAATTATGTTGTATGCACCTTCAACGGTATAGATAAACTACTGCTGGACCAACTTTATTCCAAAACCATCACCCTCGAATAATCAAGGTTTGAAAACTAAAATCGTCTCCTAGATCCGTCTTCTCCTCGTCTAAACTTGTATTGTTTTGCTATAACAATATATTTATATTAAGAATGAATTATTTGAGCTAAATCATAGTCCGTCGTCTCCTCTTCTTTAAGTACTATAAGAAGAACTTGTATGACATAAGTACATCATTATCATGACGATCTGTGCTAGCAATATAAAAACTTGTAATGATATGATTTTGTATTATTAGCTTGAGACGCTACTGAGACGGTGTAACTTACTATACAAGTTAGCTCTTTAGAGTTGTTGATCTCGTGGGGTACTACTACACTTCCTGCGCATATACTACTGGGGTTTTTAAACTATCAATGCTTTGAGATGCGCAACATACAAATTAAAACCATCAATGCATTTCCAGATGATCCACCATATATGTCTATATTATAAGATGATTACGTACTAACTGGATTTTTTCACATCATTTTGCTAAAAAATATGAACTCTTGTAAATTTTGAATTTTTGGTTGAATAAAATAAATGAAAATTAAATGATAGAATTAAGAGTGTACAAAAATTATTTTCATATATATACTAGTCAGTAAGTTAATATGGGGCTTATAATTGCTCGTTTGGGTCTACTTTCCAACAAAATATCATGATATGAGATTTTAAAGACCATTATTTGAAAACAATTACTGCAAAAGATTACTCAAGTCGTCAATTTGTTTGATTTGACTAACTTTTTGCACTTTAAAATAAACAGTTCGGATTATAAATTTTTTTTATGAAGTGGGCCCGACGAGCTATTAACGTTATATTAACTTATTAACCCATTATTGCTTGAGCATTCATGTATGTATGTATATATATATATATTAACTTGCTAATCCAACAAGCTATTAACATCATATTAACTTACTAACCCGTTATTGTGTGAGCGTTCATGTATGTGTGTATGTATGTGTATGTATACTTTAAATGGTTACCTACGATAAAGGGACCAATGAATGCAAATCTTTATACCTCGAAAGAACATGGATGGTCCCTTACGAGCCGCCGAGGACACCAGGATGAATCGGAAGTAATATCTAGGGCAGATACATAACAACCAAAAGACAAATTCCATGCAAGTATGCAACTATAATTTCTCCATAAAAAACATAAAAAGCAAAAAGCACAAGAAGGATTTGACAGTTTGAAATAATTCACCCAAAAAGATTAGAGAAAGTAGCAGCAGAGAAAGCAAATATATAAAAAATTATATGTGGTTATCTATGTAGAGGACGTAATAGGAATTAGTCATTTTCCATTGCCTATATTCTTTTAGCATTCTGAATGTCTAATTTCTAGTGCTGTTAGGGCAAGGCATTAAAAGTTTACTCATCTTTTCGAGACTTTGCCTAAAAGAGGACCGAACCATGTTCGTAGCCTTTTTGTTTTGTACTCTCATCTTTCTTAAATGGTTCATCTTTGGTTATTATGTGAATTGACGAATTCACGTGATATGCTATGAGTGAACGACTACATTAGAGTATAATATTAACAATCGTGAATCAGATATACGTACTATGCAGGATGCATGCACGTGAGGTATTCAAATACTACACATTTCTCGGCAAACAATAAAACATCACACTTGATATTAATCATGCGACAAAAGTTCGATTCTCACCCCCTTTTTTCATTCTTCAAGCCCTTATTAGCCCAAATATATCGAATATCATCTTCTTTTTTCTCTACAAAATATTCCAAAAACATGGGCTGCTGCCACAGTATATTATCTTCTCTTAAAAAATAAACCAAAAACAAGTGCTTTGCATCATCTAAAAGTACTTCTGATGTTTATTACATTTGTGTATCTCCCTTTATAAAATCAACAATAAAATTTATTTTAGAGAAGGATTTTTCTCAATAATTTAATTCTCTAAGTGTTTTAACTAATGTTTGTAACTATTATGTGAACCGCACTATTTATTTATAATCTAAACTATAGAAGTAGAGGGATTGAACTTGGGTATATGGGAGGAGCCTAGCCAATCTGGCTGCACCCTCGTCTGCGATGAATGTAGGGCTTACATAAGAACAAAGCTTGGTTGCTGAACAATTACCATCAGTTCCTGCTTAAAGCCAATGTCGCTCCTTAACTTGACACCTGTTGTTGACCTTAAAAACTACCAAGCCTACGTGGCGTGCAGGCCGAGTAATTAATAAGCTAATTACGTCCTTCGGTTGATGCAAGGTGTGCCAACTCGTCGCCCGAGGAGTAAAATGTGTTGATGTTGCGTTGAGCGTTACTGACTTCTTGATCTTGCGACTGCGGCCGAGGAAGGAACACGTCTCGGCCTTCGGGTTCTAGAGCCTGAAGACAAGGCTGCTAGTCTTGTGAAGTTCACGGATTGTCGATGCCGGGTTCGGTTACGGTGATTATATTCGTAAGAGTATAAGCACGCCGAACCGGTACCAAACTATATGGACACAAGTACTCAAAAGAGATGTATATCTTGATGGTAAACATGGTTCGGCCGTTAGAATGTCGAACTCTAAAACTTACTTGTGAGTATCTAATCATAAAACAACTCGGCATTCAATGTGCCGAGTCTAGTAATCTGTAACACCTCACTTCGCTAAGAAGACTAATGAGACGACCTCTACCAACAAGAGCTTGAAGGTCCTTCTTGGCCGAGACTTGGGTAGATAACCAATCGACCTCGACGCAGTACTGTTTATCCAAACTAAAGGTGCTCCAGGGTAGGCTGATTCTACAGCAACATTGCTGTTTATCCAAACTGAAGATGTCACTGGTTGCCTTCACAGTGTTGTTTATCTAAACTGAAGATGTGTTGGCAGAAAAAGAAAATAAAAATCTCAAGGTTGTTGAGAGGTTTCGCGTAGAGCAAGAGTTTGCGCGGGCCAGTTTGTGTGTTGAATTGGAGGAGCTTAGAATGATGCACCCCCTTCTTATTTATAGCAGCTAATCTCATCATGGCTGAACCAAAACTACACTCGGATTAGGATTCTTTAACCTAATCTAACTAAGTCTCGGTCAATCCTACCTCCATTAGGACTTCGAACCAACCTTTTTATCCGGCCACATTCACTTCTCAAATCTCAGCATCCTCATTCCATTGAGACTCCTTGTTATACTAGGATTCAACTTACCCCATCAATCCGCCTCATGCTAGGACTCAGCCCAAGCGACCCATTATAACTAGAATTCGCAATGGTTCTAGAAACATACTGCTAAGTCGAGAACAACTCCTAACTCGGTCCACACCAATATTTTTGGCTCAAACACCTGTCCAATTAGCTTTTCAAGCTGGATAATTCTGTACCAAAAAAAAGAACTAGACATGTGTCAAAGAAAGGAGAAGCCACATTGGCTTTCAACAGCCAAGCTTTGTTCCATTAATCATTCTTAGCAAAAAAAAAAAAAGGGCAAAATGGTAATTTGATAGAAAAAGGTTCCATGAGTTAGTTGTACTTTCAACAGTATTTGTGTCCGATACTGTTGGTATATTCTTTCGCCGTATGTCTTATAATCCAACTGGCTGCCACCCGCACTCCAACCCCTCCAAATTAGTGAGCCATCAATCCAAATTTCAGAAGAAAAAAAAGCTCTCTCTCTGCATGCGCGCCAATCCACCGTGCCCATCAATGGTTTCGAGGTTCGGCGACGCCGCGAGGGATGTGTCCGAACCGGGCAGCAGCAGCATCTCCGTATCTGGAATCCCATCTCTTCCTAGCTAAAACGTGGGAAAGATAGTGCTAGAAAGTGACGGAAAATGAGACGGCTGATATTCTTCCGAGGGATTGTGTCCTGGGTCGACTTTCTCTTGTCAGCTTTTGATGGCTTTCTGATGTTTTCTCAGTATTACTGGCTGTATTCGTAACTTTTTCTTGCCATGGTTTCCCCTGCTTTTCCGAGGCTCCTAATGGTACGTGCACCGCACACACTTGTTTTTGTTGATTATATGATTGTTTTTTTGGTGGATATTTAGAAAGTTTTAGACTTTTAAGTTCATTGGGTATTGAAAATTTCTGGGTTGGAAGTTCTTGAAGTGATTAGTGTACCAATTTAGTTTTTTTCATGATTTCTTTTGGTGATTTTTTTTGGAAGAAATGGTTAATGGGATAGAAGGAATTTAATATGTGAACAGTTGTATACAGAAATTAATGGGTTCCTCTGGAAATTTAATACTTTTTGGGTTGCATGTGGAATTGTGGATACGTGAGGTTTGGAAGAAATAGTATGGATGTCAATTTGAAGTCCCTCTTATAGAAAGTATGGTTTTTTTTTGGTAGTTACTATAATTTATAAATGGCTTGCATCCTCTTTTTATTTCGTACTAGAATTTGAAATTATTAGTTGGAAGATGTTTATCGATGAAACGTTGGAAGATGTTTGATTCTTGTCACAAATGATTTAGTTGGAGTAAGAGCTTCTTTCTGGTTTTAATTTTTACTCTCCCTTAGGCCTTCCACAGTAATTTGAGTGTGATACCTATATGTAGGAATCAAACAACTTGAGTTTGATACCTATAACACTACTGCTACACTAGTGTGAGTTAAATATATTGATTGCAGTATCACACTCTAAATTTTCCCGTGCACTGTAGGAGTGTGATTCTTATATGAGTACAATATATTGGTATCACACTCACTTTTTTTCAGCCTTAACCTGCTTGTGTTTCCAAAATTCTCCTCAAATGTATTTTGGATGCTGAAAATCCAACTCTTTTTTCAAATCCTCAATTGGTATGCAAATCTCAAGCAGCTACTCTCTCAATTATTGTTTCTAAAGTTTGCTGGTTTTTGTTAACTGAAAATATGACTTTAGTCTCTGAAACTTATTTTTTTCACATAAAACCCGACATAAGTTTTTTACTGGAATAAAACTCATTGACTAGATTCCACATCAGCAAATTCATTAATTATATTTGACTTTACACATTTAAAAAATTTCGATGCCCAAAACACCCCTATTTGAATGTTTGATTTACACAATTAATTCCATACAAATTATAAGGGAGAATTAATGATTTTACCAAAATAAAAAAAATAATACATTCATTGCATAATATATAATAACAATAAAACATGTCTAATAAATGTAGTAGTACATGCTTAGTTAAGTCAATAAAATTATATTTTACATATAAATGTAGGTAAATTATTTCACACACACACACACAACAACAACAACAAAAAAATGCATGATATACATAAAAATTCATGCAAAATAATTTACCTACATAATAAAGCAAACCCAAATATATGCAAATTAATATACCTACATAAAAAAATGTTATTATTGACACACCTCGATCCAAATATCGGGGCGTGCTGGCCGTCATGTGAAGGTAACGTAGCCAAGTGCGCAGTACGGAAGTACTAGAGTGAAAATACGAGGAAATAAAGCCAAACAAGATAATTTACAATAAAAAGATCAATGAGTGATAGTGATGAAAACGGAAGGAAAAAAAAAAAACGCAAAGTAGAAGTTCAAGTATCCTAGGTGTAGTCCAGAATAAACAAGTACTACATAAGCAATAACCAGAAAATCCTACATGGAGGGTGCTCTGTCAGAACTGCCCCGATGCCTCGTTCGCCACCAACGTTACCGCAACCTAAAACCTGGAGGGGCGCAAAACAGAAAACGTGAATGGGCAAAAACAAAGTTTTTGTTCTTCAAACCATTTCAATATCAAGTAATCCTCTTTGTAAAACCCGTATACTTTCCCAGAAAATACTATACGTACTCGTATATCAAATCATGCAAAAAAAATAATAAAGCTCAAATATGCCATGCCAAAATATGCCATGTCAAAATATCCAATCAAACAGTATAAGCATCAAGCAGGTGAGATAAAACAAATCATAATATGCCGATAATATCAATACGTCAGCTGGAGTCACCTAAAGTGACCTGTACGGCTGAATCTATAGCTCATCAACCACTATCCTGCACACAAGTCGGAACCACCTATAGTGGTATGTACGACAGGCTGGTGTATATAAATACGCTTAGTGCTACGATCACGTGAAGACTGTGCAATGTATCGCAAGTCACTTACGAGTCAGAACCACCTATAGTGGTCTGTACGACAGGCTGGCACCTGCCTTGGATCCAAGGTGAGCGTACGGTGCAGGAGGTGAACGATCACGTGAAGGCTAGGCCCTACTCTGGCGGAGCACAAACATCGAGGTGCAGGAATATGAGCTATAACTCAATCTCATCATCATCACAACTATCACTAACAAACATACTCACCTGACTTACCTGAGCGTCCGCGGTACCAAAGCATAACCAAGACAATCACAATAATAATATCAACGATATTCGACATGGCATTTCAATTATAAAACCATTAAAATGTAATTTCTGGAAAAATACCAGTCATAATATATATATTGAAAACAAAAACCCACTCACTGATACGTAGAAGGGTCATAGCCCTCGAACCTCGCGTGGCTGTGCTCGTCCTCAGGATAGTCCTCACCATTTTGAAGCACCAAAAATGCCGGAATCTCGCCGAACTTTAGAACTTGCTATCCCGACGTCCGAAATCCTTCAAACTTGCTCTTCGAGCTTCGTGAGAAAGTTTTAAGACTCCCTGTGATCTTAAAACTCGATAAAACCTCCACGATCACAAGCATGTGAATAGTACCATTGACGGAGTCCACGAATTCATAGGGTTTTCGAGGGTTCCAAGCCAAACCAAGGGTATGAGCGTGTTGGTTAGGTCACAAGGAACACGAAGAGGGTATTTGGAACCTCGATCCATGCCAAAATTGTGCGGTCCGTACAAATATGGTGAAAATGGAAGAAGTGTCGAGAAGGATAAGAGAGACATAACCAGGAAAGGAAGAAAAGGGTACACGTGTGCATGAGTGGATGTGTGTGTGTATGTTTTAACCAATCACCAAAGCCAAAGCCAAACTCTCATTGGGTCCAAATATGTGGGAAGAAACCCAATTGATCCAAAACGTAGCCCAATCACACACACACGCAATCACTAACGAGTAAGGGCAAAAACGTCATTCCCACGCTATCGGTAAATTATTTCGGAACGGGCTATCACAATTATTTTATTCAATACTAGTTTACCTATTATTTGTACATGTAATAATAAAATGTGCCCAATATATATGATGATACATACAAAATAAAATACCTACACAATGAAAAAATGTTATTTGATTCAAAATTAATGTACTTGCAAAATAAAGCAATTGTATTTTATTCAAGATTAATTTACCTATTATTTGTACATATATCTTCTAATAATAAAATTTGCTAAATATATGTAATAATACATGGAAAATAAATTACCTACAAAATAAAAGAATGTTATTTGATTCAATATTAATTTACCTACAGAATATATGTTATTTGCTCACCATAAATTTAAATATAGGTATATGTTATTTGAGCTTATGGTAGTAATATATACATTTGAAGTATATATGTGTGTGTTAGGGGTAATAATATGTGCAATAATTATATTTTTTTTATTGTAATTAAAGGGAGTAATAACTTTTATTGATTTTATTTTGAATGTCATGTAGTACAAATTGTAAATATTTTGTAATAATAAGTCAATTACTTCTATACTTAAATTTGAGTTTTATTTGGATGTTTATAACTAGGTGGGTTTTTGTCTCGAAAATAAAAGTTGCAATGGTCTATATCGAGAGAACCCTTTTGTTAATGGTTATAGAAGATAGCAAAAAACAAAATAGTAACAATACGCATCCAGAAAAAGAGCACATGCTAAAGATGCAAAATTTCCATAAGATACTAAAGTGCTTTGGTTTGGTTGTTTCACAAAGATGCTAAATCTTTAACAATTTGAGGCATCCTTTCACGCACGGGGAACTAAAGCGATTAGTAAAAAGTAACATATTCTGTTTTCTGCATCTACTCGTATTCTCGAACCTTTTCCCCTCTAACTTTCACACTAAAAAAGAAAGGTGACTCTTGCAGGTTCACAGAAGCTCTTATCACTGTTGGCCTTGAAAAGTGGCTATTTTGTATATTTCTTAGAGTTTTTGCAGATATTAAGGTAGTGTTGTTGCTGAAGTATCATACTGTTTATAGAAGCTCTCAAGATCTTATACTGTTTATAGAAGGTCTCAAGATCTTTCTCGGTGAAGGTTGTTCTACCTGTCTGAGAGATGATGCAGTCTTTGGCTGAACTGCAGTAAACCAAGCGTAAAGACATACTTCTGTTAGGTGGATTGAACTTTGTTGGTCTCATTTCTGCATTCTGTTGGTTAGTTCAGCTCGGCTAACCTCCTTTGGCAGTAGATAATTCCTGACAGAAACTTCGGCTTCCTTTTGGGGCACATCTCCTGTGTGCATGTCTCTATATATATTATATCAACTAGTTCAGCTCTCTTGAGCAGATCTCCTTTGGCAAAAGTTACTGAAGTTCCCTTTCGTTGGTTGACTTCCTAGAAGAGTGCTTCTTTTGTTGACTTGTCATCAATTTATCTCAAACTCCAGTGTTTCTTTAGGGCCGATCTCCTTTGGCATTCTCCTCGCTATTTCGGCAAGCTTCACCTCAACCTCTGAGAAAGATCTCATCTGCCAGTTGCAATCCATTGATAATTCTGCAGTTGGGAAAATCTCCCTTTTGAAGTTCTTCTGGGTAATTGGTTGTAGTCAAAAGTTCACCCCTCCGATCGGGCAAATCTTCTTTGGTACTCGGAGTCCTTTGTTGACTCATGTTACCCTTGTAGGGCAAATCTCCTTTGGCATTTGGAGTCCTCGTAGCGTCCTGTTATCCCTCCCTCTATAGGGCAAATCTCCTTTGGCATTAGATCTCCAGTTTTAGTGGTCAAAGTACCCTACTGGAGATATCCCTATCAAATATCAACTGGAAAAGTGTACGGCAAATCTGTTTATCACAGAGGATGTTGTGGCAATAATCATCATTTCATCCTTTGGAGACTACACACATCCCTGTCGGAGTTCAAGATAAGCTCAGATTGTCACGGTGTTAAGATTCATTCTGCCCCAGAAGGTATGTAGTCGACATTACTACTGTACTATCTATTTACATTTATTGTTTGTTTCCAACATATTTCTAATTTGTGTTAGACTTCAAATAAATCCCAAGTTGCAGAAATAAAATGTACTTAGTTCTGATTTGTGTGCTTTCTATGGCAATTGATTTCAAAAAGATCCTTTGTTTGGCAGTTCAGTAAAGATTAACCAAGTTTCTCAGACGGCTTGTAATTTTATCTGTTCCCATTTTGCAGTTGAGGTGAGAAATCCTGCACCGCGGACTCTTTACTCTTTTCATTCATTTGATTTTGGATTTATTTTGTGTTATCTTGTAATCATGTTTTATATGTACATGTACACATGCATCAACGTAAATAGATTTGCAAACATACTTCTATTCATATTTTTGACATCGAACTGAGATGTATGGTTATCTTCCCATAGGCATCCGAATGATGAATGCAATCCTCAGTGACTCGGATTGGGAGAGTTTTAGTGAGAGTGGTAGTAGTATGGATCAATATGAAAATGAATCTTTCTACGGCGGGCATGCGAGCAGCATCTTGTCCAGCCTGGAGGCTTCCATTGGGAAAATTGATGATTTTCTCTCGTTTGAGAGGGGATTCATATATGGAGACATGGTATGCTCCGTAAGAGATCCATCTGGGCAGATGGGCAGAGTAGTTGGGATTAATATGTTCGTTGATTTGGAGGGTGTTAAGGGACACATAATAAAAGATGTCAACTCCAATAACCTATCAAAGATCCGCTCCATTTCGGTGGGGGATTATGTTGTTTGTGGTCCATGGCTTGGAAGGGTGCATAGAGTGGTTGACCACGTTATGGTTGTATTTGATGATGGAACAGAGTATGAGGTCACTGCTGTGGATCAAGAGAAGCTCTTGCCCATTTCTCCTAACCTACTAGAAGATCCACAGTACCCATATTATCCAGGACAGAAAGTGCAGGTCAGACTCTCAACCGCTGCCAAATCAACTAGATGGTTATGCAGTAACTGGAGGGAAAATCAAGTCGAGGGAACTGTTTGTTCTGTGGAAGGAGGTTTGGTGTACGTTGATTGGCTTGCCTCTGTTCTCATGGGTTGTGATTCGAAATTGCCTGCTCCTCCACGTGTGCTGGATCCGAAAAAGTTGAATGTGTTGTCATGTTTCTCTCATGTAAACTGGCAGCTTGGTGACTGGTGTATGCTTCAAGTTGCTGACGATAAAGCTGTCATGGAGCAGGATTTTCATAATGCATCTACTTGTGAGATGAATAACAAGCCCAAGATATCAGGAAGAGGATTTAGGAGAAGAAACGCAGATTCAAAATTCGATGAAATCTTTGTCATCATAAAGACAAGGACCAAGGTTGATGTGGCATGGCAAGATGGTAGCCACTCTTTGGGATTAGATTCACAGACACTAGTTCCAGTCAGTATTGTAAATGATCATGAATTTTGGCCTGAACAGTTTGTCCTGGAAAAGGGCACTTGCGATGATCCACACATGTCTAGCAGCCAAAAATGGGGTGTCGTGAAGGGTGTGGATGCAAACGAGCATACAGTAAAGGTGCAATGGAAAACTATCCCTGCACCTAAAGAAAATTACTCTGAGGGAAAACAGATGGAGGAAATTGTGAGCGCTTATGAACTAGTTGAGCACCCAGATTACTCCTACTGTTTTGGAGATTATGTGTTCAGGTTGGTCCAGAATCAGTTTGATGAACAAGGGGATAAAAACTATCTGCTCATAAAGATTGACATGAGCGAGGAAGCTGCTTCTGAAAAAAAGGACTGCGGTGGGGATCAAGAGGATTACACTGATAAATGTTACCTATCTCGCATTGGAAATGTTATGGGCTTCAAGGATGGAGCTGTGGAAGTGAGATGGGCTACTGGTATTACAGGCAAGGTATACATTAAGCCGTCCTTACTGGTTTTTTGTTTATTCATCATTCTGTGTGTAAGATGATTTCCTGCTGACTCGGGTTTCCCCTTAAATTTTGATAGTCATGTCATGTTTAAGTTTTCTGTTGGTCATTGTTACAGGTGGCCCCTAATGAAATTTTCCGGTTTGACAAACATGAAGGTTCAGCTGCAATTCCTGCAGAAGATGACATCGAAGACTTGTACCGAGAGATGATTCAAAATGCAAAGCAACCTTCTAACCAGAAGGGAAAGGTAGAGCTCTCTCTCTCTTTTTTCTTTTTTCGGTTTTCAATTCATTGGGTGCCAAGTGTTTTTGAAACATTAGGTGTATATGAAGTTTATGGAATGTTTGATTTTTTGGGTTTTCAATAAACTAGACATTATTGCTTCCCATAAACTCTGAAATTCCATGGAGGAAGCCTGTATTTTCTGCATTTTCCTTGCAACAAGCTAAACGACATTTTTATGTTCAGGATTCATTGAATTTGGATGATGGTGGCAAAGATTACACAAGGGAGTCTAGTTCCTCTTTCCTTCCTCAAGCTGCCATTGGAGTTTTCAAAAGCATAGCTGCGAGTCTTTTTGGATCCCATGAGTTTGCATCGCTTTCAGGTCCTTCGTCATCAGCCTGTATTTCTGAAGTTGGAAATGAATCTGAGATTTCCCATGGGAAAGGAATAGCGGAAACTTGTGACCTCTTTACTGAGCAACAGTCAATGACTGAGCTGGAGAGGTTTGAGGAGAAGAGCATTCCACATTCAAAAGCTAATGAGAGTGCAGATCAGTTTAGGCAGTTTGACATGGTTGCTGATTGCACCGACCACCATTTTCATGGTGCTAACATGGAGTTGGCATTATCTCAGGTTAGAAACATGATAATATTTCCCATAAACATACCATTTCATATATTCGTATAGCAGACTTAGTCGTGATTTTTATCTGTTCGGTTCCGTAATAGGTGAAAAGAGGCTGGATGAAAAAGGCTCAACAAGAGTGGAGCATCTTCGAGAAAGATCTGCCTGGTTAGCACTTCATCTCTTTTTAAAGTTTAATTTGTAATGGTTTTCATTGGTAACACAAGAGATATTCTTATGCAAAGTGCTTTTGAACATCTTTAGAAGAACAACACTAACTTAACTTCACCCATCAACAGAACAAATCTATGTCCGCGCCTTCGAGGAAAGGATGGATCTACTGCGAGCAGCCATTGTTGGTGCACCTGGAACTCCATATCATGATGGGCTTTTCTTCTTTGATATTTATCTTCCACCCGAGTATCCTCATGAACCGCCTGTAAGTACTTGCATGTGTTTGTGCAGTTCTAAAATTTTACATTGATGTTTATCATCGTGAGTGCTAATGCATGTCAATCTTGAAATTTTATGTAGATGGTACACTATAGTTCTGGTGGGCTACGTGTCAACCCTAACTTGTACGAGTCCGGAGAGGTCTGTCTCAGTCTCCTTAATACATGGATGGGCACAGGCACTGAAGTTTGGAATCCAGGGAGCTCCACCATTCTTCAAGTTCTTCTCTCCCTTCAAGCCCTCGTGCTTAACGACAAGCCATATTTCAATGAAGCTGGGTATGATCAACAGATAGGAAGAACCCAAGGAGAGAAAAACTCCGTAAGCTACAACGAAAATGCATTCCTGATGACATGCAAGTCCATGCTGTATACACTCCAAAAGCCACCTAAGGTACAGTGCTTGATTCTGGATTCTCATTAGGTTTTCCTTTCTGTTTTAATTAGTAGTGCAATATGTTTGTTTGGTATACATGGTAACTTAGTAATGTTGATGCAGCATTTTGAGGAGCTTGTTATCGAACACTTCACTCGGCGCTCCCAAAATATTCTAACGGCGTGTAAGGAGTATATGGACGGGGCTCCAGTAGGGTGTGCTATTGATTTCCAGAAAACTGAAGATAAACACAATAAGGGAAGCTCTACCGGGTTCAAAATCATGCTCTCTAAGCTATTTCCAAAATTGGTTGAGGCACTTTCCAGCAAGGGAATTGACTGCAACCGGTTCATGGGGCCGGAGAAATGCACATGGTGCAAAATTGTAATATAAAGGTACCCAGCGAAGATATTCCTGTCATGTGTATAAATAAGTCCATATGCTTTCAATGTGTGTTTGCTGTAAGATTGCTCATGTAAATTAGTCTGGTTGTTTACCCAAAAAGAAAATTGGGGTGGGGGGGGGGGGGGGGGGGGGGGGGGAGAGAGAGAGAGAGAGAGAAAGAGAATCCATGGTGGTTTGCATGTGTATAAAAAATGGGTTTCTGATGAACCAGTAATATAGTATGCCGTGCTTACAGAATTTATGAAATAAAAAGCAAGAGTTGTGTTGTGTTGGAAGTTAGTTGCCAAGAAAAAGAAGTACCATTTTTCTCTCTGCATTTTACAGGTTTGAGGTGATTTTTAAAGGGTGGCGTTAGCCAGACATCCATTTTTTACTTCTCACATACCCTTTAATCCGGTAACGGATCGAATGAAAGATGAATGGGTAAAAATTAATAGGTGTATGTGAGAAGTATAAAGGAATGTGTGAACAATACTACCCTTTTTTTTTTAAATGGACCATGAGGTTTCAATTTTCTCAAGCTGTACCATGACATTTGAGATTGTATCAATTTACGCATTTTGTTTATTTGAACATCAATCCTCCATTAAATTGATAAGCTATTGAGTCAATGTATTGCAAATGTGGCTTATAAGTCAACTCAATTACAAGTCTTATACTCATCAAGTCATCAATTTAATGAATATTAAAATAATTGATTAAACAAAAATGCATAAATCGTTATAATTTCAAAACTTTTAAGTTGCAATATAAGAAAATTAAAATCTCATGGCTATGTGGGATTAGATTCACATGCATTAGTTTAGTAAACGTTGTAGATGATCATGAATTTTGGCCCCAACAGTTTGTCCTGGAAAAGGGTACTTGTGATGAAAAAAACCACATGGGAAATTCTTGCACTAGGAAGAAAAGGCCACACATGCTAAAAGAAACACTACAATTCTACAATTATAGACTTATCATAAATAATATACAATTCATTAGTCACAGAGAACTCACATTGAACCAATACGAAAGATAAAAATAACACTCATGAAGACTAAACCCTGCAAGCCAAAGAACTATCGTAAAGTTACCACAAGGAAAGCACCAATCACCTTCTGGTGATCTTACCATCCTCAACAAAGAAGTCTTGCTATGAGCCACCTAACAAACATTGACAGATGCCAACAAATGTTGCTCTCGTCGTCTACAGAGCAAGATAGCGATCACTATACCAAATAGGATCTCTTCGAGAGAGTGAAAGAAGCACAACCAGTCGATGAAGGATTGTCGAAGATAAGGTAGGGGACAAAGGATTTTTCTCTCTAGTAGCCAGGCACTTAGATGGCCTCCAGACAAACCAATGATTCTATGTCCTCGTTCGTAAGACACTGTAATGTGCAAAACCAATCAACCATTAGGAGTTGATGATGGAAGTAAGGTCTAACTAATTGGTTGTTACCTTCTTTGTCTCAGCCAATGCCTTGAAATGTCTAAGCACCTTGCCAAATTTGTTTTCGTCCAGATCATGACCAAGCTGAATAATAATACCAAAAAACCAATTAATTAGTATTACTAATGAGAAAAAGATTTACCAATAATTTTAGACAACAAAAATAAAAATAAAAACCTGCAAGAGGCGAGACTTCAAAGCATGACGATCACTGTAACAAAAAGGAGAGAGAAAAAAAAATTATTTTTTAAGTTTTCAATCAATTGTTTTATTCAACTTGGTGTACCAGACCGTGTTCTCGTTAAAATTTGATGAACGCAAGTATTGAACGATGCCGGTTTCATTAGAATGGACAAAGCCAATATCTTTTGCCGAAATAATCTCGTAGGTACTCTTATTTTTAAGAACTCCATCCTAAAAACACACACAAACACACACGAAATTTCTCTTTATATATACGTATATTTATGAAATAATTCATTGTATATAACTATTATATCTTTTACTACAAATTAAAATTAACCTGGTGAACTCCACTAGCATGCGAGAAGACGTTGGCTCTCCAACTATAGCCTTATGTAGTTGTATAGAAAGTTCACTGTACTCTTCCACCTAATTATTATTGCATGTAAAAAGTTTTACCTTACGGAAATTGAATTAGTGAGGAGCATGGTGTATTCAGAACCAAAGCCAGCTCTCTGTGTGTGTTACACAGCTTGCACTTTGCCCATTTTAAAGAATAATGTGATCATATCATAATTATACCTGGCAAATATTCAGTAAATTAACAAAAAATAATGCAGAGACTAGAGACGGTAGTTATTTTCTGATGTAAAAGTAAAACCGTCAACCATATTTTACCCTAAAGATGGTGGACCTGCTCCAAAAAGCAACCGGAGATCCATAGCGGATCCTGAGGACCTGATCCATCCCTCCAGTCGCCTGTCCTACCAGTGAATGATACTTTGCATGGATAGATACAAGGGTACTTAATGATTTTACTGCCAACAAGTGAAAGAGGAGCCGGAGAGACTATGTAATTGTAGTTTTCAACTTTATATATCATACTATTCAATTGAAGATGTTCTAAAATTCTATCCAATGATGACCGTTTATGACTTTTTTCATCTATAACTTTCGTTGTGTCAGTTGACATGGGAGTCGGAGAGCCTAGTTTCCTGGAAACCAACGGCAAAGTTAATTTTTCAATCCCCTCATAAGTTTTACTTATGCAAGCGAGAAATTTGTGGCCATGGAAGAACACATCAACAGTACGGTGCATTTTTCCGTTGAAGAACTTCATTTCATAATCACTTATTTTAATGGTCTTGCATCCATTGGAGCACTACTCTTTATTGTCATAGCATGGATTAGGAGTGCAAGCTTTGACTGTGATTGTTCTTGCCACATCACACGATATTAAAATGTAATCTCACTAACATTATTTCACATTACGCTTTTCATTATAGGGGTTATAAAAAATACAAAATGGTGGTTTCAAATAATTTAACATTTGGTTGTTAGGATTCTATGCTGAAAACTTAGTATAAACTCCAACATACCATACATTTATTATATACATACGTTTTTTTTAAAGAAAACCTCGACCTCGATGGTAAGTATTATATACATACATATGTACATACATACATACTTTTCACTTTTTCCATTTAAACAAATGATAGGATAATCTAATTTAAACAATGGGGAGGAGATTCGAACATGAACCTCGGGTCAGAGATGAATGCTCTTAACCAGCTGAATTACAATTTGCAAGTGCGTTTGTAAGTTGACGGAGGTCTAACATAGGTGTGGGCCCTACCTCTCCCCTATATGCTTCTTTGGAGAGCATTTCTTGCCTAGCTCTGTGCTAGGCTGTGTCGTTCCACAGTTTTCTAGGGTCGTCCTATCGGAATGAGGATCCTCTTTGTGAGGATTCTGTGAATCCTTGAGAACGGACACGATATACGATGAACGGATACAAGTAGAAGATCCCCGAGATCCTTACAAAGAGAAACCGAAGAGGATCCTCATTCGTCCTACCAGTCTTTGGACCAGATTTTGAGTCATCTTTTGCAGATGTGTTCATGTTTTAATTAAATAAATAAATAAAATAAAATAAAATAAAAATATATATATATATATATATTAAAATTCGATAATTACACATAAATTATTGTTCACTGTTCACATAGGGGTCGAAATTATGGAATCAAAAGCAACGAAAGAAACCAACAAAAGGTTACAACATCTCATCTAAACGAATTCTAAATACTCAACAAATACAAAACTAGCTCTTAGTCTAGTTGCAATTTTCTTCCTAACATTCGGAAGATGTTTATTTATTTTTATTTTTTAAATAAACCTAGAGAAGGATAAGGCGTCGTTGCGTTACCTCTATGGCCGTCTATTGCAGAGAAGCATATGTAAGCAGGTCCTGGTTGGTTTCAAACATGACCATATCTTCTTCTTTCATTGACAAGTATGCTTCGATGCCATTGCCATCGGTTGCATCGCTCAATAAGAACATATTTTTGAAAACTTCAGTGAGAGGGAAACGTGTGCATGATGGCTTTCCCCATCCAAAATTGGCTGAGCAGAAAGGAAACCTACAAAGACTGGAGCAAGTATAGTTGTCCATATCATCCTTTTCAATGAGCTCGCCATACTCTTTGAAGAATTGAACTACATCCTCCGCTCTAATTTCATTAGTATGCTTTACCTTAAGTTCCTCAACCCTCTTCCTCAATTTTGCAACCAAGATTTGAAGATCATTTGCTTCGTTTTCTTCAACCTTTGATATAGCATAGAACGAAAAATTTCCCAGTAAGTTTTCTACGAAGGGCTGAGCCAATATTTTCCTCATGTTCACAGCATGACGCCACGTGGATGACCTTACAAAACCCAAGTTCGATCTTGATGCTTCCATTGCGCATTTCCAAATGAGCGCGGATACTGCTTCAACTCGCGTAGGACTTGGCACTGTGGCACTGGCAGCTTTGACCTTGAGAGCAGCAATCTTTGAGGCATCAAACACAAATCTCCTCCTCCTTACCATATAATTTTCAGTCAAAGGTAGCATGAGTTTCTTCGGTGAGTTAAAATATTCTTGAGGTGGGAACAAAGTAGCTGCAACACCGAATTCTGTAGGAAGTACTACATGATGATCAGTAGTGCCGGCAGAGCAGCGGGCAATTTCAGCCCAGCTTTCCATGAATTTGCTGATGGATAAGGCATCGACGACCTTATGAAAAAAGCTGGCAGCAATTGCCAATCCACCACATTCAAATACATTGGCCTGGACTAGTAGAAGATGCCCCCCTTCTGCGTGTTCGGAACGAACAGGAGTTGGAATCAATTTTCCCATGTTCTCTAAATCGTGTTTGTCGTCCAAGATCTTGGACATGGGACAGTTGACTTGGGCTTCAAGAAATACAGCTCCACGATCATCGCAATTGATGGAATCATTATATTTGAATTCCCCTGCAAACGGGTAGAATTGAGTGAGGGCCTCAGATAATGATTTCTTTAGAAGCTCGGATTTTTCAGCAACCAGAGAGTACTCCTCACTGCTGCTGGGATAGAAGACAACATGTGGCAAATAAATTTCATATTTAAACTGGTCAAAAACGGAGAGGGACAAATATCTAAGGTGGTGAGGAGTTGGAGAGGATGGTTTAATTATTTCCTTGTGAATTACTTCAACATTGATCATCTCTGAACCCCCCATCTTCTAATTTGCCCCAAGCTCCAGACTTTGATCGAGTTTGATCATAACAAAGACCAGCTGGCCTCCTATATATAATAACACGCAGGGGCTGGGCTTTTATATTGCCTACTGTAATTATTATTATTAATATGCTATATAAATGTGAAATTCCAAGGGAAACTACTTTCTTTCTTCTTTTTTTTATCTGAATGGAAAGTGACACTTGATTCATTTAAATAAATATTAGATATGTGGGAGCTAATTCGTTCATATTTCAATTAACTGTTTCTATAGATAAGGCAAAAAGTATACCACCATGATCAATTAAACGAGGAATTTTTAATTGTGACGGGAATACAAGTGCTACATCACGTGTTTTAATAAGAATGGAGGGAAATTTTATTTTTTAAGTTATTAACTTTTTAACACACATATCGCAATATTTGTTTAGAGACACGTGATGTATCATCCCGTATACCGGTCACACTGAAAAATTATTCCAATCAAACAAGGATGGCTGACTACAATTATTGGGAATTGGATCCCATTCGGATTCATTTTAACCATTGATCATGTATTGTGTATCATTTATCTTAATCATTTATCGTGTATCATACGGTCAGAAATTATTTGATTTTTTTTATTTAAAATTAAATACAAATAGTATCTGACAAAAACTGACCGTACGATATACAAAGAACAATTAGAATGTATGATCCTTAAGAATCCCCATAAAATGGATCCAAAAATGATATTTTTCCCAACTATTGGTCAGTCACTTTAATTTGGCTGTCCCTTTCAGTCCCTGCAAACCCAACCTCTCACTACGTTATTGAAATCTGTCGGCTCGTAGGGCAGATTAAAACAATCATCAGATCAAATTATTGAGAACTGTTGGCAGGCAGAGAAATAAAATCATGACTCTCACGTACGTCCCTTGGAGTTCTGACCATGTAGTCACACAAGAAAAGTAAAAGGAATCTTGAAGCAGCAGGGTTCATCTCTAACCTATAGCTAAATAGTCATATGACTCGTTTTAGTATTACTATAAAAAATTATTTTCAACCAAAGGTCAAACATAATTTATTATTTAAATTTAATATTTTTTTCATATTGTTTAATGTTGTTTCATGTTACTTAATTTAATTTAATGTTGTATAATGGCTTAGGAAGTTATAGAAAAAAATAGAATTTTAAAAAAATTAAAAATTTTGTAAATTAAAAAATTAAAAAAATTAAAAAAAAGGTCTACGATTCCTGTTGGATATAATTGACAGGAATAATGAAAATTTTGGCCAGCCTGATGGCTGAGTTGGGCCAGCCGGTTGGCCCTCTAGCCCTTTTTTGTCTAATGTGGCCCTATTAACCCTAAAAACTATCAAGCCTACGTGGTGCGCAGGCTGAGTAATTAATAAGTTAACTACATCTTTCGATTGTGTGCGGGGCGTGCCAACTCGTCCGCCGAGGAGTAAAATGTGTTGACGCCGTGTTAAGCGCGCTGCTAACTTCTTGATCTTGCGACTGCGGTCGAGGAAGGAACATATCTCGGCCTTCGGGTTCTAGAGCTTGAAGACAAGGCTGCTAGTTCTACGAAGTTCAATATTAAATTAAGCTTTCAATGTGCCAAATGTGGTAACCTGTAACACCTCACTTCGCCGAGAAGGCTAATGAGATGACCTCTGCCAATAAGGATTCGAAAATCCCTCTCGACCGAGACTTGGATAGATAATCAGTCGAGCTCGACGCTGTGTTGTTTATCTAAATTGAAAGTGCTCCGTGGACGGCTGATTCTACGGCAACAGTGCTATTTATCCAAATTGAAGATGTCACTGGTTGCCTCCACAGTGCTGTTTATCCAAACTGAAGATGTGTTGGCAGAAAAAATCTCAAGGTTGTTGAGAGGTTTCGCGTAAAACGAGAGTTTATGCAGGGCAGTTTTGTGTGTTGAATTGAAGGGAGTCTTCTCGTTGCCACTGCCTCTGTATTTATAGGGACACGCCAACTTAGTCCTTGAATATTGCACGAGATTTTTGGCGTGGATCAGACTCAACCAAATGCATGGAGTTATCATGCAATTATCCAAACAATTTAAAATCTCCATCATTATCTCCTTTTCTCCTTATTTTGTCCATCATTATCCAAGTATTTGATGATCTCCACGTGCTGGAACCAAGGCATGCAAGTTTATCTCTTAGCCATGCATTTCAAACTGAAGCATCACGGCAATCCATTCATCTTTCCACCAAATTTGACAAGGTGCAATCATGCACTATCAAAAAGTTCAAACTTGATCCCATCCTTTCAAAGCCCATGAGTTCCAATCTTTATCTGACTAGATTCTTGGCATCCTGCAAAGGATATTCGGAGGTGCTCTTTATTGCACCATCACTTTATAATTTTATCCATGCATGCATAATAACCTTCAACCGTCTAAGTGAACTCCAAATTCATTTGTTTATTAATTATCACCATACTGTAAAAGGATAATAATCAATTTGTAGCATACCACTTGAATCTGTTAGTCAACCAAACTGATCACACCCACACATTCACACGCCAAACATCCAAAATCAACTTGAATTGTGCTACCATGTTTCCAGCTTGGAAATATATATCCCATCTTAATTATCATTAAAAGATAATTATGATAAAAATCATAATATTATCCTTCAATAATAACAAAATTATTTTTACTCTTCAATCCGACGGTTGGGAGCTATGCTTACTCAACGGCCTTGATTGCACGGGTCGATGATGTAATTTTTGGTCCAAATAGACCCACGAGCTATTTGACCTAGCCTTCCGTAAGAGACGGTTTTCAGGCTATTTTCGGCCCTCTGACCCTCTTTGGTTGGAGATGGTGTAAATAGTCAAATTCAAAGCCTTACGTATCATTATTCATTGTCAATTAGAGTACAACAACGTAAAGCAATGTTTTTATCATTGAACTAGTAGGGTTGGAGCCGTTGTGCCAATTTGATTAAAAAAAACAACGATCATTTATAGATCTGAATCTTAAGCCAAGTGAGAGCAACTCCAGCCCGTGCCCAATGGACTGGCACCAAGTGAAGAAAATGGCTCGGCACCAAGTGAATCAACTCCAGCCCGCAAAACAGGCTGGCACCCAGCCCGTGCCAGTCAAGAGCCCAGCCCAAAATGGACAGACCCAGAGGCCAGTCCGTTTCCCTGGCGCGTGCACAACACGCGCTCCTGGCGCGAGTAGCCGACAGCATCTGCAGGCGGTGGGGCTCGCGTGCAGGGCAAGTTGAGTCCGTCTGTTAAAGGGCTACGTGGCCCTCCTCAGAGCCGTTGGATTTCCAACGGCTAGTTTTTGTAGGTCGTTGAATTTCCAACGGTAAAAAAAATTTAAATTTAAATTTTAAATTGGACCGTCCAATCACATATCAACGGTCCACGTGTTTTTCACCAAAAATTAAAAAAAAAAAAAAAAAGGCCCAATGGTCAGAAATTTAACCGTTGGCCACGTGGCAACGTGTTGGCTGTTGGATTTGATTATTTTTCAAATCCAACGGTCCAGATTAATTACAACATTAAAATTTATTAAAAATTGTCAAATTTTTTTTTAAAAATACAGAAAATTTTTAAAAAATTAATTTTTTTTCTATAAATACCTAACCCTCATCTTCCACCTTACACCACATTTCAATATTTTCTACACTTTCTACATTTGAATATTTTGTACACTTTGAGAGAAAAAAATGACTTCGTGGAAGCTCAGTGAAGATGTTACGTTGTGTGAATGTTGGGTTCGCACTACTCATGACCCGATTACGGGTAATGAGATGGATAAGCGAGAAATGTGGAGTAAAATTACGAAATCGTTTTGCGATGTACATGGAAAAGATGTACATGGAAAAAATGCCAGATCTAGTCAAGGTCTTCAAGGTCGTTGGAAAAAACTCAACGCATCCTTTACTTGTTGGAAAAACGCCATCTCTCATGCTTCTGGTAATCTGCGTAGTGGGACAAGTTTAGCGGATGAGGTAACAATATTTTTATTTATTTATATGCATTCCACCCACATCAATATTTTGATTTATTTAATTTCTTATGTAATATGCATTCCACGCCCATCAATATTTTATGTAATTTCTATGTAATTTTTTATGTAATTTATATGCATTCCACGTCCATCAATATTTTAATTTATTTATTTGTGTTACACCCGTATTTTTTAATACTATCTTATCCCACAGTTTTATAGACACTATAAGCACAAGCATTCTACAATGCAAAGAACCATAACAAATCATTCAACAAATGGGAATGTTGGCAAATTGTCAAAGATTGCCCTAGATACAAAATTGTGGCAACCGGTCCAGAAGTTGTCATGCACGATATGGGTCTACACAGTTCGCCAGAAGCAAACACAGCCGAACAAGAAGCCAACACATTTGAAGACACGGAAAGGACGCCTGAACAAGTGCCAGAGACCCAACCGACTCGTCAGTCCCTCAGGCCTCAAGGTAAAAAGGCATCAAAGAAAAAAGGTAGTTCTTCCAAAAATGACTACACTAAATATATGGAGGAACTTACTCGTCAAGGTGAACTGAACATGGCATGGGAAAAGGCTAGAGATGAGGAAAAAGCTGCTGCTATGGCAGCAATTATTGCAGCTACTGAGGCTCGTGATGCAGCAGCTGAGAGACAAAGAGAAATAGTTAATCGAGAGAACGAGATGATTAGAGAAACACTTCATCGAGAGAATGAGATGCTTAGAGAAGAAAAGATGACTCAAACAGATCGTGACACTATGAACAAGTCTCTAGTATGACTGTCTCCGAATTCAAAATATTTTTGGACATCAGAAAAAAGAGATGTCGTGCGAAGGAGGCGTGCAAGAGATGTCGAAACAAGTCAAGGGGGTTCCAGCTACAGAAATCCTAGCAACTAAGATCCTAGCACCACATATCCTAACTCCACAGACTTTGTATAATTTCGCATTTATTTGTACTACTTTATTTAATTTCTTATGTAATTTCTTATTTATTTTTAGAACTTTATTTAATTTCTTATGTAATTTCTTATTTATTTTTAGAACTTTATTTAATTTCTTATGTAAACTTAAAACGCCAAATAAAATTACATAAAACACCATTTAAACTTAAAATTACATAACCTCACCATTTAAACTTAAAACACCAAATAAAATTACATAACATCACCATTTAAACTTTAAAAAAAAAGAAGCAAACACACTAAATAAGATTACTTAAAAAACAATACACTTTATTCTTCAACCACAAGCCTTATTTTAATTATCTTCGCCTTCGTGCAATCTCCACTGATGGTCAATCAAGTCATTCTGGCGGGCTATGTGCCAGTATGGCTCTTGCAATGAAGTGTATCGTTGAACGATCAATTCATTGTAACGTCCATCCCGTTCCAACGGCTCGTGTTGCACGGGATCTTCGGTCCGGTCATGAGCATAGTAGATTTGTGTTCTTGAGTTGTTCATCGGATCCGGCTCGTATTCATCGACGGCATCATAATCATACTCGTCTTCAACAATCATGTTGTGGAGAATAATACACGTCATCATGATGGATCGAAGAGCCTCGACATCAAACATTCTAGTTGCAGCCCTGACAATGGCCCAACGAGCTTGCAGGATACCAAAACAACGCTCGACATCCTTCCTACACCCTTCTTGACACTTTGCGAAGTGTTTCTCTTTTTCACTATGCGGGTGTGGCACTGTTTTGACAAATGTTGACCATCTTGGGTAAATACCATCTGCAAGGTAGTATGGTCCCTCGTATTTATTACCATTAACCCAATATGTGCATCTTGGCCCATGCCCTTGTAGCAGTTCGTCAAACACTGGAGATTGGGCAAGGACATTTAAGTCATTCTGAGCTCCTGGAACACCAAAAAAAGCATGCCAAATCCATGTATCAAAAGAAGCCACCGCTTCCAGAATGATGTTTTTGGCTCATTTTCTGTCGCCATAAGCTCCTTGCCATGCACTTGGACAGTTTTTCCATGTCCAGTGCATGCAGTCGATGCTTCCAATCATGCCAGGGAAGCCTCGCATCTCACTCTTCCTCAGAAGCCTTCGCATGTCCCTTGTCGTGGGTTGCTGAAGGTACTCATCGGTGTAGAGGGCTTCAATTGCAGAGCAAAACCGCATCAGGGACTCCAGAACTTTTGTTTTTCCCATACTTGCGATTTCATCCACTTGATCTGCAGATGCTCCATATGCAAGCATTCGCAAGACAGCCGTAATTTTTTGCTCAGGAAGAAGACCTAGAACATGAAAAGCATCCTCTTTTTGCACAAAATATGGATCATGGTTGCAAACATCACTTATGATTTTAGCGAACAAACTTCGTTGCATTCTAAAATGACGTCTAAAAACATGATCAGGGAAAACGTTGTTGGGAATAAAATAATCTTCCAAGAGATCTTTACCTCGTCTTTCCCTTCTTCTATCGATGTTTGCCGCACGTCCAGGTTTGGTTATCTGACCCATAGCTTCCATGATACGGCGGGAATGTGAGGCCCTCCGCCTTCTATGGTGATCATTCTCATCCTCCTCCATTGCGAATGCCTCATCTCCACCTCCACCTTGGTCAAGATTGACCAATTCTTCCTGTTGTGCCAACAACCTTTTCTGCTGCTCTTGCAACTGTTTATACGCTCTCCTTGAAGAAGACATTGTAAGAACTCAAGATTTGAAAACGATAAAGAAGAATTTTGAGCTAAAAAAAAGGATTGAGTTTAGTGTGAGGATGGATGTAGGGATGTAGGGTTTATATAGACAAAAAAAAAGAAGATGAGGTTCTGGACAATGCCACGTGGCATTACGTGATTGGTTGAAAATCTTAGCGGAAATCTATTCAAAAAATAGTACGTTCGGATAATGACACGTGGCGTGACGAGATTGGTTAAAAATCTTATCGAAATCTTGCCTAAATTATTGTAAACAGGAAGTGACACGTGGGTTGTCGGGATTGGTTGAAAATCTTAGCGGAAATCTATTCAAAAAATAGTACGTTCGGATAATGACACGTGGCGTGACGAGATTGGTTAAAAATCCTATCCGAAATTAAAACTATTTTTTTTTATTATTTTATAAAAAAATTATTTAATATTTTAAATGGACTGGGTGCCAGCGCATTTTGTAGGGGTGGAGATCGTTTGTGCCAGCGCATTTTTAGACTAGGTGCCAGCACATTTTTTTTGGGGTGGAGATGCTTTGGCCTATTACTGTTCATTGGGTCTATTACTGTTCAATTAAGTGGATAAATGGGCTGGATGCTGGTGCAAAATGGATAGGGGTGGAGTTGCTCTGAGAGATGAGGCTTCGGCTGTGGGCCGGCGACAAGTAAAGCAGGGGTTGCTGGCTTTTAGGGCTGAGTAGTGGGGCGAGGGGGTGGGGGAATGGGGAATGAGGAATTTTTTTTCTGCTGGTTTTTTTTTTTTATTATTATTTATTTTTTCAATTATAATTAAATGGTGTGATACATGTCAAAAAAATGAAGGAGACATTTGGGAGACACTATTATAGGGACAGCAAACCAGCAGCCTGTTGTGTCACCTTTTAAAAGATGCAATTGTTATCTAAACTACATTAATAAAACTTTTTTTGTCAATAAAAAAGGGTAAAAAATTAATTTTATCTTTTACCATAAAACAAAATAATGGATAGTAAGGTAAATTTACACAAATTAAATTTTACAATTTTTTTTTTCAAAACCTCACTCAAGGGTGATCCTAACATCCTCTAATTTTGAAAAATAAAATATAAAAAAGAAAACTTCTCTCTCTAATTCACATTCCTTTTTTCTCTCTTTCTCCTTCCCATTTTAAAATAAAAATAAAAATAAAAATTATTTTCACACACAAAGTGTGGGACATATGCTAGTACCTATAAAAAGATGCAACTATTGTATTACTATAGAAAGCGACTACGGCTCCCCAATAAACAAAAAATGTGAGAGGTTCCGGGTTCGATGCTCCGAGCTAGTGAGTCTGGTTGACTGTGGACACGAACAGGATGAAATTCTCTATTTAGAAATGGATTGGATTGTCCTAGGATACTCGGTGACAATTTTGTTAATTAAAACAAGGAATACAAGTCCAACCTTGCATTTTATTAATGAGAATAAAATGCCCAACAAAACTTATGGATTTAGAAAATGATACAAAACTAACAATTATTTATTGTTTATTTTATACCATATAATGAATTTAATTATTTTATATGATATATAATAAAATTATATAAATCCGCCTAGCTAGTCCGCCTAGGCACCCGTCTAGGCGTTTAGGTGCTAGGCCTTAGCTTGCCGCACGACTAGCGTCTATCATCTTTTAGAACCTTGGGCGCTACTAAATCTCCAAAATCTCAACTATATTCATAAACCCGCAAGGAAATATCATTATACGCTATCTGCACTATAATATCAATTACGTTTTCTAGAAAAATTGGAATCACGAACCGTAAAATTTTTCCAGAACTAAGGAGCCAAACCTTTCCAAGCATATAAGGCTCAATATCTGGTTCACCTAAGGAAGCACAATTTAATCTTCGAACTTGATTGATTTGCACATCAAATCTTTGATTTTTGAAATTTTATTTTCTAAATGAGTGTAAAGATAGATTTATATATTGAATTGGGTTTGTGAGGGTAGTTTAAGTAGTAAATTTGAGTTTGAATAGATACTGATTCTTTAATTAAAAATAATATGGATGTAGAGAGTAAAATGAGTGTAGAAAGATGTTATATATTTTTTTTTTGGGACAAAAAAAAATGTTACATAGGTTCAAATAAAAATTTTCAAAAATTATTGTAATTTCCCTGTGTGCATATTGTTGCATCGCCCTTGAAATAGTGTTCGAATCTCAACTAAACATATATATTTGTTGACAATGAACTATATCTGATTTTTTCCAGCTATACAGACATAATAATTGAGTTCGTTCTTCCTCACCCTCCAACTCTATTATGGTATTAACCCTTCTCCAGAACCATAGTTCGACTATATGCATTTAATTAAATTTTATGAAAAGAAAATTAATTAAATACCATTTACTCTTTTCTTAGTATGCTATCATTATATCCGCAAAAAACTTGTAGCTTAGTTGATTAATCTCTCATATTATTGGTGCTTTTGAAGTATTCCATATGCTAAAATTCAAGCCACCCACGATCAAAAAGAAAATTTGTTCTACGCTCATGATGGATTTCACATGATTCTCACAAGATCAAACTCTAATGTTGTTAGATTATTGATTACTATGTGGAAGTAGCAAGGGAGAAATAGCACACCAAAGAGAAGAAGAGAATGTGTTTCACGTTGAATGATTTGTCTAGAGGAATGAATCCTCCTTTTATAGACTTCCTCGTACTTTTTCCAGCGTGTTATGAGACTTTTCTGAATAGTTTTATTCTTTCATGATAAGACACATCACTTATAAAAGTTCAAATAAAACTCCCCTTGTTTTTATTTGTTTTTCTAGTGTGATGCTTACAACGTGTCTTTTCAGTATCCAAACTACCCATCCAAAATGTTATTCTCTACATTATAGCCTGTAAGCCGGGGAGGAACTCCCATTGTTCTGAGCCACATTGTGTACGAGAGGACGAAAAACAATCACCCACAATTTGTTCAAAAATTGGAGGACCATGGATTGATATAAACCAAGATTATAGACGAAGACTCCAATAGGCCGTGGCTGGAAGGCCACATTTGCACCGAAGATAAGAACATAACTGAACAAAGGTATTTATTTGTACTACTACAAACAAAACTAAATGCTGAAAAGATGACTATGCTAAGACGGTTACATAGGACTATACATTGGCAGGGTTGCTAAGGAGGGGTTTAGGTTGGAATAGTTGGAGGGTGGAGGTGTTAAATCAATCAAGGGCCCAATCCTGGGCATCAAATGTGACAGCAGCACAGGGAAGCCCAAGACTTGGTTTAACAGCATCGTGATGGCACATCCAGGGTGGAAAGAAGATGCAAGAAATGACCCTGAGAATGTTGTCACATTCGGGGATGGCAGCCCGTTGGCAGCGGATATCATCTACGACTGCCAGAAAATTCTTGACGACGAAAGTGTGGCCATCCCTTGGCGCAAAGGTGATGTTTTACTGCTGGATAATTTTGCCGTTCTTGACTCCCGGAATCCATGTGCCAACCTCTCAGAGTCCTAGCCGCCCTCTGCAAGTAGACTAGTTAAATTAGCTGTATCAAACAACTTATCATATGTATCTGTATTATAGTATGTCGTGCTTACAAAATTTATAAAAAGAAAAAAAAGCAAGACTGTTTTTGGAGGAAAAAAAAAAAAAGCAAGAGTGTTAGACTTGGACTTGTTTGGTTGCCAAGAAAAAAACAGAAGTAAAGAAGAATCCTATATGCTTGCTTTGTGTATCTTTCTTTTTTGCCCTTTTTAATTGCAAATCGTTTTTTTTTTTATATCAAAGTTTGATTTTTTTTTTTTTTTTCAAACGATAAATTTGTTAGGTTAAATGTTAGATTAGGGAGCTGACATGTTGAGGAAAGATTAGAGTTCACAACTCTTAACACAAATGTTGGAGAGACAACACAAGTAAATAAATTATTTGTATTACACACACAAAATATTACAACACTCACAAGGACACAACTTTAGAAGCTATAGACACTCACTCACTTTTAGAGACACACTCTAGACCACTCACACTCTTCACAAGACTACTCCTACTTCTCACTCTCACTTGGTTGCCTACTTGCTTCCTACTTGGCTACTTTCTTCTTGATTGGTTGATACAAATGGTGTGGTTGCCTTCTCCTTTTATAGGCATGGATGGAACCTTGGAGAAGCATGTAAACATCAAGCTAGAGATATCTAGATAATTCCACTAACTTCCTAAGTTAGAATTATCTACACTAATCTTGCATGTTGATGGAAACCTCACCATTCTTCTAAACTCTTCCACCAACTTAAGAAACAACCTTCTAGTCCTTTCTTCAAAGGACTACTTTAACTTGGATAATCTAGCTAACCAACTTTAGTGAATGTTCTAGAATTCTTTATTCTAGATTTGTGTAAGTCTTTCAATGAGATGGGGTTGATTTCTTTAACATGACATGATTCGAACCCATGTCGTGGTGCAAGGGCAAAGTTTGATTTGTATGCATAGAGAAATGAATGAGAAAAGTCTGTATTTTTTTTAATATGTTTTTCCAAGTGAAGGGAAAACTTGAGTGGATGTGCCAAATGTATATGTATCAGATAAACTGAGGTGTCCTGAACCTGAGGAATAAAAAAAATACTTGTAAGATGTTGCAATAGATCGGCAGAGTAAAATCTTGTTGCTACTTGTTTTTGGAGGCCTTGCCTTCGATCTTCTTGGATTTATTGCAATCTTATACATAGCCAGATGCATGGGTTGGCGGAGGATGTGGCAATGCTTTTGATACTAGGATTTTGATGGTTGTAGAACCTCATAAACTTGGAAATGGTTTGGTATTACTGTGCTTCCAAAAAAAATTGCTTCTGCTGTGCTGGGAGAATAAGCTCATTTTTGCTGCTTCACGTTTTCAGCTTTTTTCCACCAAAAACTATGAAAATAAGCTGTTTTTAAGTGTTTACCAAACACTTTTTTGAGCTCAGTTTTTTTTATACCCACTTTTTATAAAAGCACATCAGTACCAAACCAGTACTAAGAGTTGTGGGAGAGTGAGAGCATTCTGGGATCCTCAGAAACTTGCACGACTCTAACTCTGAAGTTTTCGTCTTCACTTTCGCCGGTATTACTTTTGCCCCTGAGAAACCGCCACCCACCATCAGCGATCGGCTTGCCCTAGGCTCCTAGCGGCTTCGCTACCACCATCGAAACTCACTCTACGTAAACTGCTGCGCTGCTGCTTTATCAAACCCGATAGATCGATCTATCTATGCTGCTTCTCTCTCTCTCTCTCTCTCTCTTTTTTTATGCGATGCGTTTTTCATTGGATAGGGGAAAGGTGGAAAAATATGACGGTGAGGTAAATTTAGCAGCACTTTTTTTTTTTGGTCCTTAAATTTCATTTTTCAAGAGGATAGAATTGGTATCAAAATTCTAATTGAGAAATGGGTGTGAAGATAGGACACTGGACTGAGTTTATCAGTCCTCTAAATGAATGTCTTACTTTACCTCAAAAAAAAAAATTTGCTTGTAATGCATATTTTTAATAGGCTTAATTGTTGTTATAATCCCTGTTCTATACACCTGAATACATTTTTGGCCCTTGAAATTTAAAATTAGAACTATGATCTTCCAATTAAGTTATGTATCGTTTCACTCTTGGTTCTTTCTATTTTTAAGTTAAATTTAAGGGTGGGCTCGGGATCACATAGTACTACGGTCTATGAGTATTCTTCTTCATTGGTAAGTAAGAAGTCTTAGGTTTGATTCTCGCCAAATGCAAATTAGAACAACATTATTGCTAGCTTATTGTAAGGCTTAGCCCACTCTCACACCCTATTATTGTAAATAATATCATTTGTTCAAAATACAAATAAAAAAGATAGCTCAGGAATTCAATCCAAATCATTATAAAATAAATAAAACTAAGAAACTATAGTAAAACACAAATGAAAAAGGCTTTTTTTATTAGCACCCCACATAATATTGAATATACCCCACATTAAAAATTAATAAATGATTTATATACCCTATTATGCAATGACAATTTCAACCTTATAAGGTTTTAAAAAAAGTTAAAAATACTAAATACACCCCAAATCACTTTTAACATGTATATCACAAGATTATTTATCTTCTTCAACTCTCTAGACCACTCTCACTCTCCATTGTAGAACAAAAGCCTAACCGATAAAACTACAAACACATTGATTGAGAAAAATTATTTTTGACGAACGGAACATAAAATTGACGTTTCGGAAGCTTCACCTTGTTCAAAATGTACTGTTACAGGTGGATTAAGGTTAAACTTCATTGGTGTCAAATTACTGTCTTCCCCTTCTTTCGCAAAGAAGATAATGGTGATGCTGTTTCACAAAAGCCATGTTCTAAAAATAATCTAATGATCAGATAATACTAAATTGCATTTGTGCCTTCAAGAGACAATTTTTGTATTTACAGCATGGTGTTCGCGTATGATATGTGATGCATAAAATATCATTTAGTGTGCATCTCAACCAACGCCAATACTTTACATTGCCGAATTTAACTACCAAATGGACATAGAGAGCCTAAGCTCCTCACATCATCATCTTATTTCCTAAATTATCATTTTTGAGATGCACCCCCTTCGTAGATCAATGTTGATTAGATGGAAAAAGGTTAAGGAAAAAAATTCAAATAGATTGCTCTCACCATTTATGCTCTTAACCCTCTTTATCGTGTCGAAACTTTTGCCCTTTCACTTTTGTAAGGTTCCCCAAAGTAGCTTCTACTTTCCTCTATTTGAATCCTCTGTAGTAGCAAGAAAATACTTGTATGACATGAATGATTTTGTATCAAATGGTACATGGCACAAACAAACAAAAAAAAAAAGGAACGAAATCATTGTGAAGAGTGTGGGGTGTATGAAGAAAAGTGGGGTGAACGGAGAAAATGTAAGGTTTATGTTGAGTGTGGAGTGTGAGGGTATTTATGGAAAAGTATGTGGTGTGTATTAAGAAAAATTTTAATTGAAAAAGCAAATGTGCGGTTTATTAAGTATGTGAGGTGTATTCAACAATGTGTGAGGTGTTAATATAATAAACCATGAAAAATGAAATAGAATTCAGCGTTGTTGTTGCCTTCAATCTATCGCACCTGAAATTTATTTTCAGTTTTATTTCTTCCATTATTAGTTTATTTTATCAGTTGTGATTTGAAATGAATTTATGAGTTTACCCTGAATTTAACGGAGAAATTGATGTAATTAAGAAACGACCAAGATTGTAATACAACACTTAATTGAAGGACTATAGCTGCTAATTTTGAAGTTTAGGACTAAAATATGATTAGGGGTATAATTCAGGGGTCATACCAATAGATAAACATCTTTTAAATAATATGGCTTAAATCCGTAGTTACTTTGAAATTCTTTATCCAAACACATCCTATATGAATACAATGTTCTTTCAAGTTGCAAAACATGTCATTTTTAATTGCTTTATTGTCATGGTGTCTTACAACGGGTTGTTTCAGCATCCAGAGTACCCATCCAAGATGTTTTTCTTATGTGAAATAGAGCGTGTACGTGGGGGAAAAATTCCCATTGTTCTAAACCACATTGTGTACGAGAGGATGAAAGACAAGCACCCCAAAAATTGGAGGACCATGGCTTGATGTTGATGTATACCAAGGCTATGGGCCAAGATTACGACCCTTCTTTTACCATAGGCCGTGGCTGGAAGTTCACATTTGGGACCGAAAACACTAATTACTCTTTCTTACTCGCCACTTTCCTTTTCAAAAGAGTAAAGTTAGGAAAATTAAATTGGCAAACTAAATAATGAGTCATCACTAAAAAATGAGCACGGTTTACAATGTATAAGTAATAATCCATATCATATATTTTCAAAATTTAGTCAACAAATTTAGTCTCTTTAATATTACTCTTTTCAAAAATACCCAAATCAAATTTCATCCAAATGATATTATTTCGATAGTTGACCATCATTAGAAAGAAGTAGTCAAGAAGAACAAGAGAAACATCGCAGCGGAGGGAGAGGAAGGGCTGTGGATGAGATCATGAAAAGCATGGCTACTATTTTTTTTAGAGTTTTAACTCAAGGGTAGCCTTGAACTTTCACACAGACTTTCGGTTAAGATTTATGAGAATTGAAAATTGTTGGCTAAGAAGAAGGGAAATTTTAACGAAAAGCTTCCGGTACAGTTCATTTTAATAAAAAATTATATTTTTACATTAAAAAGTCAATCATAATACTATTCATTTTACCCTTTATTTTGTCTTTATCGTTAAAATTCAAAATTTTCAAATTTTTTCCATTAGTTTTCCTTAAGAATAGATTATATTGGTGGAAAAAAGTGGCTATTTATCTAAATATCTCAGGGGATAATTATAATTTGAATCGAATCTGTCGGCAGAGTGAAGCGCACAGCATGGCATTGACAATGGTTGAGATCCCAGAGCAAAAGCTTTACGACGGAAATCGATTCCCGGCGGTTATATCTCCGACTCCGACTCCAGCAGCAGCTGCTACTCCTGGTCTCACAGAAACCATCCAACCGAACAAACAGTATATACAGGATCAGCTCCGAAAATCCGGGGCCGTACTCTTCAGGGGGTTTCCTGTAAATACAGCCTCAGACTTCAACGACGCCGTGGAGGCCTTCGGCTACGAGGAGAATCCTTATGTTGGAACTGCTCCTCGGACCAAGATCGTGGGTCGGGTTTTTACCGCCAACGAGGCCCCACCCGATGTCAAAATTCCGTTTCACCACGAAATGGCTCTGGTAAGTGGCAACTATATAGTGCATTTCAATACTTTTCTATTGCTAACCAGGGAGCGAAGAGTCCTAAATTATTAAAATAATTTAAGGATGGGAGAGCTTCGAACCGGAATAATAGTTGGAAACTCAAAACCCTATTCACTAGGATATTGAATCACATATAAGATATGTATAATGTTCTTTCAAGTTGCGGAACGTGTCGTTTTCATTTGTTTTCCTTGTGTGATGCTTATGACGCGTCGTTCAGTATCCAGAGTACCCATCCAAACTGTTATTCTTTTGTGAAGTAGAGCCTGTAAGTGGGGGTGAAACTCCCATTGTTCTAAGCCACATTGTGTACGAGAGGATGAAAAACAAACACCCGCAATTTGTTCAAAAATTGGAGGACCATGGATTGATATATACCAAGATTATAGGTCAAGACGACGACCCTTCTTCTGCGATAGGCCGTGGCTGGAAGACCACATTTGCGACCGAAGATAAGAACATGGTTGGACAAAGGTATTTATTTGTACTACTACATAGTGAAAAATGACTATGAAAAGACGGTTACATAACGATAGGACTACATATTGGCAGGGTTTCTAAGGAGGGGTTTAGGTTGGAATGGTTGGAGGATGGAGGAGTGAAAACAATCAAGGGACCGATCCTGGGCATCAAATGTGACAGCAGCACAGGGCAGCGCAAGACTTGGTTTAACAGCATCGTGATAGCATATACAGAGTGGAAAGGAGATGCAAGAAATGACCCTGAGAAGGTTGTCACATTCGGGGATGGCAGCCCGTTGGCAGCAGATATCATCTACGACTGTCAGAAAATTCTTGAAGTTGAAAGTGTGGCCATCCCTTGGCGCAAAGGTGATGTTTTGCTGCTGGATAATTTGGCCGTTCTTCACTCCCGGAATCCATGTGCTACACCTCGCAGAGTCCTTGCCGCCCTCTGCAAGTAGACTAGCTAACCAGCTGTATCAAACAACTTATCATATGTGTCTTCGTATGTATCTGTATTATAGTATGTCATGCTTACAAAATTTGTGAAATAAAAAGCAAGAGTTGAGTTGTTGTGTTAGAACTTGGACTTGTTTGGTTGCCAAGAAAAAGACAGAAGTAAGAAGAATCCTATATGCTTGCTTTGTGTATCTTTCTTTTCTGCCCCATTTAACCTTTTTTCTGGTGGTGTAAGATAATCCCACAAGTTGAACCCCTCATTCCTCTTTTAATTGCAAATCGTTTTTCTATCAAAGTTTGATTTGTATGAGAGATTTATTTCAAATAAGGGTAATATGGAAGTATGAGGACATGAATGGAATTTCCAAAAAAGGGGTTGTCTTCTCCAAGGTAACTAGGGTTGCTATTTACGGAAATGGATCATCTCCGATGCTTTCCATCAAGTTCATCAAGGTTACAAATTCAGGTCTTTGAAATTTGATTCGATAGCTACAAATAAAAACTTATTTTAAAAGTTATAATAACTTTAGCCGTTAAATCAAATTTTAAAAATCTAAATTTATGACTTTGATGAACTTGATAGAAGGGATCCGGGAAGAATCCTTTCCACTGTTTACATAATATTTTATCTGATAACTTGGGAGAATATGAAGAATTAATCCAAAAAAGATTGCAAACGAAGCCAAGAGAGAAATTTAAAGTACATCAGAGAAAGCAAATAAGCTTGCAATCAATTAAAATTGCATGGCATGTATAATTAGTATATTCAATGTCTGATCAAGACTAACAAACATGTTCAAAGAACCGGGGCGAGGAAAGGGGGAGAGTGGTAGAATAGCATTTGATTTGGTTTCAGAAGAGAGAGAGAGAGATAGAAACAGAGACGAAGAAAGAGAAAATTCAAACGAGTTGGATACAAATTTGACATTCGCAAGGACACTCTCTCTCTCCCCCTTCTATTTGGTTGTCTACAACTCTCTAATCTCCCTCTGTAAACTGAAAATCAGTTTGGAGAAAGAGGAATCCGTACCAGTTTGAGATGATTCTGGACGACAGGAGCAATTTGACAGAAATCCGGAAAAAACTACGAAAAAACACACGGAGGAGATTGGTCAGTGTAGGAGAAGAAAGTGAGTTAGTGTCCCTTTTTTGTATGCGTTGCGGGGGAGGAGTGATCTGTTGCTCACTTTAAACGTGCGGTATGAATAAAACACAAACATTAATAACTGAGAAATTAGAATTATGGAGGAGGAATAAAACTCAATTAACCACAACAGAAATTGTGTTACCGACTTTGTCAAAGGACCAGTTCTTGTTGGTTTTTTTGCCAATTTCATCTTCTCCCCGAGGCTCCCGCAAAACAATTCAATTTGTTCTCTTCATATTCTTTTATTTTGTGTTTTATTCACATCTCCTCCCGCAAAACTGCTTCATATCCCACGTTTGCTTTTATTTTCATGCACGTCTGCTCTCATTACACGGTTCAAGCCTTCAACTGCAGAATAACAATTTTAACTGTAAACATATTAGGTTTCTTTTTTATTTTTTACTCAATTACTGAAAGCAGTTTGAAAACTGCAGCGGAAGCAAAATTGAGAAAGTAAACGAAATAATTTAAACTGAAACGATAAAGAAGAACTTACAAACCAAAATGTATGGACGATTTCTTGCCGCTAGATTTCCAAGGAAGCAAAATCTTCAGCTGATGCAAAACCTATGTCGTTTGGCTGGTTTTAATGAAAATGTCCTTGAATAAAATAAATAAATAAATAAAAAACTGAAGTGGAGCGGTTGTATTGAGGAAAACATGGGAGCAGTTGTGTGTGTAGAGAGACGAAGAGAGAGAAGAAGGGGGTCGTGCGTTTTTATCTTCTCTTTTCTTTTTCTTTTTCTTTTTCTTTTTTTCTAATTTTTAATTATCTTTTTGTTTAACATATTTTTCTTTTTCGTTTTGACAAAAGTATTCATGCTATTTTGTTTCTATTATTTTCAGCTAGTTGTGAATTTTTTTATTTGAGGGGCTTTATAGTTCAATTTTTTTTTTTTTTTTTTGTAAAGTTTTGAGACACTAAACTCTTATTCTGACTTTCTAATATTAAAGATTAAAGATATCATTAGTATAAATGTGAGTACTTTTTTAAAAAAAAATACTTTAAATGTTGTTTGATGGAAGCACATGGAAATGATTTTTTATTACTTAACAACACTTTTAACTTTTTTTTATTATCAAACAATGTCAAAAATAATTTGTCTTAATGATCTAACAATGCTTTTAGTTATTTCCAAACATGTCCAGTTAATTATCGGTAAGTGAATGTGAACCCGAGTGTTAAAGAGCAAATACACTCTTTCGACCACAATTAAACCGTAGCTTTTAAAAATCATTATTAAAATTAGATAGTAAAAACAGAAGTGTCGATAACACCACTCTTATTACAAAAAATGTAAAATAAAAAAAACTCATAATCCGACAAGAAAGAAAAGAACTATGAAATTTAAAAATTAAAAAAAAAAATCTTTTGATATAGGCGTCTCAGTTTTAAATTTTCTCAATCAAACATGATTTGATTAAACTTTTTTTTTGTCATAATTTTGGTGCTATATGCATATTATATTGTAACAAATTTCCTATAATCTAGCCTTTTTGTGACATCCCACATCGCTCAGAGGAGTGATCCTTATATGTATATTCATATCCCTACCTAGCACGAGGCCTTTTGGGAGCTCACTGGATTCGGGTTCCATCGGAACTCCGAAGTTAAGCGAAAAGGGGGCTAGAGCAATCCCATGATGGGTGACCCATTGGGAAGTTGCTCGTGAGTTCCCAAAAACAAAATCGTGAGGGAATGGTAAGCCCAAAGCGGACAATATCGTGCTACGGTGGTGGAGCGGGGGGGGGGAAGTGATCCGCCCCGGGCCAGGATGTGACAATTGGTATCAGAGCCTAACCCTGGCCGTGGTGTGCCGACGAGGACTTCGGGCCCCTAAGGGGGGTGGATTGTGTCATCCCACATCGTTCAGGGGAGTGATCTTTATATGTATATTTCTATCCCTACCTAGCACGAGGCCTTTTGGGAGCTCACTAGCTTCGGGTTCGATCGGAACTCCGAAGTTAAGCGAGAAGGGGGTTAGAGCAATCACATGATGGTGACCTACAGGGAAGTTGCTCGTGAGTTCCCAAAAACAAACCGTGAGGGAATGGTAAGCCCAAAACGGACAATATCGTGCTACGGTGGTGGAGCGGGCTCGGGAAGTGATCCATCCCGGCCGGGATGTGACACTTTTGATTACTCTCCTCCGTTAGAGATAATTGTAAAAAAAAAATGTTGGTTAGATTCAATTTATTTTCAAAATAATGCTACAATTTAGAAATAATTATCTACGATTTAAGATATTTTCTTTCCAAAATAGTTTAAAATATTTTTAAATCCCCCAAAATCAAACGTACCGAAATAAAATTTTCTTTTAGTACATTAGGGGAAAATAAGATTGAGAATAATATAAACGTACCAATACACAATGTGTACAAAATAAAACGTACCAAAATAAAAATAATGTACCAATATTAATAATATGTGTCAAATCAAACGTATCAAGATTGCAAATAAACGTACCAATTAATGATTTTTGTAAATTCAAACATACATGCAGATAATATATACATATTATACCTAATAATAATTTGTCAACAACTATACTTAAAAAAACAATAAAAAAATATAATTTCACAAAAAAATTTGAAAAATTTATACGGAACTTTTATGTTGATCACCAACTATTTGAAAAAGAAAAAAAAAACCATTTGAAAAAAGAAATAATATTAAATGTTTGCCTAACCAAAAAAAAATAAAAAATTTGATCGAAAAAACATATTTGAAAGAAGAGAAAATATAGTTGAAGTACTAATAACTTCACTAAATAAGAAAAAATGCATTATGCAGATAAATGAATAAATTCAAAAATTATTTTTATTTTAAAAAAATAAAAAAGACTATTGATTAAAGCACGTTAATCAAATTTTATAAAAGTACCAGATAAATAGAAAAACTATAGGAATCTAATTTCCCTAAAAAAGAAATAAAGTGAGAACGAAAAGTACATAAATTGCAACTCTCTTCTCAGCTGCTTCTTCTTCTTCAGCTCTCTCAGCGTTGGAGTCCAATTTCTCACCACAATCTTCGGCTCCATTGCCCAAATCTAGGGTTAGGGTTCTTCCAATTATGCCATTCTCCTTCTTCTTCCTATTCTTTCTCAATTTTGCCGCCGCAGCTTCCGCCTCTGTACCCCAAATCCCAAAATTCGATGCCCTATACTCCAAGCACTGCAATTCCATTGTCCCCAAATCGGACACCGATCCCTCCAAATGGTTCGTCACCAACCTCTCCATCGCCGACATTGGCTTCGGGAACGGCTACTTCTCCGGCGGCGATCAGCTTTTCGGTAACCTGAACGGCTTCAATTACCTGAGGACTCTCTCCTTTTTTGCCAACGAGGTGCGTAAAACCCTAACCGAAGGGATTTTCGAAGTCCGGGCAGTCCTGCGGCTTCGCGACTTCTACAGGGTAGGCGACGGCAACTCTACGCGCCGTAATCTGCGGTTGGTTTATCATCCGAGAAACGCGTATCGGAAGGGAATGATGAGCTTTAGGCTCAGTGGGTACTACTCAGAATCTTCAAGGAAGCTTTGTATGGTTGGAGAAGGTATGCCACAATTTTTTGGGAATCGTTTTGTTGCTGTTCTTAAGCTTAATTATCCAAAAAGTTCGAGTATTTATGATAGTTTAATCACTGGGATTTTAGAGAGTTTGGATGAGAAGAAGGATCCGAATTATTTCGAAGCTCTTAACATGTTGGCTTTATATCAGAGAACTAGCTATGAATATAAGTTAGCTGGGAAAGATAGTGAGAATGGTTGTTTGCAGGGTGGTGATGATGGCGGAGAGAATTTGAGTCTGAGAAATCCGAAGCGGGGTGTGTGTATGTTGATTGGTAATTTTCGCGAAACGTTTGAATTGGAATATGGGAGTGAATGTGGGGGTGTGAATTGTGATCCTGTTGGTGGGGATGCTGGAATTGCATCTTCCTTGGTTTATCATGTAACTCGGTGTACGGATGAGAGGAATATGCAGATGTTGTTGGGTTTTTCGAACACTAGCGGTCATAATATCAAATTTCCCTTTGATCCCAAAACAACTTTCATTGCTGAAGGGGCATGGAATGAAAAGGAGAATCGTCTTTGTGTTGTTGCGTGCCGGATATTGAATTTTACAGAGTCTTTGACTAATGCATTTGTTGGAGATTGCTCGACTAAATTGACTTTGAGATTCCCAGCAAGATTGTCTTTAAGAAATAGGTCTACTGTTGTGGGGCAAATTTGGAGCAACAAAGAAGTGAATGACTCGGGCTACTTTGGTAAAATTGGGTTTCGCAGTTTGTCGGGATATTTGATGAAACTGTTGGATTACAAATATGACTATTCTGAGAACAAGTCTGTCAGAAAAACATGTGCAGAAAAGAAGGCTGGGAGAGGCAAGGGAAAGAAATACCCTGCAGAGTTTTCATTGGACATGAAATTTGGCATGACAGTGAGAAACAGTGATGGACGCCAAGCATATGGTTATTCTTCCCCTTTATTTGTGGACGATGAGCGAACTTTTGGACGCCGGTTTTGGGATAACTTGCCACAAACAGACTCACCATTGCAGCAGAAGAAAAAACATACCCATAGCAGTCCAATGAACGTCAGCTATAGGTTGTGGTTTGTTGATTTTGATTTTCGTCATGATGTTTTCCCATCTAAAGCAGAACTATCTGCTGAAGGAATATATGATAGGGATTATGGTAACCTATGCATGATAGGATGCAGGCGCGTACCATTGAAAAATCAGACATCGATTCAAAAGGACATGTTAGACTGTGATATTAGAATTAATGTACAGTTTTCTCCGTTGGATACAAAGAATCGTGAAAATGTCAAGGGAAGTATTGAAAGCACAAGGGGAAAGTTAGACCCTCTTTTTTTTGAACCTATTCAATTTTCATCGAACTCAATGTACTACAACCAAGCTGCAGCATCCATTTCAAGAATCGACTTGGAAATCATTATGGTTCTCATTTCCAACACCCTCGCATGTGTCCTTATCGGATTGCAGCTCCTGCACGTGAAGAAGCACCCAGATGTTCTCCCATTCATCTCAATTGTGATGCTTATTGTTCTTACTCTGGGATATGTGATTCCGCTTCTGGTCAACTTTGAAGCAATGTTTGTGCCAAGCCACGGCATCATCCAGCGGGATACTTTTCTTGGCACTGGTGGATGGCTTCAAGTGAATGAAGTAATAGTCAGGATGTTAATGATGGTAGCTCTTCTTTTGCTGCTACGTCTTCTCCAACTGACGTGGTCCGCAAGACAAGGCGATGGAAACCAGAAGAGCTTGAGAGATTCTGAGAGGAAAGTACTTTATGCAACTCTACCATTGTATATAGCTGGTGGACTGATAGTTTGGTTTGTGTACACCTACCTGAAATCACACAGGCCTTTTCTAAGAGTCCGCAATCCCAGGCACCACCACAGGATGGCTTACCGAGTGTCTAGTCTCCACCATCTTGCTTACGACAACCACTCTCTCAGGGAGGACCTCAGCTCTTACGCCGGCTTTGTCCTGGATGGTTTTCTGCTCCCTCATATATTGTTCAACTTATTCTTCAATTCAAGAGAAAAGACTCTGGCCTCCGCCTTTTACTTCGGAACCACCATAATCCGTCTGCTGCCTCATGCATATGATCTTTACAGGGCTCGGACCGGTACATGGTTCCTTGAACTTCCGAATATTTATGCAAATCACAGAATGGACTTTTACTCCACTGCCTGGAACATCATCATCCCCTGCGGCGGTATGCTGTTCGCCACCATTGTTTTCCTGCAGCAGAGATTCGGCGGGCGTTGCATTCTTCCTAAAAGATTTAGAGAGAGTTCTGCTGTATATGAGAAAGTTCCTGTCATCAGCAATGAGCAACTGTGAAGGACATAAATTTACCTAAGAAATGATTTTTTTATTTTTTATTTTTATTTTTTTTATGATAGAAATATAGTCGAATTTTTTTTTTAAAATGCAATCTCTTTTATGGTGATAATTTCAAAATTTCGGTGATTGTGATGACATCTAAAGGGCATGTAGGACCATCAATTGATAATAGTACCATGTACTTTCAAAAATACCATGAATAGCTAACTTTGTCCATGAATGCGGATTAAAATTTAAAGAAACTTAAGTATAACTAATGTTTTCTCCAAGGCCATTCGCTTTCTCGACCAAAGGAGGAGAGCAACTAATATGAAATAAGTTTACCGTCGCGTGACATCACATGGATAAAAATCTTGCACAAGGCAACGAAATATTGAACAAGGGACACCATGTGGCGGTAAACCCGGTCCATGAAAGTGTTTATCAAGAATGAGACTTTTAGTTGAAATTGGGGTACTTTTCTGCGACTAAAAGCATATAAATTCTGTTCTTGAGACTTGAGAGAGAGGAATAGAAAAAGCGATAGGTGGGAAATAGCATTAAGATTGCTTTAAATAAGCTACCTAGCATAGAACAGAAGCTACGCTAGATATGAACAAATATTTACACAACCAGATCCTTAACAACTAATCACTCGAATTACTCGAATTACCCTGCTTCATTACAAAATCTCTAGCCCGAAAAAATTCGGTGACTCGCAAATTGAACACAGGAGCATCAGAAGAGGAGGAAAGATGTGCTGATTAGTGCAGATCAGCAGCTGAATTCACCAATGGAAGAATCGTGACCTGAAACATAATGCAATCCGGTTAGATACTGTATGGTTTACGGCGGTGGTCATGGACTCCGGAGAAGGAGCACACAAGCACGAGTGAAAATGGAATCGAAATACTACCTCTGAATGCATCTCATTGGAACTTTTTGCCGGTAAGAATACGAGATATCTGAAGACCCCGGCTGAAGGCTTCATTGAACAAGATCCTAGTCTGCATTGACTGAAATCCAGGTAACCATGACAGCAATGCCACAGGAGCCATAACAATCACTCCGAAAATCAAATCATACAGTCGGGCCAACGAAACAACAGTATCCCACACCACCGTAGACTGCAGAAAAGGTCTGAGTACTTGAGCTATTAAGATTATACCGTAGCCAGTAGGGATGAATGCCAAGAGACTTGAGATGAAATCAAGAAACTTTAACTTAGTGAACTCAATCAGCAACACGGCTACGAGTAATAAGGCAATTATGACAATAAGCTGAACTAGCCGGTAGTAAATGTGGTCCTTTGCTGCATATTTGTCCTGAGCATATGCTAGGACTATATAGATTCCAACAGCCACTACCATGTATATCCAAGATAGCAAGTAAACAGCTATACTTGTATTTCCGCCAGTAATGTTCAGATGATACACAACACCATACTGGAAGAAGAAGAAACGAAGATCCAGAATAATTTCCAACAGCTTTCCCCAAAGACCAGTTGTTCTCAGATGGTCTTGTTCCTCATACCACCATGTTTCCCAGCTCTGTTCAGCTTTCGTAAACACGCCCCCAGAATACCATAACCAGTTCATAAAATCATCAAAGTCATATACAGTTTTCAGCCAGTCAAATCCTGAAGGGTTGAACACGAATGGTGCCATTATCCACGACAATACGAGACACCAGCTTGAGATTGACATGGCAATGTAAACAAAAGTATCCGCAACAGAGCTATGAGCAGCATACACTATTAAAATGATCCCAAGCTCAATTGCCTTCACAAAATGGCTTCGAGAGTAGAGTCGATAGTTCTCGGCAAAGCTCTTGTGTTCGACCACAAAACCACGTCCAGTTGCTCGGTATTTTGCACCCCCATGAAGAATAGTACGGCCAAAGAAGTGGGTACGAGTTCCCATTGAGAATGTGTAGAAAGCTGAAGCAAGCTGCAACTGCATTGTTAAGAAATCCCAAACTGCTCGAAGGAAACCCTGTTCAAGAGAGTTTTCGACAATCATTGGGAGGGCAGTGAAGAGACCTAGCTGGATAATAAACTGCTGGTTCAAGACCACACCAAGCGATTTGTTGTTGCTTGTCTTGTCCTCGATGCCACTGAGAGAAAGAAAAAGGCGGCCCCACAAGAATGAATAAACAGTCAGTATCACCATCATCGTGTTAAAGTAGAACCCAACAGTTGAGTAGAAGAATGAAAGCATTCGAAAGAAGTCCAATCTATGACCCAGCCGGTACACATCTCTGCTTAAAACCTGCTCACCGTTGCCACTAGCAACCTTAGCCTCAAACATCGAGATCTGATTCAACCCGACATCCCTCCCCTTGCCCACCTGTATATATTCATGGTGAGTCACATTGCCACCTCGCAATGTACAATTGAAGCCAGCAAATATGTCCTCGCTGATATTGATCACTTTAGAAGCCTTGCTAATACCACCCCGAGGCAAGAACCAGAATTTGTCAAACACATCTGGGTGACCGTAGTGCATTCGCACCTTCAAAGGGTTTGCAAGAACGCGCTGGTTCAGGGTCACAAAACTCATCTCCTGAGCAGACATGAACCAAGCAAGAGACGACACAGAACCAGTGAAGATATTCTCACGGACACCCAAGATAGTCGGCTTCCTTATACCATAGAAGTGCTTAAATTCCTCCAACAAATTCCGCATTTTGAGTGCTTCCTCAAAATAATTGTCTTGATTCATGTCAATGGTCTGAATTGCATCACCCCTTGTGAAGATTATGGCATGGTTCTGATTTTCTGGTTTGCCTTCCCCAAGCTTCAGTGGACCAGGCAACCTAATCCGATAGATCTCAACCTCCCTTTGCATCTCCTGATCATATTTAACAAGGACAGAGTAATACTCAACCTCGTCCCTCCCCAAGTGAACCTCATCAACATAGGCAACTCGAAGGGCCTCATTGTTTTTCATAAGATATAAGATCTCCTCAGCACGGTAGTCTCCCTTCGCCTTGTGTTGCCCGTATACTTGGCAGGCAACCACGTATGTGAACTTCAACATAGCAATCCCATGTTCATTCCCCTTGAATAAATAACTGACGCTGCTACTTGTTCTTCCAAGTTTCCGAGAAGAATGATATATGCCTGACTGTATACCATCCAAACCACTACTTTGGCTTCCCAAAACATGAGAACCAACTTGCTGCGATCCATCCCTTATGTCCATCTCAGATGCAGTATCAAGAAATGCAAGCATCTTAAGGGCCCTATAGTAGTACATCATTCCTCTAACAGTGCGAGATAAAGTCTGGCCTCTGAACGATGCCCAAACACGGAGATCCCTTGCCTTCGTTTTAAAGATTTCATCGTCATTCTCCATGCCCTGTCTGTGCATCCGTTCCATAAAGTTCGTCCACTCATCTGCATAAATCTTCTGCAAATAAAAGAGGGTGGAGATGCCATCTTCATTCTCACTTCGAAGAGCTTCTTTTCCATACAACACTTCCTCATCGTAGTATGGAGTCAGCACGCTGAAAGCCATCATTTTTTCAACATAGGGAGCACGGGGCATATTCATAAAAAGAGAATTGCTAAAGAAAGCGATACGTCGCCTCGCCTCAAGATTCATTGGGACATTGTGCATTGAGTCTCTAGAAGTGAGAATTGTATGCAGTCGACGCAGATGCCTAAAGAAGACCGCATCCTCATCATCAGGAAAGTTGACTGCCTTTTCAAAAAGAAAGTCTGCATCAGCGGCTGAACTACGAGGTGCCAGGCCTTCCATCCTCAAGGTGTCCATGGTCTTCTTCACCCTCGGGAACTCACGAACAGAAAGTTCGTACAAGGCCTGCAGAACATCCACAACCTTGCTTACATCCTTCTTTTGTTGCATTAGAAGCTCAATAAGAGAAATCAACTTAGCATGAATTTGCGGAAGCAGAGACATCTTGTATGTAACCGTGACCTTCTCAGTCAGAATACATTGATCTATCTCCATGAAAAAAATTTTAACAATGGAATTTTCTTCCGTGCCATCTTTAACAACCATGTGAAGCAGAAGATACTTGATGCTGTCATAAGCTTCAATGACAGCACACCGCCGATACTCATTCTTGCATATCTTCAACCAAAGCAACTGGTCATGTTCCTCTCCCATCTCTTTTGCCTGACTCAGAGCAAGCAATAGTTCATTGCAGAGGAGGAAACATGGCCAGCGAATAACCCTAATGTTCCAACAATTAGGTGGCAGTTCCAAGAGCTCAAGTTCTCGATCACTAATGAGATCTTCCTCCCTGAAAGTTGTCATGATTTCATTCCATATCAAGGCAAACCTGGTAGCTTCAACTTGGCTGGATTCAGTTTTCTTGTAAGCTTGACCAAGTCCATAACGCAGTTTCAGTCTGTGGATGGCCTCACGGAGCTTCCTCACCGCCGTGACCTCAGGACGTAAGGACTCCTCCTCTGGCATAAGATTAAATTGCAATGCACTGGCAAAGAACTGAAATCTAAGCCTTAGCTGTTTTATATTTCGGATCTCGCCCAAATGCGAAAACAGCCCAATTGCTGCACCAATTAAGGATTGGTAAATGGCAAACCATATTTGCAAATCCATAAAGTACATCAACACAACAGGGATCCACAAAAACACAATTGCTATTCTATTCCCGCTGCCAAAAAACAAATGTATTTTGTAATCGAAATTCTTTATGTCCAAGAGAGCCTTCGTCGGGGAAACAAGAGGCTTGATCTGAAGGAAATAACTGAAAGAGAATTTCGAACCCAATACTGCAATCCAAAACAATGTATACTTGATATTACTGACAAGCCCTTCCCTCAGTCCACGACCCACGAAAATCCGCGTATGAAACCACCATGTGAACACATATAGTATACTAAAATCCAACCCCTCAAGGAAGTTTCTCACCCAAGGAACTATAAAGAAAACCAATGCCAACACCTCTGGGACAATGAAAACAAGTGCAGCCTCAAGAAAAACAACAATCCTCCGATTGGCCTCAGCGGACCACCTCCCATCTTCATTCCTTTGAGCCCAAATCTGCGCATAAAACACAGAAAACACAATAGTCCACGTCGCAGCAGCCATACCCTTCAGCACCATCCTCACCCCAAGCAACATTGTCTCCTTGGACACCAAACTATACTGAGTCCCAGCATCAAGCACGGCCTGAAGAAGGCGAAGACCGCCCCAAGTAATAAACACGGTCAGCACCTGCACCTGATCATCCCTCCGATCCAACGCCTGCCATGGATACTCTGTCTCCTTCCATGCAACAATAATAGCGGCCTGTAAAAACAAAATCAACATAACCCAGATCTTATCAAAGCTCCTAAACAGATTCCAAAACGACCTCTGCTCCACAAACCCCGTCTTCCCAACCCTCCGATCCTTCGGAGTAGTGGCGAAAAAGTTACTATCGAACTTAATCGGCCATTTGAGCTTCTTAAAACATCTCCTAGACCAAAAATACTCGTTTATATCATCATAATTTCGCCACGCCGAGTGGGGAGCGGTGCCATTTCTGCTGCTCTCCACCTCGGCTTTAATCGTCTGGTAAATTGGCATCACCACACTCTTCAGATACCCGCAGTCCCCGGAAACCGAGGGCAGAAATGGGCTACCCGTATCCGGGTCCGTATACTCATCAAGCACTTTGTTCAGTTCCATAGCCATATGATGATAAATATAACAAACACATTCGGGTACGAATCGAACGTTACCGGACTCACCCCAAATCAGCAGGAACAGCGCCACGTACAGCAGCTCGCGCCGGAGGTCGTCGCCGCCGCGGCGCCTGGCGAAGATGACGCTCGACTTCCGGCCGAGGTACGAGCACCAGGAGGTGTAGTTGTAGAGCAATTTGCGGCGGAACCGCCTGAGGACGGCGGGCTCGAGCGAGTCAACTATGTTCGGCGGAGGCTGGAGGCGCATTTGGGAGTTGGCGAGGTGGAGGACCAAATGCTCCCGCTGGTTCCGAACGTTGTCGATTTGGAAACCGAAGAATAGTCCCAGCCAGTCCATCAGGTCGTAGGACGGATACCAGGGGATGAAAGGCGGCTTACGGAGGTCCCCAACGGCGCGTAGGGCTGCGGCGGCGGCACGTACCTCGGGATAGCGGAGGGAGGGGTGGTCTGCGAGGAGGTCGTGGATGGGGATTATGTTGTAGGCCTGTTGCATCGGCGGCAGCGGCGCGCGTATCGGTCCGCGTCCGCCGCGGGCTGGCTGCGGACGCTGCCGGAGATCCATATAACCTCTTCTTTCAGATTTCACGGCGTTTGGATTTTCGGTTTCGGTTTCATTTGTTGCTTGTGGAAGTGAGAAATGAAGAGACTGGGAAGCTGCTGGGTTTTTAGAGGGGTGCTGCTGGGTGTACCAGGCGGGTTGCTGGGTTTTTTTCAGGGGTTTTAAGTAACGCACACGCAGGCTGTGCTATTCGCTGCGGATGTTTTGATTTGATTCAATCGGAAGGGCATTGATGTGACGTGGAGACACGCGCCAGAAGGCGAGTTGTGGAGGACGATGGAAATATCGGCGAAAGTAGGGGGATTGTGGGTCCGAAGTCAGCCAAACGTCCCGGGTAGGACCCGCCACTGAATATCTCCATTATCAGATATCCGAATTCGTCTCGAGAACCGAGGGAAGCACGCAACAACCCCAGCAGCAGCCACGTTCGGTGTTCTTTTAAACGATGCCGTATGGTGATTTTGAAGTTTTCAACTTTTTAGCATATAGGACGAATCCAACGGTTATATGTCACACATGCAATGGAAAATAAAATAAAAAGGGAATTTTCCTTTAATAATTCTTTTTATTTTTTCTTTAAAAAAAAAATTACCGATGGCGAGTCACAATTATTCATCATTTCTAAGGTTAAAAAGACTTACAAAAGCGTTTTAGCATCTTCTGAATTTTTCGTTAATAATATATTTTGAAGAACAAGAGATTTATGTAAAAGTACATGTATATCCTTCCTAACATTAAACATAAAGAAAAACTTTTCTATCTTTCAAAAAAAAAAAAAAAAACTTTTCTATTAAAAAAATAAGAAAAGTAAACAAAAAGAAGAGTAATGTTATTCATATCATGTTTTCGTACCACATTTTCATACCATCTTAAGTGGTATTTGATGTGGACAGCCACATCATTTGAATTAATCAAAATTTTAAATTTAGTTCATTATTTAATAAACTAATAATTAAAAAAAAAACTAGTTAATTAAATGATAATTGTGGTATACGAGGAAGCTTTCTCCTTCCTTTTCTTGGATTTTGCAAATTTTTCAAATGATGTAGTTGTCGACATCAGATGTCACCTAAGATGATATAGAAATATGGTATAAAAACATAGTATGAATAACATTTCTCTAAAAATAAAGATTTTGTCATAAATGATAGTTGAAATTGACATAATTTATTATTTTAGTCTTTTATGATACGATCCTAAAAAGAAAGATGAAAATTCTTAAGTTTTTTTTTCATATATACAGTCAAAAGAGTTGTTTATGCATGATGAAAATGTCCCTACAAATGTTGTATCTTTTAGACCCATCTCTCATTCTCAAAAGACACTTTATGATAGAGGTATGATATTCACACATCCTATTTTACTTCTCACACACTTTTTTAATTTTCGGCCTTCGGATCAGATGAATTGAAGAAGATCAACGGACAAAAATTATCAAAGGATGTGTGAGAAGTAAAATGAGATGTGTAGATAGCACATCCCTTATGATATAAGAGAATCTCAAATATTCAAGTTGAACTTTTACTCTTTTAAGAAATTTTACTAATTAAAGTTGGACTTTAAACAGTCCCTATTATTACAGTATTATGATTTTTTTTTTTTAGTTGTAATTTGTAAATAAATTCATTACTTGTCATTTTTTAACGACGAGATGTATACATTAAGGAGTGATGGGAGAATAACTAATATCAAACTTGTCATGCACAAAATTCAACTCAATACCTATAAATACAAAAATATATTACAAAACCGTAAATTGACTATAATTAAACTAAACTCTCCACTCTTTATTCTTTCGCGGTTAAATTTTGCCGTGTATCAAAAGTTGGACTTGAAATTTAGTTGTAACTTCTTTTCTCATTAAATGAAGAATGTATAATAATTCATTAAAAAGAATAATCAATGACTTTTCAAGTCTTGAAACCGATCATTTGATGTTACGTTGAGAAAAAGGTGGGGTTTTCTTTTTCTCTTTTCTTATTCTCCTTCTTATGCTGACATTAACAGCTGATGCACAAAAACGTGGGTTTGCATTATCCTTTTGTTCTGCCGTGTTGTTACCGGATATGCGTCCTGTGATCCCTATATTTTTTATATGCTCGTTTGTATATATTTTTAAAATGACTAAAAGTGTTTTAAGTAACAATATTTTTAGCACAAATCTTTAATGAAAATGCAAGTAAATCATGAAAAACCACTTAAAGTGTTTTCTGGAAGATGAACATAACTATTGTTTCTTGCATAAAACACTTTAAGTGCTAAAAAAACTTTCAGTCATTTTAAAAGCACATACAAACGAGTCATATATTATTCTCTGCCTGGTCGGTAAAGTTTTAAAGGCAGAGAATCTCTTACACCATTTTATTATAATATTAACTAATTTTATTTATTTGTCTAAAAATCATATACTTGTCGGATCAAAATTAATTTTGATACATTATTGTCATTGTTTATGTAAAAATGTGATTATAAGGTAAAGATTTTGAGCAAAAAAAATAGAAAAAGATTTTGAAAGACCTAGGAAGAGGTTTTACGAAAAGATATGAAGTATTTGAAGATGATAAGAGACATGATGTAAAAACAAGTACAGTAATATTTTAAAATCCATACCGTTTATCCCACTTAGTAAAATAGAGATTGATAATTCTCGTTGTTGTCATTTTCAAAGTAAATCAAATCTAAAAATCTTTCATAATTAAATATTACTAAAGTTTAAAATTACACGTGACAGATGTGTATGACATGACTGAACTACTGGAACTCAAATTAATGTTTTATGAAGACCAAAGTATTAAACCCCGATTCCTAAACGTATTAGCCAATAAAACTAATGGTTTTATAAGACGTGAAGTTATGATTTTGTAACATTCCAAGTTCCAACGGCTACATCACATTCTTTATTGAATTTATTTCTATACCAATGAATATCATTTCTTTAACCCCACTAAACATGTGCCATGAATTTAATAACATAGGAATTTCATAAACCCACAAGACATTATCATGGGGATATACTTATGAATGATTCTGTTCTTTTAAAGGGACTCTTCTACGATCCAGGAAGATACACAGAGAAATTTCAGCAATTAGTCATCATTGTGTAATTCATCAGCGACAAGAATCGAACCAAAAGCGTGTCATGTAAAATAATTATATTCATCCCCAACTACTGAGCCACACCATGCTAGTTGTTATAGTTGTTATAGTTGTTATAGTGACATTTTTATCTTTATGCACTAAATTCTAATTTCTTTTTGTATAAATGAGGGCTTGTTTGGAAGTGTTTTCAATATGACTGAAAACAACTTTTGGTGAAAATGTTTTTGAAATCAATATTTAGTAAAAATATAAGTATATCCTGAAAAAAACACTATAAATCTTCATGCAAGAAGCACATATCTAGCGGAGGATTCGAGTTTGAGACGTACTCTAACGTTTAAAAGAAATATATCACCAGACAAACAGTAGTTGGTAACGCAAAAATGTTGGGTGTCCAACCAGAATGCAACCAGGCGGACTATGAAGCATATAGGAAAGACCCAAAGCCCACCTTCATGGGCCACTAGAGCAGTGGCATATTTTTTCATCATCAGAGTTCTCATTTCAAACATTCACCACATTTTCATGCACAAAGTTTGACTCGTAACATATTTTGAGATAAAAAAATGGTACAACATAGCTACAGAAACAGATCATTTTCGCTTCATTTTTCATCGAACCTTGAAATTTTGAGCTAGACTAATGCTCCGCGACATCCCTGATCTGGTTCTTCGATTCAGCATTTCAGCTTTGGTCCGATACACCATACTTGGTGTCCCTTGTCCCATAAGAAGCAATTGGTAATAGTCTTTCCATAGATTGGCCAGAAAGTCATAACATTGCATTTGATCCTGGTTACCGGTGATCTGCCAGTTGTCTCTGCTTGCAATCCAAGCAATGTGATAGAACCCTATTTCGAATCATGTCTTTGTTGTAGAGGACAGCTTAAATCCCCCAATGCTAACTAGACGATTAGTTGGAGCATTGGAGGTGATCTCATTCATCACCAGTAATCCATACACGAACACGAGCCATCTTTGAAGTGGTGAAACCGAAGCTTATCCCGAACAATAATTTCTCGTTTGGTAACCATAGAAATAAACTTAATTGCCTCATGGCAGTCCTCGCACATTCGAAGGTTCTTTACAATCCGAATGGACACACCATCCTTGGTTTTCAACAGCCCAAATGTGATTGCTAGCTTCTCACTATGATATCTAAGGGCATATTCCCTCTCTTCTTCTTCCACTTCATGCATCACTGACTCAGGCGCCGGTGCATACCCTGCTTCCCTGCACCGGGACATTAGTTCATCTAAATGCTGATAAACTTCACTAGTCTCGGGGTGGGACTTGTCTCCCATGCTAAACAGGTAGGTTCTGTGATTCAAGTCAATCGTGCTATAGCCAACTCGCTTTCTCAAGCTTCTTCCCATCATCATGTTTCTAATCATTTCCACCCGATCCATCCGGCCTGCCAGTGCATATATATTCGAAAGCATTACATAATGGCCAGGATTTTCAGGCTCAACCTCCAACAGATGCTCAGCAACTATTACACCAAGATCGAAATTCTTGTGCATCTTGCAAGCCCCAAGCATGGCAGTCCAAACAGCCGGGGCTGCCTCCTCAGCACCAAGCTCTTTAATCAACTGATATGCTTCATTGAGAAGCCCGGCACGCCCGAGCATATCAACTAGGCAAACATGATGCTCCGCACTTGGCACTAAGCCGTAATCTTGCCTCATGCTTGCATAAGCCTCCCGGCCTTCTGGAACTAGCCCTGCATGAGCACACGCTGCCAGGACTGCCACAAAAGTGACGGTGTTAGGAACAGGACCGTGAGCTTTCATTTCACGGAAGAGCTCCACAGCTTGAGTACCATAACCATTCGTTGCATACCCAGAAATCATAGCCGTCCAAGCAATCACATTCCGTTCCTTCATCGAATCAAAAACTTCTCTTGCTTTACTCACATTCCCACACCTAGCATACATGTTAATCAGTGAAGAGCCTAGAGCCACATTCACATGAAGGCCACTGTTAATAACATCACGATGCACCGAACAGCCTAAGCCAAGAGCTCCCAACTGAGAACAAGCCGCCAATACACTCACGAAAGTCGTCGAATCAGGTTCAACACCCAATTCCCGCATTTGATCAAACACCTCAATCGCTTCTTTCGATAACCCGTTTTGCTCATAACCCGAAATCATCGAATTCCAAGCCACAACACTTCTGTCCGGCATTTTATCAAACATCTTCCAGGCGGCACCCAAATCTCCAGATTTGCAATACAAGCTAACGAGAGCGGCTTGAACAAACGAATCCGCGCCGTACCCACATACCAAAGCATGCGAATGAACGCCTCTTCCGAGTCTCAGATCAGAAAGATCGGCACACGATTTAATCACCGACGTAAAAGTGTAGCTCGACGGCGGAATGCAGAAGGCGAGCATGCTGTGGTAGAAGAAAACGGTGTATTGCGGGAAGCTGAACTTCGAAGAGGCTTTGATGAGGGAGTTGAAGAGGAAGGCGTCCGGGCTCGGAACAGAGAGGAAGAGGCGGTGCGTGTAGAAAATCGAACCGGCTTCGCAGGCCAGAGTGAGGAGCTTGGTGAGGAGGGCGCGGCTGCGGTGCGAACCGGACACGACGAGGTGGGCGTGGACTTGTTGCAGCGGTTTGATCCGCGGACCGGCTCGAAGAAGAGCTAGGTAGGCCGGAGACTTCGGGGCTGAACCGGCGACTCCGAGATCGTGCCGGAGCTGTTTGGCTTCCATGAAAAGAGAAGGGAATTGTATGAGTTGTTCCAAACGCAGCGTTTTAAGTTTTAACACGCATTACAAATTAATTTGCAGTTCGCGCGAGCAAACTCTCAGTGCAAAGCGCAGCGTTTTAACTTCCATGAGGGGTTTCCTTTTCCTCCTCATCACCCCGTCTCCGACAGCAGTGGCCGTTCATGACTAGGCCAGGGACTGCTCTGCTCGTGTACGACTGTCGGACCAACATTACATAGTCTGTCTATGGTTCGGACAGACTGACCGTCTCACAAAAATATGAGATCCTCGGTGTTTGTGTATGCTGCTTTATACCGCTGCCATACAAAAAACTCAAGCCTTGGTTCGAGGCTTGAGGAGGTTTCGAGTGGCTATATTTCGGAAGTAAGGTAAAAATAATTAAAAAGTAGATGCGGATTAGATTAGTTAGGTAGAGCATCGTGTTTGTTGCCTTACATCTGAATTCAAAGTTTCCTTCTTATAAATTAGAGTAGTTTATGACATCGTCTCATGAAAAACTGTTTTCGTTGTCCCTTGCAGAGGACTTGGGAAAGAGTAAACCTTGCAACAACGTTGGATCAACTCGGTAAGTCCAGCAGTCAAGGGCTCAAAGCATGTTCATGTTGTTCCTTGTTAACCTTTCCATTGCCAAAATGAAGTGTTGCTCGCTAATATTAACAGAATCAACTGAAGATAGCTAATAACTAACCTGAACTCTACTTCCATCATTCCATGAGCTAAGGCAATGTGGTCATGTAGGTTGTGTTTGTTGGTTTCAGAATCCAGAATTTCGGTGGCATATGGAGAAATTTTAGTTTTGTGTTCAACCACATCCGTCTTCAGGCTATCCTGACCGTTGGATCATAGTGTACAGTGTTATCTTGGATGTGCTTGAGATTCCTTTATCTACTGTTAGCCTGAATTGATCTTTGAAGTAGACAAAATCTGCTGGTTTACTATTGAATTAGTGTAGTTTTCCTTACCTATGTTGCTGTTATCAAGAAACTCGTGACATCTGTTAATGTTAAGAAGAAACATTTAGAAGAATCAAATTATCGAACAAAAACATCACCTATATCAACTCTTAATGTCATATTAACATTTGAGTACATGATTTTTTTCTAAATGTTATTTTTAACTTTTAATTATTATTTTTTAAATATGAAATAGAACTTTGAGAAATAACCCTAAAACAATAAGAATAAAAAAAAGACGATGAAACACCACCAAAATGGTAATATTTGTCCAAAAATTGTAGCTAATGGTTTTGTAACCAAGTTATGCAATTAAATCACGTTATTGCTAGCCCATTATGAGATTAAGTCCACTCAATCTTATTAGTATAAATAATATCTTTTGTTAAAAAAAAAATAGAGATATATCCCGATGATGCTGTTAATTAACATCAATATATGTCTTATTAAAAGGCAATAGGACATTGCCAACTATTAGGGAAAATGTTAATTTTCACACATCAAAATCACACTTAACCCTGGGACAGGTCACCTAACAATTAAAAATTCTAGAATCTCAAAGAAACAGATATAAGCCTGTGGTAGTTGATCATGTTCATATTTTTCTAAAATCATTCGTCATACTCATATATAGTATGAAAGAGAAGAAAAAAAATTCACAAGGACATTTCCGAAAAAAATAATATACAAAGGACTTTTTCATAAATTCCAAATTAACAGCCATTCAAGTACAATATTACATTCAATTTTTTACGGTGGAAAAAGCAGAAATGCTGGGAAATATCGAAAGGAAAATTAACCCAACAGAATTTGATGGTAATTAACTAGGTTTTACCACGAAGAGAGGATTAAGAGCATTGTAAAGAGTAAATAGATTAAGCACATAGTAAAATATTGCTGCAAGGATGCCAGCAACAAGAGCCCCATTGACATGGTTGCAAAACTTGGACACTTGTCCACAAATTGGCAGCCAACCAGCGTGAGTGTTCCCTTTCTTCGCCACTTGACCTATCGCCAGGGCTGCTGACATGCTTGAAGTAAGAAGAAGAGCTGCAACCTGCAACAGTTTCAATCCCTCAGTTCCCATTAAGTTGGAAATTAGAATGACGGTTCTCGAGCGGGAAAAGAGACTTACATGAAACAAGAACACTAAAGTGGTGGTTTACGGCCCGTGCATGTCTATCACGTGTCGCCATGTGTTTTAACTTTTTTACATGACATTGCATGATTGGTTCGGAACACAATCACTTTAGCGTTTCTGTTTCATGCAAGTCGTTATCCTCAGTCTGACTTCTTCTTACACCGATTTCATGTTGGTAAACAAGTCATTATTTCAGATAAAAAAGGAAGAATTCACTTAAACTATGAAATTAAATAAAGGAATAACATGGTGTTTTTACCACATCTAGGATGACAACAATGCGCCACAGTGAGCCCTTCGAAGAAAGAAGCAGGATTATAAGGTTGTATCCACTTACAATTGCCTCCACAATCACAAAGTACCTTTTTACATGTTTTAAAACAAAGAAAAAGTTATACAAAATGACAAGAAAAAGTTCTATAAAAGCATTAAGAAGATGATTAATTGCGAGGAAAATGGACTATCTAGAGAGAGAGAGAGGTCGACGGTCTACCGAACTCGGATGCATATTGCGTTTAACAAACTGACCTAATTCACGTTTGCGAATTTGTTACAAACTTGGAGAAACTTGAAGAGTAAACTTACATGAAAGTCGAGGAATCGCTGAATTTGGCCTTGAAGGTCAAGTTCAAGACCCTGGTAGAGTCGTGGCTGGTGACCATAACTATGGTGGCAGAAACAGTAGCAGCCAAGGCCAGCAGCCTCAGCACAAAGGTGAAGATCCTCCTGGTCTGAGTCATGGAGAAGTTAACCTAAACGACACAGTTTTACGACGAAACGAAGAACTAAGCTAGGGAAGATCGAAATGCTGAGGGGTATATTTAGAGCAGAAGAGGGTAGATGTAGAGAGTGTGTTAGGAGGACAGATAGGAGGTGGGAGGGAGGGCACCTGTCTTCTTTGTATTTCTTCACACCAACAAGGGTTTGGTTACCTGCAAATTGTACAAGAGCGTGAAGATTGCCGCAACACCAGCCAATTAAACTTTTACACAGCAACACGGGCCCCGGCCCGACGAAACCCGTTTTGGGTCCGTTCAGAGTTTGGCACGTGGTTTCTTTCTACAAGCAAAGTTTTGATGAAGAATTTGTGTGTAAATTAAGGGATCATAGCATGATCCATTTATATTATGTGATTGCATGCATGCACTCCACATGATCGATTGTTCTCGTTTTGATTATGTTTCGTGATATGAATCGGCCACAAGGTCAAATAGCATTTGGCTTTTTAATAAAAATTTGTACATGGTTCTAGTAAAACGGTTGAAGAAAAATATGTACGAGCACAAGCACTTCTTACATAAATTGTATCAAAGGGGCCCATGATCAGAAGTGACGTTTACCATTAAACGTGATTAACCAAAGTCTAGCTACATCTAGTGTTGGTTTTACTTTTATTTTAATCTACACCAACTATCTAGTAGGTTATTATAGGACACATACACACACCACAAGTATGATGCCTATGGCCATAGGACACAATGGAGGAGTAGTGAGATATTTATGATATACCTCTAGCTTCACTGCCGAAAGCAGTGTCGGACAACTTCACTAGCCACGGCTAATGCCGGTGTGTATATATGCTATTTTATTCAGCTTCACCTTTGGGTGATGGACAGGTTATTCAGCTTCACCTTCAGGTGATGGACATGTATTGCCTTTAGGCGATTATGATACCCCTAGAGAGTAAAATATGGATGAGATTTACAGATTTGTTTTCGGATGGTTTTTACTACCATCTATAAGCATTGTTTTATGTATACATGTTTTACAAATGTTTTCACGGCATGCTAGAGTTTTCAGAAAACTTATTATGTAGTACTATATATATGTTTTCAAAACAAGGGGTTAGTATGTTCATAAAGAAAATGATTCTCTTATTATTAGTATTATTATAAATTTTGGTCCACTCACCTTTTCTGTTTTTGCACCCCCTCATGAGTTATAATCGTGGCACACAATCCCGGAGTTAGGGCAATTCCACGTAGGGATCTTCGAGTCTTCTCTATGTGGTACCGATTTCTTGGTTCATACCTTTTTATAATTATCCTTTCCCATTATTCTTAATTAGTTTTATGCTCTGAACACGTCCCTACATTAGCATATCCATTTCTAATCACATATTTTAATTCTCATGCATGTTTTAAATGGCTTCGTCACCCTCGGATGTCGGCCAACATGTGTCATCCTAGTATTAAAGAGATATCGGGATTGAGGCATGTCAGGAGTGATGTTTACAATTGAACGTGATTGACCAATGTCTAGTTTACTAGGGTTGGTTTTACTTTTGTCCTAATCTACACGAGTCTTCAAAGCCTAAAGAATTGAAATAGTAAAAGTGAAGGAAATTTGTCAAGGAACCTATAACTTGGTTAAGTAAGAATATTTATCTTTACTTTGCTTATCCTTCCCATCATTGCTTATATCAAAAGACAAGTGAACAAAATGAGAGTATAATGAGAAGGAAATTCTATATATGCTAAAAGGCAATAAAAATACTAGTCATTCAATAGTGTTTTGACGGTTTTGCTCTCATTTTACTGTTTTTACCTCTTATTTTTTTAAGTGCTGATGTTTCGATCCCATTGTCTTATCCCTCTAATATAATATCTTTTTTTTTTTTTTTACCAAATTGTAATAAAATTCATCAAAAACTAGAATTTAGATCAATAGACGAAGTAAGATTCAAGTTTGGTAATGAACGGGGGTGAAAGTTAGCTCAAAAATATATTATTACAGACAAGGCGAGTCCTTGTGACTCTTAACATATCATCAAATAAACGAATCTCAATTTATTTAGACGGATTCTCAAAATATTAATATCCAAGATTCATAATAGAGCTTTAATTATCAAAGTCATCTGCAACCATATTTTTCTCCTAATACACATGAATCGGTTCACAACCTCCAATACGTCTCATAAATTGTCTGTAGTAATCAATATGTTACCAAGAGGGTGAAAACTTGTATTAGTCATATCAGTGACTAGATGAACCATCAAGGCCGCATCCATCTCTAAGTACTAAGTTTGAAATTAGGATCACACGTCAAATATCAGAATACTTCCCTCATGAAGAGTAGTTAGTGTATTTTATTTTCAATCGTTGAATCAGATGGATTGAGTAAGAACAATGAAAAAATTAACAAAAATATATGAAAAGTAAAAATAAGTGTTTCTAGCATTTATTCCACTACGAGAGTCAACGTCGTTTTTCCATCTTACGACCGAAACCGCCTAAATCTTTATGTCGTTTTTTATCCAACCGAACCACCTCTCTACCTCCTTGTCCAAAACGCATAAACCAAATAAAAGCTCACTTCACTCGACATTTCCAACTCTGCAATCCTCCCCGTAAAGTCTCCTCCGAACCCCAACGGCGAAGAAGCTCCGCTAGGGTTTCGCTAGCACTATCAAACGACCCCGTTCAATCGGACGCAGGGAACCAAACCGGACCTAGACCTAGGGTTTCGAATCCCAATCCGCCACCGTAGATCATGGAGGAGGAGCACGAGTACGACGATCAGCAGTACATGGAGGACGACGACGAAGACGAAATCACGCAGGAGGACGCGTGGGCCGTCATCTCCGCCTACTTCGAGGAGAAGGGTTTGGTGCGCCAGCAGCTCGACTCGTTCGACGAGTTCATTCAGAACACAATGCAGGAGATTGTCGACGAGTCTGCCGATATTGAGATTCGGCCTGAGTCGCAGCACAACCCTGGGCATCAGCCCGATTTCGCCGAGGTAGGGTTTCCTCCCGGGAAATTATGGGTGTGAAATTGCCTGCGTTTTCTCTAGTGAAACAAACAGGGGTTTTAGGGCTGGTTTTGCCAATGGTAGAACTTCTATTAAATGGTATTGTTGTTAACGAATTCAAGCTTCCTAATTTTTGTAGTTTTAGGGGTTATACTTGGTGCACAAAACCACAAACTTATAAGCAATTGGGAGCTAGGGTTTTATTCTCACAGAGTCACAGTTGATTTCTTCGTTATGAAAGGAAAGGAGAATTTGGAGCATTCTTTGGAGCTTTAATACTGTTGTATTCAAGCAAATAGTATCGTCATTAAATAATCCGAGCTTTGTAGTTTCGATGAAATTAAGGGTAATAGTTGGTGCAAAAATATAAAATTGGATAAGCAATTGGGAGCTAGGATATCTTTATTCCAGTTAATTATTTAGTACAAAATGGAAGTAGAATTTGGAGCATTTGTCATGGTTATGTTGTTTGGAGCTTTAACACTGTTGGGTTGGATTACAGACTGTATGCAAGATTAGCTTTGGTCAGATTTATTTGAGTAAGCCCATGATGACCGAATCTGATGGAGAAACTGCAACCTTATTTCCCAAAGCTGCAAGGCTGAGAAATCTGACGTACTCAGCACCCTTGTATGTGGATGTCTCAAAGAGGATGATAAAGAAAGGACACGATGGCGAAGAACTCACCGAGACCCAGGATTTCACCAAAGTATTCATTGGGAAGGTGTGTAATGTGATTATTTCAATAACGATGGATGAGTTTAACACTGCTAGTCAACAACTTGGTTGAATTTGTTTTGTTGCATATTATCAGGTTCCTATAATGCTTCGGTCTAGTTATTGCACACTGTACCAGAATTCAGAGAAAGATTTAACTGAGCTGGGAGAGTGTCCATACGATCAAGGTGGATATTTTATTATAAATGGGAGTGAAAAGGTTCTTATTGCTCAAGAGAAGATGAGTACCAATCATGTCTATGTGTTCAAGAAGAGGCAGCCGAACAAGTACGCCTATGTGGCTGAAGTTCGGTCTATGGCGGAGTCTCAAAACAGGCCGCCCAGTACCATGTTTGTTCGGATGCTTGCCCGGACTAGTTCTAAAGGGGTAATGAAACTGATTGTGGCAGTATTGTTTATTTTCGTCCATGTAGTGTCTGCTTTTTGTTTTCATTTTGTTTGTTTGCATTTGTATTATTGCAGGGTTCTTCGGGACAGTATATCAAAGCTACACTTCCTTATATTAAAGGGGAAATTCCTATTATTATCATTTTCCGGGCTCTTGGTTTTGTTGCCGATAAAGACATCCTCGAGCACATATGTTATGACTTTTCTGATACTCAAATGATGGAGTTGCTGAGACCTTCTTTGGAAGAAGCATTTGTGATTCAGAATCAACAGGTGTTTCATCTATTTCATGGTTTGATGTCTACAAGTTTCTCAAATTCTTTTTAGCATGTGGCTTATTATTCTATTTTCTGCTACAGGTTGCACTAGATTATATTGGAAAGAGAGGTGCAAATGTCGGTGTGAGTAGAGACAAGAGAATCAAGTATGCGAAAGAGATTCTACAAAAGGAAATGCTTCCACACGTTGGTGTTGGAGAATTTTGTGAGACAAAGAAAGCTTACTATTTTGGGTAGGTTTTTAGGATATGCATTAGCATCCAGTTGGATTTTGAATTGTTAACTAAATGTGCATTTGCGCTTGTTCCAGATATATCGTTCACAGGCTTCTACTCTGTGCACTTGGTCGGAGGCCAGAGGATGACAGGGATCATTATGGTAACAAGCGGCTTGATCTTGCTGGTCCCTTACTTGGAGGCTTGTTTAGAAATGTATGTGTTTTTAGTGGAAATTAGAGGTTGTATGAATTTTTTACCATTATGTTGTTGACCATGGAACTGTTTATGTAATCGCAGCTATTCAGGAAGTTGACTAAGGATGTGAGAGCTTATGCACAGAAGGTTATTTACATGAACCCTGAATTTATTAGATTTCTATTTTATTTGGGTTTTTACTTACATATTTAATGCATGTTGCAGTGTGTTGACAATGGAAAGGATCTTAATCTGCAATTTGCCATCAAAGCTAAAACCATCACGAGTGGCCTCAAATATTCACTTGCCACTGGAAACTGGGGACAAGCAAATGCAGCTGGTACAAGGGCTGGCGTGTCGCAGGTGTTAAATCGTTTGACATACGCATCCACCCTCTCACACTTGAGAAGACTGAATTCTCCAATAGGGCGTGAAGGTAAAACCACTTTCTGCTTTCTGGCTTCTGCTGTGTTTTGCACTGTTATGTTTCAAATGTAAGGACTTTGGATCAACCCTCTCTTCACCAATCCTCTCCCACTCAAATGACTGAATCAACCTTCCTAATGCCGGTCCAGTCAACCTGTTTGCTAGCCCAGCGCTAGGGCATCCTCGTCTTCCAGCCCCATATGCAATTAGCTTACATCCTCCTCCTTCATCACTCCATCCCTCACACCACTCCGACCTAAACTTTGTAGCGTCCTCTCACATCTCAGGGTCCCTATGGTTATAAGGTCTTTGGATTGCAGTTATAAGCCTCATCTGTGGTGTAAGGTCAAAACCTGTAGCGTCTATTTTTTCCCAATCATTTTATTGCTACTGCTGTCTGTGGTCCCCTCCTTCCCTTGAACTAACGGTTTCTTTTATCAGGGAAATTGGCTAAACCACGTCAGCTGCATAATTCGCAATGGGGAATGATGTGCCCTGCTGAAACACCCGAAGGCCAAGTGAGTATCACATTTTAAAAGTTCCAAGTCTGCAAGTTACCTTGAGAAACCCTTTCTTTCTGTACATGGCACTTAAATCTTAGTTTGTCTGTTAAACCAGGCGTGCGGGCTTGTCAAGAATCTTGCATTGATGGTATACATAACGGTAGGATCAGCTGCATATCCAATCTTGGAATTTTTGGAAGAATGGGGTACAGAAAACTTTGAGGTTTGTTCTATTAGTTGTAATGGATTCTGATCTATGCTTTCTTTATTTCTTTAGTTTAACAAGCATCTTTATCTTGGCTGTAGGAAATATCTCCTGCGGTTATACCCCAAGCTACAAAAATTTTTGTGAACGGCTGTTGGGTTGGAATCCATCGTGATCCTGAAATGTTGGTGAGAACATTAAGAAAGCTAAGGCGACGGGTGAGTATCTCTTTTATTTATTCCTTTAAAATTGTAAATTTGGGTAGATATGTGCCAAAAGAACAATGCTCAATCTGCAACATTCAAAACATTGGCTTTTTAATCAGAGTCTATGTTTGGTTAATTTTCCCCATTCTTTTCTTCCTCGTTTCCTTTTCACCTTGTGATTTGGTCTTACCTGCCCAATCTTATAGCACGTGCTTATAACCATTCTGACTAGTAACTTTCCACGTTCAATTGTCACAATAAATGTTACAGATGCTGATTACTCTGTACTTGTGCAGGTTGATGTCAACACTGAAGTTGGGGTTGTGAGGGATATCCGTCTGAAAGAATTGCGGATATATACTGACTATGGCCGTTGCAGTCGTCCATTATTCATTGTGGACAAACAGAGGCTTCTCATAAAGAAGAGAGATATTCATGCATTGCAGCAGAGGGTGAGCTAGCAGAAATCTTCTATTTAATTTCTTTTGGACTTCCAATGTTTACATCAATCTATCCTTATATTCTTTCAGGAAAGCCCTGAAGATGCTGGTTGGCATGACCTTGTAGCGAAGGGATATATTGAATATATTGACACTGAAGAAGAGGAGACTACAATGATTTCCATGACAATTAATGTTCGTAGTTCTTTCTGGAAAAATTCATCTGGGTTTTATTTGGATTATAAAGAGACATGTAGAAGCTGTAGGGATTCATGATTCAATTTGGAAAAACTTGTGCGCAGGATCTTGTCCAAGCAAGACTCAATCCTGAGGAGGCATATTCGGACACTTATACACATTGTGAAATCCACCCATCACTTATTTTGGGTGTTTGTGCTTCTATTATACCATTTCCTGATCATAATCAGGTGATTTTGTTGTACAGGTGAATTTAATGAGCTTGATATGTTATTAAGTTATTATTTCATATATTTATTAGCTATTGTTGTGATCAGTCTCCACGTAATACGTATCAATCTGCTATGGGGAAGCAAGCTATGGGGATTTATGTCACCAATTATCAGTTCCGGATGGTATGATTTGGTTCCCACGTGTAACTAATTATTTTTTATTCTATTGTATTGTTGAGCGTTACAGTTGATTAATGAGAAACTTCTTGTTGCTTCACTCAGGATACATTGGCGTATGTTTTATACTACCCTCAGAAACCGCTTGTCACCACACGAGCCATGGAGCATCTCCACTTCCGGCAGCTTCCCGCTGGCATCGTAAGTATTTAACTTTTGTTTTACTATTCCTCTCTTTTCGCTTTTCTAACTAAAGTCTGATGATGAATGTTTTCTTTGTCTTCCATTCCACATCAGAATGCTATTGTTGCCATTTCTTGTTATTCCGGTTATAACCAGGAAGATTCTGTCATTATGAATCAATCCTCTGTGGACCGTGGATTCTTCCGGTCACTATTCTTCCGATCTTATAGGTCAGTTTATCTGTAACAGCTATTTTGAATACAATCATTTATTTTCCTACAATGTTGCATCAATAACTTTTTCCCATCACAGGGACGAGGAGAAAAAGATGGGGACCCTTGTCAAAGAGGATTTTGGGCGTCCTGACAGAGCAAATACTATGGTGAGAATTTCAATTTTTAGCTTATATTTCCAATGGTGCTGCTCATGTTGGACACTATGCTAAGGTTTGAGTTTACAGGGTATGCGACATGGTTCTTATGACAAATTGGATGATGATGGTCTTGCTCCTCCTGTAAGTATATGTATATTTCTATTACTACGATTTTTTGTCAGACTATACCCTGAAATAAAGATGAAATAATTAAGTTCTCTTTGATACCTTAGGGAACTAGGGTTTCAGGTGAGGATGTCATCATAGGAAAGACCACACCCATGGCTCAGGACGAGGCTCCAGGGCAAGCGAGTTCACGTTACACGCGGCGTGACCACAGCATAAGCTTGCGCCACAGTGAAACCGGCATAGTTGATCAGGTTAATTTTCATTTCAGTTCCCTCTCCCCTCTGCTTGCAGCTCTACTGCCTTCTTATCACAAGACTGGCATTTACTTTGTGTTTGTAGGTTCTACTGACGACCAATGCCGATGGGTTGCGGTTTGTCAAAGTAAGGGTGAGGTCTGTCAGAATACCACAGATTGGTGACAAATTCAGTAGCAGACATGGACAGAAAGGGACAGTGGGCATGACTTATACGCAGGAAGACATGCCATGGACTGTGGAAGGGGTCACACCCGATATAATCGTGAACCCACACGCTATTCCGTCTCGCATGACAATTGGTCAGCTGATCGAGTGTATCATGGGGAAGGTTGCAGCTCACATGGGAAAGGAAGGAGATGCTACTCCTTTTACAGATGTGACGGTGAGTTGCACTTTCTCGTGAATTGAAACGTTTCTTTAGTTGCTTCTTTTGTTTTCCCTGGAAATTCTCACGTCTTATTATTTTCTTTGTTAGGTGGACAATATCAGTAAAGCTCTTCACAGTTGTGGTTATCAAATGCGTGGATTCGAGACCATGTATAATGGTCACACGGGCAGGCGGCTCAGTGCTATGATATTCCTTGGCCCCACATATTACCAAAGACTGAAGCACATGGTCGACGACAAGATCCATTCACGTGGACGGGGCCCAGTGCAGATCCTCACAAGGCAGCCTGCTGAGGGACGGTCTCGTGATGGTGGTCTACGATTTGGAGAAATGGAACGAGATTGCATGATTGCCCATGGTGCTGCTCACTTTCTGAAAGAAAGATTGTTCGACCAGAGTGATGCATATAGGGTTCATGTCTGCGAGCGTTGTGGGTTAATAGCTATTGCAAATCTCAAGAAGAATTCGTTTGAGTGCAGGGGTTGCAAGAACAAAACTGACATTGTTCAGGTACATCAATCTCTCTCTCATACGATACATGAATTCATGCCTACAGTTATAATATTGCTCTGATCCCGTTCTTATGGTAAGAGGTTAATGCTATCTGTTGCTTGTCTTATTTTCCTGTAGGTTTACATTCCTTATGCCTGCAAGCTGCTATTCCAAGAGCTCATGTCGATGGCCATAGCGCCAAGAATGCTCACAAAGGACATAAAGCCGGCCAAAAACCAAAAGAAGAAAGGAGGCTGATATAGTTGAAGTTGATTGCAAAAACAGATACGTCCTTTGTTTTCCGAGTCTTCGTCTAAACAAGCATGGAGTTGATGATTAGAGGCTTTACCACCATAATAATAGATACACGCCGGAGTTTCAAGAGGTCGAAGGCGACTCAGAAGGTTCATTGGTTTCTGCCTCGGGCGGATTGGAAGACATTAATCAGAATCAGTAGATGTATTTTCATCGGATTCGAATGGCTTTGTGTTTGGAATCGGTTCAAACCGTATTGTTTAGGTGTCGTTTTAAGTGGAGAGTTGGAACCTCCTAATTGTAATTTTTCTGTAGTTCCATCACATGAAATCATATATATAAATACTTAAACATTTTGTGCGAGTAAATGTGTATTTTCCCAAGGTGTGCGACATGATCATTAAGCTAGGACTGGAAAAAATACCCGAAAGAACTGAACTCGATCCAAACCTAGCCCTATAATTTTTCTTGATAATCTTTTGTCAATCCTTTTCAACGATTTTTACTCTCTATGGTCGGAATTCCTCTATCATTAAGATGTTTTAGGTGAATAAGGATGATAGGCTTGTATGTTTCCTTGAATGTGATATATATGTTTTGATACAAGTGAGATTTTACTATAAATTTTCATCTAAAATTGGTAAAGGAAATAAAACTTTGAATTTGAGCGGCAAATCTTAACGTCAGCGAAACTAATGTCCTTTTCGGTCTAGTTAACGGAGTGAGGTAATGTGAGACATAACGGATGAGTTTGGGATAGATTGAAACAAAATAGACGTGTAGAAAGTAAAATAATTTATCAGAGAAAAAATAACAGTGAGAAAAATAATGTATAAATCCAGTACGATCAAAATACGGCAACAAATCTACCTCTTAATTGAAGGTCAGCATTTAAGTTAATGTTGGCCGCCAGAACGACATCGTATCATGACACGTCGTTTTCTGCAACCCGCCGTTTGTGCCAACTGCCAAGCAACAGCAAGAGAGAGGCACATAGGAGAAGGATGGATAGCAAAGTGGAGGTAGACGAAGCGCCGCAGCCGGAGCTCCAATCCACCGCCGCACAGCCATCACCGCCTTCGGGTGAGTCAGTCAGCCTCTTTCCGTTTTAGATTCGTATCAATTGGGTTTTTCTTCTTCTTGGAAAAGGGAAAAGGTTTTTGGATTCTTCGTTGTATTGTATGTGATTATGATTAGCATTTAGCAACCGCAACTGGGTTGGGTTCACTTTTAATTTTAAAGGTTACCCAATTAGGCGCATATATGTGTGGCCAGGTTGGCTAGAGCGTATGTGCTTTCTTTATGCAACCGAGTTCGAATCCTTCCCCAATAGTTTAGATTTAAGGTAGAATATCGCTTGTATCGACCAAAAAAAGTTACCCACTTGCTTTGTCGCAAAAGTTTCTACTGTAGGAATGGAAAGTGAATAATTTGGGTTACAGTGCATAAATTTCAATGGAACTGGATTCCTTCCCTCCAAATCCCCTCCCGTCCGGACGTTGACGTGATTTAAGGGGAGGGGGATTTGGAAGAATATTCTTTAAAGCCTTTCATTTCATTGTGGGATTAATAAATAGTGCAAGGTTTTCTCACATGGTGTGTGATTGTGATGTAGAAATAGCTCAAATGGTTTGTGGCTCTTGCCGCCGCCTGCTTAAGTATCCACGAGGAGCCAGACATGTCGAATGCTCGTGCTGTCAGACAGTCAACTTTGTTTTAGAAGGTTCTTCTCTCTTCCTTCAATTACTAAGTGGCTAATAAGTTACGCTTCTATATATGTTTTGTTCTCTCCTTTTCTTCTTAGTTTTCGATAATTTATGATGATTTTCTATATCTTGCGCTAAAAGATATGGCGGCAATGCAAAAAGGGAAAGAGAGGTTGCGGTGGCATTGAAATTCCTGCAAATAAGCCATACGTGAAGCTAAAGCGCGACCTAAACTAACCTCAAAAAGGAAAATTTCGCAATAATACTCTAACAGATATGATCGGATGATCGGATCTTTTGAGTTGATTGAGCCCTCCAGTGCCTCACTCAATGTGATTTCCACAGTCCATACGCAATGTGCAATACTTGGGTTCTACGCCAAAAATTCCCATGGACTTAAAATTGAGTCATGGACTTAAGTTGTTGAAGTTGGCTTCAAGTGCAATATGCTTATGAGAACAAAATTTGTCTTTCGCCCCGTACACTCCTCATCACTGAATTGCGAGTAATTTATAATTCTATTGCTTCTCTTGTAGATTGATAGATTTCAGTTACCAGAGCCTTCGAGCCTATTGTCTGCGTAGTAATGTGTCATTTTCTCTTCTGCAAATGTATGTTCTAGTTTCTAATGGATTCTTCTTTTATCAGCTCATCAGGTTGGACAAGTTAAATGTGGTAGTTGTGCAGTGTTGCTGATGTACCCATATGGAGCGGCGTCCGTCAGGTGTTCCTCTTGCAATTTTGTGACAGAAGTTGGAGTAAGTAAACAATTTACTTGAAAAAGTAAAATAGTTACGTATGTGCTCTAGACATATCGGAGCCATTCATTTATGTATGTTGCGATTGTAATCCATTTGTAAGAGGTAGCATTCAGAACAATATTCCGGGATAATCACTAAGTTATGTCGTTATACTTCTCGCATGTTTCCCTAAGTATAAGTTTTGGTTTTGTAGACTTCACAATAGGTATGATGCGATGAGGAAAGTTATATTTTTAATCAGTGAGCATATAGTGGTGGTTGTACGTTCATGGAGTTGTTTCGTTGGTAGTAGTCAATATAGTATCATTACAAGGGAGAATAAGAAGAAAAGCACTTTTGAGATAAGTTGTCTGTCATTTGTATAGTTATTGCAAGTAGATTAGAATGCAATTGCTTTTGTTTCATTTGTGTGATTGGATGTGAAATGTTTCTTTGTAGGAACACAACAAGCGCCCGCCATGGTCCGTCCAACAGGGGCAATCACCAGCTCCTCCTAATCCTGCTCACTAAACTGCTCATGCGAGTGCGGCAGTCCAGAAATTGTAACCAGCATCCGAAGCTTGGCAGTACTCTGCCTTATATTGCCGTTGCATGGATTGGGGAAGAACGAAGGGCTTACACCAGAACTGGTTGATTTGATCTTCGCAGGAAAGGATCTTCTTGGTACGATTGACAATGAACAACTCTTCTCCAAATTTAATTTGCGACTGTATATGAAGTTAAACTGTTGAGCCATAATAAGCTGTTTCGGACGAAAATGTAACGAGACGGATTTGACATTATGTTAGCTAAACTATTTGAGAGAAATGATATGTTGTGTGACAACCAACAAAGATCACTGATCTCTAAAATTTTACTATGCTTAGGGTGCAAGCAATTCCCATGACGAAGAGAGAAGCATTCTCGAAAGTCATGGGAAATTATAGTACAACGGTACTAACGGACATTAACAACAATTTCGGTTCACTACCATAGCGAAACTGAGAAAACTACGCAGAACCATGTACTATATCATATTGAAAGTAATAACAAACGTAACACCTTGGGTTAACGGAGATTTAACAGCTGAATATTCGTAGCACTGCCCTTTTGAACTCTGAAGTGATCTTCAATCATCTGCTGGGATGTCGTCGTCGGAACCATTGTCCAAAAACGAACCAAGAGTCTTTCTCAGAACGCTGAAAGTTCTGTCGTCCTGTGATTGCAAACAGAAGAACAAATCTTGTTTTGAGACATGTTTGCAGAGAGAGAGAGAGAGAGAGAGAGAGAGAGAGAGGTACCTGCTTCTTCTTTTTCAGTGACTCTTCCAGTTTGGCAATTTTATCAGCGCAACCTTTCTCATGCTCAGAAATCAAACTCCCTTCTCTCTTCCCTGACATCAACCCACCGGAACATTAGCAATATCCGATTCCCACTTCACGGTAAGGAGAGAGAGTTTTCTTTTGCTTACTCAATTGTTCATATCGTGCGCAGAGCCTTTCCTTCTCTTCTTCGTACTTCGAAATAATTCCTGTCTAACAACTTCCACAGTTAGTAATCAACAAAGACCAATAGCAGTCATTTGCATTGTTCTCTCTCCCTACGTTTTGGATATAGCTCAACAGAAGCATTTCCTTTGCCAAAACCGAACAATAATGCCCAACAACATCGAGGGTCTACACATAGATTCATGATTATATGATTGCAAGACCTATACTGCGGTTCGGGTATGATCTTTAATTTCACTTTTACAGGAAAAAGGAGATGAGAATGCTTCGTTGAATATATGTCCATATGAGATATGACAAGATTAAGAATGAGAATTTTCGAGGTAGAGTAGGAGTGGATGTTGAAGATAAGATAAGAGAAAATCGGATAAGATGGTTTGGACATGTGAACTGAAGACCTACCAATACTCCTGTTAAAAGATGCGATTATAAGACTGAGACTCAAGGCAAAGGGGGTAGAGAAAGACCTAGGAAGACTTGGAAAGAGACTAAGAAAAAACATTGAGTACTTGGAGCTACCGGAAAACTTGGCGCAAAACCGAGCGTAATGACGTTCTAGAATTCATATAGCCGGCTCCAATTAGTGAGATAAGGCGTTTTTTTGTACAGGAAAACGGAGAGAGACCACAGAACTACATGTAAAGTAAACCTCCTATCCACGAACCAAAAAGTATGCAGAAACATAAGTCAGTTTCTGATAGTTAACCTAGTCGCACTACCTTTCTCTCAGTTACTGTGACCAGATTATATCGACTTGAATTTTTATACTACGAACTACGAAGACAAAACCGATGCAAGGAGTGATGCTGATTGGATCATATACTGTATGCCAAGAACTGACCTATTAGGGTTTAGGACTACCTTTCAAGGCCTACAGATGGTTTGCTTGATCCTTTCAAAACTTTTCATAAACTGCTTGGAACTTGATAGCTTCAGTCTTCAAGCAGTTCTCACACTGCATACATAAAATCAAATTAATCAGAACAATAAATTAGGGCATTACACAATGCCTTCCAACATAACAACTACATATTCAAAAATTTCGTGCCGGATCACCCGTCGTTTTTTCCACAGCTCTTCGAAAGGGATTTAGCGAAACTTTGCCTGACAAGTAAAGAAAACAAAATGTACCCGATTAGTTCACTTGTTGCGAAGAAACCATTGATGTGAAAAAATTGAAGGAAGAAGAATCGATGAATCGGAAAATCGTACTTGGAGAGGTCGAGGTCGAGATCGAAGTGATCGGAATTCGCTATCCACGGCTCGGTCCTGCGCTTCTTGTTGCTCGCTTTGGCGGTCAACATGGTTGTCAGCGTTTGGAGCTTGAGGATTTTGGTTCGGAGGTTGATGAAGGTCGTTTGAGTCACTGGGTGAGATTCTCCCGCGCATTCAAATTTGGTGCTCTTTACACTCGCGAGTTGCGACTGATAAGTGGGCCAGGCCTTAACTCACTTTTGGGCTATAATAAGTGGGCCAAATAATAAGAAAACAAATTTTTTTGGGAACTTTAACGAAAAACTTCCGGTACTGTTTACTTTAACGAAAAACCATATTTTTACACTAAAAAGTCAATCCTGATATTATTCACTTTATCCTTTATTTTGTCCTTATTGTTAAAACTCAAAGTTTTCAAATTATTTTCATTAATTTTCCTTTTTTTTTTTCCCTTTGAAAATGTCTGTATAGTAGCATTTAAGCATTAAACATTTAGTGAGTTAATATTGTCCTAACTACCTATTACATGAAGCAACCTCGTAATATGAATCGATTCTACGTTTTTACTTTCGAGTCATTCTTACAGAATTTCACTTAAATCAGAATCGTTCAGTCATTTGTTAATAACCGAAAGATTTATTTAAGATCTTAGTGTAAGGACGATCGAGCCATTGAAAATAAGTTCTTCCAATTCCATATTTTACTTACAAAAATGATGTGAGTCGGCCTACATTAGGAGCGAGACAAGCAAGCACGAACCCATGAGGGAAATGACGCTTGCTACAATCATTTGTTTGCAAAAATTTACGCACGTCATAAATTGTAAGTTGATTTATTCAATTATCGTGAATACTCTTCTCAATTTGAATGCATGTATGATAATTCATTGAGTACCTAAAACATGAAATATCCAAAAGAATGATTATTGTTGTATTAACTTACTAATTGATTTTTACCAAAAAAAATAACTTACTAATTGATTAATTCTTGAGTGTCGATTAATTATTTATGTTAAATATTAAACGTTGTGAATATGAGGACTTGGAATGGTCGATATCGGCAAGTCAATAACTCACTCTTAGAGTCATGGGTCCCGATGTCCAAGCGAATTAGCATCCTAGTCCCTATATATAAACCATCGGTAGTCAATTTAGCTAAAAATATGAAAAGTAAAAAGGAATCCGATTTCAAATTGTAGATTTGGTATCTAGTCTGGTCCACCTTTGATCTAAAGTCTATAGACTCTCGTAAATCCCAGCCCCCACCCCCCTACTGGTGTACTTAAAGAGAATTGTCGGTATTCGAAATAACATTGTAACAGTAACTTAAATCAATAACATATTGTAGAAAACTTAATTAAGAATCATAATGTTGGATAATGCATCAATCTATAATGTATTATTTGGTCCCAAGTGGATTAGATTCTAAAGGTTTTTTAAGCCAAAATGGTCCTGAGATTGTCATAACTTTTTTATTTTGGTAATTGAGATTTAAAACTAATAGAAGTGGTTTATGAGATTGTCCACCATCAATCATTTTGGTCATTCTGTGAAAATTTTCCATTGAATTGAAGAAACCACTAGTTCAAGTAGAGGGGTTGATTTAACAAAAATACTCTCAATTTAACGGAGATTTTTTACGAAATAACCAAAATGATTGACGGTGAATAATATTAGGATCACTTATATTAATTTTAAATCTCAAAGACCCAAATGAGGAGTTATGTTAATTTTAGAGACTAGTTTGGCTAAAAAGCCTATTCTAAAACTTCTTCAAGGACTAAATCGAAAGTTATTAGTTCGTTGCTGATTTTCAATTTAGTCTAAACCCTAAAAGTTCATTATGCATTCCTATTAAAGACAGTCGAGAGAGAACTTGTTGTTCAAGGACTTTTTAGATAGATTTTTAAGCGTGATCGTTACAAATAACTATACCAACAAAATATTATTACTTTATTTGTTACCGTATTCCGTATAGACGTGGATGATAAGATTGATAAAACACAAACAGTAAATTCATACATTTTTTATAATAATAAATGAATAATATTATATGACAGAATGACATTCTTGATAAAAAGCTCATCGACTCGTTAACATCATCTCTAGAATAATTCCATAAAATGACAGTTGTGGTTGTTCAATTTCCGTCGCATTGCCCAAATAGTGGGACATCTATGAAGCTCTCTGCTGACCCTTGCCTTGGGGCGGGCAGTCATTTCGTATAAACATACGGTGGCTAATTTTCTTTCAATATTTCTTTGGCCGTATGTGCTGTGTGGTGACTTGAGAAATTATTTATTTGTACCCCCTGTGTAATAATTTATCTTTCTCTCGTTTTTACAAAGCTCGTCACGAAACTCTTTTTCTGTGTTTTTTAAATAAATTAGTTGGTGATTTCGTCACGACAGTTTATCCTTTTGGAGTCAAAAAGAGTCATAAAGGCATTTCAGCCTTTCTCAGGCCACCATCGTGTGATTCACCAATACCAAGAATCGAACGCATGACGTGTCTTGTGAAATATGACTGAGAATTCGTCCTCAACCATTGAGTCATCATGCGGTAGTTAGATAGTAACAAAAGTTGGCTACAAATATTTTAACAAAAAAAATGTGTTTTTCCAATGTGAGAATGTGAGGACAAAGTCTCAATTATTGAGGACAAAGTCTCAATTATTGAGGGACCAAACCATGCAATAACTTATAAGAAGTTTGGGTATTTCTCATGTTGTCAATTAGTTTTATGGTGAAACCTTAAATTTATTCATGTTATCAGAGCAGATTAGCATATGTGTGAACCCCAAACGGCCACATGTAAGAAGTTGGATTACTTCTCATATTGTTAATTGGTATTATCAATTAGTTTTATGATGGAAGAAATTGAGTGTTTGATTACAACAATAGTGAGAGTTTAAGAGAATATTTAATGTATAGGTGTTACATTGGGCCACATCAGTGGTCAGTAAAAATTAGGTACTCAAAGTGAGTATCAAAGTATTATCCTTTATTTCAACTCACTCCGTTCTATGTGAAACTTTGATCGCTCTTTTTTAAATTTAGTATAAATTTCGGTTGTATTTAAAAAGAAAATAAAAATCAATTCTAAAACTTCACAAGCATCGTCCATTAAAGGCCGGTATAGCTACGGAACTTGCGGCGGGATTTCATACACAATAAAATAATTATAGAGGCACTGAATAATTAAGAAATTATACTATTATTCAGTCACTGTAATTCTCACCTACAATTGTTAGATTTTCCCAACTAAGAAACCCTGATTGATATTTCTTTGATATGCTTTTTGATGTGTATATGCACCAAATCATTTGGCTGGTTGTCAGCCATGGATTTGGATCCTCTCCTGCGCCCAAGGTAAGGATCCTTCTGATCAAGAAGTATGGGCCGTTGAATGAAAATTCAACGACTACAAACAGAGGGTTCCTTTAAAGTTATAATAAATTTAGCCGTTGGATTTTCATCTAACGATCCACACTCCTTGATCAGGAGGATCCTCACCTTGAGCTTAGGAGAGGATCCAAATCCGTCAGCCATCACCTTGTTGGTTACTAATCTTCTCCAACAATTTAACCATTCTGACCTTTTAAAGCTCTAGATTTTCTAACCTTTTCTAATCAAGAAGTTCATTATAAAACTAATTCTTCATCACCAAATCCCTCTTATTAAATTCATCAATTCTAAGCAAAAATTCAGAAGGGATCCTCTCCGGATTCCTTTCCACCTAATCCACTAAATTTGGAATTCGAACCCTTGAAATTTGATCTAACAGCTACAAACAGGAAACCCCTTTTAAAAGTTATAATAACTGTAGCTGTTGAATCAAATTTCAACGACCCGGATCCTGAACTTGGTGGATTAGGTGGAAAGGGATCCTAAACCCAAAAAATTCATACAACTTATATTACGACACATAATATATATAGTAGGTAGGTACTGCAAATGGTTTATTTAGACTAGATACATTTTTTGATCGAGTTTTAGTAGTTTCAGTCTCGTGAAAGAGAGAGGAGAGAAACCCATTAAAAAAGAAAATTTAATTCATCACCGTAGGATATACATCTAATGGCCAGAATCAGTTGATCCGTCGAATTTGGACAGAAAAGTCTAGAGAGGATCCGAGTCTGAATTTTCATACATTATTCTGCCAAACTTACATGCACTCCTAATGGCTAGATAGGCAGTCAGGGGGAGTGTTTACAAGTCCTCCAAACCACGAGGTGCGAAAACCGGTTATATACCATCTTTTAGTAATTACTTGAATTGCGATGTTTTAACTTTCAATTCCACTTTTGGTTTTAAAAGCACTTCAAGTATTTTTTCAGAATTCACTTGCATTTTTATTAAGGATTAATTTCAAAAACGTTATTATCAAAAACGTTTTCAATCATTTTGAAAACACTTCCACACGAGACTTAAGAACATAGTTGAATTTATGTAAGTGTTGCAAGTTGGCATGTGCATGCATGCTTGGAGGTTAGAAAAAAACAAAGACTCGCGACAAACGCACACATTGTTTGCAGATGTGTCCAAGATAGAAGAAGTGCACTTGACTTTTAATGTTTCAAACTTTTGCTAGCTAGGGAACTCTGCGTGTGTGACTCAAGTACTTCACCTTTCTCGTGGATTTCTGTCCACCACGAGGAAAAAAAGGGGATGAGAGACCAAGAACAAAATAAGCTATGATTCATGTGGAAGGACAATTCTCCACCACCAGGTGAGGCATGTGCATGAGAATTCTATGTGTGCATACACCAAAAGAACAAAAAGATCAACATTCCTGTATTTGACTTGACTCAGCAACCTTCCTATTAGGTTAGGCTCGCGAGAAAACCTTTTAGAGACGAAAGATATGGAAAAGACGAGTACTAGTCTAAAAATTAATCAAGTATTTCAATTATAAGTCTTTTTTTTTTAATAACATTTGTATTTGTTTTCACTATCAAATGATGTTTCAAGTGCGACTCGCGTGAATATCAGGAGACGTTTTACTTATAAAGAGCTTGATGCCTAACCGTTATCGTTAGACTATCGCGAATGTGATAAATTTATTGTAGAACTTTGTAAATATTTTGTCATTTGTTGAGAATGAATCTAATATTGATAGGATGAGAGACTTTGAATGAACTTATAAGTATAGGCTACTCTTCATATTGCCAATTAGTTTTATGGTGAAACTTCAACTTTCTTCATGGTATCAGAGCAGGTTATCCCACGTGTGAAGTCAAACGACCACACACGTTTCACATCATCCCAATGTGTTGTCCACATGTTAGACTTGAAAATTCATCACACACAAAAGAGTGTAGAGAATGAATCTCACATTGATGGAAGGACAATTCTCCACCATTTGTTGAGGCATGGGCATGAGAATTGTATGTGTGCACATACCAAAAGAACAAAAATCAACAAGTACTAGTCTAAAAATTAATCAAGTATTTTTTTTTAAAATAAATTGTCTTCATTCTCGGATGATGTTTCAAATGTTGAAGACATGCTACTTGTAAGGAGCTTGATGCCTAATCGTTGTTGTGCATGAGATAACTTTGTTTCTGCTCTGCGGTCTTAATTGAATTTTATAAATATTCTATAGTTTGCCCTTTTTTTTTTTTAATAAGTATTTAAATTATAGTAGATACTAGCTTAGATAAATTGGCTAGATCAGTATGTTTTTTTCTTTGTACTCGAATTTAAATATCTCTTTACTTATTTAAAAAGAAAATATTTTGATTATGAATGTATTCGGGTGATGATGCATGCAACAGGCATTATCTGCAAAATAGTACTTAGGTACTACTTGTACACTTACTTTTTGATTTGGCCAAATCAAAATATGTAACATGTTTCTTCGTTTTTTAAGGTCTAAGAAAATTAAATAATATGTCTATTATTCTTTAAAGCGATTAACAATTGTTAAAAATTCATTAGGCCATAATCAAAAAGTAAGTATATGAGATAGGGTGCATTTTAGATCACTACCTTCAAGTGGTAGTAATGCTTACTACCTTATTTATATATGAGTTTAAATTTCGATATATGTGTAATGTATGAACACAAATCTCAAAATTTAAATTCATCTAACGGTGATAAATTGGATAATGAGTATTACCACCACTTAAAGATGATGAGCAAAAATATTCCCATAGGGGATACTAATTTTTTTTTTTTTTTTTTTGTCAAAGATACTCACTAATGAGTATCTAGAGTAATGTTAGGTAGATTAAATTCGTAAACTAAATTTGGAAACAAAATGATTCTCACAAATAAAAAATAAATATGTTAATTAACACTTACAATCATTAAAGTTTATGTCATTCGAATTACAGAATTTGATCTATAAATTTAATATTCCTAATATTACCGAGTACCGAAGTATTATAATTGCCGTTATAGGCATGAGTTTGACAACACAAAAATGTCTGGTTGCGCCATGTGCACTACTTTGCTCTACAATTACTCTCCTTATCACAAAGTCGGGATGTCTTCTAGAAGGAGGGCCAGGGGAGCTTTCATCCAGTGCAATTCATCGGCTAAGTCTTCTAGAAGGAGGGCCGGGTAGGGAGCTTTCATCCCATGCAATTCATGCTTTCCCTGCAGTCTCGTATATATATATATATATGCCCTTTATGCAAAGGAATTTTTTTTTTTTTTTTTTTTTTTTTGGAAAATTGGGGATTAGGTGTGGGACCTACTTCACATTGAACTTCAACGATCCAAACATTTTATTTTGTAAGTCCCGTTTCCTGGATCATGCTTACAAAAATTCAATTCAATCCGAAATCATTTGCCTATTTAATTATTAAGATAAAATTTCATTGTTTTTTATATAACAAAATTATTCGTTAATTTCTTTGAACTCAATTAGATATTTTTTACATTTCTGATTTGGCTAATACTTTGCAAAGGTGATCTATAAGATGCAACTTGAAAAATAGATAATTTTGATCGTTAAAGTTTGATGTGGTGTGAACACCATAACTAATCTCTATTTAAAAAAAAAAATGAAAATTCATTCACTTAAAGATTTCTTTTATATATATATATATATATATATATATATATATATGTTCCCGTTGCGTACTTTAATCTCACCAATACAATTTAATGTCCACTTCCCCTTCTCACATCACTGGTTTTTTCAAAGGGGGCATGGGCTAACTAACATGACTCCACTACTTTATTGTGCTCCTTCGTGCCAGACACATGTACAGTGATTCATAATTTTTTTTTTTTCCGATAAAATGAACCAATCATTTTGCATTTGGCACGTAGGGGCGGATTCAGGAAAATTTCCTCTCGAGAGCAAGATGAACCAGACAATTGCCCTTGGGCACCTACGTACGCTGCCTCTACTTCTTTGAGGCATTTTTTATCTTCCTGCTATATGATAACCGTGCTCAAGGAAAATCTCATAGGAAGATTTGGACCCCCTTGTGTAACAAGGGGGTGGAGTCAACTACATTATACACCAGCTCCTACGTAGATTTTTCTACTGGGGGCAAATATCCCTCTCGACAGGGGTGGATCTACCTTGAGGCAATGTGGGTCAACTGACCCCTCATAACTTAAAAAGTTTATACGGAAGAGTTGGGTGTTACTCCTTGAAAAACTGAGATGTCCTTGAAAGTTGTTCGTTAACTGCTCGACAAATTGCCCCTATGGACACTAAGTAGACTAGCTGCTAGCCTCATGCCTTATGTGTTGCTATGGGCATCTTTCGATATACTCACTCGGCATATGTTGACATTTGTCGGCATGCTCGCCCAACACCTATTGACATCAATCAACATGTTCGCTCAAAGGCTATTGGCATATGTCGACAAACATGCAATATGACTTGACAAATGACTTCAGACCTACCAAAACTCTATGAAATGCCAATTTGCTTAGTCTTCTGTCCAAAAATTTTTGTGCACAACGCTATTCTCATTGACCCCACCCCGCAAAAAAGAAAAATTTGATACATCTGCCACTGCCTCTCGAGCTTTATCTGGTAGTTTCGTCATCCTATCTACATGTGTTAGTTATTCACATGAACGATTGTCATAAGCATTTACTATGGTATTCATAATGCATTATTAAAATAAACCACTCATGTTTCTTCAACGTCAGAGCTTCATTGTCTTCGCAAATGATGTTATGTATAGTTGTAGGCTGTCTATAAATATGTGAACCCAAATAAAGAAAAAAAAAACAATTTCATACGTGAGAGATGGATCTTTCACAAGCTGCGGCTCCCTTCCGGCTTCTAGAAGGGGACGGTGACGATGGGGAAAGCAGATGACAAAAGTAACACGGTGAGGAAATTGTTCGACTTAGTTTAATTATTAAATATTATTTATCTTTGTTGTTATTTAATTTTTTATTCGCTAATCAGACAATAATTTATTGAACAAAGAATAAAAAAGGGACAATTATTTATCACTTCAACGGCATTACTTTAGTAAACTCTGTTGTGAGTCATGTGAATTTGTGACTTTAGTGCCGTCTTCGGACAGTAATTTGGTTTAATAATCCATCGGGTCATGTTACTTACTTGTCCTCGTGTGATTGGCTAAATTACAAAGCAAATATGTTTACGGTTCAATTTTGCTTGCCACCATATTTATTCTCGTGAGATAAGGTTAAATTCTTTTAAATTTGTGTATATTCATTACACAAATCTTGAAATTTAAACTCAAAATAAAATGATGATCATTACCATCACTTGAAGATGGTAAGCAAAAATGCACCATAATGCAACAAAGGGTGGGTCCCTATAACGTTTATTGAATCAGGGTGAATGTTTGCTCTCCGTCATCAAGTGAAGGTAATACTCACCACCTCACTTATTTGTGTATGTCCACTTCATAGATTTTGAAATGAATTGATACTATAAAGATCTTCTAAGGCTTAAGTGGGAGTACAACATCGAACAACCGTGTTATGATACAACGATTATTTTATAGCATTTAAAATCAGAGTGGCGAACATTACCATTACTTTATGCGTGGGATAGCAAAAATATTACCATGTGACTTGTTTGTAAAGGAGTAGGATTCTCTACCCTTCTAGTCTCCATCGCCTTTCCTTTCATTTTATTTGAATGATTACGGTTAAGTCACGTTAACCTTTTGTGTTAATTTTTTAATAATCAGAAAAAAAACAAAAAAATATTTTGTGAGAGAAAAGGAGGAAAAGGAATGAAAATAAGGGGGGAAAAAATCTCACTCCGTTTGTAAAGTTCTAAGGGGGCGTTTGTTGCGCCGGACTATCTCGGACTAGATTAGCTTCAAGGACTAAGCTGGACTGGCTTAGACTAGACTAAACTGGACTAACTTAGTGAAGCGTTTGGTGCAGTATTGGACTAAGAAGCTGGATAATAACAAATTCTAATATTATTTTATTTAATATATAAATTATTAATATTTTATTATGATCTTATCTTTTTCTCCATCTTTTCCTACCATTTCCGTCCCACTCTTTTCCTCTTCTCTCATCGTCCCACCCTCTCCCTCTTTTTTTCCTCTCAGACCTCTCAATTCATGTCTCTTTCTCATTCCTGGTCAAACTCCTTATTGATTCCAATCTCTATTTCTCTGTCCTCCCTCCCTCTCTAGCTATGCGTTGTTCGAACGGAACCTCACGGCTCCAATTTTCCCGACGAGTTGCAGGTTTCCCGATGTATTTTTTGACCAACCCTCATTAAATTGGATGAAGTTAGCACTGCCAAAAAATTCATCACCATCCCTGGACCGAGATCTTAGCTATGCATGCTCGAATTTGTCATGGATTTGAAGAAGCCCAAACAGGCCGAGACTTCCAGGCCATTTTCCGGCCACATTCGACCACATTTTGGCCTCGATTCAAGTAAAATCGTAATCTTGTCACTCCCAGCTTCAATTTGGTATATTTTATATGAAAGTTGGTTGTGAAATGGATCTGAAAGAGAGTCGGGAAGTTAATGATTGATCTAGATGACCGGCGATGACGAGGAGTCTGTCGGGAGTGGTCATTGAGCATGACAAGGACAAGAAATAGAGGATAGTCTTAGCTAGTCCCATGGTTATTGGGGGGTCTCACTAAGACCTCTTAGTGAAGGGTTTTGTCCATGCTAGTCCCCTTTAGTCTCATTAATGTTAGTCCCAGCATGGAACAAACACAGTATTGGACTAATAGCTAGTCCAGTCCAGTCCAATCCGAGTTAGTGAGGGCAAACAAACGCCACCTAAAAGAAAAGTTAGAAACATGGGGACCGGCACCTTTGATTATATTTGTTTTCACTTAAAGCCGCCTTTATTATATGTGTACATTACTATTTTCTTTTTACTTTATGTCAATTTCATCATTATTATTGAATAAATTGGGCAGAGGTGTGGGATTCGGTTATATGGTCAAGGAGTAGGACAAAGGGCCTTCGTACACTAATTCCCAGATACTCGATGTGTTAATTAGGGCAATTGAAATCATTTAGTATTATGATTTAATGATAATTTTTTTTAATTTATAAGTAAGAGATTTTAGATTCAATTTTTATTAAAGATAAATTTAAATCATATTACTGATAGTCCATTGCGAGACTATCTTCTCCTCTCCTCTTTAATGTAGCTATATGGCAATTGAAAAATTCTTTGGTGTATTCAATCATATCAACCAACTATATATTCTTACTCAAGAATAATAATTTTTTTTTGTTATATGTGAGTATAGTTATTTTGTTAAAAACAAATTTCTAAATCTGCCATTAATTAGTGTAAGCTAGCATAGAGCTTTCTTAAGCACTTATTGTCATTAAGTTCGCAAAAATGGAGAAACTTGAGGTACCATAGACAATTACCAAGCCACAAGCAACCCTCGGCAGGGGGGACCGTTGATACGCCCTGCAATTTGTACTTGAATTTATTTTATACCTGCTTGTATTAGTCTCCCACAACCCTTTTATAGATTGAACTGCTCTCATTTCGCTCGCCTTCGGTTTTTTTTTTCTTTCTATTTTGTATTATTTTCATTTAGTTTGTTTTCATGTCTCCTTTGTTGTACTTTAGTTTTCTCCAATAAATTTTGGGTGTCATTGGTGTTTAAATGGATAGGAGTTCTCTATTTAGGACTAGGTTCTTTCATTTTGATTATGCGAAATTGCAAATGAAGTGTAGGCAACTATAATTGTACAATGACTTGACCTCGAAATTTCTCTACTACCTAATTCATCGTTACCTTAGGTATTGTCTTTGAGAAAAAACCTATATCCGTTTAGTAAAAACTATATATATAAAATCTTTTAATTTAGTTTTATTTTTATAACACACACATGGTTGCACTAAATACAACACAAGAATATCTACCTGTCTATATTTTGCCAACTTCTTATTAAAAAAAAAAAAAAAAAAAAAAAAGAGTCCAACTTTTGACCAGTTTACATTTACCGAATCCTGACCCCGAAAATACTGCATTTACCAAATTATTATCCGAAGACAAAATCCGTATATACCTACAAAAATCTAAACTCACGCGCGCACCAAGCAGTGGAAATCGGAACTTGAGAATGGAGATGCACAGTAATTACTGGATTTGTCTATAAAAGCAGGACGAACGAAACGGCTACCCCCTCCTCCTGATCAAAGCTCTCTCTGCTAAAAATCGCCATTTAAGCTCGAATTGCAAATTCTCGAAGATACCCAGAAAGAAAGATTGAAGCTTTGGTGGAAGGAAGCTCTCAAGGATTGAAAACGATTGCTGTGCCGATCTTCTGAGTTTCTATTCACGGTACGTTTGTCAAGAAATTTTTCCTTTTTTAGCTGCATTTGTTCCTGAACTGCACCTTGATTTTTTTCTGTTAAGATGAAAAAACTTGAAGGGGACGTTGAAATCCGTGTGAAATTTGTGGGTTTTGGGTTTTGTGGGGATGGTGGTGTGTTTTGGTTTGTTGAGCCGCAGATCTAGCTTTGTTTCTGCTTTCGGTTTCATCACTGTTTGGATTTTTGGGTTTGTTTGGTTGCTGGGAAACTGGTTTGGGGGAAGACAAAATGGAAATGCTTGGGAAGTTTGTTTCTTTGGGAAACAATTCTCAAGCATTTGCCTTTATCCAACACAACAAAGGGGTGGTTTTTTTTTTTTTTTTTTGTGGGGGTGTGGATATGGTGCCAGAAGATTGAATGCTTGGTTTACATTAATCTGACACTATGTTGTAAGCCAAGAGATATGTGAGGTTTATGGGGTTTTCTGTGAGTCAATCCTGTTCAATTTTATGATAGTTTTGTGAGAAGTGGTTTCTAAGTGCATGTTGAGCTTGATGAAACTTGGTTTTACCTGTTTAGGGGCATGTAGGTGTGCATCTTCGTGTTTTCGAAGTTTATAGTGTGTGGTTCTACCCGTATTCTATTATGATTTTCTCTGATTGTTGTAGCTGGAGGGTTTCCCCACAATTTGAGGGTGTAGTGAGATGTATACTCTCAAACAAGGCTGATCAGCTAAGTGTTATATCAAAATGAGGTCGGTTTAATCCCTCATTTCATACCTGTGTCTGCTATAGAGCCGGGGTGGTAGAATATCCCGAAAGCGTTGTTGTTTAATTTTGTGTTGTGCTTGATGGAGGGTTCGGGATCGGTTCAGTTTCCTCGTCAGTAGGCATTTTTTCCTTCACTGTTCTACAGCAATTTAGATTCCTCTATGTCCTTCATTAAGCTGAGGAATTCTTGCGGCTAATCAATTTGGTTGGATGTCAACTCAAACATAACTGTCTGTGTTAGGTAGAATGGTGAGTGTGAACTTGGTTGAGAGATGTGCGTGTATAACAGTTTCCGGTGACAAAAGCGGGTAGCATTCTTGATCCGGTGCAGATTTTTGGATCACTCGGATTTATTAAGTGAAACTTTTTTTCCATGTTTCCTTTAATCTGCAGCCATATATGTTATGTGAACCTATATGAATGGATTGAAACTCCCAGGTGCTATGACCGTTGTATCTAAATTGGTTTCATTTGTCTCTCACAACGTGGTGGTGCACTGCTATATTATTTTAACTTTTTCCTCTCTCGCAAGCATTTGTCTTGTCTTCCATTTGTTAATTTTCAGTCTGATTGTTTTGCAAGGTCATCAGATGAGGGACCTTCAAAAAACTCATGGTACTGAACTGGTTTCATTTATCTTATCTTTTGCAGTACTGGTGAAAAAAAAACAAAAATTAAAAAAACCGAAAAAATGGCCTTGCAGCAATACTTTGCACACGAATGCAGATCCGTATCGGGGGCAACAACAGATTCAGAAAATTCCAAAGGTGGCTATGACTGCAACATCTGCTTAGAATTTGCGCACGAGCCAGTGGTCACCTTCTGCGGCCATCTGTTTTGCTGGCCTTGCATCTACAAATGGCTTCACGTTCAGAGTGCCTCCCTTGCCTCCGATGAGTGCCCTCAGTGCCCTGTTTGCAAGGCTGATATATCGCACACCACCGTGGTCCCACTTTACGGCCGGGGCCAAACAACTTCTGAACCTGAGCTTGAAGGAAAGATGACACTCTACAGGGGAATGGTAATACCGCCCAGACCATCAGCATGTGATGTGCAAGCTCTCATATCTAGCACCTCTCAGACCGTCCAGCAACTTCCATATCGTAACCCTTATCAGAACCAACAATATAACCCCCAATCATACGGCAGTTTTGGGGAACATCCTTCCTCGCCACTCCTTGACCCCGGAGGCACTGCAATGGCAGGTATCCACCATCCGGCGGCTGGTGTATTTGGAGAAATGGTTTATGCAAGGGTGTTCGGAAACTCAGAGAGCTTATATGCGTATCCGAATTCGTATCACCGAACGGGAAGTAGTAGTCCAAGGCTCAGGAGGCAGGAGATGCAGGCAGACAAGTCACTAAACAGAATATCTATTTTCCTCTTCTGTTGCTTACTTTTGTGCCTTCTTGTCTTCTGAAGTTCAGAGATTAGGTCATTCTCCTTCTCTGCCATTTTGTTACTGTATAATTAACGCTTGTGAACTTAGATAGATGAAATTAGATGTGAAATATAAGAGGTAGTAATGATGCTAGAAATTTCTAACGGCTGGATGTGCGTTGAAATTTTTTAGAAAATTCCATGATCGAATCATATTATGTTGTATGGATTTTAGTTTAAACCAAAGTATAAGTTATTATAGATGAACGTAACAAATATAGAGCTCGTTTGGAAATATTTTTAAAATGATTGAAAACGTTTTAGGTGAAAATATTTTTAAAACTAATATTTAGTAAAAATTCAAGTGGCATTAAGCACGTCATAATTTCCCAAATTGTTAGCATAACAAACAAAACTTAGGCCACTGAGCTCCAAGGGGGAGCCCGATTTGGCAGGAATCCACGGCCCAGACCTGAGCTGTATAACTCAATGTTGACGTCAATCATAATTTAAATTATTGTTAATAATTTTATACAGAAAACTTAAAAAAAATTATATATATTTTTTTCTATAAATACCTAACCATGCTTAAAAATCATATTCGAAATTAAAAATAAAATTATCTTTCATTATTTTATTAAAAAAATAATGATAATATTTTAATCCCAATAAGTTGGGCTATCCACTTTATGAATGAAAATGCACTTAGGCTGTTCACTTGAGGCGATGGAGTTGCCTATAACCCAAGGAGGCTTTTAGGGATGGAAGTGTTGTAATAAGTGCTTTTGGGAAGGAGGGGGTCCATCCTGTATGGCCGACAACTATTTCACGGCGGGTCTGTTTTAAGCCAACTTGGTCACACAAATACGAGCTTTTACCATAAGTGCTTTTACCAGTCCAAACAGCCAGTCAAGCTCAATTTATTGCGTTTGGTGAAGTGCTGATACATTTGAATGAACATAACAGTATACATTTGAAGCCAGTCAAGCGTAATCCGCACACTCTTTTTTATTTTTCACACATTATTTGTTAATTTATATCATTTGATTTTTTTCAATTCATTCGATCCGACGCCCGAAAATTAAAAGAATGTGTGAGAAGTAAAAAATAGTGTGTGGATAGCACACCCTAAATCAATGATTTCAACAATAAGAAGATAGAGGGAACAAGAAATGAAACATTGCTTAACTCATTATCGAGAAATCGCAGTTTGACACATATAGACAAATATCTCGGTAAAACTACAAAATGAAAAATTTACTTGTCTATACTATTATTAAGAGAACCCTCCTTATCAAATTTTCTCCCTTTTTTCCTCTTTTGCCCTCACTTTTGATACAAACTATTGACAAAAAGGAGGGCAAAATAGTAATTTTGTACCTTTTGACAAAATGACAATCATATCCCTATTTTCCTATTTTACCCTCACTTTTGATATACAATATTTACATAAGGAGGACAAAACAGTAATTATGTAATATCAAGATAAAGTATGTACTTATTAAGAGAAATTGTCACACCATCATTTTTTCATAATCTTTTTAAAATTTTTATGTAATATTAAGATAAAATATGTACTTATTAAGAGAAATTGTCTCATCATCATTTTTTTCATTCTCTTTTTAAAATTTTAAAAATTAATCACGTTTCTTAATAAAAAAATAAAAAAATGAAATGAAATTGTCATCGACTAGTGTTAAATTACGATAAGAAGAAATACTTTTTTCTCGTACTATGTCCACTTACCTGTCCTATTTTTCTGCCAATCTACGTATGTTTCAATCCAGAAGTTATCGTCCCACCAACCTCAATTCACCAAAGTCCTGTCAAATGGTTCACCTATACCCATCCAATTTCCCATTGAAATGCACAAGTGACAACAATGGTTTGATTATTTTCAATCACGAAACATCATCTTCAACATTAATTGTCATTACCAATCTCTAATCAAAAGCTGTTGGCCAAACCAATAAACTTCTTGCATCACTAACCACAATGTCCAAATCAAATTGATTCTTATTTTGGTACAACAAAATAGTTGTTCTACCTTTAACATCAAGATGTCGGGAACATGATTTGATGCACCAATTGTACTATTACACTTGGTATACCAAACCGTATTCTCGACACACTAATTTATATATAACACATGACGAGAAAGATCGTAACAAAAAATATATAACTGATTATATGTTAGATCTCTATTAATTTTAGATCCAAGAATCTTATATAATCCTCAACCGAAAGAGTTTGTAACTTTGTAATGATGAAATTAGATTGTGGTGGACACAAAAGATCAGTGGGTGAATGTGCATCCCAAAATGTGTTAGTGTGGTGATAATGTTGGTATGGAGGTCTCGGTCACCATTTGGCCACCCAACCCAACTGTCGTGGGCAGATTTTTCAGTGTGACCATCACACGAGATGGTACACCATATATCGCTATACAAATTGTGAGATATGTGTGTTAAAAAGTTAATAACTTAAAAAATAAAATTTCATAAAAACACGTGATGTACCATCCGTATTCCAACCACAACTAAAAATTTCTCGCCAACGTGGGGCAGTGATGCATCCATTAGGTTTGTCGATTTGAATTGCTTGCTAACTGCCATCTGTTTTAGGTCCACTTAGTTTTGTCGTTTTTACATTCAATTTGCGTCCAATATTTGAAAATAATAGAGGTGGCAGCCTGTCGTGTTTTAATGTGTTTCAATAACGTTATTTTATGTCCTGTTAGATAATGCTCAACTTAAATTCCTATTACCAATACATGCGATTTAGGACCAATTATTTGTGTTGTTTAACATTCGGCTGCATCAAATACTAGTCCTGGCAACTTGTCATGTTTCAACTTGTTCGTATTGTATCATTTTTATTTGGTGTGAGATTATGCCCAAAATGTACCAATCTAAACTAATTCGTAAATCTTGCATGTCCGGTCATATATCACCCATTTACAGGACGTTTTTTTTTAGACAAAAATTCACAACTACGAGGAGGAGGAGCTTCAAACCCAAGACTCATGGATAGAAACTCATCACTCTATCTATTAGGATATTGGACCACATACTCATCTATTTATCGGAAATACGTTTAGCCACAATATATCTATTAGTCGCAGTATCAAGATATGCGTTTAGGTCCATTTATTCGGGTCAATAGCATTTGATTGCATCAAACAGTAAATTTGTGAAGTGTCCTTATGTCGTATGAGATTATGCTAAACTCATTCACAAATTTTTCGTATCATGTCTAATTCTATCCATTTACTTATACTATTCAGCTATAATACATTTAAAATAATGCTATTCGCACATTGTATTTTTTTACAGTAGACTGCTTCTATGGATATCAAATTTCAAAGTGGGCCGCCTATAATTATGCCAGGGGTATGAAATTCTTCAAATCATATTCAAACTAGGCCACTAAACCACATTGAGATTATGGTTTTTACCGCTTTGCACACCTTTTCTTTTTTTTTTTTTTTTTTTTTTTTTTGCACATGTTTGTTAATTCTTTTTCCACTAATTTTCTTCAATTCATTCGATTCAATGGTTGGAAATTAAAATGGTTTGTGAGAGGTAAATATAGATGTGTGGATAACATCATCCTTTTTTTTGTCAATGAGATTTATAGACTTAAATCTGAATTTTTTTCCCATTTCATTGAATGATTAAATAAATTGTTGTTACTTAATCGTGATATATCATCCGTATTCTAATCACAACTAAAAATTTCTCGCCAACGTGGGGCAGTGATGCATCCATTAGGTTTGCCAATTTGAATTGCTTGCTAACTGCCATCTGTTTTAGGTCCACTTAGTTTTGTCGTTTTTACATTCCATTTGCGTCCAATATTTGAAAATAATAGAGGTGGCAGCCTGTCGTGTTTTAATGTGTTTCAATAGCGTTATTTTATGTCCTGCGAGATCATCATGCTCAACTTAAATTCCTATTACCAATACATGCGATTTCGGACCACTTATTTGTGTTGTTTAACATTCAACTGCATCAAATACTAGTCCTGGTAACTTGTCATGTTTCAACTTGTTCGTATTGTATCATTTTTATTTGGTGTGAGATTATGCCCAAAATGTACCAATCTAAACTAATTCGTAAATCTTGCATGTCGGGCCATATATCACCCATTTACAGGACATTTTTTTAGACAAAAATTTACTACTACTAGGAGGAGGAGCTTCAAACCCAAGATGCATGGATAGAAACTCATCACCCTCTCTATTAGGATATTGGACCACATGCTCATATGTTTATCGGAAATGTGTTTAGCCACAATATATCTATTAGTCGCAATATCAAGATATGCGTTTAGGTCCACTTATTTGGGTCGATAGCATTTGCTTGCATCAAATAGTAAATTTGCGAAGTGTCCTTATGTCTTATGAGATTATGCTAAACTCATTCACAAATTTATCATATCATGTCTAATTCTATTCATTTACTAATACTATTCAACCAAAATAAATTTAGAATAATGCTATTCGCACACTGTCTTTTTTACAGTGGACTGCTTCTATGGATATCAAATATCAAAGTGGGCCGCCTATAATTATGCCAGGGTTATGAAATTCTTTAAATCATATTCAAACTAGGCCACTAAACCACATTGAGATTATGGTTTTTACCGCTTTTGCACACTTTTTTTTTTTTTTTTTTTATTGGTTTTACACATGTTTGTTAATTTTTTTTTTCCATTGATCTTTTTCAATTCATTCAATTCAACGGTCAGAAATTAAAATGGTTTGTGAGAGGTAAATATAGTTGTGTGGATAACACTATTTTTTTTTGTTTTATTTTTATTATTATTTTTTTTATCAATGAGATTTATAGACTTAAATCTGAATTTTCTTCCCATTTCATTGAATGATTAAATAAATTGCTGTTACTTAACCATAGTTTATATCGAGAAAGATGTTTTAATTATACTTGCCTATAAGGTATTAATCATTTGTACGGCCAAGCTATCATCAAAATTCAAAATTTCTATTACAATAATTTCTTGAAAGGATTGATATTGACACTCCACAGTGGTTATTTTGGAAGAAATTAAGTAATATTGAATAATTCACCGACAGTTCGTTAAATGAGGGATGGAAGTTTGTTAGGGAAAATGAATGAGTGGGCCTAACGAACTAGAAAGGGAGAGTGTGAGAGATGGGCCTTAGTATGCTCATCCCAGTGGATATTAAAAGGAGGGTAAGACCTATATGCGCTTGCGATTAGGCCTCGTTTGGCAACGTAGTTTTGAACAGCATAGGGACTAAGTTCAGCTACGTCTTGTAGATATGATCACGAAACAAAAATCACTTCTGGAATCTTCAGTGAGTTTTTGACCAAGATTCCACGCATAATTGCTCACTCAAATTCTAAGGAATTGCTGATTAGTTAAAACAATCATAATATTTGTTACAAAAAAAAAAAAAAAAATTATAATAAGAACGGAGCTTTAATGAAAAGGGCTTGGACCAACAAATATTTAACTACAAGCTATCCCCAAATGTTATTTAACCAAAATGACTCAGTTTAATAAAAAACCATCCAAAACTATTGTCCACGGTCCAAACTTACAAGCCCAACCCACTACAAATCTGCATTTCCGTAAATACCCCTAAGTGATTCGATATTGTCCTGACTCTTCACCAATCTCAAACCAACAAGAAACCGCCATAATAACTCTTTGTCTTCCTATCAAATCGAATTCTCCCATTTCAAAAACCACCAAATCAAAGTTGAAAAATGAAGCATTCATCGCAACAAAGCCACCGAAACAAGTTCAATGGCAGAAACTTCGTCGAAACAAACCGGCAAAAAAGCGGTGCAAAATGTACTAGAACCTCCGTCGGAACAAACCAGCGAAAAAGATATGGAAAACATACTAGAACCTCCATGTGAACAAACTAGAGAAAAAGAAGTGCAAAACGCACCAGAACCATCGTCAAAACAAATCAAAGAAAAACTAACACTGTTTTTGGAAAAAAAAACTAACACTGTCTCTGGAAAAAAAAAAAAAAAAAACCAAAACATAAAACTGTTTTTGAAAAAACATAACACTGTTTATGGAAATAAAAAAAATAACATTGTTTTTGGAAAAAAAATCAGATACAATGTTTGTGTAAAAACTAACACTGTTTCTGGAAAACTAAAACTGTTTATGGAAAAAAAATTAGAACTACCGTCGCAACAAACCAACGAAAAACTAACATTGTTTCTGAAAAAAAAAACCAACACTATCTCTGGAAAAAAAAAAAAAAAAACCAAAATATAAAACTGTTTCTGGAAAAAACTAACACTGTCTCTAGAAAAAAAAAGAACCAAAACATAAATCTGTTTCTGGAAAAACAAAAAAATAACATTGTTTTTTCAAAAAACTAACATTGTCTCTGGAAAAAAAGAACCAAAACATAAAACTGTTTTTGGAAAAACAAAAACATAACATTGTTTTAGGAAAAATAATCTGATACAGCGTTTGTTTTGTTTGTGTACAAACAAACATTGTATCTGAAAAAACCCAAAATATAACATTGTTTTTGGAAAACAAAAAAATAACACTGTTTCTGGAAAAAAAAAAAATACATTGCATCTAAAAAAAAAAACTGAACAAAAAGCTAACAAATCTCAAATTTATTTTCTGGAGAAACAAACGATGAACTCCACTGAAGAAGAAAAATTGAAAAACAGTACCTCGAATACACTATGAAAAATTGAAAAACAATACCTCGAATTCTTCTTTTCTTCTTCATCAAATTGAAAGGTTAATAATCAGATGAATGAGGAGGGAAGGGCAAAAATTCACCTTTGGCTTTTTTGCCGATGTTGGTGAAAGTGCAAATCCCTTGCTCATCTTTACAGAGAAGAGAGAGAGAGTGAGAAATTTTGGGAGGGAGGGAGAGAGAGAGTGACAAAATCATACCATTTTGCTTGTAAGAGATCGTTTCCGATTTTCACAAAGATGGAGACGGCTCAAAATTAGGTTTGGGGTTGAAGCTGTGGTTTTTACATAGTGATAGAAATGGAGTTGCTATGCGAGATTAGAAAGAAAAATGGAAGGTTTTGAATGTTAGGAAAAAATGGGGGAGAGAATATGGGAAAGATCCATAATGAAGAGAGATTAATGGACAAAAGCTTGCCTTTAGGGATAAAATTGTAACCTCAATATTTGGGCTATTTTAATTAGACTGATTTAGTATTGGGCTTTGTTCTAACCATTAAATAAAGTTATTACATGATTTTTGGTTAAAACTTAAAGTTTTCAAACCATTTTTATTAGTTTTTCTTAATAAGAAAGGTGGATCCAAATATGGAACTCGAATGTGGAGATAAATGCTCTTCAATTGTCAACTTTTAGCTCAATTTGGAATCAGTATGTACTCCCTTTGGTATTAATGGTTTTTGACACTAACCTTAACCTTAATTCATGAAAGCCTCCTATTGGTCCTTGGTCTTATATTGTACTGTTAAATTTATTAGTCTCAATGCATATGTGTGTTAGGTAAGTTGATTAAAGTAATGTATCCGATCTGTTGAGTCCAAATATGAATCCACTTTAACATAATAGAGTAGCTCAAAATATCATATCATATTACAAATAATTTTTTTTATCATCAATATTTAGGATATGAAAAGGGTTAAGGACGTACTCGCAAACTTCTATTCCATGGCCAGCTTCTCCAGTGATCTTTCAACTAGAGCTTAATCTAGAAACCTCGATCGTGGGATTATTGGCCCGAAGACGGGGAGAACTACTGTTGTAGGAAAAAGTTTCTTGATAGCGCAACCCAATTAAAGAGGTCAGTCAAGAAAGTTATGATTGACCTAGCTTACCTAGAAACGATGAAAGATGTCAAGGTGCGACCAAAGGCTCAAAGGAGTTCATCCAACTAAAACTCTCTTACTTCCACTCACGGACAAGGATCTGTTGTTCAAACAAATTCATTAGAAACAAATAAGTTCTGGCACCGAAGGACTTTCTTTGGATGGGGGTGGTGCTCTCTGTCATGATAATCACTTATGTATCTTCTGGACACAGTCGTGGTTAATTTGTGCATGTGGCGCCATTAGGGGTTTATAGATATGGTGAATATCTGCAGATATACCATTAGAAACCACATATTGTTCTTGTGGGTGATAAGTCACACTTTGCATGCATTTATATCCTCCTTATTTGGCGTTTTTTGTGATTGTTTTAGATTGAACTAGTTGCATTTTACATTATTTGGTGTTAGTGTGCAGCCAAGTGTGAATTTGGATCAAAGGGAAAGCAAATGGAGTAAAAACATTCCAGAAATGATGTGAAGTGTGAAGAGATGTAATTCGGCCATATTGGGTGATTTTAAACAAGGCAAAAACATTGAAGTCAATTATGTGGTTCCAACACCAAAACATGCATTCACATGCATGTCACAACCTTGGCCGTGTGTTCCCATATCATCCCATCAGATTATACACTTCTAAACACCAAACATGCAATCACATGCATGATAACATCCATTCCGTGCAGATTCCATGTTTTAACACCCAAAACATCCCTCACATGCATGACTCACAATCTGACCTTACACTCCATTACCTTCCTCATACTTCATCTTTGCAGAAATCCACATGCTTGCACATTTCCCTTTTGTTATTCACCCATTATTCCAGAAAATCACTCATTCCTTGTTCATGCCGTGTGCTTTATTCCCATCTCCAGATTTGTACAAACAATTTCTGGTGCTCCAATTCACTTTTGGCAGATTCCACTCACTTGTTGCAGCAAGGACACATGCATTTTGATTAAACAAAACACATACTTGCAGATCTTGTCCATGCCATGCGTCCACTACCTCAGAAACCCATCATTCCATCACTTATGCACTGCCATCTGAGTTAAACAAATGGTAGATCCAATCTGAATGTTGGGGGACATATTACTTTCTATAAAACAAGTCTCACTTCACCAAGAAGTGGTTCCGCAAGTTTGCTTCTTCAACCAGTTCATTACACATCCATTTCACTCCATTTCACTCCATTCTCTGTCCATTTTCTGTCCCAAGGGCAGAAACCATTCAACCAAGCCATTCTACCTTCATCCGCACCACATTTGGAGAAGCAACACCAAGGAACTCTTCAAGGACTTCAACATCAGTTTTGCTTCAAGGGTTTTTCCTTCTTAATCTTATGTTCACTCATGTTATTTATTTTTATGTTAAACCTTTGTAAACATGAAGTGTAACTAATCTTCCTCTAGGGATTCGATGTAACCTTGCAAAGTTTGCCATGTAATTAAGTTAGAATGCTCATTTTGTCCATCTATTTCTTGTTTCATTTTCTGTTTTAATGGTGACTTTGTGTGTTGATTTTAATGTTTGATCATCATTTGAATTAATCACAAAGTTGTGTAGCCAAGATTAGAACACACATCATGTATAATCTTGGTAGATATGTGAATGAATGAAGGGAGTGTTTAGCACACATCCTGCCGAGTTATTCCCTTTGGTTTTATGAAAGTTTCTTGTACATTACATAATCTTGATTATGAACCAAAGTTGCACATCACAATTAGGTTCATGGTTAGAGACATTTGATCAAATCCACACATCATATGGTTGATCATATCCAAGTGAAACAAACTCAAGAAATAGGTTGATGAATGAGTACAAGCTAACTTGACAAACATGGACTTAGTTGAGCAATGGTGAAACCGAATCCCTAGCTTCATTTCCTTTGTTCCTATCCCATTACATTAGTTGTTGACTCATTTATTTGTGTTTACTTCATTTTCTCATGCTTTCAAGTTACAACAACAAATCTGTCTATTTAGACTAGTTTGATTCATTTCCAAATCTGCCTAGTTTGTTAGTTTGATTCATTTCCAAATCTGCCTAGTTTGTTAGTTTGATTCATTTCTTAGAGTTCTTGCAAAACAAGTAATTACATAGGTCCAATTAGTCCCTGTGGATTCGACACCCTTGCTTATGCCATTATACTAAATATATTCTAGCATTAGGAAGGAAATATACATCAACAAAAATGGCGCCGTTGCCGGGGACTGATTTCAGTCCCTTGTAATTGCTTGTTTGCTTGTTTGCTATTTTGATTAGTGTCTAGGTTCATAACTTGGCAAATTGATAACTGGAAGTTGATTTAAGTTGCATACATTTCATGGTGGAAAAGAATCCCTTAACCATTCCATTATCCATTGGTTTACATCAATTTGCTTTACAATCTGTTTTTGTTATAATCTGTCCATTTAAATGCATTTCGTCCAAATACAATTTCTCCCCTTATTTTGTTAAGTTTTAGGCTTAGAATCTGTCTTATCTTGTGTTTTGAAGCATTTTGAGTCAAGCTCAAACCTAATTTTCGTCCAAAATTGAGTTTAGTGTCAAAACTGCCCAGTTTGTGTTTTTAGGCAGTTTTGAGAGTTTTTAGCTTGTTTTGAGTGTTGTGAATCTGTTTTGAGTCCCTTGAGTCCTTTCAAACGTTTTTAAGTTTATTTTTGTTCATTTCATTGTGGTTTGCTAGTAGATTTTCATTCACACTTGTGTTATTTTATTTCAGGTAGTATATGTCAAATAGACTTGTTGAGTTAGGCCAAAGAATTGAACGGTTGAAGGGCCACACTTTGGACAACTTTGTGCCATCAAGTTCATCCTTTAGCCGTGAGGAAGAGGAAGGGAATTCACCTAGTTCAACAAGTAAAGGATCTGAGCAATATAATTGGGAAAGAGAAGAAGAGATGGCGGGCAATTTAGATGAACTTCGAGCTTTGGAGGACTTTGCTCAACCAATCATACCAAATTCACCTTCATGCATCTTGCTGCCCACAGAAGCTAGAAACTATGATCTCAAATCTTCACATTTCCATATGTTTCCTTCATTTTATGGCTTACCTAATGAAGACCCTTTAGCTCATATTAAAGAGTTTTACAATGTTGTGAGTGGTTTACCTTTGCAGGGAGTTAGTGAAGCAAATTTGAGGATGAGAGTGTTTCCTTACACCTTGAAAGATAGGGCTAAGAGTTGGTTGATGACTCTAACACCAGGTTCCCTCACTACATGGGATGCCGTGGCTAAGAAGTTCTTGGAGAAGTTCTTTTCCACTCAAAAGACAGCCACATTAAGGGGACAAATCTTCAACTTCAAACAAGATGATGGTGAACCTTTCAATGAGTGTTGGGAGCGTTTTAAAGGCCTCTTGATACAATGTCCACACCATGGGTTACCTTTTCACTTACAAATGCAAATTTTCTATGATGGACTAACCCAAAATTGTCAATCAACTGTTGATAATGCAGCAGGTGGAGCATTGAAGAAAAAGAATGCTCAAGAGTCATATAACATTTATGAGATGTTGGGGTCTAATGCTCAACACAAAGATTTAAGGGGTAAGAAAGTTGGAGTCTATGAAACAAGTTCTAATCATGAGCTTTTGTTGCAGGTAGCTAACCTAGAAAGGAAGCTTGAATCCGTGCTCAACATGGTGCCAAAAGCAAATGAAGTGTGTGCCATTTGCAACATATCAAGCCATCCTACTCACCAATGTCCATCTAGGGAGGCTTACCCCGAGTATGTTCAAGAGCAAGTGAACCTCATGAATTCTTACAATCAAAGGCCAAGGAATGATGTGTATTCCAATACTTATAACCCAAGTTGGAGAGACCATCCCAATCTTTCGTGGAAGAGCAACAATTTCCAAAACTTCCAACCAAAACCTGCCACTAGCCTTGAGGACACGGTTAAATTGTTAGCCCAAAACACCTTGCAATTCCAACATTCCACCAATAGCACACTCCAACAACATTCAGCCGCCCTAACCAAAATGGAGACACAATTGGGGCAGATTGCAGATGCCTTGAACCAAAGAGAGGTTGGGAAGTTTCCAAGCCAACCTGTGATACTCCAAAGGAACCAAGAGCAAGCCAAAGCAATCACTACACTTAGAAGTGGTAAGGTTATTGATAATAGAGTTGGCAATGAAGTTACTAATGAATATGATCATGTGAATGCAGGTGGCACTCAAGGAGACAATGAGAAATCAATTGAGGAACCAAGCCATGCCACTTCCTCACTAGAAGCACCAAATCTTCACAGGGCCGAGAAACCATACACTCCACCAATACCATTCCCTGGAAGACTTGCCAAGAGCAAGCAGGATAAGTCATTTAAGGAGATTTTTGATATACTAAGCAAAGTGAATGTTAATTTACCTTTGCTTGATGTCATTAGGAACATGCCGGCATATGGGAAGTTCTTCAAGGAGTTAAATAGCTACAAAAGGAAGTATGGACCACATGAGAAGGTTGTGGTGTCTGAGAACGTGAGTGCAGTTTTGCAAAGAAAACTTCCACCAAAGCTCAAGGATCCAGGAAGTTTCTCTATCAACATCACCATAGGGGACAAGAAAGTAGAGAAAGCAATGCTTGATTTGGGTGCTAGCATCAACTTAATGCCTTATTCAGTGTACCTTCAACTAGGTTTGGGAGATTTGAAAGCCACCACCATTTCATTACAACTTGCAGACAGATCAGTTAAATATCCAAGAGGTATAGTAGAAGATATTCTAGTTCAAGTTGATAAACTAATCTTGCCTGCAGATTTTGTAGTGTTGGACATGGAAGAAGCTCCTATACATGATCGTGAGTTGCCAATATTGCTTGGGAGACCCTTCATGGCCACGGCCAAGACCATCATTGATGTGCAAAATGGACTCCTCACTATGACAGTGTTAGGAGAGACAGTTCAATTCAAAGTGTTTGAATATCTTGCTCATCCTTCTTCATCTCTTGATTGTTATGCCATTGATGTGCTTGATTCACTTGTATTCTCTAAGTTCTTGCAGGCACAATCGAATGAACCCTTACAAACTGTTTTGAGTCAATCTCAAGATGAGTTTGATGAAGAAGATGCACTAATGGAAGAAGTAGCTGCCTTGGAAGCATTGGCATTGTATCCTTTGAATGTTTCACTTATTGTAGAGCCTTTAGAATCATCAATGTCACATTTAACTCCTTCCACTGTTAAGGCACCAAAACTTGAACTTAAACCACTTCCACCACATCTAAAATATGCATATCTAGCTGAATTTGAAACCCTTCCAGTTATCATAGCTTCTGACCTCACCCCAGTTGAAGAAGATAAACTAATTAGGGTGTTAAAAGAGTTCAAATCAGTTTTTGGTTGGTTTATTGCAGATATCAAGGGAATAAGCCCTACCATGTGCATGCATAGGATCCTTTTGGAGGAAGGAGCAAAAACAAGCCGTGAGCCACAAAGAAGGCTCAATCCACACATGAAGGAAGTTGTTAGGAATGAGGTGTTGAAATTGTTAAATGTGGGGATCATATATCCCATTTCTGATAGCAAATGGGTGAGTGCTATTCAGGTGGTGCCTAAGAAAGTGGGAATCACTGTGATGAGGAATGAAAACAATAAGCTTGTGCCTACAAAGCCCACGACCAGTTGGCGTGTTTGCACCGATTACAGGAAGTTGAATTCTAGCACTAGAAAAGATTACTTTCCTATGCCTTTCATAGATCAAATGCTTGAGAGATTGGCAGGTTACTCACATTATTGTTTTCTGGATGGATACTTAGGTTACAATCAAATTGCAATCGCTCCGGAGGATCAAGAGAAAACAACCTTTACTTGCCCCTTTGGCACATTTGCATACAGGAGAATGCCTTTTGGACTTTGCAATGCTCCAGCAACATTCCAAAGATGCATGTTGGCCATCTTTTCTGACATGGTAGAAAGATTCATTGAGGTATTTATGGATGACTTCTCAGTGTTTGGTTCCTCTTTTGATGAATGTCTTAACCATCTATCGTTAGTACTTCAAAGATGTCAGGAAACAAATTTGGTTCTCAATTGGGAAAAGTGCCAATTTATGGTGAAACAAGGAATTGTGTTAGGACATGTAATCTCTAGCAAAGGAATGGAGGTGGATAAAGCCAAAATCGACGTCATCACCAATATGGTAGCCCCCACCACTGTGAAGGGAGTAAGAAGTTTTTTGGGCCATGCGGGTTTTTATCGTCGTTTCATTAAGAACTTTTCAATGATCACTCGTCCATTATGCAATCTGTTAGCTAAAGATGTTGTATTTCATTTTGATAAGGCTTGTATGGATGCATTCAATGCTTTGAAATATGAACTAACCTCAGCCCCTATTATTATGGCACCAGATTGGTCTTTACCTTTTGAATTGATGTGTGATGCCTCTGACTATGCTATTGGTGCAGTTTTAGGGCAAAGGGTGAACAAGCTTCCACATGTGATCTACTATGCAAGCAGGACTCTGCATGATGCCCAACTTAACTATTCCACAACTGAGAAGGAGTTGCTTGCTGTTGTTTTTGCCTTAGAAAAGTTTAGGTCATATCTTGTGGGATCTAAAGTAATTGTGTTTTCTGATCATGCAGCCCTTAGGTACTTAATGACAAAGAAGGATGCTAAACCACGCTTGATTAGATGGATACTCTTACTACAAGAGTTTGACTTGGAAATTCGAGATAAGAAGGGCAGTGATAATGTTGTGGCTGACCATTTGTCCAGGCTTAATGAAAACCATGGAGTTGGACAACCTTTGCCCCTAAATGAATCATTTCCAGATGAACAACTCCTTGTTGTTCAAGAAAAAGAACCATGGTATGCAGATTTTGTTAATTATCTTGCTTGTGGTATAATGAGAAATGACCTTTCTTTTCAGGAAAGAAAGAAGTTCCTTGCCATGGTAAAGCACTACGTTTGGGATGAACCATATTTGTTTAAATATTGTCCTGATCAAATCATTAGGAGATGTGTCCCAGAGAGTGAGCAACAAAGCATCTTAACATTTAGCCACACATTGGCATGTGGAGGCCATTTTGGTGCCAAAAAGACATCGCTAAAGGTTTTACAATCTAGTTTCTTTTGGCCTACTTTATTCAAAGATGCTTTTGATTTTTGCTCTAAGTGTGATAGGTGCCAGAAAATGGGGAACATTAGCCGAAGAAATGAGATGCCATTGAACAACATTTTGGTGGTGGAACTCTTTGATGTTTGGGGAATCGATTTCATGGGACCATTTCCATCCTCTTTTGGCTACTTATACATATTAGTGGCAGTGGATTACGTATCCAAATGGGTTGAAGCCATTGCTACAAGAACTAATGATCATAAGGTTGTGTTGAATTTTCTTAAAGATGTGATTTTTTGTAGGTTTGGAACCCCAAGAGCTATTATTAGTGATGGTGGCAGCCATTTCTGCAACAAACCTTTTGAATCCTTGATGAAGAAGTACAACATCAACACAAAGTGGCAACCCCGTACCACCCTCAAACCTCAGGACAAGTGGAGATTAGCAATAGGGAGATCAAGAACATTTTGATGAAAACTGTGAGCCCTACAAGGAAGGATTGGTCACTAAGGTTAAATGATGCACTATGGGCATATAGAACAGCATACAAGACCCCCATTGGCATGAGTCCTTATCGCCTTGTGTTTGGGAAAGCTTGTCATTTGCCAATGGAGCTTGAACACCATGCATTTTGGGCCATCAAGAAGTTCAACTTTGATTACAAGGATGCTGGAATAGCAAGGAAGCTCCAACTTAATGAATTGGAAGAGCTTAGAAATGAGGCATATGAGAATGCCAAAATCTACAAGGAACGGACTAAGCTCTATCATGACAAGGCCATCCTAAGGAAGGAGTTTCACCAAGGTATGAAAGTACTTTTGTTTGACTCACGTTTGAGACTTTTTCCAGGAAAATTGAAGTCTAGGTGGGTGGGACCATTCAAAGTCTTGCAAACATTTCCCCATGGAGCTGTGGAGATAGAGAACATGAAGAATGGCACCTCTTTTAAAGTCAACGGGCAGCGATTGAAACCATATTTGGATAAAGTGGATGAAGAGCAAGTGTATCAAGTCGTGGATGTTCTTGAATTTTCAACACCATGAACAAGCTACCATGTCTTGCCTAGACATTAAATACATCGCTTGCTAGGAGGCAACCTAGTGTGGTTTGTGTTCTTTCTTTATGTTGTGTTTATTTTGTTACCATTCCATTTTCTTTGCCTACTTGCATTGCATACAATTTTAAACATCGAGGACAATGTTTAGATTAGGTTTGGGGGTGGTTTGAAAGGTTTGTTTTGTGATTGTGTGTGTTTGAGGTGTTAGTTTCGGTTAAGAGTGTTTTGCATGCTAATACGAATGTATATGAGGACTATGTTTGAAAACAAACGATTGGGTTGCTATGGAAAAGAGTTGCATCTTGTTGTCATCTATAAAGCTATAACTCTTGAAATTATGATGATAGAGGTACCATACTCAAATTCTTGAAGAAGAATAGTGGAGACTACCCTAGTGAGTTATTTTGAGCCTAAATGCTTCTTTGAGAGGGTTTAAAGTGTTTCTACTCCTATCTTTTTCTTTCAATTTCACTTTAAATGATCTCATTACGTCTATTTTGATTGGATACTAAGAATTACTCTCTTTGTAGATACCATGTGTTTAGTATCATTCATGAATGAACTCAATGAGATGATGTTAGGCTATGCATGTTTAACTACTAAAAGGCTTAAATCCTATCCCTTTGTGTGCTCCATTCACCCTTGTTGCAGCCAAACACTTTAGCCCAATTCTTTCGTCACCCACACCATACTCTACCATTCTAGCCCATTACAAGCCATACCTTATAGTTTGGGGAATACCAATGTGATGAAGGCTAAAGGTAAATTGAGCTTAGAACAAGATTGTGGCGTGTACCAAGGACACCTATGTTGAAGATGTTTCTAAAAAAAAAAAAAAAAAAGAGTCAAAGTGGATACAAGTTCCAAATCCCCTCATTTTAATGCATAGGACCTGGACGCCAAAAACAAAGAAAAAGAAGACAAATGCAAGTGAATAGCATGATCCTCAAGGACACTTTGGTATGCCCCAAGCTCTAGTGTTTCATATCACTTCTTTCGTAACCTATAACCTAAGCCTTACATTACAATCTTGAGAAAGACCTAGCTGATCATTGAGGATGTATTCATGGGTGATGGTAAGTGTGTGTGTTATCTATATTCTTAGCATTTGATTCATTTCATGAGATCTACTCAGAAACTGTGCTTCCATTTCAGATTTCATATGTGAGAATTTTGATTTCCTTTACATAATTTCACTCATATATGTTGTTGAGAGACTAAATCTTAAGATCTGAGTAAAAACTTGAGTGGAAGCTGTGAGGAGTAGAGTTGAGGCGAATTCTATCTTAAGCATTTGGGTATGGTGACTTTGAAGTCGTAAGACATGGAGAAATATCTTTATACGTTACAATTGATACGATTCTTTGAAGTGGAAATCTTTTGAGTTGAATGAATGACAAAATCTTCATTGGTTCTTATTAGTTTGTTTAAAGCATGTTTTAACCAAGTTGTTTGCAGAGTTTGTAAATGTTTGTGGGTGTCATCACTGTAAACCCTCAGGAGACACAACTCCTCCAACTAGGGACACCTAGGGGTTCAAAGGCTTGTTGCACATGCTCAGTGCAATCGTTTGGCCAGCGAAAGTGGTTTAGTTAGATGTTTGTGTTTTGTGTGTTTTAGTTTTAAGTTTGCTCGAGGACTAGCAAAAACCAGGTTTGGGGGTATTTGATAAGTCACACTTTTCATGCATTTATATCCTCCTTATTTGGCATTTTTTGTGATTGTTTTAGATTGAACTAGTTGCATTTTACATTATTTGGTGTTAGTGTGCAGCCAAGTGTGAATTTGGATCAAAGGGAAAGCAAATGGAGTAAAAACATTCCAGAAATGATGTGAAGTGTTAAGAGATGTAATTCGGCCATATTGGGTGATTTTAAACAAGGCAAAAACATTGAAGTCAATTATGTGGTTCCAACACCAAAACATGCATTCACATGCATGTCACAACCTTGGCCGTGTGTTCCCATATCATCCCATCAGATTATACACTTCTAAACACCAAACATGCAATCACATGCATGATAACATCCATTCCGTGCAGATTCCATGTTTTAACACCCAAAACATCCCTCACATGCATGACTCACAATCTGACCTTACACTCCATTACCTTCCTCATACTTCATCTTTGCAGAAATCCACATGCTTGCACATTTCCCTTTTGTTATTCACCCATTATTCCAGAAAATCACTCATTCCTTGTTCATGCCGTGTGCTTTATTCCCATCTCCAGATTTGTACAAACAATTTCTGGTGCTCCAATTCACTTTTGGCAGATTCCACTCACTTGTTGCAGCAAGGACACATGCATTTTGATTAAACAAAACACATACTTGCAGATCTTGTCCATGCCATGCGTCCACTACCTCAGAAACCCATCATTCCATCACTTATGCACTGCCATCTGAGTTAAACAAATGGTAGATCCAATCTGAATGTTGGGGGACATATTACTTTCTATAAAACAAGTCTCACTTCACCAAGAAGTGGTTCCGCAAGTTTGCTTCTTCAACCAGTTCATTACACATCCATTTCACTCCATTTCACTCCATTCTCTGTCCATTTTCTGTCCCAAGGGCAGAAACCATTCAACCAAGCCATTCTACCTTCATCCGCACCACATTTGGAGAAGCAACACCAAGGAACTCTTCAAGGACTTCAACATCAGTTTTGCTTCAAGGGTTTTTCCTTCTTAATCTTATGTTCACTCATGTTATTTATTTTTATGTTAAACCTTTGTAAACATGAAGTGTAACTAATCTTCCTCTAGGGATTCGATGTAACCTTGCAAAGTTTGCCATGTAATTAAGTTAGAATGCTCATTTTGTCCATCTATTTCTTGTTTCATTTTCTGTTTTAATGGTGACTTTGTGTGTTGATTTTAATGTTTGATCATCATTTGAATTAATCACAAAGTTGTGTAGCCAAGATTAGAACACACATCATGTATAATCTTGGTAGATATGTGAATGAATGAAGGGAGTGTTTAGCACACATCCTGCCGAGTTATTCCCTTTGGTTTTATGAAAGTTTCTTGTACATTACATAATCTTGATTATGAACCAAAGTTGCACATCACAATTAGGTTCATGGTTAGAGACATTTGATCAAATCCACACATCATATGGTTGATCATATCCAAGTGAAACAAACTCAAGAAATAGGTTGATGAATGAGTACAAGCTAACTTGACAAACATGGACTTAGTTGAGCAATGGTGAAACCGAATCCCTAGCTTCATTTCCTTTGTTCCTATCCCATTACATTAGTTGTTGACTCATTTATTTGTGTTTACTTCATTTTCTCATGCTTTCAAGTTACAACAACAAATCTGTCTATTTAGACTAGTTTGATTCATTTCCAAATCTGCCTAGTTTGTTAGTTTGATTCATTTCCAAATCTGCCTAGTTTGTTAGTTTGATTCATTTCTTAGAGTTCTTGCAAAACAAGTAATTACATAGGTCCAATTAGTCCCTGTGGATTCGACACCCTTGCTTATGCCATTATACTAAATATATTCTAGCATTAGGAAGGAAATATACATCAACAGTGGGTTTGGTAGGCTCATCAGGACGACGCCTTAGTAATCAACTAAGTGCGCCATTGTAAGATCTCACATGATGAAGTGCCATGTGGACGTGTCTGTAGTGTCCTTAGTCTTGTACCTTCGGATAACACGTTGTTATCTACAACACATGGGGCATGAATTAAACAAACTCCACGACAAGTAACACGAGATGAGTTTGGAAACTCACTTATAGTGGGAACTTTGTAAAGCAAAGAACAAGGCTTTCATTCTTGCATGTTTACAAAACTCTGCAAAGTAGTCGTTGTATCATGACACGGTTATTCGATGTTGTACTCCGACTATAGTTCAACATTCTAGTTTTCCGGGACTGAATGTAGTTCAAGGTAGCCCGGTTTGGTACCTTTAGTCTAAGATTAGACAAAGAGCAAGGAGATATATATGAAGCTCTGCCGGGTAAACCATGGCTCCCACCGGGTTATTCATGACTCGGCTAATAAAAAGCAGCCTCAAGCAAGGAAACGCAGGATGGAAGGTGGGAAAAGGTTGGCTTTGTTTCACAGAAAAAGGACTAAGGAAATTGAGTAGCTTAACGGCGGGGTCTAAACACGAAGAGTTGCACTCGTCGCGGAACTTAACTATACACTGACGACGGCCCGCACCACTTGTGTCCGCGTTCCCCGAATGCAACCCTCTCTTTCATGCATGCAAGCAGCAATACTGGAAGACCACACTCACATGGAAAGAAAGAAAGAAATATATAATTCATGAGAGCATTGCTATCTTGTGGACATAATAAGAAACTCTGCCAGATTGTTCCAAAATTGGTCAGACTTCCCGGCCTTTTTTATTATCTTTTCAATGTTTGAATTTCTTGAGGGGTACCTTTGGGATGACCGATGTGTAAACAATCATTCAATGCACCCAAACCCTAAATTTCACATCATTATTTGTACCTAGGATTTTCTCAGGACTACTTGAGTTTTTGTTACAGAAGAGTCTTATGGTCGTTATATAGTGGGATATTTTGTTTAGTCAAGTCAAATAGTAGAACTTTTGTTTGACCATATATTTCATTATTCATCTAAAATAAAGATAAATAAGTTTCAACACTAATAGATTCACGAAAGTATCAGTATATGCAATCGCTCTTGCTTTTATTATTGTTATTTGTTAAACATAAAATTGTCCAACGTTCCTTTAGTATTCTCATCGATCACGAGTACTATAAAGAAAAAATGCCTCCAAAATACTGAGGCGTGTAGTTAAGGACAACTACTAATTAAGTGTGGCCTTGGCTTACACTCAACGAGTACTCCTTATAGATCCTCCACGTGCCATTGTCCAAGGAGAGAATAATGAAAGTTCTATGCCTCCATCTACTCACATCACCATGCATTTTCCAAAAATGATATAATATCCATGCTATAAATTAGGCTTTTGGGAAAGTTGCATGAACTAAGAAACTTAAAGAAAGGGCAAAGAAAAAGAAAGCCAAAAGGAAGCAGTCCACCTTCTACGCCATTGGCTAATAGTTTCCAAAAGCTAGAGGGTGAAGAGCATGGTATGAAGAAGAGGCCGTACTAGGAAACAAAAGATTCAAAAGCTAGCTAGCTAGCCAGCCATCCATGGCTACAAAATCTTCCTGGACAAGAAGCACCGCTCCGTTTCTGTCGAAGACGTTCGATTTGCTAGAAGAAAATGACGGAGGAGATGGTGGTGGGAAGAGAAATATTGTGTCATGGAATGTAGAGGGCACTGGATTTATAGTATGGTCTCCTGATGATTTCTCAGAGCTCTTGTTGCCTAAATATTTCAAGCACAGCAATTTCTCCAGCTTCATTCGCCAGCTTAATACCTATGTGAGTCGCCTTTTCTTTCTATCTCAACAATTTCGGTCTGTTAGACTTGAACTCAAAATTTCATCGGCTAGATTTAGCATTCTATCTTTATACAAATAATACATTTATGGAAAATATATGTATCTTATCGAAGGTTTAGAAAGTTAAGAATGTTATCTTTGGTTATTTCTTATCACTTGATTAAGAACCCAGTATTTCATAGATTAGAGAATAAAATCAGGGTTTGAACCATTTACTGGTCTACTCATTAAAAGATTGCTTGGATTGAGGACGATGGTTTTCTATTTGGTTAGAGTAGGTTGTCCTTCGTGTGAAGTCCAACAGACACATGTGCTTCGCATCATCGATTTGTATTGTTTTAAACTTGAAAATTCGCCACACATGAGAATAAGTATTGAGAGGAACCTTGCTGGTGCTTATAAGAAATTGAACTATTTCTTATATTGCCAATTAGTTCTATAATTGTAACCTAACTTTTCTCCAACTTATACCTCTCCCGGTACAACAGTAGTCAGACAACAAGAAAATATAATTATTGGATAATAAACCAAAAACTTATACCCACTATGAGAAATACCTGGTGTAACTGCAGATTTATCTCATCTTAACATGTTTTCTATAATTCTCATGTTACTTAATTTGACGTAACGTGAGAGAGAAAAAAAAGAGAATTTCTCAGTTTCACACTAGAATTTCCAAAATAAATCCATTTTTACCCATTTTCCTTTTGATCACAGTATTTCCCTGGACCCTTCAACTATTTTAGCTAAGGTAAAATCTTATTGTCCCTTATCTTAATTATTTTCAATCAATTATTTTCAAATCCATGCGCACCCGTCTGTTTGTAGTCTAATTAGCAATCATTAGCAGTTCAATGGCTAAATTTGGTTTTGGAATAAACAAGTCTAATCGTAGTAGGTACCCTTTTATCCTTTTGCAGGAATTTGGCCTCTTCAATTTTGTCTAATACCATCCTCCCAAAACAAAATTGTTTTCTTAGTCCAACGACAAGAATTTTAGGTAAAAGATGTGTATGCTTGGTTTGTGAGCGCTTTTAAAATAGTTAAAAACGTCTTTATTTTTTTTTTTACAATATTTGGTAAAAATAATTAAGCTTTTTCAATTACAATACTATTTTTTAGTACTTTTTGAAGTCTTAAAGAAGCACTTGCGTTCTTGGTGAAAATTTGGTTGTGCTTCTAGTAAAAGAGCTTATGATCATGAACGATGAGCTACATATATCCTAGGTTATTTTTTTATCCCATAATTCGAATGGGTTACAACACACTCAAACCATAGGCTTGGTTTGTGCTTGCTTATGAGCAAAAGTGCTTCCTATAAAAGCAGCCCCAACATTAGTCAGAAGTTTAGCTATTTTAACTTGTGATCCTAACCCTCAAACCCTAAAGCAGGGATTCAAAAAAACATCACGAAAAGAGTGGGAATTTAAGCATGAGAAATTCCAGAAGGGCTGCAGGGAGATGCTAGTGGAGATCACCAGGAAGAAATGCGAACCAAGTGCTTTTCCAGTGTATCTAAAGGCTTCAGAAGAGAGTGGGAGCACAAGCACTGCAGTGGCAGCAGCAGAAGAAAACAACTGCCTGCTATTAATGGAGGAGAATAAGAACCTGAGAAAGCAGAAGTTGGAGCTGCAGGTGCAAATAGCTCAGTTCAAAACACTTGAAAGTAAGCTGTTGGACTGCGTTGCTCAGTGCATGGACGACCATCAGAACAATGTACGATGCTGATGGCACACTACAAATTAGTTTGGGTTTATGGAATCTATGCTGCCCTTCTGCATGCTCTTCTTGGTTTTGGTATCAAGGTTTTGTCAAATTATGAAATAACCATCGAGCTAAGCCGAATTCACGAGAAACTTTTGGGTGTGACCGTGACAATGTTATGTAAAATTACCAACCTAATCATACAACTGTTATTGGACTAACGCGACATTATTTCACTGGACATGTGTCATAATTGAAACGATATCTCTAAACAATTTCATTCGAGTGGACGACCGTTTTAGCCATTTGTATGAATAAAAGAAATTGGCAATTCATCACGAGAATACTAATTGTTGGTGGACAAGTTAAATAACTAAACGGACTTCAAATCAACTTGAGTTAAATAAAAAAACAAATGGTTCTGATTATTTTTATTGTTCGATTAAATAAAGAAAGTTTATCATAATGGGATTCAAAATCAATCTAGAGGGTGGATGTAAGTATTACAGTAAAGAGGATGGATCCATAACACCACATTTTTAACACCATTAAATTCACCCACTATTGAACCTCACATGGTTATTTCTCATAAATATATTTAACTTTTTCTAGGAAAATTATTTACCTTTTCTGCATAAACCCACTAGCCCATATTTAACTAGACCAGCCCAACTACGAGGCCCAATTTCTGAAACATTTTAGCCTTTTTTCTCTAAAAGCCCCCTTCATTTTCATTACTCTGGTTCTTCTCCCCCAACTCCAAAAACCCTAAACTCTAAACCATGGATCCGAAGCTCTTCGCCAAAACCCTAATCCGAAATGCGATGGCGAGCAGGTCCTACTACACGAGCAGGACCAAGAAGCCGACCCAATACAACAAAATCAGTCCGCTCGGAAACCCTAGCCTGAACGTGGTTCCGGAGCTCGACGACTGGGTCTTCAATGGCAACAAGGTCCGAGTTTCGGAGCTTCAGCGCATCATTCACGGCCTCCGCAAGCGGAAACGCTTCTCACAAGCCCTCCAGGTTTTCTCTCTTCCCTTGCAATTTGCGTTATCCCCTGTTTGGTTGCTCAGAAAATGGAAGAAAATTGGAACAAGCATCAAAGTAACTAATATTAGTTAAAGAAAGTGAGTGAGAGTGGGAATTAGGATTTTGGTTGGATAATGTGTTTGTTTGTATTAAAAGTAATTGGAAAGTCCTCTGCTTTTGTAGTAATGTGTTATAGGTTGCAGATTTCGGAGTGGCTGAATCAGAAGGGGATATGCATATTTTCGCCGGTTGAGCATGCCGTGCAGCTGGATTAGATTGGGAAGGTGCGCGGGTTTGTTTCCGCGAAGAATATTTCGATAAGTTGAGGGAGGAAGATAAGAACTTCAAGACTTATGGTGCTCTTTTGAATTGCTATGTCTGGCAGCGCCAAGTGGATAAGTCCCTTGCTCATTTGCGCAAAATGAAGGAGATGGGATTTGTTTCTTCACCTCGAACCTACAACGACATCATGTGTTTGTATACGAATGTTGGCCAGCATGAGAAGGTCCCGTGCGTTCTAGCTGAGATGAAGGAGAACAATATCCCTCCCCGACAACTTCAGCTATAGATTCTGCATCAATTCGTATGGTGTGAGGTCTGATCTTGAAGGAATGGAGAAGGTTTTTAAAGTGATGGAAAGCCAGCCTCACATCGTTGTGGACTGGAACACATATGCTGTCGTTGCCAATTTCTATATAAAAGAAGGCCAAACCGGCAAGGCAATGGATGCTTTAAAGAAGTCAGAAGAGAGGCTGGAAAGCAAAGACGGACTTGGCTACAATCATCTGATTTCGCTCGCGAGTATGGGGAATAAGGGTGAAGTTTTGAGATTATGGGGTGTTGGGAATAGTGCTTGTAAGAGAAGGTGATGGAGGAGTGGGAATTGTCCGGAAACTGTTATGATTTTCGGCTGCCACAAACTCTCGTTATAGGCTACACGGTAAAGGGATTGTATGGGAGAGAAGAAGCTCTGCTTGAAGACTTGATGGAGAAGGGAAAAGCAACCACCGCGAGAAGTTGGGAAATAGTGGCTGCCGGGAATGCAAATAGGAGTGAGACGGAGAAGGCTTTCGAGTGCATGAAGGCGGCTCTCTGTCTGTTTTCCGAGAAACGGTGGAAACCTAACCTTCGAGTTGTGACAACCGTATTGAGTTGGCTTGGTGATGAAGGCAGTGCCGAAGATACGGAAGCTTTTGTTGGGGCGTTGAGTAATGTCATCCCAGTGAACAAGCACATGTATCATGCTTAGGCATGTGTCAGAGAGGGTAAAGAAGTAAGTAGTGTTACGGATCGTATGGAAGCTGATGAAATTGATGTTGATGACGAAGAAACAGAGAACTTCTTTGCCACTAGAGAAAACAAATAACACATCTCCGCAGATTAGAACATCTGTGGAATCTTAGGGCGTGGCGAAAGTTCTGCGAAAACAGATTTTAAGACGGTTTTTGTGGAGTTTCGCGATTAAAAACCCTAACAATTTATGTGAAAAATGCGATTGTTGAGATTTCGTAAGATTTTGCCGAGTGCTGTGAGAAAAATGTTATATGCCATAAAAGCATTCTTACCATTCATCGGACCCTATCAGTTCTTTTAGAATTTTCAAGCTGAGAAACAGAAAATCTATCACACAAGACAACTATTTAGAGCTCCTTCAGAAAATGTTATTAAAATGATTGAAAAGCGTGTTTACTTGTAGAAAAAAATGTTTCTCGATTTCAAAGTATTTTCAGTTTATGCTTCTTGCAGGAAGCATTTAAGTGTTTTTTTTCAAAATTTCCTTGCATGTTTACTAAAAATTGATTCCAAAAGTGTTTTCACAAAAGCCTTTCTAGCGATTTAAAAAGCAATTCCAAACGATCTCTAAATCATTTAAGAAATCTCATTTCCTCCACGGTCTTTTAGTTTTAGCAATTAGATGAACAAATCAACATAAAATTATGGGACAAAATTCAGCCGAAGCATGCAAAACGTCCAAAGGTACCATATGGCAACAACTAAAATTTGAGCAAAAAGCAAAAGCAGCAACCGATAAACTTGATGATCTTGCTTAGAACTATGCCAAATAACCCCAAATTTGCAATCGTCGATTACACAGGAAAACATATGAAAGCGTTTAATAAGACAGCATCTCAAGCAAACTTTTGGAATGTGTACAATGTCAGCAGACACTGCATAACATCAGAATAAAAATTGCTTTGTCGGGATTATTTGATAAAACGAGACAGCGCTTCACTCTGTCAGAGTAGCTTTAAGCTCTCCGTTGCTTTTCAGCTCCATCACGATATCACAACCTCCGATCAGCTCACCTTTGTAATATAGCTGAGGATACGTTGGCCAGTTGGAGAAGACTTTGAGCCCCTGCCTCACATCCTCGTTGGATAAAATATCAAAGGACCCAAAACTCACACCCTCTTCTCTAAGGGCATTCACGACCTTGGAACTAAAACCGCATCTGGGTGCATCGGGTGTGCCCTTGATGAAGACCATCACTGGTGAAGAAGTAATCAATTTCTTTAAACGATCTTCAAGTGTATCTTTCGGAACAATCCCTTTCTCTGCCAAAACCTTCTTGAGCTCACCACTCTTTTGCATCTCCAACACAATATCTGATCCACCAATTAGTTCACCTTTGATGTACAGTTGAGGATAACTGGACCAGTTTGAATAAACCTTAAGCCCTTGACGGACTTCTTCATCAGAGAGAATATCAAAACTCTCAAAGTCCACCTTTTCTTGCACAAGGATATCGACCACCTTTCGGCTGAAACCACACTTGGGTTCATCTGGTTTTCCCTTCATAAACAGCACAACAGGGCTTTTATTAATCAGGCTTTCGAGTCGAGAGTTAAGAGTTTCACTCACACCAGTAGATGCTGAGATTCCACCCTTTCCGCTTCCAGCTTCAGTTACTTTTGCCCCAGTAGAATCAGTAGTATCAATTCCATGGTCTCTGAAAACTTCCTTTAATTCACCACTCTCATGCATTGAAATTGCTATGTCACACCCACCAAGAAGCTCCCCTTTGCAGTAAAGCTGCGGAAATGTTGGCCAGTTAGAATACTTCTTCAATCCCTCCCTGACTTCACTGTCCGAAAGAATATCAAAACTTCCATATTTGACATTCTCTTCCTTCAAAATGTTAACAACTTTTTGGCTGAATCCACATTGGGGCGCCTCAGGGCTACCTTTCATGAAAAGCATGACTGGATTGGAGTCAATCAGCTGCTGCAACCGCCTTTTCAAGGCATCAGCAGGGCCATTTTGCACTTGAGTTTTCACCTGGGAAGAACCATTTTCTCTTGCTAACTCTTGGACTGTTTCGAGTATGGTCGGTCCAGCAGCCATCCCAAGGCTTGCAGGAGCAGCAGGTTCTCCAGGGTTAATTGATCCCGCAATCCTAGCAACTTTATTGGCCAAACTGGATGGATCTGCGCCTTCTAATGTATCGGCAACCTTTCCATCCTGACAAATGAAAACACAAACAGAAAATGACCATGAGAAGAAAAACACACAGAATTAATTACTAAAGCTCATTAACAGCATTCATATGGGATTATCTCAGTAAATTCAAACTTTACACGCTTTATCACTTATCCAATTAGAAGTATCACTATATTGCATGTGACAACTAAGTTTGCACTACTTCATCTTCCAAACTCATGAGTCATAAATCATCCTGCGACAAATAACTTGAAAGTAGTAGGCCTGGTTATCTTGACAGAGCACGGCTCACGTCGAAGTATAACAAACCAAATCACCATCCAAAATTCTCTCACATCTAGTAATTCTTCGGGGCGGATAGCCATTCAAATTGATAAGGTGTAACATAAGGCTTCTTTTAATATCTGATATTCACATCGCAATCCATGTTACCATCCTCAGATCCTAGTCCTTCTCCAGTCACACACACTAACAAAGTGTTCCAATTGAACTTCTACCACCCTCTCTCAAATTTTGAGTTTGGCATCATAAACGGAGCGTATTAATACTTAATTCTATTTAGAAACAATCATACCGCCGCTATTATCCTATAATTAACAATAACAATAAACCCCTAACTCAATTGTAAACCACCTGCCACCAGATGCAAATTAAATACCCCACCACATTCACACAACCTGATTAACCAAATGTAAAACCTGTTTTCGCATTCGAAATTGAACAACCTAATCATGCTTATTCAAAAATCACACAGGCAGCATCACAATCACCAAGAAAACACGTATAAACCAATAAGCATACCTTCACAAAGGCGAAAAACGGCACAGCAGAAACCGAATAGGCCTCGGATATCTCCGGCTGTTCCTCAGCTTCAACCTACAAGTTTACAACCAAAAGTAGATTAAAATTTAAATTAAGAAATACACACACACACACACACACACAAAGCAGAAAAAGCAAAAACCTTTAGAGCAGAGGATAAAACGTTACCCTTAAGAAATGGGCGTGAGGGAAATCGGTGGACAGATGGGCGAAAACCTCGTCCATGTGCTTGGAAGCTTCACACCACGACGCCCAGAAGTGCAGAACCACCGGCGCGCCGCCGTGAACCAAGCTATCGAGCTCCTTCTTCGACTGCACATCCTTCACTGAGCCACCCATCGAGAATGGAGTCTGCTGAATTCGGAAACCCCAAAACCAAAAGCGCGAGAGAGAGAGTGTGTGTGAGGGTTTTGAAGCTGCTTATTATATCAGAGCAGAATGACCATGGGCTTTTGCGAGCGTATTCTTTCAGCTGACGAATCGTGGAGGTATGCGATGGATCATCTCTCGCCGTTGATTTCTCTTGGGATTGATTCCTCTATCGTGTAGGTGTGAGTCCTATCCTCACGATATTGCTTGGTGAGTTTGGAAAAGGGAATTGGATCCTCTCCTCAGCAGGAGATTAGGATCCTCCTGACTCGTTAACACAGGTTGTTAGATTTTGATCCAACGGCTACAAACAGAGAGTTTCTCTAAAAGTTTTAATAATTGTAGTTGTTGGATCAAAATCCAACGGTCCATGTTAGTGGGTCAGGAGGATCCTGATCTTCTGCTCAGGAGAGGATCCAATTCTTGGAAAAGGATCCTCTCCAGATCCTCTTTGTGGGGATTCAGATGATCAATCAATCGCGTTCGTTTATCTTATATCGTACGGTTATAAATTATTTTGAATTTAAAATTAAATATAAATATTACTTAACAAAAACTGATCGCACATTGTACAATAAACGGACACGGTTGATTGATCTCCAGATTCCACAAAGAGGATCCAGAGAGTATCCTCATCCAGTGAGTTTTAGTTGGGCATGTGCCTCCGCTAACTCTACTGTAGGGGTGCAACCTAAGTTGGATCAACTTGAATTCGATTGTGTCTAACTCAATTTAATAACCCTCTTAAACTCAACCCGACCTCAATTAAATCTTTTATTAGGTTGAGTTGTGTTGATTTAATGTCTTGCCCATCCATGTCAATCTAAATCTAACTCAATTTCGAGCAAAATTTGCCCATGCACATACTACCAATCTCACTTCATATTATTATATCATATATATATTTTGGAATAACTATACTTGAAGCTTGTTATCGGGTTTTTATGGATAAAGAATGATAGCGTTATTTTTACTTTTTTTATTTTTTGTTGTTGTTGAAGTTTTGGTATACGTTTTGTAATTTAATTTCAACTTTGCAAGTTTGAACATTAGAAATAATCTCTAAGTTGTTTGCTTTTAACTTTTGTATGGATGGATGTATAAATGAAATTTTAATTAATTTTAAATTATTTTTAGAGCGTCTGATAGGTGACGATAGAAAACATTTTCTTGCAATGCTTGAATCTTGACACGTTATGTTATCGAATTGTAAATATAAACGATGCATTTGGTTAATTATTACTTTAATGCATGGCTTAAATTCACAATCTAACAAGATAAAAGAACATTACCCGTGTGAGTAAATCTGAAACATTCAATCCAAGATTTCAAACAAAAGATAAAATAAAAGTTTAGTCCCAAGCCAATACATTGCAAATGCCTCTTCTTTTTTCTTTGGTAATTGGAGATTTTCACTGCTCAAAAGAAAGTATACATCATCAGTTCCAGCTCCTTTCAAAATCTTAATCACATTTCGCAAAATTTTGTTACTTTCTCCTCCAACGATTTGGTCGTCGATCATCCCTAAATCTCAATCTCATAAGCACCTTTTCGAGAAAGCACTTGAATTCATTTCTTTGTGAGAAATGTTAATTGCTTTCGATTAACACTGTCTAATTGGATTAGTATTGTTCCAGCATTTTCTCCTTCGGTCCACTTAATCGATTCTTCCTCCAGTAGCTTCAGAACCTGTGTCAATTCGAAATACAAAAGTCAAATAATGAAGCATTTGCTAAACAGATGCAGCAAATAATTATGAATCAGTCTTACCAATGATCGTCTTCGAGATCCTTTTGAGATATCTTCCTCTTTTGTATCGCATATGACCTTAAGATGCTTGATTGCTGACTCGAAGATAAGAGACGATTTCAAAAAACATAAAAAGAAGCTAAAAGAAAAATAGGAACACAAGAACAATTACTTACATGAGATACCAGAAAATGAGGAAATTTGACACTTCAAAAGACGTATTGCCTCCTTGGCACTGCGTTCTTGCAAGTCAAGCACTATTTCACCTTGAGTCTCAACATTTCTGACAAGTAACAAAATAAACGAAAAAAAGAAGATAATAATTAGCATTTCTGACAAGGAATACAAAGCAACAGATGACAGAACTTTTGAGAAAATGGATTCTAACCTAGTTTTCAGAATCACTTCATTCGACTCATCCTCTGCTTCACGCGCCTTTTTGAGGAAAAAATGTCCCTGCGGTAGCACAATAGAAGTCATAAATTAATTTTCTCGACGCAAAAAAAATTACTAATGAGGGGGTTGTTCTACACTTGAAAATTTGATATCTTATACTTTTAGCTTAGATGCATGAGCAGGTCAGGTTCTGTATCAAACTACGCCTCGTTCAATTTTTGAAGCACAGTCACAAGATGCTGTCATTCTTTGTTACAGAATCTAGTTCTTTTTCTTTTATTTGTATGAAAAAAATACAAATCATATCCAATCACTTCATAACATAAAGATGGAAACCTTACTTGTTCTAGAAGTTTGTAAGCTCGATCATGATCCTCCTTAGCAAACGCGGCTACAGCCTAACAAACGAAATGATATCCTTACTCAATAGTGTGTAAAAATTTAAGGCTACTAAGAGACACCACCCTCCATGTTTTATATATCAAACAATTGCACATAAGATAAGCCATAAAAAGATACATACAGCCTGGTAATAGTCCTTCATTGTACTCCGATACTCCTTCACAGATCTACGGAGAACCTGGTAGCTATCTTCGTCATCTGCATCTGTAGTTCTAGCACACTTTAATTATAAAGGAAAATACAAGCATAAAATGAATTTGACAGACAAATTGACACGAGCAACACACATGGAAATTAGCTACGGCCTCAATATGTCTTTTGGATTAATCTGGATTTCATAGGAATTGAATAAATTCTTAAGGGCACCATTCCCTCCACAAAGGATATTAGGGAAATGAAGTTTCTCCCATATATAGAAAAGGGTGCATACCATCCTCGCCATGATGATGTTGATACACAACAGCTGACTTGTACTCTGAAATGAAATCGTTCGGAGGTTCAGCAACTAGTTGTCCATATGCTCCATATCCACTCCCTGACTTTATTGTTCTTCTTGGTCTCTCCACTGGTCTCTCCTCGGTTCTCTCGGAAGCACAAAACAGAGAAGCCAGAATATCCTTCTCGAGATCATTTCTCTCCTTTTGCTGTCCAGTAAATTCTGCTCCGTTTGTATTTGAAGCACTATCTCTGTTACTGCATGAGACGAGTACAGACAAATCAGAGTGGTTGTTATAATGAACTAGGAACTAATGAACTATAACTAAAGTATTGAAAATGCATACACTTCGGTGGAGTTTTTGGAATTTCTGTCGGATGATACTTCATATTTCAGTGACAAATCTGCAGACTGGACAATAATCTCAAATAAGACGGAAAGGGAGATAAATACCAAAGTACAATTTACTAAGCATGCTGAACCGATTTCATGGACTAGATCTTACAGTACCTAAAACCTAAATGCTACACAAAATGAGCCACCCTGTCCATCAAAACTATGACAAAGCAATAAAGACATTTTTACTTTCAAATATTGATTACAACAGCTGCACAAAACTGCATGAGTACATCCACTTACATGAAGTGTGAGCTCTCTTCGTCTTTACCTCCTTATATGAAGTTAAGAAATCCAAAAGCTTAAACAAATTATATTATAATTGAATTAACTTTTCTGAAGAACTGATTGGAATGTACATTAGTGATGCAGCTTGACATGTTATTGTTTAGAAATCAGAAGGCACACAAATCCCGTTTTGGAAGTGTTACTAACCTTCTCACTGGATTTTCTGACAAGTTCGTTCCTTTTCTCGGAAGTTGATGCTGGCAGATTAATCAGTTTTTCCATGCTCTGAATGGTATTAAAAGGAATTGTATAACATCAGCAAATGGGAAAATTATTTTACACATACATCATATAGTAACGAAAAGGCTACGACAGTTGTAAAGAAACTGCCCTTCAGGTTTCGAGAAGTAAAAAGCGTTTAGTGTACCTTTTCCATATCATATCTACAACTATCTGCATATTCCAAATAAACCAGGATTAGCGTTCATACATTAAGGTCATTGAACAACCAACGCTTAAATACAACACTAACATCCATCAATTGGATCCAAAGTAGTCATCTTAAATCTACAACCATCAAACAGATTGCAATCAAAACTTTCAACACTCAGTTCATGCAGTAAGTCTTTCTTTTAATTACGGTATAAGGATCATACATTGCCCCAACTTAATCATTTTCTTACTTTTACTCTCGTCTTCCTTCTCTAAACCAACTCACTCTTGCCCTCTACACTTCAATGTTCTTTCTTCCCACTCTTCACTCCCAACTCCGATAACCATGAGTGTGTACGATACTTCAAGTGAGTGAGTGAGAGCGTTTAACTGTAAAAGCATTATATCATCTCCATTCGAGAAATCCAACACAAGCGAATTCATCAAAACTAATAAACCACATTATGCTAGAGAAAATCCAAATCATCCTTAACAATTTCAACAACCATGTCATACTCGTAAAGACTAACCTTCATGTAAATTTACAAACCAAAGAACAAGACAAACTGAAAATCTCAAAACAGAACAATAAGGATCGAACTTTACCAAGAACTTGCCGAATCTGATCCCTCTCTAGCTTGAACCCAACTCCAAGCATACTGAACAGAAAATCCTCGATGCCCTGGTGGAGCCGTTCATCCCTTGAGGAACTAGACTCATCGTTTTCGACCCAAATTCCCGACATCGGCAACACACTGGAGTCCAGCTTCATGGGCTTGGTTGCTTCATTAGACCCATTTGCCGGCGCCGGAGCCGTTTCCTTCACATACTGCTTCCCAATAATGCTCGAAACGCTACCAACCGAAACCGGCCGATATTTCGGCTTTGAAGCTCTGGGATTCCCATTCCCGTTCCTATTCCCATTCCCATTTTCTTGATACGGCGGCTTCTTATAGATACTATTGACAGGTAATCCGGAAGTTTCTCCGCCATTGGGTGCAGAGGTAGCCAGAGCTTCGGCGGCGTTGTCAGCATTCTTCCCCGCCTTGCAATACGCAGAAGTGATTTGATCGAGAGAAAACGCAGCCCCAAACACCTCCAGCAAACCCCTCAGCGCCATATCGTCAGCCAGACTCGACGCGCCGTTCGAACCAGAGGCCTCCATTTTCCCAGAAACTCGACGTAACACAAAAATGGATTCTGGGGAAGACGAAGAGACTGATTAGAACAACAGAGGTGGATTCTTCCCTAAACAAAATTCTGGGTTTGAATCAGGAATGCGAAACAATCAACCCCATTTGAACGAAATTTTAAAATTCATAAGAATTAATCGGAATTTCGGACTCGTAGACTCAAAGTTTGAAGCTTTTGGTACTCAAAGACGCTGTTGTTTTCTTCTTTTTTCAAAAATCCAACAGCAGTGATAATATTGAATTGAATGGTTTGAACAAAATCTGAATGCGAGTGAAGTTATGAGGGTGAGTGGATTGAGAATATTTTGTATAAAATAAAAAAAATAGAGAATAAAGTAAACGAGAAAAACAAAAACAAAGAAACAGAAGAAAGCAGCATGCTTTTGGCGCCTTCGCTGTTTGCTTACTCGCTTTCTCCCTTCCAAAGCACGTTCCTTCCGATGGAAGTTGTTGAGGAACTCCCAAAGACACTGAATTTTTTGGCCCACTGAGTGATTGAGATTGAGTGGTCAAGTCTCAGAGTTTAAGTACTGATTGGTGATTGCCTACCTGGTTAATTACCAACCAAATATACATGGATTTGATCGTCTAAATTGTGTGATATTAGGGTGAGTCGTTCATGCACGCGTAAGTGATGTGGCCGTTGATATATATGGATTTACATGCATCAATGGGTGAAAGTGACTTAATGGAGACTATACCAAACTGTTTTGATAAATTAGTTTCTTGTTTGATATTAAATTGAGAGAATGTTTGGTATGTTTATTAATTTTTTATATCTAAGTTGATACCTGATACCAAATCAAGAAATATAAGAAGATTTATATGTATGTTATGTCATTTGGTTGACGAGAGATTTTTTAATATTTTTGGAACACAACGTAGTACACCACGTGTCATAATATTATAACACGTGGTATACCGTATTATGTTTCAAGTACACATAAAAGTTTATACCGCGGATGTTTTCTTTGAAGACTATATTAGTTATGACTCATTCTAGTATCTAATGCAGCAATAGTATTAGTATTATAGAAATAAAACATGCATTAAAATATCATTAGACTAGAATAAAAAGGTGAGTACCTAGAGTACTCACTAGTAAGTACTTAAATACTATATGTATAATGGGCCCCACACAAGGGTAGCTGCCCTAAGAAAATCAACTATGCATTGTATTCGAAGAAGGCATTGCAACACAAAAATTTCAAACCCGCAACAAGAGAACAACTTCAACCAGATTTCTACCATGAAAACACCGCATCGGAAGAGAATCACCAGATCCAAACCACAATCACAAACCCAAGCAAAAAAAAAATTAAAAATTAAAAAATAAAAACCAAACTCACAAATAATGAAGAAGAGATGGGGCTAAGGGGCATCTAAAACACCCTCCTAATTTGCTAAAAAACTGTCGACGCGACCAAATTTTCTTTTCTTTTGATTTCAATTCTCCTTTAACGGTCATTAAATGGATGGCTCATATCGATTCATTCATGCAATCGGTTTGAATTAGTGCAAAGATAGGTGAAACAGTGTGAATTACTCCATCATTCCCTGTTAATTCTTCTACTCATTAGATAATTTAACTACCTACTGAATTATTTGATTGGTAATTATCAATGTAAGCAGCTCGTTAATTTCAATTAGGTTTTAATTAGGCCATTTCTAGGCTTTCTTACTTCCACTGTTACGCATAAACCCTACTTGCATGCAGAAATTATCAAATAAATTCGGTTTTTTTTTCTTTATTCCAACATATTCTAATTTACTCTAAACAATAAAAAAGTAAATTTGAACTTGAGTATAGAAAAAAATAACACCGTTCTAGCCAACTTAATCGTCGTACTCAGATTTGCAGTTTTTATTTTATTTTTATTGTTAAATATTATGGGTAATGCTAGGGAGATTAAATTTGTAGACAAAGTTTTGAAAACTAAAGGATATGGAAGTTGATAATTGGTTTATTACTTAAACGTTGATAAACGTACTTACTCCTATTGATGACATATCATTTAGTTTGCAAATTTAGTCCAAACTTAGTCTTTCTAGCATTACCTAAATATTATTAGTTCAAAACAGTTACAAATTCTCTGATCTGCCCTGGTTTGCCTAACCAAATACATCTTCATTTGCTTGCTTCCCGTAGCTTTGCTCAACAAACTGCTTTTTTATGCCATTTTCACAGAGACATACTGATCTGCATGCAGACTTGACTATATATAAACCCTAAACAAGAAGAACTGAAGATCATAGGCAAAAGAAAATAAGTTGCTAAAGATGACAACACCAAAAAAAAGGGCATCCGTAGCTTATTTTCTGTTACTTAGCTGGGGAGTGAACTCTGCTCACAGGGCAATTAATATTGGCAAGGATAAAGCTTTACTAGTTGATAAACCAGATTCCCTTGGCTTCTGACAAATTGGAGGAGGGCTTGGCGGACAAATGGGCGGGGGGCTTGATGGGCAGATGGGAGGGGGGCTCGGCGGACAGATGGGAGGAGGGCTTGGAGGGCAAATAGGAGGAGGGCTTGGCGGACAAATGGGAGGAGGGCTTGGCGGACTAATGAGGGGAGGGCTTGGAGGACAAATTGGAGGAGGCATTGGTGGAGGACAGATGGGAGGAGGGGTTGGCGGACAAATGGAAGGAGGGCTGGGTGGACAAATCGGGGGAGGGCTTGGAGGAATAATTGGAGGAGGACTTGGTGGACAGATACGAGGTGGGATTATTGGAGGTGGTATTAGTTTCAATCCAGGTTTTGGTGGCGGAGGTGAGGGGAATTGTGGTGGCCGTGGATATAGTGGTGGTGAAGGCGGTGGTAGTTGCGGTGGCCAAGATGGTGTATATGGATGCGGAGAAGGTGGTGGTAGTTGTGTTGACCAGGGCGGTGGATATGGATCCAGAGACGGTGGTGGTAGCTGTGGTTACCAAGGCAGTGGATGTGGTGGAAGCTATGGAGGTGGCAATTGTGGCGGCGAAGGTGGTGAAAGTGACGGGGGGGAAGGCGGTGGTCATTATGGCAGCCAAGGCAGTGATGCTAATTCCACTGTTCACCATAACAATCTCAAAACGGTATCCAGGGACGCAACCAAAAGCCATGAACAAAATGGCAACCATATGAAATTGAAGACGGACATGAACAATGGAAGACGCCAACAGATGAAAGTAACCGCAATTCTGAATCGCGTCAAGCGCATGCTATCGATGCCATACCTCCACAAGTTCTGGACGCCATTGCCATGGCCCCACAATCAGGCTAGGTAGACCAGGATCTTCTATAAATATATTATCTCTGGTGTAATACTGTGTTTCACAGAAGTTCAATAAAGACCCCCCAAAACTTGCGACTAAAAATGTGTTTTGCCCTAAGGCCTCTTAGAAATTGGACTGAGATTGCACACGGAGTTCAAAAGTGACTGAAAATGCATATACATGAATTTTGAGATCTATATTCTCTCATTTACATTCATTAATTAGGAGAACAACTTACATGACACGAGTACATCGTGACGGTATACTCATGTTATATAAGTCTTTCTCATCGGTTAGAGCAACATCAACATTTACATTTCCTATTATGTAAGTGTTTGCATAACATTTACATCTAAAAACGCTCTAAGAACGAGACTACTTGTGCAAGGGCGGAACTGTATACAAAGCTACCATGGACTATTGGGATAGACAAATTTAAAGATACTATAAACAATTTTGGTTATTTTTCAAGTGTTTGAACTTGGTGGCTCAAATTAAACCATGTAGCCACGAGAAGAAACCTAGCAACACTAGATTCAAATATATGAAGTCCAGTCTATAGAAGTAGTGAAAGGCATTCAGATCAACTATCCCCCTAATTTCAAGCATTGGATTATGGATTTTAAGGTGGAAATCGCACCTTCTTCAATTTCATTTGTATTAGTAAATGCATAAAAATAAAGAATCCAAATGATTCCAATTCTCGTTCTTGTTGTTGGTACGTACTACGTAGGAGGAGGAGGAGAAGGAGGAGGAGGAGGAGGAGAAGGAGGAGGTACGTACTACATAGGCAAAAGAAAGTAGTAGGCGGCAAAAACACAAAAAAAATGGGGATGCATATGCATAGCCTATTTGTATTTGCTATTACTTGGCTTGGGCTGGGGAGTAAGTTCTGCCCATACTCATAGGGTCATGATTGGCAAGGACAGAGCACTAGTTGAAAAACCAGATACCCTTGCCCGGCTTCGGACAAACAGGAGGAGAACGCCTTGGCGGACCAATCTGAAGGACTAGAAGGTTGGGTGGTGAACAGGAACAGGATCGCCGAGGAGCTAGTTGCCTTCGTATAAGGAAGGGATGCTGGAAGGGGTGATGGTTTTCCATTCGTTGATTTCGTTTTAGGTGGTGATAATGGAGGTCAATTATACCCACAAGTTCATCGCCCTACATGCAGCCACCTTCAAAAAGGAGTTGGCTGATTCTTAGATCCCGTCCACTCCTGATTCCAATGTCCACAGTTACAACCTCAAATATGTACATGGAGGCAAGCAAAAGCCATGAACAAAATGACAACCATGAAATTGAGGACAAACACAAACAATGGAAGACGCTAACTGATAAAAGCAACCACAATTCCAAATCTTCTCAAGTGCAAGTTCTGGACGCCATGGCCATGGCGCCACAAGTTATGGATGCCATTGCCATGGCTCCACAATCAGGCTAGGCAGACCAGGATCTTCAACTATATATATAATATGCTCTGTGTGTGTACATATATATATATATATATATATATATATATATATCTGGTGTATATAAGCATCATTGTGTACTATGTTTCACAAAAGCTCAATATAACAACCCCCAAAACTTGTGACGAAAAATGTGTTTTGCCCTACAGATGTAAGGCCTTGAACCGCGAATTCTATTGACGCCTTGACGGAACTTAGAAATTGGACTGAAATTTCAGAGTGAAACAAAGTGATCAAATGTGATCTGCGTCTACGCATAGTGACGAACAATGCATTTGACCTTAAAAATAGAAGCATTCAAGACCTCTAAAGGGCAATAGGACCACATAATGGCACAGCCACTAAACTTGTTCTATATTTATTATACAGTCTAGTTTAAAACTCACCGGTTAATTAGAAAATACAACTTATTGTAGCTAGCAGGCAGAGTCTCAGGGATGAATGTTATTCTCCTCCTCGACAAGAGTTATGTCGGCCCAATTTGAAGCACTACCAGTGCGAGGAATGCTGGGAATTCGCGTGTACAGATCCACCTGAAACGTTACTCCACGAACTTGTCCATTGTCGTCTTCGAGCCTAATTGCCCTTACCTTGTGCATTGGATGAACAAAGCTCATCAACCCACTTCCACTTGTGAATATGCAACCTGTTAGACCATTTAAAACCATTTACTTAGCTTCAGGTCAAGTTACCGCAAATTCGGGCAGGGAAATGTAAACGAGGGTCCCCAATTCGGATTTTGGGACTAACCTGGAGGGAAAGGTGAACAAAATTTTCCACAAGCCTCGATGATAATGTCAAGATTGTGTGAGCAGACTAGGGATCCATCACCTCCCATTCCCCAGTGAAGCTCCACGCTTCCATCTCGGTCCTAACATTTGCAAAAGTTGCATTGTGGAAGAAACAACGTTAAAGTTTTCCTTAGCATGTCAAACGATCGAATCATACGTTTCAATACTACGTAATTTCGGAAACAACTCACCCTGGCAGCAAAAAGTGCATCAGTTCTAGTATCGAAGAGAATAAATGCGAATTTTCCTTGTAGATCTTTGATGACTTGATCCGGAGGGTAGGGTGCGCGATCTCTTAGGACTTTATAGGCTTCAACAACGACCATAGCTTCTGTTGCTTGTCTTGGAAGGCCGTAGTGTCGTCTCAGGTCAGAAGTGTTTTCCAAAGTGCCTATAAAAATGCAGAAGACATCGTCTAGGACAACAATGCATCTGCAAATACAGAAAAAAGTAACACAAACTGATCAAGTAGCGAAATTCGAGCTTCAATATTGCGTGCAGACCTTGGTGCAAGAAAAGATCTAGACGACTGGATCATATGATGTGAGAACTCGGACATTTCCTGCAGATCTTGATCAAAATCCATGTGGAAGCTAAACAAGTGCAAAAAACGATACCATAAATGCTTTTAGTTGTCAAAAAAGTGCTTTTAATCATACCAAACAAGCCCTTAATACCTTGGGTGTGGCTGAACACTCTCATTGTCCTGTGACAAAGCCATGAAACTTCCATTAGAAAGGTGGTAAACAGTGGACTCGGGACACGACGACTGGAAAATCTCCAAAATCTCCTCTCTGGTCTTTGCCTTCTCCACCACATTCGAAGGAACCCTCAGCTCCTCGGGCGGTTTTCCGACCGCTTTCTCAAAAACCGTCAACATTTTTCCGGCTAAACCTCCAACGACACAGAGCTATATATGAATCTTAGTTTATTTTTCCCAAATGCTTATCTGAAATTCTGAAGAAAGCAAGTTTGCTAGCTTCCAAGATTGGTGCGTGTGTTGTGTGGGAGTATGTATGTGGCAGCTTTAAGGGTTTAGACGTGGAGGATGCTGCAGAAGGCAAGTCATATTATTGCCAAAAATATTTTGGCATCTACTTAAAGGTGGTGGACGACGTTACAATCTTTCATGGTTAAATTGCAAATTCCTATAAAAATTAATAGAAAATGATTTATGCTTTCAGGCTCCAGCATCTTCTGCATGGACTTTGAGATTTGCATCAAATTAAATTTTTAATTTTTTTCTCTTGTTCACCAAAGCAGTGATTCTTGTGGTCGACCATGTGAATTGTTGGATCTCTTTGCCAAAAAAATAAAAAAAAGAGTTTTCTGTGTGGAAATGCTAAAGAGAATTTTTCAAAATGAGACTCTGACACCTAACAGTTTAACGTTAACTTTCCACCAACCTTATAAAATATTATGCTAAAAACATGAGATGACAGATAATTCATGAAAAATCTTACTCTTTTGTGAGTGGGTCAGAAACATGGTCCGACTGTCAAACACAAAAATTCTTCGTACTAAATAAACGACTTGATTAAGGTCCATAATGTTTTGCAATCATAAAGATGGATCGATTTAAAATGAGAACTTAAACCAAAACAAATCAAAATGGTTATTAAACGTCCCTTAACTTGCGTGCTTTTTGTGTTTTATGGTTGAAGATTGTGGGAAAGAGTCGACCAACAGAAATGAATCAAATCCCCCACGAACCGACCGGAAAATATAAGCCGGAGTCTCATGTTCAAGATGATGCTTCTGCAATCATCTTGATCTGACAAAATTGTGAGAGCACTTCAACCCGGTATGAAACATTGACCGTCATTTTTACTTGATGTAAGCAACCGTACAACCGTAATTCGTTGAGCTCTCCGGTTCGTACTTAGCAACTCGGGGATGTTTTTTCAAAATCTCAAGTGCTCTCTCTTTAACAACCCCTGTGCCCATTCCATGTATGACAAAGATAACTGATTGGGACTCTCTAGCAGAGAGGACCATGTCCAGGAGGTAAGAAGCTTCCTCCGCCCTCATGCCGCGGAGATCCACTGTGTTCTTTGACGTTTGTACCGCTGGACCATAGGATAGCTCCCCACTTCCGGTTTCCCCATTACGACTCCGCCCAACCTACAACGTCAAATCAAAATGATCAGATTCTATCAGTGGGTTTGATGGTATCCCTCAGAAGCGCAGTAATAGACATTCGTCTGCGCTAAAATAGCATCTCACATCTGTTATGTCCAAGTACAGTTTTGTACAGGAGTATACATTTGTGTATGCACAAGCAAATATTACCAATTCATAACAAATAATTTGTCTAGAACTTGTGTGAGGAGTCAAAACAGATACAGGCAGGGACGAGTTGTAATCATGCATGTGGAACAATTAGAAGGGATATATACCTGCTGCTTCAAACGTGGGACAGAACTAGGCGTGGCATTCTTATCAGCGCTAGGGATAGCTCTAATGTCGCTCTTCTTCAAGCGAACCTTTATTTTACCATATTGTACAAGGACTGTCCCATCATCTCCAGGTGCTTCAACTACAGTAGCTATCTTATCTCCCAGTCGCTTCAAATAAACTTGCTCTCCAAATTGGGGTGTGTATGAAGTAGCAGATGTCTCACTAACCAACAGATCATCCTCAGGGGAGTGAGCTTCAACGACTGATGCAATTGCAGCTTCTGATTTCCTAATCAGCAAATTCAATTGATCAGCAGCAGCAATTTTGAGTCGGTTATCAAACTCCTTCAGTACAGTCTCCATTTGGGATTTTGCAGCCTGCACTTCTTGCTGAACCTGTAGCGTTTCCTTTGCCATAAGAGCTCTCTTGCGCAACTCAAGATCTTCTGCCTCATCGTGGATCTTCAATTTAACAAAAGCAAATAAGGACATAAAGAGCCATGCAGAAACAAGAAAACAAGAAAACAAAAAAAAAAAAAGGTAGCAGCAGGAAAATTGCAAGAAAATAAGGAGCCTCATCATGGATCTTTAATTTACCTCACGATAAATATCCATGATATCTGAATGAAGAGATGCAGCCATTTTGGCCTGAGCTTCCAGTCTGTTCCTTTCCTCTACTAACGACCGATATAGCAAACCTTTTCGCTCTTGTTGCTTTTCAGGCATTAACCTCTCCACCCATTTCTGTGCATGTTCAATTACGTGTTGATTGAAACCAATGGATTTAGCAATGCTCAATGCATTTGAATCACCGGTACTTCCCCAGAGGATCCGGTAAGTAGGTTGTAAGGTTTCTGGAGAAAATTCCATGGCTGCATTTTCAAATTGATTATCCTTTTCTTTCAGGCGACTTAAATCCGCATAATGAGTAGTCACAACGGCTAAGTCAACACGATCTTTGAGATATAGCAAGATGCTGGCGGAAAGAGCCACACCTTCTGAAGGATCGGTTCCACTGCCAATTTCGTCAATGAGGACAAGTGATTCTTTTGAGGCCACTTCCAATATATTACGAATCCGCGAAATGTGCCCACTAAAAGTTGAGAGATTTTGCTCCAGAGACTTCAATCGAAAAAACCATAGTCAGACAAATGAAAACTTAAAGAACCTAGGAGTTTCTGCCATAATTAAGGTAAACAACTACCTGATGATCTCCAATGTCAGCCAGAACAAGATCAAACCACGGAAGCTTTGGGTGGTTTTTAGCAGGCAGATACATGCCAGCCTTCGACATGAGAGATGCCAAGCCCAAAGTTTTCATGGAAGCTGTTTTCCCCCCAGTATTAGGTCCTGAGATTACAACCACTCTGGTTCCACATCCAATTTTGATATCAATTGGCACTGGAAAATCAGATGCATGACCAGATAAACTTCCAGAATTCATTTTTATACCATTTCCGTTGTTGGAGGAAAGTGGATTTCTCGATGCAAAAGCATCAGACAATTTTTTTAAGGATGACTCGAGGAGCAATGGATGTTGCAGCCCTTCTATATCTACAGCTGCCACAAAACTGGTTCCACCAGAATACAAGTCGTTGGAACTAAAAATTGGACACACCCCATTCATCCGCAGAGCATAAGCAGCTCTAGCAAAAGCAAGATCCACTTCCAAAACTTTATCTAACAAACACATTATCGGTACTTCTGATTTCGCAATTTCAGATGTAAGGAAGCTCAAAATGCCGATTTCCTCAGCTCTCTCAGCATTCGAAAGCCTCACTTCCATGTTGTTCAACTCCACCGCCTCTTTAGGTTCCACAAAGTATGTTGCACCGGAACTACTAGCATCCAAAACTATGCAACCCGGAAGCAAATGTTTGTGCGTGGCCCTAACACCGACGCACATCCTAGCCCTCCGCATAGTCACCAAAGGGCTATCAATGCCGCCCGATTTAAAAATCTGGGTTGACACTTCCTTCAGCAAAGAATCCAGATTTTCCATGTTCCTCTTCCTCTCTGACCTAATGATCTCTAAGTCTTCGCTAGCTGTGTCAAGTATTATCGAAAGCTTGCAATCTATACATACTCCTATCGTTTTCTCTAACTCTACTAGGAAATCACAATCCTTGAGTATTTCAATCAGGGGCAAGTACCTGTTCAAGTACAACTTAACAAAAAATAAATCATAAAAATTTGAGTTGTCTTAACATTTTTATCAATTTATCACTAAAATTAAGTACTTCACTAAACCCAATGTAATCAGTGTTCAAAATTCAACCCAAATATATTCATAAAAACGAAAATAAAATAATTAATTACTTTAAATAATAAACAAGGAAAGCTCAATAGAACCGATACCTGTCCGTACAATCTGCACCCAAATCCAAGCCCTTCACTTTTTCGAACAATCCCTTCGCGGCAGTCAGCGTCCTGCGCACAGCGCAGAGCTCGTTAATGGTAAGCAATTTGCCTGAGACGGCGGAGCTCACGATATCCGAGACGTTCTCGACGGCCGAGAAATCCGAGGGTGGAGAACCGATGGCCGCGATGGCATCCACCGCGGCAGCCGTCTGATCAAGAAGCTTCTGGCTCTCCTCCTTGGACCGGCCAAGTGGAACCCGGGCCTTCTGCGCGGTCGAGAACCCCATGGCTGTGGACGCCAGCGCCGAGAGCTGCTTGCAGACCGAGGCCCATTCTAGGGTTTCTAGGGTTTCGGATTGGAGGGAATGCGCGAGGCTGAGTCGGCTGTAGTGCGACTCGGCCGAGTTGGAGAGCGAGAAGGAGGTAGTGGCGGCGGCGGCGGTGGGTTTGAGGGCTCGGGCCAGGAAGAGGTTGGCGGTGAGTTGCAGTGGAGGAGCGAGCGAGGGAACGAGTTGACTCAGTGAGTTGAACATGGCGGAATTGGTGGGTTTGAGGCGATGGGTTTTTGCATTTTATCCGCTCAGAATAAAACTGTGGAGGGAAAGAAACGGTATCATTCAGACTCTTCTGGCAGCGGCGTGGCGCCAGTTTTTAAGCACGTCGCTTGGTCGTTCCGCCTTTCCCAACTACATGTCGTTTTTCCCTCTTCATTTTTGGCATTCAACTTGGGGCAAGTTTGATTTTCAAAATGAGTCGTAAGTTTTAATTTTTTCACATTGCATTTTGGGATGAGCAACGGTTATAGTTGATTTATTCATAACCGCTTAAGTTTTTATTAACATCATCATTTACATGTTTGGTAATTACATAAATAATATACTCAGACTCATAACCGATTAACTCATATTCATTAGACTCTTTTTCTTTGTCTTCAATACAGGACATGTTCTGACATGTGAACATAAAGATGAAGAACCAAGATTGGAGCCCGATGCTAGCCTAGTTTTATAATGTCACACACAGCTTTCACCTCCCCCACGAAACTTTTTTTCATCTAATCGGTGCCAAACAATTGAGGTTCTTTTTCTCTTCCTACTAGAGTCTGTTGGAACTTATGAGGGATTATTGTACCACATTGCCCATACACTTTATCTAATTCCCCTTCATAAGTGAGTTCACTCACTTATTGTATAATTGATATTTGATTGGTTCTAACAAAGTTATGCGTGACTTTCTAGCACTGTCAAGAATTTGAATCATTTTGTACATTTTTCTTTTATTTCTCATACCACCACAACAAACTATCATATTCATGTTATTCAAAATATATTTTTTCCGTACATGGAGCCCGACTCGTTTTCTAAGCACCCGAGAGCACGTTCTTTTTGCTTTCATGAAACTCGCATCGTTTTGGCATGCCCCGAGCCAACCTCGTTTTTCGTGCCTAGAGCTCACCTTGTTTTCTGTGCCAGAACGCCGCCCTTTTTGCGTCCACGGAATCCGCGTCGTTTTGGCGTGCCTGGAGCTAGCCTCGTTTTTCATGCGTAGGGTTGACCTCTATTTGTGCGACGTATTCTGTCTCGTTTTCTATTCACGGAGCTCACCCCATTTTGTGTGCCTAAAGCCCGTTCCGTTTTTTCATAAGCAAAACTTCCCTTGTTTTGTGTGCCACGGTTCGCCTCGTTCTGTGTGAACTGAGTCTGCCTCGTTTCGCGTGCATCGAGCCTGCCTAACACTCATGTTTTCTGACAAAAATGCAAATTTTTTATTTTTGCAAAATATTTTTTTCTGACCATTAAGTTAAACTTTATAAGTAATTTGGAAGCAGTTTTATGGTTTATTAAGCAACAAATGTATATTAGTAGAATATTTGAGCCATAAACTAAAGAAATAAAGGGAAATTGAAAAACTATAGTAGTGAGTCCTAGAACATTGTCAAATGGGGTTCTACAATCAAGAATCTCAACAGAAAGTCTTACCTTAATTTTCAAAACTTTACAATAAAGTAAAGGTAAAAATAAGTAGATTGAACGGTGATTTATGTACAAATTTACAAAACCGATTGAAACCTGTGAGGGTGTATATATAGATTTTGCTCATGTTTGTTTATTGTAATCCAAGTCACGAACATATAATAATTAACTACTACTCAGAACATCAAAACAATTAATTTATTGCTGTTCTGAGAAAAAGCATGTTGCAGGAAGGATTTGTTTAATGAAGAGACTGCTGATAAAAATTAAAAGTCAAGTCAAACCTCGCTTCAGCAGTGTTGTCGTTGGTCGAGGAAAGAGATCCTTTCCGGATCGTCTAGGATCAGGTGATTAAAGTTTTTAAAATTTGATCTAACGATAAAAAATTATTATAATATTTAAAAGTTTTTATTAACTTTTCTGTTTTTAATCGTTGAATTAAATTTTAAAGACTCTAAATTTTGAAGAGAGAGATTCGAAAATGATCTCTTTTCATTGATTGATTTGAAGAGAATTTCTTTTCATTGATCGACAGAAGAGCACGCAAAAGCAAAAGAGAGTGAAATAGGTACCCGTTTGCAAACAAAAAGAAGGGTTAAATTGTACCCGCGGGTAATAGTGCCCGTTTATAAACTGCAAATGCCACGAAAACAATGCCGGTTGTATTCCGAAACAAAACTCATTGTTCATTTGAAGGTAAGAACATGATACAGAAGATTTCCGATCGCGGTTGGCCGCCGGCAAACAGAATTCAGTTTCTTGAGACAGGAATTCGAATCGTTTGTTAGTCTGATGTTGTTAGAAAATCCATAAACATATGATTTGACTACAGCAATGGATCAAAAAGGGTATAACTTGAGTTTCATTTCACTTGTTTTCTTTTTTAATCTCTAGCATTGCAAGCAATCAGTCCACCAGAACCAATCTCTGATACTCTTCACCGGAGATGGCTGCTTCCATGATGCGATCCGGGCGGATTTCCCCATCATTATCCATGAACATCTTGATCAAGTTCTTGGAGAATCCGCTCAAGAATGCCACCCCAGGTTGGTTCGAAGGCGCAGGCGTAGCCTCCGAGTGCCTCAGATTCCAAAACACTATCTGTGGCACCGCGTTCCCATACCCTTTCTCTTCAAACTTCCTTTTAATTGCCTCGTAATCGGTCTCCCAATCGTTCCCTGTAGCCGAGGATTCATCAAACTCCATGTCGCTGAACACAAACACCCTTTTTATCATGTCCTCCGGCTTCAAGTTCCCCTTCACGGCCACCTCGAGAAGCAAATCAAACACCCTTTGGAAATTGGTGTTGTCCCCCCAATCCATGTCTCTCATGAACGCACACTTGGCCCGGAGATCATCGCCTTCGATCAAATGCAGCTTAGGCGACACGCTGAAAGTGATAACCTTTCCTTTCCATGGATCTGCACTCAATTCCGACAACAGAAGCCCCAAAGCCACAGACACGTCCATCGGGTCTCCATTCATGCTTCCGGAGACATCACAAACCGCCAAGGAATCCCTCAACTTCCCCTGCTTCAACAAGTCATCCACCATCCTCTTCCACTGAAGCTCAGCCACTTGACACCCCCCATCGTCTTGAACCCGATCCTCATCATCGCTATCCATGTATCTATACACCATATAACTGTCAATATTCAGAGAGGCGATGATCTCGTGCGGAAGCAGAGCACCCGCCGCAATGGTGGACTTACCAGCTTTCACATCGGCCAAATACTTTCCGAACCGCTCGTGATCATGCTTCAAGAACTTGTCCTTGTAAAGCTTCATGGCCACGGAAGCCACCCGATTGTAGGGAATCAACCCCCATTGAGTGGCGGACATATAAACCTCCGGCAACTCCAACGCCTTCCTCAAGGGCACCAACACCTCCTTTCTCAGCCTATCACGAACCCTGTACGCGTAATGCTCCTCCTCCAATTCCTGATACTCAACGTAAGATTCTCGCGGGAAAACCTTCTTCGCGATGCATTCGCAGATAAGAGTTGCCCGATCGAACGAGGAGTCAATTGAAGGGCACCACTTCGCGGCAAGGCTGATCTTCTTGGGCTGTTTATCCGAATTCAAGTGCTCAATGTCGGATTTCAAGCACTCCGCGAAGAGATCCGAAACCCTTTCGTGCAAGAATTGGTAATCTGGGTCGAGCTGGTACCTCTCAACCGCCTTCTTCGCCATGGCCAGAAACTTCTTCTTCCTCGAAGCCCTCACATTCTCCTTTTCCAATTGTGCCCTCTCCGCTCCGGTCAATTTTTTCACTTTCGGTACCCGAGGCTCCTTGGTCTTTGTGCGCTTAAACCTCCCCCTGCTCAGTACACCCACCACGCTGCTCTTCCTCTCCAACCACTGGCTCTTCTGGATCGCCCTCACGTTCGGACCTTCTAGAAGCTGGTAAAGAATCTCCGGGAGGTCCTTAAAGTACCCAAACTCCGCGAAAGAGAAGAGATTGCAAGCCAGGGTTCTGGGGTGGTGGTTGTGGAGCCAAATCGCAGCCATGTAGAAGTTCTGCTTGTCGGACTTTCCGGTGCCGCGCACGCCTCGGAGGTTGCAGATTAGTTTGAGGGTGGTTAGGGCGTCGTGGGACCAAGCCAGCGGGAGCTGTTGATTGAGGTAGGATGCCGGGGTGTCGGGCACAACGTGGAAGAAGAGATCGAGGCAGGGGTTGCCTGAGGAGACGAAGGTGGGTGCGCCGTTCTCGGTGAAGCCCATCGGGGGTCTGCCAGTGGTGGCTTCGCCGCCGTAGTAATCGGCATCCACTGGATAGCTGGAATCGGATTTGAGGGAATTTTTGAGCTCCGGAGGACCAAGAAGAAGACTTGGAGGAGCCATTGACTTGGTGATCAGGAATTTGTTACTTAGGCACGAAGTTAGGGTTTTTGATATGCCCTTTTTTTTTTATAGGGAAATTGTTACTTAGGCACCAAGTAATTTCTTAGGTGTTTGGGATACAGTAATATTGCCAGCTGGGTTTTAGAAAGAATTGCAAAAAAATCATTTGAGATTGACAAAAAAGATCATTTGAGATTTTGTTTCGTTTTCATAAAGTTGTTTTTTAAACTACTTTAATCTATGAAAATAAAATTATTGATTGATGTCACGTTTGGAAAGTGTGTAGTTCGTTGAAGGCTAAAGTCTATTATCCACGACATGCGGCAAATTGATTTGTATTTGCATCACTTGGAATCATGTCTCTATTTGGATGAAGAAACCAAACTTGAAATTACTCAGACAATGAGCCGAAAATTTTGAGCCGTATATACAATCGAACTCGCATAAACTATTGTGGAAATCCTCAGTAGTTACATTGACATGTCTTGCAAATTGTAATATTACAGATCTGGGAAGCAACTGGCTATGTACACTTAAACCCTAGAGATGAATGCCATGAACAGTGCTTAACTGTGGCAGAGCCATACGTGAATGAGATTTGATCATACAAGCATATATACATGAGAGAGTGTGCGATTTTGCTCGTCAATCGGCAGTTCTTTTTCCGTTCTCAGTTCGCCAGAATTGGAATGCCGCAGAGCGCAGGAGCATGCTTCCCGTCTTTGAAGACAAGGTTTCCTCTTACAAATGTGGCTGCAACTCTTCCAGATAACTTGGTCCCCAAGTATGCTGAGATGCCCTATACATGGAAAAGGTAACACGAGAGAGTAAAATACTTGCTCAACGCAATGAACTCCGATAACAGACATAACTGGTTTGATAGATTAAGTTGAATGCATAGAGGTGTAAGAGCAAACATATAAGCTCTATAACAAACTAGCCAAGAACATAAGATTTAACTAACTAAATCACAATCATCACTCCAAATATTCTATATATGCAAATACTGAAGTAATATCTGCAACACATACCAGCAAAACTGTTTGCCGAAGTCTTTCCCGTGTGTTCTATCATAATAGTCCTTCATAGTTTGTTGTATGATCTCCCTATCCCACACATGGTGAAGATTGGATTTGCTTCTGTACCAACGCAAGGCTATCGTGTTTCCTCCCTCATCTGTCCTGAGCGCGACATGCATCGGCAGCAACACACATGTTCTTTACGGCATTGATCAAAGGAAAGAATAGTGCTAGACACCATATCATAACTATGTTCAACAAATTAGGATTAAGAGCCATTAGAGAAATCTACACACAACCTTCTCCTCTCTGCAAAATTCAATGCTCTCCAATTTATAGGTAATTGGAACAATAAGAGCGTATTTTTGTGAGAGCAGGGGCTTGTGGTTTTTATACTACAAAATTTGGATTACCCTATAATAATCCTACAAGAAATACAAGACCAAATCCTTGTACAAGTATGAGTTCTATTCTCAAGCCAACAGTAGAGTTTCAATTCAAACCAAAGTTGAATTAACTCTTATAAACACATTAAGACCTCTTTATACCAATCTGAAATAACAATGATTATTACTAAACTGTGAGAATCACACTCATACTCTAACATTCTCCCACTTGAGTATGATTCACAATAGTAAATAATCATCTCAAATTCAATATAAAGGTGATCACATAAGTCATTCATCAACACACTAGTACATAGACACAACCAGCTTACATAAACCAAAACAATGAATTTATAATTGCCTCTGCAACACAAAATACAGATTTAACTTACAAATCACAATGTCCAGTTCATGTTCATAGCAATGTATCTAAGCTCAAGAGTAAACCAAGGCGTCTACTCCCACTCATATAGCCCAAAAAAAAAAAAATACCAAACATTCTTGACAGTAGGCTGTCAACTTAAAATTATTCATAATTGTATGAATAACATAGTTATGATCCAATCAACAGCTTTATCATATTCATAGAAGCGATCACCAAATCTTTTGGATAACAAAAGCTTAACCTTACATACAACTTACCTATGCATTTTAAAGTATTGAACTTAAGAATCTTTTTTGTTACATCACAGAATTAACTCAAAAGTCACAACATAATTAATTTGCACTTTGTAATTATGTGAACCAATATAACAAAACCAAACCAATTTGCTCCCACTTAACCAATATAGCAAAACCAAACCAATTTGCTCCCACTTATCTAGGCCATACTTAACACAAACAAGTTAAGTATAAGTTAATATCAACTGTATTAACTATCAGTCATTGCAATACACTGAATGTCTTATCAATGTGATCAATTGCCGTAACCAATATGCAAACAGATTCCATGATCACATTCATCCAATTTGTATTTACAACAATGTGATTTTACTTGACTAGAACAAACACATAAATTGGTTTGCTCCCACTATATCAAGTTAAGTTTAGTTCCAGCAAATAGCACTAAACTTCTCATTACTTGAACAAATTAAGTAACATAAATAATTCAACCAATTGCTTCAATAAAACCATAAACTGGTTTGCAAGCATCCAAATGAATTATAATGGCCCGCCTAAATAGCCTTATGCTTACATTTGAACATATGATTCTCCCACTTAAGTATAAGCAGAATGTACTGCACAACCAATAAAGAAACCGGAGATATGAACCAATTGATTCCCGATTCCTTACCAATTGCATAATCTCAGTTTAGTCAAATACACCTAAACCATTAGGCAAACAGTCTATGTATCAAAAGATAGTCACAATCCATTCGGAAAAACTTATCTCACATAAACCCAAAATCACCAGTTTCAACAATGATCTAAATCAGAATAGCAAACACAATATTCTTGCATTCAATTTGATCCTAACTAGTTCAATATCCATCGAGCAAGATCAACCAAATTTTGATAATGTCTGGATATATATCACAACAATATGTCTTGATTAAAACGAGATAATCAAGACCACTATTTCTTCTGGAAAACTCAAAGTTCATCTTCCTCACTATTTGTGATTTCAACCAAAGCATAATAGCGGAAGCATGCATCATATATGAAATCACAAATATATATATATATATATATATATATATATATATAATAAGCATGCATCGTAAACTATGATTTTCACAATACAATAAGCACATGCTCTCTTATGAATTCATAAATTAAATCAATATGCATTCGGCAATGTCAATTTGTGTTGTACAAAAATATAGACAATAGCTCACATAAGCAATTTGTTTATCATCCCTGTATATGGATGAGACAAGCTAATTCTCAAAATTTATAGCTTGACCTATATAATCATACCAGTAAATTTTTTAAGGTTAAGGTCAATGCCAAAACAACTAATTAAATTTTCAATGCCATGCATTTAAGTTCAAATGATGCCATTCATCTCCCGATCAATTTTTAGGTCTTAAAACTATATATACAAAATACCTAATAAGAGTTGGCAACAGAACATTTCGCATTGAAGTCTCACGCAATGCCATTGCTTCTCAAAGATCAGTTTCAAGTCTTCAAGCCACAAAATCTAATTTGGGTCAACTAATGAAAATAAGATCATTACAAAATAAAACCCAAATTACACTGTATACTGATCCGTCATATATGCACAATAACGATTCTACCCAAAACATATTTCACATATATATGCTCATTCATCTGTTCATATATTTTCTTGTATGCATGCATCAATATGCAGAGAAACTTATGCAAGTTCTATTTGATATAGATAAAACTGTATGCCCATAATTACAACGTCTGTGCACGAATGCTATCTCCATATGGGTACAGATTTCATTCATATATGCTATTATATATATATCACAAAACAATTGGCATCCACTTCGTATATGCATTTGTATTTATTGCTTTATAATACCTGCCGACTTGCATATTATATACAATCAAATCCATTCCAACCCAAACTTGATCTAAATCAAACTAATTGAAAATCAAGAATTGACACTAAGATGTGCATGTGTAGCTCCCCGCAATTTAAATGTATCGAGATTCATACATGAAACAATGCATACGCATGGACTCTTTAATGAAAAATAGAAGAGTATATCTAGACATACACTAATTTATTTATACAGCAAAGGATGATTCCAGACATCTCACATAAATCACAAGTTGGCATCTATAGGGATTTCGAGTTTAATCATGTCTTCACAATATATATATATATATATATATATATATATAAACAAACAAGCATACTCGAAATAGCAAAAGCCCTAATTCATTATGCTCCAACTCTTCGTACTATAATCACGCATATAGGAGAACAATTAATCATGCATGAAACAGTGAACTGAGTTACCTGAATGCATCATTGGACCCATGTTCGTCAACCCGATTGCAATTCCTTGGTTCCAAATCAACGAAACAAATTATTCATCAATGCTTGAGACCCATCCATGCGGATTGCCATCACTCCCAATTCTGATGAACCTCGTACCATTGCAAATTATCGAAGTAAATCGCCATTGTTACAGACGCGCCGACCCAAAATCATCATCAAAGTGACGGCCATAATCCATCGACACAAATTCCCATAAAAAGACAAACCATGAACGTTAATATCTCTTAGACAAACAAAAACTTATTAATGTCATCAAACCAAGATTTCATCTTTCTTTTATCTTACTAATATTTGGTCTGTACAAGGCATATTTTATGCACATCTTTATTCATATAAAGGATTAAGAAACCACAATTACCTCAATCTTCAGACATCATAATGAACACAGCGGAAGCAATAATTCTCAAAATTAGAACTATGATGTTTAAGATAAATGTGTTTTACTAAATCTCTTTATTGATCTCCAAAGAAGCAAGCAAGAATAAGTTCACCCTTTCCCAGATTGAAGAACACGAGTTTCTCCCCTATTGGATCGATAATGGTAAAAAAATTTAAATAATAAATCCCTAGTTTTTCTTTTACGTTGCCAGGGTCAGAAATAAAAACAAAAGGGTATTACTAAAACGACGTCGTATTATCATCGTTCTATAAAACCAATAAACAAACTTATTCTTTAACTTAATTCGCAATTAGTTTTGCAGATTGAAGGACCAGTGATTGAACTTAATTGAAAAATCCATTGGCTCTGATACCACATGTAAGAGCAAACATATAAGCTCTATAACAAACTAGCCAAGAACATAAGATTTAACTAACTAAATCACAATCATCACTCCAAATATTCTATATATGCAAATACTGAAGTAATATCTGCAACACATACCAGCAAAACTGTTTGCCGAAGTCTTTCCCGTGTGTTCTATCATAATAGTCCTTCATAGTTTGTTGTATGATCTCCCTATCCCACACATGGTGAAGATTGGATTTGTTTCTGTACCAACGCAAGGCTATCGTGTTTCCTCCCTCATCTGTCCTGAGCGCGACATGCATCGGCAGCAACACACATGTTCTTTACGGCATTGATCAAAGGAAAGAATAGTACTAGACACCATATCATAACTATGTTCAACAAATTAGGATTAAGAGCCATTAGAGAAATCTACGCACAACCTTCTCCTCTCTGCAAAATTCAATGCTCTCCAATTTATAGGTAATTGGAACAATAAGAGCGTATTTTTGTGAGAGCAGGGGCTTGTGGTTTTTATACTACAAAATCTGGATTACCCTATAATAATCCTACAAGAAATACAAGACCAAATCCTTGTACAAGTATGAGTTCTATTCTCAAGCCAACAGTAGAGTTTCAATTCAAACCAAAGTTGAATTAACTCTTATAAACACATTAAGACCTCTTTATACCAATCTGAAATAACAATGATTATTACTAAACTGTGAGAATCACACTCATACTCTAACAAGAGGTTCTTAAAAATGTGATCAAGGAAAATTGTATGTACCGGATGTTTAACATGGGTGGGAAATTCATCATCGAGGTCAAACTCCACATCCGGATCCCATACTGCGATATCTGCATGGTTCCCGACTGCAATTGCCCCCTGAAAATTGGAATTCAATTGGTAACGAGACATAAATCAGCTTTGAAATTCTAGTTTTTCTTGATGCATATATGAAAATACACGCGTCTGCACGAAAGTTGGCTAAAACAAAGCAATTTTTCCTATGCTGTAAAACCAAACTTCAGATTTGAGCAGGAAAAACTGATGGTAATTTCACCTTCAATTTTTGTCCAGCAAGCCTGGCCGGCCTTTCGCTCCACCATAAAGCTAACTGTTGTAATGTCACTCCATATTTTCTTGCCGTATGACCATGTCACAGGAAGAACAAACTCCAGGTGTCCCCCCAAAAACAATGTCAGTTAGTTCTGAAACAATGTAACTTGTTACATTTAAGGCAAAAATATGCTAACCTGCAAAGATGATATGCCACCCCAAGCCCTCAAAAAGTCTCCGTCGTTGAGAAGCTTAAGTTCTGGCACAGTTGGTGAGTGATCAGAGCTTAGCATGTCAACGTGTCCGTCCTGAAACAAAACATTGAAAACCAAATCAAATCAATTTGACGGTAGATAGCAATCTGCTTGCTTAAATTAGAGTAGTTTGGAAAATCGCTTTGTAAGGGGGCAGGGAAACAGAACATGATTACATACCAACAAAGCCTCCCACAATTTTTCCTTGTTGGCTGCATCACGGATGGGTGGAGAACACTTGAAACGTGTATCTCCATCGCGAATCTCTTCTGCTGAGAAAGCTAAGTAGTGGGGGCACGTCTCAATAGTTAGACTACCGCCACCACTTTTCGCTTCCTGTGATAATGCAGAAAAAGGCAGTTGCATTGCTTAACCTAGAGAGGATTAAGACACTAGATAACCACACTTGGAAAAGACTATACCTTAATAAGATCTAACGAAAAGCGTGAGTCTGACAAGTGAACAATATGAAGATGAGCTCCTTCTGCCGGGCCACCAATTCTCGTGTCCTTTGTCAAGGTCAAGAGATCCCTAATTGCTGCCTCTTCCCTGATTCCAAAACAGAGGAAAAAGAACAATTTTAGTGAGAACTGTAATATAAATAAGGATTTGGAATTTGAAATTCAAGCCATTGGAGCAACCGATATCTTACCAAGAAGGTGGCCTGGTCTTGAGATATGTTAGATAAGAACGAGGATCGTTACTACCACCTTCAACTCCCAAGTCGCTTTCGAGATCTTGTACTTTCTCTGCATGTACAAGTAAAGGCCTTCTGTATTTCGCTAGTACAGATAGTCCCTCCTAAGGAACAAGTAATTGAAAAGAACGCAGATTTTTTAAAAAGACATTAGAACTGCGCAAACAACATTTCATCTCATGAAGCCAACAGATGCAGCGATACAATAAACAAATAACACGACAATTATTTGATTTTAATTTAACTGCAAGGTAAATTAGATGTTTTATGTGATAGTGGAAGGGATGAATCTCATGGAACAAACCTTAATGTGAGTGGCATTTGTCATAGGAAAGTCATTAATCCCGGATGGACACATGAAAGACTACAAGAACAGACATCGAAAAATTCATCAGACGAGACAATTTACGGATAGAACACTGTTTTCTAATGCAGGAAAACAGAAAAACTGTCCACATTCGATCGACAGAAACCAATTATCAAACTCAGAAATTTCTTAACACCTAAAGACACAAGAGTCTGAATTAGTTGCTAAGACCCTTACTTGCAACACAAGAAATATAATGGAACAGATATCTCTCTACGCACAGATTTCACTACTTGAACAGTTACCTTTAGACCAAGAACACCGGCATCTAAGAGATCCTCGAGAGCAGATGCGTTGAAAGCATTTTCAGGAACAAGACCTCCCCAAAAACCTGTTCACAATGTATGTAAATTTATACCAGTTCTAAAAAAATTTAGTATAATTGTATCCCCAACATATAGCTTCAAGTTCTTACCAACATCAACGTAAATTCTGCCCTTCGCTGCCTTAATCTTGAGTTCCAAAGTCTCTCTAGAGACGGTTGATGGCTCACTATTTAGAGGCATGTCAACCAATGTTGTTATCCCGCCTGCAAGAAAAGTAATCTATTATCGATTTCAAACAATCCACGAAAACACAACGGAGCAGAGTTATAAAGGCATACCAGCAGCAGCAGCTTTTGTTCCTGATGGAAATCCTTCCCATTCAGCTCTTCCAGGATCGTCGAGATGTGCGTGCCTGAATCAATGCAATCGACGCGTTTAAGCTCCAATCAAAAACCCTAATTAACCTTTGCGACGATGAAGAAATAGATCGAGAAGACGAAATTAATTGTATCATAACTTACACATCAATCAAGCCAGGCATGACAACAGCCTCTCCATAATCCATCACATTCTCCAGCTTGATTTTCCCATGATTTTCGTCTTCTTTAACAATGGAGGCAATCTTCCCATCCTTCATCTCAACTGTTCATTCACACATTTCGTAAACGAAAACTAAATTATAATTTGGTGTCATATTGCGTGCTCGCCTCCTTCCACACGAGTTGAATTCCCTTCCCCGTAAATTAGTATAATTTAGAATATCGTCTTACCTGCTCCGGAAATGACCCCTTGAGGTGTCACAATGCGCTTGCTGGCGATCCAATAATGTTGGAAAGGAAGCAGGCTGCAACTTTTCCGATATTGCTGTAAAATAGAAAGAACGATCGAACTCCATTAGCATGGCATTTAACTTCTCACTCGATTGCGGCACTAAAAGTTCAATGCATAACCAAAGATGAAATATTTTGTGTCACGCGACTCAAAAAACGAGATCGTTTATAATTGCTTTTAAAATGATTGAAAAAACCGTTTTCAGTTAAAATGTTTTTAAACAAATCCTTACTAAAAGTGCAAGTAAACTTTTAAAAATAAACCCTTAAAAGTGTTTTTGGAATTCAAAAACATGTTATTTAAAAGCTCTTTTAATCAATTTAAAAACAATTAAAAACGAGTCCGTATACATACTTGACACTGTTCAACTAATTTTACATCACGAACATGATAATTTTTCTCATTTATACGATGAACAGTATGACACGAACATAACATAAATATAAGAGCTCGTTTGGATGTGCTTTTGAAATAACTGAAAATGCTTTTGGTTAAAATATTTTTAGAACCAATCATTAATAAAGATGCAAGTAAATTCTGAAAAAGTCCTTAAAATGTTTCCTGGAAGAAGCACATAACTGGTGCTTCTTGCAGAAAACACTTTTAAGTGTTTTTGAAATCCAAAAATATTTTTTCTAAAAACACTTTCAATCATATTAAAAGTACATCCAAACAAACCTAAATAAATAAACCCAAACACCACCATCGCCACCCATAGCTTTCAATATCATATATCACGTCTATATTTCTACCTAACCACTGTGATGGATGAATGTGAAAATTCGTATTGTCTATATCGTTTTCATGTCCAAAAAAGGAAGTGATGTCAGCAAAATTTCTTAGTGGAATATTCTAAGTGGTTATAATGTGGGAGAGCATAACGTCCCTTCATCTATTATTTGATAAATTAAAACGGGTTAATTTCGGTTTATTATGCTGAAATTTTATGATTTTTAACATTTAGTATATAAAATTTTTTTCATCTCAATGTGGTACTTAAAGTAATCATAATCTTGAACACTTTTATACATCCGTTAAGATTGCTATTAAATCAATCATTAAGTGGTACTTACGTAGACAATCATTGAGATATTAAAAAAATATTTATATAAAAAAAAAAAAAAAAACCCCTAGAAATACACTCCAATCCGCAGCCACCCTTTCGATCCCCATCCACACATCCTGCAATCTACCCTCACCGCCAGCAACCCTCCAATCCAACCCCATCGCCACCCACTATTTACTTGAACCAAACTCCACGTCGTCATCGGGTCCTGAGAATCACTCAACCTTTCTCCTCTACAACCTCTCAGTCCTCAAAGAAGGAACCATAGTAGCAATGGGTTTTGCTCAGCGCCGAACCCTCCCTCCCTTCGACTCTGACTTCTTCTGTATGTGAGTTCGAAGCCGATTTCCTCCCTTCTCTCTTCTGAAAAGGACTTCGACTTCGATTTCCTCAGCGGCACCACGACCTGCTTCTGCTGCCTTACGAATTCGAAGTCTTTTTGTGCTTTCATTCTGTGTTTGACGAAATCGAAGTCGAATTCAAACGGGTCGGAAAGATTTTGGGGATTAGGGATTTCATGCTGGGTTTGCTCAATTTTTTTGAAAACTCAAAATATTTTGGGAGTTAGGGTTTTTGCAAAGGGTGGAGGAGAGATAATGGAGGGGTGGTGAAGAGGGTGGAGGAGAGGGAGACAGGACGGGTTGGATGGGAGTTAGGGTTTGGCGGGCGTAGAGGAGAGAAGGGAGGAAGGGGTTGGATGGGAGCGGGGGGTGGCGATGGGGTTGGATTAGAGGGTGGCTGGCGATGAGGGTTGTTTGCTTTTTCACTTTTAACTGTTCCATTCTAAATTTTGAATTTTGAAGTTTTGGTTTTTTTTTTCTTTTTGAATTTTTAATTACCACATAAATCCCTTAGTGACACGTGGCATTCAGTTATTATTCATGAATGTCACTTCGTCAATTAAACTAGCAGATGTATAACTGTCTTAAAATTAACAATTTAGGTATGACTCTACGACGTAAACTAAGATTTACCTAATTAAAACAATTTCATATCATCACCCGGTATTTATCAATTATTGGTTAATATTTCATATCAACTTGTCCGCTACCAAAATGAAAGTAAACAACAAACGCCAACTGGAATTATATACCAAACAAGCATAACTCTGAATCAAAACGGATTTCTCTACCGAAAATAGTGTTTGGTTGGTGAGAAAATCCAGAGAAAACGAGCAAGGAAAAACGGAAAATTCAAGTCCCTAGCTTGGATTTTTCCAGTTTCCGAAGAAAGCAAATGATGTAAGATATATATACCATCTTATTCGATGCCACGAAGGTTGCAAAAACCATATAAATCATAAATTAAAAAATTAGTCTAGATAGATAAATAATATAAACCCAAGAAAATAATAAACAATAAAACAAAGTATCTACATAAAAATAGTGTTTGGTTGGCGAGAAAATGCAGAGAAAAGGAAGAAAAATTAATCTGATTCGAACTTTTCCAGTATTAACAGAAAACCAATAACTTAATAAGATTTTTACACAATTAGAATCGGCAAAAAAATACATAAATACAACCCAACGAAATAAACAAATGAAAAATGGGAAAAAAAATTGAAATAAACTACATGAAAAAGGAGGTTAATTTTGTCATCAGACCTGGGAGGGATACTGGAAATGGAAAAATAGTAGGAAAGAAGCGATTAATGTCAGCAGCGGCAGAATCCTCCATTGCACCACCTCCATTTTTATCTCTCACTCCACTGACTCTGATTGCAAAACTCTCTCTCTCTCTCTCTCTCTCCTTTCTCTGTTCTTTCTCTCTCTCTCTCTCTCTCTAGTGGGATTTGTCCGCGTGGAGAGTTGGAATACAAAAAGAGCGAGCGCACTTTAGGGCTGTCCGTGTGATGGGTGATGTTATCGATTCCCTGTAAGGTTCAAGAACCCGGGAAAGATTCCTGAATCTTTGATTCCTTTCCAACAAGTGGGCTTTGTCGTAGCACGCGTGGGGTACCCGTATCCTTTGATTGCTCTGATTTTTCAATTCGGGCTGCGTTTTTTTTATTTATTTTTAAATGAGGATAATTAGTGGTAAACCGTAATTATCCATCATTTCTAGATGTTTTTAATTAATTCGGTTAATTTGCTCTCATACCGTGGAGATTCTTTGGAAAACAAAATTAATTTGGTCAATTTAGTTAGATGAATTTTTATTCATTATCGTTTAAGTTAAATATTAATAAGAGAAATGCTTAGTAGGCTTTTTAAAAAATATATCTTTTTACAAATTCTTTATTGCTTTATGTTTTTTCACATAATATTTTATAATTTTAACTTCCTCCAAGTGGTAGAGAGTTTAACCTCACTTTTAACGAATTTTCTTACCATTTATCTATTAATAATGTTTGTTGACGGCATATACAAAGTATTATACATTATAGTTAACATCAAATTAGTCTAATCAGGCAAATAAGATAAAAGTTGTTAATTAACCTATTAATAAAAAGGTATTATATCTTTATCTTCATTTTCGTCCACATAAATATACACTATATTAACTAGGGCAAGAGATGTCAAAAATTACAATAAAAGCCCACCACGAGGCAAACAACCAACAAACAGACAGGAAGTACAAGGGGTAGAAGACCCGACACTGGAAGCAAAGCTCTGAGCATCCCCCTTGCACAACCATCTCAAAATTAAGACAGGCAAGGTAAACCATCTTTGTTCAGTACATGCACAAGTGAAGATGGGGGTCGATCAACCCTAGACAAATCACACATCTCCACATATCTATGCAATGCCAAATGATCAAACGCCATATTGGCTGATATTGGAATCCAAGACCAACGACAATCCTGAAAGGCTACCCTAAACTTCAAACACCTCGCTAAAATTGGAAAAGCCTCCCATTTACCATTCTCTATGTTTCCCTTCATACAAGAAATGGATTTCTTAGAATCAGATTCGATAACAACATGGGTCAGACCCAACGATAAACCCAACTCACATCCACGCCACAAAGCCATCGCTTCAGCACCGGCAACGCAAGGCGCACTGATCCTGGTTCTTCTAGCAGCAATGAAATTGCCAAAAGAATCCCGAACCACTGCCCCTGCAAAACCTTCTCCCATGGCAGCATCCTAACTCGCATCAACGTTAATTTTTACAAAGGAAAGAACCGGTGACATCCAACTAACCTGCCCAGCACCACCAAGTCCATGCTGCACCATGTGCACAAAGGCACTATATTTCTCTCTCTTTCTCACTTCATGATAATTTGCGTTTTCACATTACATTATGCATGGCATGCGTACGTGAGGATTTGTATTTTGTAATATGTGACATTTCATTGAAATAAAAATAAGTTAAGTTTTGTTTGGAAGTACTTTTAAAATTACTAAAAACGCTTTAAAAAAAATATGTTTTTGGGTTCCACAAGCACTTGAAGTGTTTTCTCTGCAAGAATAACCAGTGAAATGCTTCTTATATGAAGCACTTTAAGCGTTTTTCCAGAATTTACTTACATTTTTACTAAAAATTATTTTAAAAGTATTTACACCAAAAGTGTTTTTAGTCATTTTAAAAGTATTTTTAGACAAACTCTTAGTATTTGTGACGTATTGTTAGTTAACTTTGTGTTAAAATAGAATGGAATCATCTTTTAAGATTAGTAGTAAAATGTGGCTTTCGATCTAATTGTGGCATTTTTGGTTCTTACACAAGTTCAATTTGGATTGCGATTACTTGAGCTTTTTGTCTGCAATGGCATTTGCCATATTGACTAATATATGAACATTTTCACATTTAAAGAATGTACATATTGGCACGCACAAACCAAATTCAGCTAAGATTTCATTATGTATTGGAAGAAATCCTAAAGAGAAATGATACAATGCTGAATAAGTTAAAAGGAAATGTTATTGATATGCTAAGAAAACATCATTTGAAACAACGAATGTCATCTACGTTGGATGACTTGATTCAATTATGGTTCATGACGATATACATTGGTTGCTCAAACAATTCTGCTAGTAGGGGTCAAATTTTCTACGCTCCATTCGTTGTCTTTTGATTCGCAACTTTCAATAGAAAAAACTCTCGTACAATTGAGATATATAAAAAAAGTCTTCATACACTTCTCCAGTACAAAAATATAAGAGAAAAATTATATCTTAAAAAGCGCGTGATGATTTCATCGAAATGTCAATAACTATCTTTTTAAAAACTTTATTTCATTAATCGAGGATTTTAGGTTTAACAACCAACTATTAACAAAAGATCAATTATGTTTGAATTTGACATCACCTTTTCTCATATTTTAAATCTGACATATGAAAACTTATATGTCAATCGACATAAGATTGATATATCGGTTGGATCTTACTTTTACCTTCAAATTTGATTACATGACATTCCACTTAAGATTTGACATCTCATTTGAAGATGATTTTACACATCTTTTATTCGTTTTAGTTTATTCACTTGGCATCGCTACGTAAGCATCTTAGGTGCATGTAAGTTCTTATCCATTTAGACACCGTACCTGAGTCCTAGCCACTTTTTGAGCCGGTTCAGCGGTTCACGCCCTTTCGGTCTAAGTCAAACAACAATATCACCCTCGAATACCTTTCAAATTACAAAATCGCCCTCGATTACTTTTCCCCATTTTCCCACCGCTCCATTTCCACCGAGCAAGGTTCTGTTCAGAGACCGAGAGAAAAAAGAAGAAGATGATACCGCATCAATGGGGGTCTCCGTGCGGCAACCAATGCACGCACAAGTACGCAGCTCTTATGCAGATTCCATGTAAACCCATTTTCCTCCTCACTCTCTCTGACATTTTGCTTCCTCCTGGATCTTTGATTTCCTTAGTTTCTTTTGATTTTCGTTTTCGTTTACTAATTTTATTTTTTTGCTCTAATTTTGGACATTTCGCTTGTTTTCACGCTCGAAATGATACTGATACCAAAATTATCGCGCTGTTTATGTTAAATCTGGTGTTGGGTAATTCACGTCGTTGATGGATTGCAGAATTTTTCAACCCCTACTTTTGATTTCTGTATTTTGTACGATCAATTTTGACGAATATTTCGTTTTTTTATTACGGAATTTTCCCGGTAAATTAGGGTTTGATTAATGATTGCTTTAGGTACACGCAAGCACCGGCATTCCAGTTTGAATAGTGATCAAATATTGATTATTCTTTAAAAACAAAACTAATGAAAAGGACTTGAAAACTTTGAGTTTAATCAAAATGATAAAAATGTGTTGTAAGTGAATACTACCAGACTTTTTAGAGTAAAAATGTCATTTTCGTTAAAAATGAATAGTACCACCAGTGTTTCATTAAAACTCAATTCTTTAAAACCTTGATTTATTACCCTGATCATTGTATGGTTTTCTTGTAGGGAGAGTATTTTGCAAAAAAGGGTGCGATGCGGATGGAGAAACTTGGGAAGAATGTGAGTATTAACTTGTTCTTCACTTCAGTTTTCGTATGAACATACATCGATGAGAATTTATGTTCGGTTTTGTTCTTTCTCCATTATGAATTTCCCTTTTGTCACCTTGATGTTTACGGACACATTACGAAAATGGTGTTTCTAAGAACCCTTTGGCTACCCATAGAGTACTGACTTCGATTATGCTGTGGGAAGTTTCCCATCTGCATTGACTTCGCTCTTCTGATATCTGTATCTGAAACTTGACATGGAAGTAGACTATTGGTTTAAAGAGTTAGTACGCTACTAGATACGAGTATGGTTTCGAACATAAGTAATTCAAGTGATATAGTGAGTAGATATAATACAGGCTTGGAAGAGTGCAGTGAGATATGCTATAAGGATCCTGTCTTAAAGGACCAACAATGGAGTGCTTGCATTGACCGTTCTCCCGGAGTTGACAGGTACTCAGAGGTATATATCCCTCTACAGCTTCTTCTTAGCATGCTAATGCATACGTTGAGCAGCAAGTAACATTTTGTGAAAATATAAACACATGATCATGTTTGTTAAATCTATATGGCCTCTTGCATCAAATCAAGTCCAAAGGTTGCGGGTGGTAGTGTCAGTGTCATTCACTATAGTAGCCTCTGGACTCTCAAAATTTTGACTTAATATGTTATAACTGACATTTTTAATAATTCCGATTGATCGAGTATTATAGTTGCATTTAAGGTGAAAAGTAGGAGAGTGTAAACTTAACTTATGTTTATATTCACACCCTTCATTGAACAGTCTCTGTATGTCGAAAGATTCATATGGTTGCATATCATCCTCGTCCTAAAGCATGGTTCTGATTCGATGCACATTTTTTCAGATGAGTTATTGCTGATCCGATTCTATGCGCAGGAGTGTTTTCATGCTTGTGTATCTGGTTGCAGTTTCAAGGTTAGTCCGTTCTCAACCCGGTGAAGTTCTGGTTACATTTTATCTAGGATGAATATTTAGAAAGTTATAACGTTCCTCGATCTTGCAGTTTGATAAAAATCCAGACATAGCTGATAAAGTTCGTCCAAACAGGCCGGCTAAGCCTCCCCCTGTTGAAAAGCCCGCCGCACCACCTGCTGAATCCACGGCAACAGCCGAAGACATATCAACAGCCGAAGACATTCTTGGCACTTCTGCATAGTGAGAGAAAGAATGAGGATCCTCTAGGATCCTGGGATCCTCGAATCGTATTCGTTCATCGTACATCATGCGGTTAGAAATTATTTTAAATACTTTTATTTAAAATTAAATATAAATAATATTTTTCGAAAATTGACCGTACAATATACGATGAACGGTCTCGATTTAAGGATCCGGAGAGGATCCTCCTAGAGAGAAAAACCTAACTATACTACAAAATGGATAACTTTAGTTAGTTGCAGGATTTCTTGTTCTTTTTCCTATTTATAGTCCTTACGCGTAGACTAACATCCGGGTTTCCCGATTCTTTGACAGTAAAAACACGTTGGAAATGTTATTTGTAGACTGGATTCTTATTCTGTTGAACTGGAGTTGGAGATGATTTAATTGTTATCGATACATTTGCAAGTTCAGTGCTCGGAAAAATGTTTGAGAAAATAAATTAGTCATGAAGGAAATTTCTCCCTTCTTTAACGTTCTACTTCTAACTTGGATCTCTATTTCTTGCTTCAAATTAGATGTAGCAAGTTATTCACTCTAATTAAATCCTAGGCTAGTAGCAACCAACGAGGCGTTAAGGCATATTAATAACGTGGTGTGGTTAGCGGTGTCACACTGAAAAAAAAAATGAAGCATTGGGTTTGCACATAAAGTAGCGTTCCCTTTTGGTTGAGCATAATTGTATTGGTTAAAACGGGCTCTCATTTGACCCGTCACTACACTTTAAAACTAAACTAATTTTTTTGGCAATTGACCTTTTTAGTTTTTTTTTTTTTTTTAATTTTAAAATACTTTTATTTTATTTAAATTTGATTTACACTTTTTTAATAAATATTTTTTTAAATAATAATATTTTGGTATTATGAAAGCTTCGCCATTTTCTTTTATTAATATTTTCACTAAATTTTGGTGAAAACAAAAAAAGAAAAAGAAAAATGAGTTTAGCCTCCCTCCATAAAAAAACGTACCAGACTCACGAACACGTCGGAAAAACTAGACTAAACGTACAAGAAAGTGATCCAAGACGGTCTCCGGCGCTCTTCAGTCATCAGAGAAAATCACAAATACGACGTCACTTTGTCGACCTCCAGCACTCACACTGATCACACAGAAGAGTCCAAGAAACGCAATCTGCAAATTTGTACCCTTGAATTTTATTTCAACATTTTCAAAACTCCGATTTATTTGAATTTTGTGTATTTGGGAGGGGATTGATTCTTGAAGCTCAGAGAAACCCTAGCATCTCAGAGCGGAGAAGAACAAAGATGCCTCAGGTGAGGATCATAGCGAAGAATTTCATGGACATGGTGGCTGCCTTGCCCTCCATGAAGCTCGACAAGCTCTACGAAAATGCTTTCATCTGCGAGGCAATTATCAGGTCTCCACCTTTTCCGCTTTTCTTACTTCAATCTTTCTTCGCTTTCGCAATGTCGAGTATTAGCTTTATTTGTTCACCGATTTTCGGGTTGATTTTTTGTTTTTGTTTGTTGATTGAGTGCATATGGAACCAGCCTGTAGTCTTTGATGAGTGAGTGAGTGAATAATCATCTAGCTGCAATTTTCGGGTTTCGGTTTTTTTCGCATTGTGGCACAATAGCTTTGATTACTGATTTGTTTTTGGGTTATTTTGCGTTTGTGTTATGTGATCAGTGCATATGAACGAGCCGAGCCTGTAATATTTAGTGATAATCATACAGGTTGAATTTTCAGGTTTCGGGTTGCTTTCGCAATGTCACGTATTAGCCTTGTTTACTTGGGTTGTTTTTGAGTTTATGTTTGTCGATTAAGTGCATATGAACCAGCTTAGTGCTAATCATAGAACTGCAATCTACAGGTCACTGCCACCGCTAGCCAAGAAATATGTCTTGCAAATGCTATCCATTGAAGTTCCGGTGACTGCCAAGTCAATGGAGGAGTGGGTGCTTCCTGATGGGGTCTCAAAGCATAGAGTTACAATTGATCGCCTGATTCAATTGAGAATATTTACAGAAACCGTGGGCAGGTGGTCCGAGCTTTCTTTTATGGTTTTCCAGAACACGTTTTGATGCTGGGTGATGTCATCTTTTTTAAATTGTTTTCATTTTTGACTTTATGACAGGAAGAGGGAAGCAACTTACACCTTAAATCCTATATTTCAGATTAATCTCAAGAAGCTTTTGGTACATGGGTGAGTATTGTGTCCTCTACTTGCTACTATTTGTGTGTATATGAGGTTTGGGGATCAAAATAATTACAAGATAGTGGTTTATGCATTATTTATAGGGTTCAGTCATGCAAAGGTTCAGGGTCTCTGTTCATTAGTTCACTTTAGCTACAATTTCTTATTGTCTAAGCTGTGATCGAAACAGAGAGTGAGTTTTAGGATTATAACTCCATACTTTTGGATACTGCAGTGTAGTTTTGCCAAGAGAATCAATGCCTTCAACTATCACAGTGAGGCTCCCTAGCTTGGAGGATCTTGAGGCTTTTGCCCTAGAACAATGGGAGGTGCAGGATTCATCCTTGCATCTATTACCTTTTTGAATTTATGATTGTGTTTTCAGATCTTTTGTCTGCCTTTTGTGTACTGCGGTGACTATGATATAGTTGCATATATTATCATTTTTTTCGTATTGTGAAGTTTATAATTTAGGTTTGCCCTTCTTTATGACTTGCTGTCATGTAATGCCAGTGTTTCTTGCTGCAACTTATCAACTCATCTCAAATTGAAAGGCCATCGAACATCAGTTCGTCTATGATGAAAACATTCCAGCGAGGTCTTTTGAGTCAAAGGTCCTTACTTTTGTTATTACTTTTTCCTGCTACACAAGCCTGTCTTTCTTTTGCACATATGAAAAGTTTAACATTGTATCTCATATCTGATGTCAGGGTTTTCCATTATCTGTTTGTACAGGGATAGAGAAGCTCCGAGATTAACTGAAAGTGGTTTCCAGTTCTTGGTATACACCAAACCGCTTCAACTGCTTGCACACAGTATGTTTGATTTTTCTTAATTCTTACTGGATTTTATTTCTATATGTGAACACCACAGTTGATGGATACAAATGCGCAACTATGGTACATCATTAGAGAGTATATCTCTAACTCGGAGGTATGGATTCATGAAATTGTTGGTTGTTGGTTCCTTTCCAGACCATTAACCTGATATTTTTTGCTTGTAACTCTGTACGCTGACCTTCTATCAAGGTTCCAAGTAGTTTATCAAGTACTAGAAAAGCTAAATTTAGAACTGATTTGTGATCGAATGTTGCAGAATTGGTTTGCAGGTTTATCTTTCCAGGGCTTAGATTCATATTGAAAACCAAATTTCTTTAGTATTTTTATTTTATTCTGTTTGTGTTCCTATGATGAAATAAGGAAAATTTTACCTAATGTGTTTCATTGCACACTTGAGTTAGAAGTTGAACATACATTGTCACTGTTGTCTGTGATGTTGACAGTTATCCTACACTAATTTATTGAGATGAAATGAAAGTGCAACTTAAGTTTTTCTTCACACTAGCTGTGTTGTTGAGTTTCATCTTATATCTGGTCTCTCCCCACCTTTTTTCTTTGGTGCAGGAACGTGGGTTAGATTCTGCAGATTTGATTTCATTCCTGCTGGAACTTAGTTTTCATGTTACAGGCGAGGTATTAGTTATATGCTCTTTATACATGACTACTCTCTTGCAGTAACAGATGCTTTATTGAATTTCCACATTTTTTTTTTCTGGCTACTAGTTTTTTTCCGACTGGAATATAAATAGTGCTGCAGTAAGGAAGAACTTTTCATAGTTTTCAATTCATTATTTCTTTGTAGAAAAGTGTTTTCTTCCACATGGGAAGTTTCTACCTGGAATTTATCTCTCACCTCTTGATTCTATTCTCCTTTTTGTGTGTTAGGCATATAACATAAATACATTGAATGAGAGGCAGAAGAATATAGTCAAGGATCTTGCAGATTTGGGGCTGATCAAACTTCAGCAGGTTATACTTATGTTATTTATTTTTGGTATTACATTTTGCTAATAATTTCCCAGATGATAGTTTAACCATGTCCTAACCTCAAGTTTTACATTGCTGTCTTTTTGTGTACTTATCCAGGGAAGGAAAGACAGTTGGTTTATACCTACTAAATTAGCTACTAATCTTTCAGTTAGCTTGACAGACTCATCATCAAGGAAACAGGTAGGTTATTTGTACTCATTCTAGCTTTGTCTTTAATTGGTTATTCTGCAACTGATTCCTAATCACCAAGAAAACCGATGTGCATGTCATGTGCTACTTACGAATTTTTTACTCACTTTTTTGTTCAGGGATTTGTTGTTGTAGAAACAAACTTCAGACTCTATGCTTACTCAACATCTAAATTACATTGTGAAATTTTACGTCTTTTCTCAAGGTATGCTGACCAATTTGTCGATCAACTGTCTTGTACAGTTTGCAGTTTCTGTTTTCTTTTACTCATGAGACATGTGAAAGAATCATTGCATGCTGTTCAGATATTATTTTCTATCCGTTTAATTATGGCCTAGGCATTGCTGAAAGCACAAAGAGATGTATATTTTATTTTCTGATACATATAAGAAAGATGGCAGAAGAAAATCAAGACAAGCTTGTGTGTATATATATAAGGTTTTAATAATAGGCATCTATAAAACACTTCCATGGTTGCATTTTTTGCAAAGAACAAAGACTTATAAATTCAGTTTTGGATCTCCTGCCTCTGAATTTTCTCATCCTAGGGTCAGGCTGGACCTTTCCGTTATTAAGGGGGAGTGGTAGCATTTGGCTACAATGGGTGGTGTCGTTGTTTTGGTTGTGTTGGTATCTGAGTACTTCTTGTTCTTGTTAATTGCTGACTTCTGAGTTAAGTTTTTATTTATTTTCTTACTAGAATTTCTTCTTCTACTCTGTGCAGGGTAGAATATCAACTTCCAAACCTTATTGTTGGAGCAATAACAAAAGAAAGTTTGTATAGTGCTTTTGAAAATGGCATTACTGCAGATCAGGCAAATATTGGCTTTTCGTTACTCTACTTTTAGTTTTCAGTACAAGTCTAAGTACTTTTGGCTATGCTTTGTCCTTCTCCTCAAGTTGTCTGAGAGCTGTGGAAAAACGATTGTGTACTTAGTTGAGATAACTGCCCAGGTGATAACTGCCTCAATTCTTGTACGACAAATGAGTAAAACGATGGAGCCTCTCTAGGGATGTTCTGCTTCACAAGCTTAAGAATTAAGATGTTCTTCTTAAATAGTCTTTCATGGTTTTTTTCTCCGTTTTATCTCTTATTCTTCCTTACGCAGAAAGATTTTAGATGACCTTCATTTTAGTTGCTAAGTTATCTTTGCTGTTTAGGGTTATTCAAGCTTTCAATGTTCTTGGTTTAATTAGCGTATATTCCCCGTGTGCTTATGGAAAAGACTTCAATTGCTAGCACCTTTCTTTCTGTATGCACACACATGCACATCCTCCCAAGTCACATGGGAGAAAAGGGTTGCTGAAGCTGTTTCTGGAGTGCTGGAAGTCTAATATTTTTTTAATTTTTTGGCAGATAATTTCTTTTCTTCAGCAAAATGCACATCCACGTGTTGCGGAGAGAGTACCATCTGTACCTGAGAATGTCACAGATCAGGTTTGATCCTTCTCTATCTTCATGTTTGAATTCAGCAAGATATTCGAGAGTTCAATTTGCTTGACTTCGATCAAGAAAAATGTCCAATATCAAGCTCGGCTATGCTCTTATATAAACATAACGAGCTCTTTGAATTGGATAGTTATTATTATGTTATGTTGTAAGGGACTTCCATGCATGTTGGTATTCTGACATTTTCAAATTCACTTGCATCTGACAGATTAGGCTGTGGGAAACAGATCTGAATAGGGTTGAGATGACTCTAGCTTATTGTTACGATGAATTTCCAACCAGGGTGACAATCCGCTTACCAAAATCGATGTCTGTATTTTTTTATTTTTATGTGTTCTATGATTTTTCTAAGATTTCTCTGTTAAAACTGCCAGGATCTTCTTGAGGGTACTTCTGACTTCGCGCGAGGCTATAATGCTCTGCTATGGGAGGAGCCAGATTCGAAGAAGATGCGTTTAGTGGTCAAGGCAGAAAACCACACGCACATGAAAGAATATCTTAGCCGTCAAAGGCGGTAGGTCCGTTATCAGTTCTGCACAGCTCAATACGATCATATCCTCGAGAACCTTGCTTGCACGGTCATACCTTCGGAAGTATTAACATTATCAGAAAACGAGGCGGAGATCTTTTCTGTTGCAATCGGATGGTTGGCATGTTGCAGCGAACAATCGCAAGATGAATGCGGAATTCTGGTAATTTTGGCTGAATATATCTAAACACTAGGAGATGGAATATGCCGTGGGCAAAACGGATGAGGAAATTTGAAAAATTGGAAGAGAAAAGAAGTAATTTCCCTGCTTGTATTAACAGACAGATTATGATCATTCAATTTTGCTTTCCAGTCATTTCCAAATCATGTGTTATTTATTGGGAAGGTTTTAACGTTGTGTATTGAATTTCGCCGGCAAATATTTTTTTGATATTGCAATGTACATGGTTCGGCTGAATATACAGTTGACGTGATTTCCGAACCATTTTGTGGGAAGTCCGAGGCTCGATTCTTCTCAACACGAGGTCTTCCAATATCCTTGTATTAATGACATGATTTGTAGCCAGGTTTAGTTGCCGAATGCATGCAATGTTCAATGTTCTCGTCCTGCGCACCTAAACATTAAATTCATCTATCCGTAATGTGATTGTTTATTTAATAAGGCGATACTCAAAACTACTTTAATATACAGGAGGAGGTTTGGACTTGTGTGCAAGCCTGCAAGGGACATACATTGTCTTGACTGAATGAGAATCCTCTTCGGATCCTCTAATTACATATGTTCATCATATATCATGCGATCAGTCCTCGTTTGTCTTGACCAATCATCTTAAAAAATTAAAAAAATTAAAAAAAAAAGAAAAAAAAAGAAGGAAAATTAAAAAAAAAGTTGATATTTGTTGCTGCCCAGGATCGAACTGGAGACCTTTAGTGTGTAAGACTAACGTGATAACCACTACACCACAGCAACTTATTAATTGTATATCCGAAGTGTATAATATAACTTAAATTACTCTAGTCCTACTAGTGTGTGACATTTCTTCAATGATCGGTATTCCCATAGAAATTTTGAAAAAATCAGAAAAAGATATGGAAAGAGGGTTTGAATTCTAAGCATCACCACATATCGTAGAAACTCTTAAATTTCGGCTAAAATTAACAAATTCCGTCGATATTTTTGACATATTTGTTAAATATCGACAAACTGCCGTATGATATTACCTAAAGTTTCATTTTAAATTTCCACGCTTAAGGAGCAAATTTCCATCATTTATATCGAAGACAACTGATATCAGTATTGATATATTTATCGATAATCCATCAATTTGTACATCAATATTTTTACCGATACCGACTGATTCTTGCCACCTCACGATAGACATTATAACATGCAGCGTAGGATTGGAACAGACCAACATATCAGTATCACATGACAAAATCTACACACACAAAATCATAATAAAAAGACACATTACTCACTTTCTTAGAAATTTCCTACTCGGCACTTCTCACAAAGTTTCTTCAACATAATTAAAGTTGTACCTCTACCTCTTAATCATTAACATCAATTCGGGAACCAAAAACATCGAACTTAAACGTTGCACGCTTGCAAGTTTTCTTACTTTGAAGCGCTTTTATTTGTCAGAAAACATTTTCAGAAGCCGAGATTTGATTGGTGGGATTAATCTTGCTTTGTCCAAGTTGAAGAAGCTTTGGAAGTCATTAGCTACTACAATGGCGGCAACAGTTGCAAGAATCTGCCTGCAGTCAGTGCTGAAAGCAGTGAACTCACTTTTTGGAATGGTTGGAATTGCAATGATTTTGTATGGTCTTTGGATGGTTAGGGTTTGGCTGAGGGACTTTGACGGTTCACCCTTTGATCATCATAATGTTTTTCCTCCATGGTAAGAACCCTGCCAATTGTTAATATGGTGTCGCAGCTGCGACTGTGCCAAATCCCCCTTACGAAGGGTTATGCATAAATATTTTCGAAAAAGCAAATTTTATAGTTTTTCACACGTTGCTGACATATTTTCGTATACTATTAATGGTAGTAATCCGTTTTGTTGGCGACCATGATATCGACGCATTGCTGATGGCAGGTTTATATGCACTTCTCTTGGCGCTGGATTTACCTTTTGCATAGTAACATGCATTGGTCTTGTTGCTGCAAAGTATGCAAATGGTTGTTGCCTCTCTTTTGTATCCTTCTCTCATTTTGTACAAAGATTGTTGCAAACTTGATTTTATCTTATGTTCGATAGATTCTAACGTGTGACAGGGTGTAAATCGCCCTATTAGTATTTATGCGTCACGTGATACGGGAGATACTAATGGAGCCGTGTATACACCCGGTTGTCCCCAAAAACGTTATTTATGTTGACCTTGAACAAGTTTTAGTACATGTTGATCATCTTTTTGGTGATTCTATTGGAGTTTGCAGTGGCTGCAGATATACTTTTAAATTCAGAATGGGAGAAGGTAAACATCTTGGGAACCACACTTGCATTATTCGAGGTGGGTTAAGCTAGTAGGTTAAAGCAATGTGATCGCCTTTTTACACTCTTTTTCGGATCTTTTTTAATATATTATAGCAATTTAGAATATCGTTTTGTTTTTGCTCTAGCTTAATTTGTTCTTCAATTTTCAGGATTTACCATATGACCCGACGGGAAAGTTCAATGATTTCAAAGATTTTGTCGAGTCAAACTTAGACATATTTCAGTGGATAGGTTTGTTCATCGTTTTAGCACAGGTAACTTCCAAAGTGTTTTTTATGATGACTTCAATATCAAATTAGGTTGTTCATCATGTAATTTAGCCGAACTCCTCCTCTCATTAGTGTAAAAATATCGATTTATTAAAAAAAAAAATTCCAAGTGTTTTTCACAAGTGAGCCCTTTGAGTGTTGCTCACTAATATTATCAGTTGTCATCGAGACTAAATAGATAATCTGCAGGGGTTGTCAATCGTACTAGCCACAGCTCTAAGGTCTGCAGGGCCAAACCGAAGATCCAGCTACGACGGCGATGAAGAGTGTCCCCCGGAAAGACTCCCGCTCATAAACCCTAATGGTCACCGGCCGGAATACATTATCGCTGCCAAAAATGGTAATTGGAATGTAAGAATTCACTCCTAAACTTGCAATCTCACTGCCTCGATTTCTTTTATTTCATGAGACCCTTGATGCATCAGTTTCTGAAAATCTTTCTTAGTCAAGCAAGTAATGTAGAACAAAAGGCTGGGTGGATTGAGAGGAGAATGGATTGACGGAAGTCTAAAAGACGCAGCGAGAATTTGCATATTTGGCATTCGAGCTCCGATTTAGACCCATGATACCTTTGTGGAAAGAGATTGACGTCCATTTCAAACTTGTAGCTTTGTTATCACGTATGATGTATTTTGATCATCCGAGGTTGTTTAGACTTCCAAAATTGCATTTCAAATTATGTAATAAAAATCAAACTTTTCTTTTGTCGTCTGATTAATGTCGTTTTGCTTCTATTTAATTTGTTAAGGCCTTTGAGTTATCCCAGGGTGTTGTAATCAAGTTATTTAAACAATTGACTGTCTCCTATTGTAATCATCTTTCAATCACTAATAAATCAAACCCTTCGGAATTTCTCTCCAAACTTGGTGGACTCCAAAACTCGTCCTTCAAGGGCTTACGTTGGTATCCCAGTTTACGTATATATAATTAGGGTTCATAGCTTAAACAAAATGTCTTTTCCAATTGCTAATTAATGAATAAAGAACTTCCTTTTCATCGGCCTATACTACAGCGTAAACAAATAACCCTTTTAAGAACCAGGAAAGAATACAAAAAAATGGAACAAATTGATGCGGAAGAGAGAATCTATTCAGATTTTGTTGCCTTTCTCTTCATTCGACTGAACGGTCCAACTGTTCGATCCGCTATGTACATGTAGATCACTTGGCTCCAAGATTTATACGACTCCAAACCCTCGTAGTATTCCGGTGCAATGTCCTTCACCTTATGAAGCTTGCTCCCGGGAATTCTGGGGAAATCATGGTGCTCGTTGTGGTAGCCTACGTGCCAAGCTAGAAGATTGAGAGGGCCATAGTAAGAATACGTCTCTTGATCAGGGTTGAAGACATAATGCTCCGAAATGAAGTGACCCGCCATTGGGTGCATCCCACCGCCGACAAATGTAGAGAGGATCAAGTAAGCAAAAGATTTCCAGCCCCAAAAGCAGACCATTGCAACATCGAGGGCTATCTGAATGAAGAGGTTGAGGAACTCCCAACAACCAGGGGGTTTCGGTTTGAGAAACACAGGACGAAGGGCATAGAAGAAGAGTTGAAGGAGAACCCAAATGGATTTCGTGACCACATTTGTCACCACATGAGCCTCAACCTTGCTCGGGATGTCCATATCAATGCCGTCTACTCCCTGGAAGCGGTGGTGCTCAAGGTGATATTTTTGAAAGGTGACAGACATGGGAACACCAATCGGGAGGTTAGCAAAAATACCAAGCCAACGGTTGTAGACTGGGGTCGAGAAGGCGAGATTGTGACTGAGCTCATGGATGGCCAAGAAGAGGTTGTGGTTGAGAAATGAGCCAAAAAAGTAGGCTATCGCTAGTATCTTCAGCCAGCCTGCATTGTGGAGGGCTGTAGCAGTCCCGAGCTGAAGTAACACAACCACCGCAATCTGCAGCACCATGATTCAATACAAGGTCATCACTCGAAAATATAATACAGCTGATCAAAACATATAAGTTTCAGTTCATCTCAAACCAGACAACTAAAAATACTCAAGACAAAATCCGCAAATTGACAAGTTAAATTAGGTTCTAGAAACTGAATTCGAAAGACCAAACTCGAACTAGTACATTAACAATAGCAACACGTTACACAAGTCATCATCACTAATTGCAGAGCTCCACAAACTAATAGGTTAAACTATGTTCTCAAAGATCGAATTGTAATGTCTTTGATTAAGGTTGTTCTTTCATTCTAAGATTCGATTCACACGAAAAATAATGAATGATATATCAAGTGAGGAAGCACATTCACAACAATATAAATCCCCAATAGCATGTGCCCAATTGTTCAAAACATCTTAAATCACGATATTTCGCTGCGAAAACTAACATCTGAGAAAGCAGTGCAGTTCTACATACTTGAAATAAACAATAACAGCTGAAAAATGGATCCGGGGATTCAAAAGTCGAAACTCAACTCTTATATTAAGGTTTTGGACAACACAAAGATGCTTCGCATCCAAATTTCGCAACAAAATTCCGAAAAGCGGAAAGCTTTCGATACCCAATTGCAGAAACGAATCAAAATCACATTCAAACCATGTTCTTGGAATCACCCGCATTGTCACAGATCTAAAAACCAGCAGAAACACGCAAACCACAGAAAACCCAACAAAAATGGCGGACTGAATTTCTGGAAAGACAATGTGTGGAGGGAAATACCTTGAGGAAAGCCCAAGGGTCGGGACCGAAGAGCTCCTTAATCTGAGGGTACTGAGAGAGGATCTGACGGCGCCTAGAAGCGTGAGGCTCATCCGTGTAGGACCAGAAGAAGTCTGTAGCCATTACTCCCTCCTCTTCTGCTGCCTCTCTCTCACCCCCTCTTCCCATCTCTCTCTCTCCTCCTCCTCTCTCTCTCGAAAGACCCTTTCTTTCCTTCTCTCTTGTTTTCCTGGCTCTCTCTCTCTCTCTCTGCTTCTCTTTGAATGTGAGCTGTTTTCAATTTGTTTAAAATTATTAGAATTAATTGGGTAAATCGCTGGATTTTGTTCAAATTTGGCAAAGCCGTGCAAGGGGAGTGGCTAAAATTATGGGGCCCCAGATATTCTGTGGTATGTGGACTTGTTTGCCAACCGGAAAGTAATTGTGTCCTTTTCACCTTTTGAAGCTTTTAGTTTAGTTATGTGTTTTTCCCTTGTATATATGACAAGGACACCAAAAGCCACATACGTTTACAGCTCTTCTTGTATTAAAATTGTTGTATAACTAAGAAGCTGACCATGTCGCATGTCTGACTATTTAACGTTGAATTATTGATCGGCATGGCATTATGTTAACAGTTATCAGCTTGTCGTTTGATTTATTACTTCAATTACGTAGCTGCTGATATGCTCGCTAGTGAAAGTTTACGCGGAAAAGTGGCCTGGGCATCCAAAAAACAAAAATGGGCTGGGATAAAAAGAAAAAAAAAAAACCTAAGCCCTAAATCTTAAAATGGGTTGGGCAAATGGGAAAGAACAAAAAAACAAAATGAAATTGGGCTAGCTGGCTGAAGATGACCAGCCAATTGGCCCCTTCGGCCATTTTTTATCCAATAGGGCCATAGGCCCTTTGGCCTTTTTCTTGTCCAATAGGACCCATAAACCCTTCGGCCTGACCTTTAGTTGGAGACGATTTTCAGGTTATTTTCAACCCTCTGGACCATTCGGTTGAAGATAACCTCATATAACCTCATACATGGTCAAGAGATAGGATACTCGCTGGATCCTCTGTGTGAGGATTCAAAGAATCCTTTACTCATGTATGTGCATCGTACATCTTACAATCAGTTTTCATCAAGCACTGTTTATGTTCAATTTTAAATAATATAATTAAAATGTACAACCACATTATGTACAACGAAATTACATAATTAAAAGATCCCCGGAATCCTCACAAACAAGATCATATCTCCATGGTCAATCACTCATACTACCCAGGTTGGCAGAAGGGTCCCACCCATGTGTACATTAGCAATGCTTTTATAGATAGTACTCTTGTCTATAAAACCTTCAATTCATAAACGCTTATCGAAGCACAACAAGATTCTTATTTGAAATCGAAATGCCCCTTGAAAATAGACGCTTTTCCAAAAGAGCGACAAACACGGCTAAAACTGCTTCTAGTTATCTGAAAGCACTTTTAGTTGTTTCAAAGCATGCACTAATGAATATATGCTAACAAACCAAAATGATGAGAACAATAGGCCCATACGCGCCCATGAAAACAACAGTCTACTTACCAGTTCAGTTGTCCATTATTTCAGGAACAATAAACACAGTTGAAGCCCATCCATCTCCAAAGTGTCAGGTATATCGGTCGCAACTTGGTACGAAGAAACATGAACTCAGTATCAACTCGAAATTCTCACCACATTCCTCCATCCGTTCCTCCGTCCATACCACTCAATTCGAAACAAGGAAAGGACTTGTATGTAAAAAACTAAGCCAACTTCAAAGCTGTACAAGCATGTACAAATTTACCCCACACAATTTATAAACTCCTCAACTTCACCCGCCAGCCTACAATAACTCAGGCTGGGTCTTCCGAACAGAAGTGGGAAGATCTTACACCCGCCGAATGAATTTTCGGTCCTTATGTAATCAAAAGAAAGGAAACTAGTCCATTAAATTGCCACGGGGGACTGTTTTGGACCGCATTGATCACCTTAGGTGGGAATCATACGAGTCAAAAGGGTTATCCGGTGTAATAAGGGGCAACTTATCTATATACGTGAAAAGCCTCCTGAGATTCTCCCTCATCACTGTTTCCATGTCAATTATGTCCCTGCTGTCGGTGTAGACCCAGAGATCGCCCGAGTTCACTCTTTTAAGATTGTCACGACAGAAAGGGCACGACTGAGATCTTGTACGCCTGCAAATATGTCAACATAGCGTTAGTCTCGCTCGTATTCATGTATACAGAAAAATGAACCAGAAAAAAGAAATACTCATCTGGTCAGCGAACAAATCAATTTAAGAGTACAAGCTAGAACCATAGAAAATACACCATATGAAGTTTAAGACTTGGGCGACGACAACTGGCTCAACTTTTAATGGCAAACCCGTGGTACAAGGTTTCTCATTCTTTCTCGATTCAATTGCCAACAAAACAACCATGATGGGTGTAAGTGAGTCTTAACAAATGACGAAGTATAGAGCAACAGTGAGAGGTCTAGAAAAGTTCTTATCCCACACCCACAGGAAAATAGTTGGGGAGATGCTTCTGCAACCTATCTACTGAACCAAGTAGCCGCAAGTCGACATTACAATCATTCCTACATTCAATTTCCAATTACCATAACTTAATACCAATAAGCTCATGATGCCATAGCTCAAAGTGCAATTCAAATTTGGGCAAAGTTACCCATGCATTGCATCGCATACATTTTAAGATTGGGAACACTTAGTTTCATTAGTCTTAGCACATTCACAACCCATTTTAATCTAAATGCAGGGCTCAGAGTCTTATCAACTTTTGATACTCAAAGCAACATAATTTATGTGCAAGATTCAAAACATTCCGAAAAAAATTACCAGAAATATAGAGGAGCAGGCAAACTTTAATGTTTAAATAAGGTCAGAGAGAGAGAGAGTACCAATCACGGTAACATTTCAGGCACAAAACATGGTTGCAGTTGGGCAATACAATTTTACTATTTGTCTCCATGCATATACCGCATTCCTCTTCTCTTTCAATGTCTATATCTGAACACTGTCGACTTTCCTCATCATCTCTTTTGCGATACCTTTCCAGGCACACTGCCTTCTGCCTTTTATCTTCACTATCGGTGACACCTCCTTGAAGTTGCAATAAAGATGGATAAATAACAGCTGCCCACAAAATGAGGCATCAGTAGGAAAATAAACCCTTTACCTGCTCAACAAGAACCAAAAAGTAAAAGTTGTGAAATCAGAAATTTACCATAGAACTCTCTGATGCTTGCTTTCCTTTCCTTGGTAGACATGGTGGTCGAGCCATCCACATAAACCTGTGGCATAAGCAAAAATGAGGCGGTCGCCCACATCCATGATTGGAATCTAACTCAAAGAAACAGAAGCTAATCAAGCTACAAGCTTCAACCTTGTAAATTAGAATTCTTAACAGCCCAAGGGCTCCTGCGAGGTTGCAGTCAGTCCATTGCACCAGAAAAAGGAAGAGATGAGCGGCTGGACTGTATGACATTCTCATCTGAACACAGGCACCATCATACTCCCTCGGAAAATCTGAGGCCCTGCACTTCACATTTCCACATAAGGAATTCAAATAGAAACAGAAAACTAATTATTGGATTAAGCTACCAAGATCACAGAATTTATCATCAAGTCATAAAAGATAGGCTTAATTGGATTAATAGTCTCCGTGGTGATAGGCTAGTTGGAAAATAGCTCATGTGGTAAAAAACTAGGATTTAAGCCTCTTTGGTAAAGTTTGTTAGGATTTATGCCCAATATTGAAAATTCTGTCTACTTTTTGTTAATTATTAGCACGTGGGGTAGGCTCACGCGCTACTCATTATCAAAAAATTGACGGAATTTTCAATTTTGGGCATAAATCCTTACAGACTTCACCACTGGGGCTTAAATCCTAGTCTTTTTGGCACAGGGACTATCTTCCAATTATCCAATCACCACAGGACTAATAATCCAATTAGGCCTAAAAGATACCAATCCAACTAGTCTCTATCGATAAAACCATCTTTTGAATCGAGCTTATCATTGCAGCATTCTATTAAGAACTATGATTAAGCACGTTTTTCACAAATCATCTATTTGCCAGTGTAACCACCCAAGTTCTCAAAACAACGTAAAACACGAAAAACTGCACAGATTAAAACGATCATACAGTACCAAGCATATATAGCATTCAAAACAATGACACTAAACATTACATTCCAATAATAATGCACAAATAATTAAATGCAGCAGCCAGCAGGTGGAACCCATTGGCCACGTGAACTTATTTAATCGCTGACAATTTTGGTTAGGTTGCTAATGCTCACTCACAATTCATCAAGATAAGGATAATGCACCAATAAATATCTACTTAAACAATTGCTTTCCCAGAATCATATTGTCAGTGCAAACTAATTGTCAACTATTTATTTATTTATTTATTTTTATGAAAAAGACCCAGAAATTACAAATGAAAGAGAAGAAACTTAATTTTTTTTATAAAAATAGAAAAAAATTAAAGCTTTGTGATTCTGCCATTGTTTCCAGAAAAATAAATAATAATAACTAAACAGAGCAAAAATTTGATCTTTAAGCAGTTTAGTAACTAAAACATAAATAAATTGACGATCAAAAAGTAAATAAATCAAAATAAACAAACTGAAAGGTAAAAAATCTTACATTTCCAACATGAAATAAGAATAAAAATGGAGTTAAAGTTTAAACCTTTAACATTCGAATTCAAGAACAATATTACCCAAAATTAATAATAATAATTAAATAAAAGCAATTTTTCAGAAGAAAACATCAAAACTAGAAAAACCCGTTAAAAAAAAACAGAGAGACGATTACTTACAGAGTATTTGCATGCTGAATATCAGCTTCAAGAACTTTCAGAGAGTCCTTGAACGACTTTCGCATTGAGGCTATGTACATCTCCGAATTTTCCAAATTTCTTTTAAAAATTTGAAATAATTACAAACCCAAAGAGATAGAGAAATGTTCAATCAGCCCCTACAAGAAGAACCCTAATTTTTTTCCCTTCCCACTCCCAAAAACCCTCGCTTTCTCTCTCCACCCTCTCTCTCTCTCCCCCTCCCTCTCTCCCCCTTTTCTTTTGCAGTCGCCTCAGCCTTCGTGTTGCTTCTATGGTGTTCTTGAAAACGAAGACGAGACCGCGCCTGGACACGTGTCCGCCCAACTCAATATTTATTTAAAAGTAATCGTAATAAAAGAATTATATATAATTTATTTTTTATGAAAAAAAAAAAAAAAAGGAGGGAATAGCGTCGAAAATTTCACGGGTGTTATGTCCACTCCCTTTGGCCTTTGTCTGCCACTTTTCCCCTTCCCTTTCTACTCGTTAGCTTTTCCTCCACGCACCGATGTGATGATCGTTACACCCGCCTTCTCCTCTACTTTTGCCCCTCCCACTTCATCTATTTTCAAAATTACCCTTTTTAATTTTATCTTTTATCTTTCTTTTTTTTTAACCTCTTAGGGTTGGTAAAATTAGGTGAAGTTTTTGATACAGTTGTCACACTATTATGTATTGTTAGTGACGTGTGATTCAAGTGATATTATTTAGAGAAACAAAATCGAAACACATGCTAACAATCTGTAATACAAAGGTTTCACATAAGAGAAATTTTTTAATGTATTGGAAACACGGGGCGGTACAACATATGTGGTTCAATTTTGTTTTTAGTGAGAATTGAACCTAAAACCTTTCACTTAGATGAAGAAGAATATCACTAGACCGTAGTATTAAATGACAATAATATATGGTTGTTAATAATAAAAAAAATGTGTTATTATAGAATTGTAACATCACATGATACAGTTATAATATGATAGTCGCGTTAAAACTCTCTCGTTATGTACAATATACTAACAATTTTTCCGTTCATAAATATCTAAACTTCAAATGATTTAAGACTTTATGCATTAAATTAATCTAACCTACATATAAATGGTTCAATTCAAGTGGATAAACGGAGTCCACCAATGTAGTTATGCTTATGTATCTCTCAAACTATATCTTTATATATAAAGCCAACTTCTTCTTTTTTGGTGTTACAAGCTTCACTAAAAAGTTTTGGACAAAAAGACCCCCAAAACAAAAAATTTAAGAAGTAACCCAAAACAATGCACCAAATAATGTAGGGGTATTTTTGTCATTTTAATAGTGTTTTTTTAATAATTCTTTTTGTAGATTTTTTTAATTAGTACCTAACAATAGACTAGTAATAATGTGATTCAATCAATTGTTCATTAAATATTATTCTCTCTATTTTTAAACACGTTCAATACATTAAGAGACGTGTAATGCCGGTTATAAAAAAGGTATTTCGCACGCTCATAATAATGTAGTTAAATTAGTTATCAAATGTTTTTTTTAATAAACGATATTATCTATACTAAGGAGGATGAGGGTGGGTGTGACATCCCACATCGCCCAAGGGAGTGATCCTTAAATGTATATTCTCATCTCTACCTAGCACGAGACCTTTTGGGAGCTCACTGGCTTCGGGTTCCGTAGGAACTCCGAAGTTAAGTGAGAAGGGAGCTAGAGCAATCTCATGATGGGTGACCCACTGGGAAGTTGCTCGTGAGTTCCCAAAAATAAAACCGTAAGGGAATGGTAAGCCCAAAGCGGACAATATTGTGTTACGGTAAGTGATCTGCCCCAGCGGGGATGTAACATTTGGTATCAGAGCCTAACCCTGGTCGTGGTGTTCCGACGAGGACGTCGGGCCCTAAGGGGGGTGGATTTTGACATCCCACATCGGCCAGGGGAGTGATCCTTAAATGTATATTCTCGTCTTTATCTAGCACGAGGCCTTTTGGGAGCTCACTGGCTTCGGGTTCCGTAGGAACTCCGAAGTTAAGCGAGAAGGGAGTTAGAGCAATCTCATGATGAATGACTCACGGGGAAGTTGCTCGTGAGTTCCCAAAAACAAAACCGTGAGGGAATGGTAAGCCCAAAGCGGACAATATCGTACTACGGTAAGTGATTTGCCCTGGGCCGGGATGTGACAGTGGGCTTAGCCTCACAATGAGCTAGCAATAATATAATTCAATCAGTTATTTATTAAATATTATTTTCTCTATTCTTAACGTAAATTCAGTAGAATGTAGATGAAAATTGAAAGGTCGATTTTATTATGCGAATTAAGCTGCTTTGATTGGTTTGTATGTGGTTTTTTTTTTCTAATATGATCTAAGATTATTTATTTACTTCAAATATTTGACTTTCCTTTTATCAATTCACGCATATAAATACATTTAAAATATGTAAGTCGCACGTAGCACATGGTGATTCGAAAAAATGTCTTATGCACGCGCGTGAGTGCATGCATGAAGGTTAGTGAGTTTTAAACCTAACAATATTTAAGGTTAGACTTTAGTCGTATTTCTCTACTCATTCATTGTGATTGAGTCTTTGCTCTATCAACTCAAGTTTTAGGACGTGCTTAATGCAATCTCATTAACAAGTACGAGGTAATCAATACCGATTACAAATATAATCCACCTAACCTAGTCTCTTTTATACTTTTTTTTTCATGAAAATTTTGTTATTATTAAAAAGAGATAAGAGAGTTCGAAACTATAATTGAGGGGAGAGAGTTTTGATCCATAAGAATATCAGACCACATACAGCCTTTCTCGTACTTGATTTGATGTATTTACTAATACTATTACTTGAATTGTATTGAAAAGACCTGCCATATTATGATGGGTGCATGTGTGTTTTCCACATCATGTTCCAAATTTGTGGTTTGGGAGAAGATTGAGATTGAGCGTAATTAGACACCAAACTAAAAAAGTTTGGCGACGGATAATAAATAAATATATATATACACACATGAATAAAGTAAGTTTAGGTTTGGCGATCATCTTCTATATCATAGCCCTCATATTACCCATTTGTGTGCTAACAGTTGAGTTTGTCGTTACATCAGATTTCTTATGATTTTTTGTGTCTTTGTGTCTTTTCGGAGCAAGATTCTCTTCCATTTAAAGTTTTATTTTATTCAGTCTTCTCCTATTTGAATTATTACGATTAAATTATGTTAATATTTTATATTAATTTATTTATAAAAAGAAAAGACAAAGAGAAAAGTGAGAAAGGAGATGAGAGAAGGAAATTTAAAAAGGAGAGAATCCGATATTTTTTTTCTCGTGCAATATCTTTATGTTAGTCAAATTAGTATTCCCTTTGCAAGTATTGTATTTTGATTCTTAATATATAAGCTCCATTTATAATTTGATGAGTCTCAGTTTGTCAATTAATGGGTTTATTATATGTTTATAGTCTCTTTTTATTGAAGGTTTGTTTGGTCGGCTGCATAGGATTGAGGGATAAAAATGGATTGACAATGGTATATAAAACATGATTTATAACTTGTGTATAAAGATGGATTAGATAACTCATTTTATTGTAAATTCAAAACTCATATTGTTCAGTCATGTCAATCGAACATTTTGACACAACAAACAACGAACAGGACTCAAATTCATTTCAATTACTCGGCAGTTGCAAAAACTTTAATACTAGATATAACTCGTTGCAATGATCTATATGTTCCAAGTTCCAACAAAGCGAAAATGGATCAATTTGGATGTTAACAGATGATAACATAATTAGCATCATTGCTGCCAATTCAAGTTTTAATTTGGTGGTTGGGAAATCATTCCCGTTAACTTCGGCTTATGAAATCCATGGAAAGACAATCATTGCTTTTAGATTTGGAACATCACTTTTGTTAAAAATCATTCACATATCTGAGAAGAGAAACGCTAAGAAAATTATTTTAAAGTGTGATTCTCTATAAATTCTCTATTATCTCATAATTTAATGTTAATTATAAAATATTATGCAAAAAATATAAAGTGACAGAAAGTCAGAGAGTCCTACTTTTGAGAGAGTCTCCTTAGTATTTCTCGAGATGGCAGACAGTCCATAAAGAATCCCCTTAGTATTTCTCTTTTGAAAAAAAAAAAAAAAAATTACCTCTATTCAAGTTTAAGACACGATACTAACTAAAATTTGGTCTAATGAGAAATGGTAAAGAGCTTCTGTTAAAATGAGACTTTTTATGAACTTTTTATCATCTCATATTTTAACGTTAATTATCGTGCAAACATTATAAAATATTATGTCAAAAATATGAAATTACAAATTAATGCTTCTTTGTGTCCGGTTTCGCTGTCCCCTAAAAAAGAAAGCGACTTAGTTACAAATCGGAAAAGCCAAAAGCCAAACGCCGATGAAATGAACCAAGTCGTGAGAAACTAAAACTAAGAGTACCGAACTGACAAAACTGCCCACCACCATCTGTGTATTCACAAAATGCCCATATAATTTCAATCGCATCAATTTACTGTGCACTCACTCAGCTCAGGACTGCGGGAGCTGAAGAAGCTCAGCCGTTGTTGCCGTGCAAGATAGCAGCGCGGTCGTCCGTACAGCCCGTACCCCTCCTCGGAATTCCCAATGAAAACCCTGATTTCCCACTTCACCATCAATTTTTTGAATCCTCAATCCTCGCCGTCGGCTTTCATCTTCCATTTTCCGTCACCTTCTCGGGAAAACCAGAACTTTCTTCACATATCTCGCAGAAAATGGTCTTGCAATCCCGGAACGGTCAGAGCTCGGTGTGCTTCTGACTCTTACGGCGGGTGGGATGACTTCACACTCGCCGGCGACCCGGGTCCCTCTGGTGAGTCCGATCAGTTTCGTCAATTTCTGAACTCTATCGGAATCGACGATCAAAAGCATGTTTCCGTGTTTCTGTTAGGCCTTGTGTGTGCTTTCGCCATTTCTAGGGTTAGGGTTTCTTCTATTGTTGTGTTTCCCGCTTTGATTTTAGTTTTCGCAGTTGGGTTTTCATTTGGATTTGTTCGTAGTGAAGGTGTTGGTGAAGTGAGCTTAATTGGAGATAAGAGAAGGGGAAAGGAAGAAAATTTAATTGCTAATTCTGATAAATTGAGGAAATTGGTGGAAATTTTCGACGATTTCCACGTTGAAGTTGGTAATTTGAAGTATGATATACAGAAAGCTATTGATTCGAGAGAAATTACAGTTACTGATTTGGGAAGATATGTAAAGGTCATTGAAAGTATTAGTTTGTCGGTGTCGAATGCTAGGAATGTTATTGATGAGTCTGTTAAAAATTTGGGCAAGTTCAGTGCTGAGTTAGCTGAGAGCAAAAAGGCGAGTAAAAGAAAGAAAGAGCCCGTTGGGATTGGATACGAGTTGTTCCAGTACATCGGAGGTTTATTCAAAGACAAATTGGCTGATTCGAAGTCTGGTAGAGTGAAAAACAATGTTAAGCGAGAGACTACGGAGAAAGTGATGGATGATCAAGCTCGAGGGAATGATCCAGTGCCTTCTGTTAAAGGAGTGGTTCTCGGTTCTGTTCATTCTCAAGAAGTGTTTAATGAGTCTGGTTTTGATGAGGCTGGATATGGAAGAATCAAAGTTGCTTTTGAAAATAATACGTTGAGTTCAGAGGAGGTGGATGGGGGTCCTAACAGATATACATCTGGGAAAAAGTTTAATTACCAGAATAATGGATTGCAATTCACGAGCAACAGTCACGTGTCTTTGAAGATGGATCATAATAATCACACTGAAACGTGGGAATCCCCTGAAAGTCTACTTGATTCTGTAGATTTCGGTGTCAGAACGAAACAGATGGACAATAAAGCTTCCCTTGTACAAGAACAAATGCTGAAGCAATCTAATGGGGTTTACAGACCACCTAATATCAGGGGGAAAAATGTGAATGAAACTTATGAGTCTCATAGTAGAGAAGGGCATGTAAATCGCAATGACGATTCTCATTTGGCTGATCACCTGTCTGGACATGAGAGTGAACTACCTTCCCTTTCATCTTCGTTGGTTTCGGATGATATATTGTTTGATAGGTATGTTACGGAAGCTAATGATCTTCTAAAACAAGCCAAGGAATTTGTAAGGGTCGGACACAATGAAGAGCGTGCAGAGATAGTATTGTACAGGTCAGCCAAGTTGCTGTCCAAAGCCATATCTATGAAGCCCATGAGTTTGCTGGCAGTGGGCCAGTTGGGCAACACTTACCTTCTTCATGGAGAATTAAAATTAAGGATTAGTCGCGAGTTGAGAATGCACCTTTCGAGAAGTGACCCCTTATCTGTTGAGAAATGGATTAGAATTCGGGATAAAGTCACCAGTAAAGATGACATTGCATCACTCCTCATTATTGTGTGTGAAGAGTGTGAGGAACTTCTTGTGGAAGCAGGCAGAAGGTATAGAATGGCGTTATCAATTGACGGGAATGATATGAGAGCCCTATATAATTGGGGTCTTGCTCTCACCTTCCGTGCGCAGTTGATTGCAGATATTGGGCCGGTAAGAACTTGTTAATAATTTTTTTTTTCATTTATCTTGAAAAAGAATTGTTCTTCAATGAGGGTTGAGGAACTGTTTAAAATTGCTCAGTTGAGTAAGCCAGATTATCGTCGGTTGAATTAGGCTTTAAACCCCTTCTTCTGTGGATTTCAGGAAGCAGCTTTTGATGCTGACGAACTGTTCTTGGCTGCAATCGATAAGTTCAATGCCATGATGTCAAAGGGAAATGTTTATGCACCAAATGGTATGTTTCTGGTCTCTCTCTCCTCATTGTCATAATTTTTTGGAAGATAGTCATAAAATATTTGATTCTATTTGGATTTCGAAAACCTGTAATTGCAGCTCTGCTTCGATGGGGTGTGGCACTACAGCAAAGATCCCGCCTACGGCCTAGCAATGGTAAAGAGAAGGTGAAGTTACTACAGCAGGCAAAGAGGCTGTATGAAGATGCACTCAAGATGGATTCGAACAATGTCCACGTGAGAGAAGCCTTATCGTCGTGTGCGTCGGAGCTTGGCAGTAGGCGACTTTACTCTTAACTAAACCTGAAACAATACGTTGTTGCATCGGTTTCTCCATTTCGTTTTCCAAATTGTGTCCCTGTAGGCTCTCCATGCGCGAAATTATGCAGACGGTGCTTCTTTGATGTATGTGTATAGATAATAAGAAAAAAAGGTGATGGACAAGTGAAGATGGAAGAAAGTTTTATCACATTGGAGAATTACATATGTAATAGGTTGATCGTGAGGATGTTACTTTTTTTTATGTAAAATAGTTTGAAGGAGCATGGTAAATTTACAATGATTAATCAGGTGGTCGGATCAACATCTGGGTCACACGAAGAAAAACATCGTCATCCTTATTTTCTTTATCGATTGCATACATCAAGGCATCTGTGACAACATTGGAAGAATTATTACAACCACAACTTTAGGAGTGTGAGTCAAGGAAATTATCACCACCACCAATTGCAGGATCGGCATCGCGATCACCATGAATTTGAGGGCCACCATGAACATCACCGCCACCAAATGCAGGATGAGCAACACGAACGCCAGCACCACCAATTGCAGGATCAGCACCATGATCACCATGAAAGTCACCACCACCAATTTGAGGGCCACCATGAACATCTTCGCCACCAAATGGAGGAGGGGGAGGAGGAGGAGGGCCACCTTCACCATGAACGGCCACATCTGTACATTCTATTTTTCTACAACTCATAATAAGAGTTCGCCATACGTTGATGGCGAACTCTTGTTACGAGGATTCCCATGCTGAAAGCAAATGTACCGAAATGCATACGCCACTGTCAGAGGAGGCAACTCCAAATTATCGACAGCATAGACCTGCGGAAGCAAATCTTGCTCAAATGCAGGACACTATTATACAGTCTAAGATCAATCCATCCTCTCTATCGTACCGAACCCTTTCAACAGTGATCCGCCAGACTTTCACAATCCGTGGGTTATCAAAATCACGAACGAGCACCTTACGGATGATCACAAAAGCAAGTATTCCATTGCATCCCCGCGCGCCGTCAGCTGAAGGTTGATCACAGCATCCATTGCATTTGTAGTGTATTGAAATATGAAATCATCAGGAAGCATAAGACCCCGCTGATTCTAATTCGGCATACTTCCATGCAACCGAAGATCCGCAACCATTGCATCACCGCCTTCAGCTAATTCAGCCCGTATCAAATGTGTTTTCCTTCCTCAGCCATTCATTCAAACAAGAACCAACTATCTTGCATTCAATTAGCCGGATATATTAACCGTGTTCGAATCTGAACTTGTGCGTAGGTGATTGCCGAGAATGATGCAAGGAGTAACATTCCTGATATTGATGCGAAGAAGTTCGTTTCCATTCCATTTTCCTTTACTTATCTTGATTTGGATTGCTATAGTGGAATAAGATAGTTCCCCTTCACGTATTTTTGTTGTCTATAATGTTTTAATTTCCGTGTGTCGTTCTCAATATGTTGTAGCGATATTCTAGCTCATCACTAATAAGCGAGATATACAAATGTTGTGAAGGGGAATATCATTCCTTTGAGTTGGTCCATGTGTACTTGAAAATTGTTTGGACACAAGAAACTCCAGGCCCGCAGTCTTGCACATCTTAAAAATTGTTTGGACACAAGAACTCCAGGTCCACAAGAACTCTAGGTCCACAAGAACTCTAGGTCCACAGTCTTGCACGTATTATTGTTATTTTCTATGGATTCTTGTGAACATTCCTAGCATTTTATCATCCAAATATACAATATTTTTGAATCCCAAGCGTACTAATTTAACTTTTATAGAGATTTTTTTTTTACCGCCACTTAATTATTATTATAATATTAGGTCAAATTTTATGAATGACGAATGCACATACCGCAAAAAATGTGCAAAAAGAAAAACTTGATCCAGGGTTATGCCAAAGACCTCAGACTTTCCCGGAAGACTTTGAACATGCTTGCAAAGGTAACAGTGCCGAACAAAGTTGCATCCTCTTCTACAACCCACACGTAACTCACGCGATGCGAAAGCGCCTGAACCATCACCGCCACCAAGGAGCTCCACGGATAGCACACAATCGCCTCCGACCTCCTTACTAACCGTGCCGAATAACCTCCCCCGGATCTCCTTCCCCACCCAAACTCTTCATCCGAAGACGTTGAACAGAAAGAAGAAGAATATGACATTGACTCTTCTTCCATTAGCTCCAAAAACGCCCCGTACTTCTTCTCCTCCAATCTCTCTTTCACCAACTGCACCAGCTCATCTGGCGGGCCACCGCAGTCAATGTACGCCATCAGGTCACCCGCGGAAAGCGTGGCAATGGCAGCGGCCACGGACTCGTGGCAGGTGTTGAGGGTGTACGGGGAGATCTCTCCGATCACCCTGCCGTCCACGTCAAGAATGGCAACGGAAGTTTGCTGGACGAGGGATTGAGAAATGAGGGGCAATACAGCAGAGGCAGGGTCGTCGTAATGGACGGCTAGGAAGTTTTCGCTGTCGATGACTTGGAGGGAGTTGATGGGGGTGTTTGAGGTGGGGCTGAAGACTCCTATGTAGTTGAGGAGGTAGCGGATGATGTCTTCTTGTGTGAGCCAGCAGTATTCACGGTGGTTGTGGAGGGTGTTGAAGGAGCGGTTGGGGAGGAGCTTTTTTCTTGCCGCTGTGGTCCGGCGGCTTTGAATCGGAATCACTAGGTTTTGTGCACCTTCTAGAATTCGATCAATGGCATCCACCAAGCTGAAAATTACAAAAACAATCCAAATTAAACCAAATATAAAACATAAAATCCTAAAAGAACAATTTTCAAAGCCTTTTTCTTGCATTAAAAAAAAAAAAATCAAAAAATCAAAAGCCTTACGAATTAACACAAAGCAATAAAAATAGCACAGGATCAAGAAACAAACCTATCGTGTGGTTCCAAGTGCCTAACAAGGCCAGACCCTTTTGGAATCAAAACCTCCAGCGGTGCCTCGAGCGCCGTAGCCGGAGACGTCAAGTTCTCTTCTTTCCCCAAGAAGCATATAACGTCCACCATGCAAACCTTTCCTACGCATCGGCAGTCCTCCGCGGAGTCAGAGCTGCAGATGATATCGACGTTGCTCTTTTCCGAGTGGTCACAGCTCCAGACGCTGAGGCTGCCCTCGCCGAACCGCTTTAGGGCCGACAATGCCTCTCCGACCGTGGCGGAGATCGACACGGACTTTAGCGGAGGCTTCCCGAGGCAAAGATCGGACACTTCTTGCAAAAGCAGACGCGGTGCCATGCACGAACAAAGTCGAAAACTGAAGATCAAAAACCGAAATCCAATCAACCGATCAAACGTGAGAAGATTGAGAGCTTGAGGTTCAGAAATTGTTAAGGAAAATGAGCATTAAATTTGAGAATTAAAAGAGATTTAATTGTTTGTGAATTTGGGAGGTTGGAACTTGGAAGGCTATTTAAAGGCGGCTGTTACGTAGTAGACACGGATTTGGACTCTCGCTTAGAATATGCCAACTCATCTCCGTACTCTTATTTGTCACGGATTCTTCTGTTTTGTTGCGATCAGCCACTGGAGTCCGGATCCTCACCGGATCCTTGTGAGGATCTCAGGAATTCATAAATCGTGTTCATTCATCGTATATCATGTGGCCATAAATCATTTTAAATATTTTTATTTAAAAATAAATATAAACAGTACTTGACAAAAACTGACCGTACGATGTACGATGAATAAACACGATTAACGGATTCTTAACAAAAAGATCTGGACGGGATCCTGTTGGCAGCCACTGAATTACAGATCACAAAAAACTAACAAAAAAAAAAAAAAATAGAAGTGTCTAGAAAAGATATTATCTTAGAAATAATATTTGGCTTTTCTTGACTAAGTAAACGTGTGAAAACTGTTTGACAAATGTGGTATTATATAAACAAGGGATGTTTTATTCACATCTCATATTTTGTTGACTACACCACACATATTTAATAAACTCTAGTTTTACTTTTTGAATTAAAATTTATATTAATGCACCCCACATTTTTTTCAATACTACTCTCACACCCACACTCTCAATATACACCTAACATTCAAACTCTTTATCAACATCTATTTTTATGTCAATTGAGTGTTTAATTTTCTATCAATTAGGGAGTTTAAATTTCATATTTGAAGAAATTGGATCAAAAGCATCAAATGCAAACCAAGTTTTGCAAAAAATAGACTAAAGCCCTTGCAATCTTAGCAAGTGAATTCAAAAGATTGTTCTAGAGAATTTTGGAAGTGTCCATCATCATCAAGCCATCACATTGAAGACTATTAGTTCTATTTGCTTGAGTAAGGAGCAATAATGTGAGGATTATGACAAGTTGCCCTAAGTTGCATCATGAGGTTTTCAATATTTATTTTCTGTATATGCCCAACAGGCAATAGCATATTAAAAACAAACCCGTTCAACTCTCTCTATAAATTTTAGCCAATTGAATGAAATATTATAAACACAAATTGATATGTGATAAATGACATTGCATTAAATTGTGTCGTTGAATTCAATAGCGGGTGAGAGTGACTTCGAGAGCTTGAAGAAAATAATACACACTAAAAATGATTTGGAGGTGTATTCATAATCTTATGGGGCCTAAATAGTCTTTTTGTATTAGAGTATATAAGTAATATTTTATGTGGGGTGCATTCAATAATATGTGGGGTGTTAATAGAAAAACTCTAAAAACAAAGGAAAACTAATGTCAAAGGCTTGAAAACTTTGAGTTTTAATCAAAATGACAAAAAATTGTAAGTGAATAGTACCATAAGTGACTTTTTAGAGTAAAAATATCATTTTCGTTAAAAGTGAACAATATCGGGTAAACAATTAAATATCGTTTAATAATATTTTTTTCACATTTTTAGATTTTATCATCACGCTGGAGTGTAGTATTATTGATCGGAGTGTAGTATTATTGATCAGTGTGATACAATATCGGAGAATCTTAACATTGATAATGTCACTAAAGAACTAAGCAAGCAAACCATCACGAGGTGACTTAGTGGTTGGAGATGAATTCAAGGCTTGTATTCCATACATCATGTTCAAGGTTCGATTTCTCTCATCGTTGAATGATTAGGAAGAAGTTGAAATACCTATATGAGTCTTTTCAACCCTTAAAAATGTGAACTAAGGTGACAAAATCACCGACCAGTCCGCTTTTAAAGAAAAAAAAATATCAAAGCAAGCATGTTCTCTATTGATGTGGCAAGCCACTCCAAAGTTTATGGCTACAAATTCTACATACCTTAACCACATATATAGAATCTTTGCATGGTCCACGTTCTAATTATTTTTCAGCCAAATATCTTTAATGTGTAGGTGCAATTAATATGAAATATGACACCACGAGAGAGACATCAATAAGAAAATATATTTTGATCATACGTTATAATTTGACGAGAGTACAAATTAGACGTGAGAGTATTGATATTATTACAGTAATAGTTTAAATACTATGTGAAGCTCCTAAACTGTTACCAAAATTTAAGAATAAATGAAAAAAGATAAACAATTGTATAAATCTTTTATCAAGTCTTAAGTCAATACGACTACGCGGTTATTCTGCGCCAAAGAAAATCACATAAAACCCTTCAAATTCATGGTCAATTCAAGGCCGGCATTCATGCACGTTAGCACCAAAATATGTAATTCACAAGTTGACAAAAAAAAAAAAAAATATTTGCAAATAAAACATTTTATTAATCAAAATATCCCCCTTCCCATTCCTTGACTATTTATTTTCAATAAATGTAACTCGTTAGAAGTGTTTTTAAAATGGCTGAAAATATTTTTAGGGAAAATACTTTCGAAATCAATTCTTAATTAATGACAAGTGAATATGCTAAGCACTTTATTGCTTCATGCAAAAAACATATAACTGGTGTGGATAACGTTGGGATACCAAATTTTTAAACCAAATTTGCAAACTAAATGATGTGTCATCAATATAAAATAAGCACATCAATCGACACTTAATTAATAATCCAATTATCAACAACCATATCATTTGTTTTACACAAGTTGGTTTAAAATTTTAGTTTCTTAGCATTACCCTAATTGATGCTTCGTGTAGTACTTTAGTGCTTTTGGAACCTAAAAACGTATTTTTTAAAAGCATTTTTAGTCATTTTAAAAACAGTTCTAAAACTTGAATTTCAAAAACAAAGTTCCAAATAAGATCATAACTACATTAACTAAGAAGAATGTATCACATTGTGGCTACGAGTTTAAATTTTTACTTTTACGGTTTAAATTAATTTACAATAAAATATCACTTGTATTAAAAAAACCATTTGTAAACATGAACCTTCCAATATCCAAATCGTTTTTCCCTCAACAGCCGAAATAGAAACAACCCCAGAAAAAGAGGGTGAATTTTCGAAGGATCTTTCCAAATTCGCGGCAAGATTTTTTATGTTTTGTTTGTTATCAACATGGGGACATGAATTTCCATGGTTCACACATCGCACACGTGGTCGTGAATATACCTTGATGATTGAGACACATCCAAAACCATAAAATATCGATATAATAGCAGATTATTGGCTTGAAAGTTTGATCTAATCCTCTTAAACGATAAGATTAAGCTTGTTTAAAAATACCTTTAAAATAGTTAAAAGCGTTTTTTATGAAAATATTTTTAGAAAAATGGTAAGTGAAATATGAAAAAAAGTTTATTATTTTATGCAAGAAGCACATAATTCGTGTTTTTTTTTGCATGAAGCACTTTAAGTGTTTTCAGTCATTTTAAAAACAGTTTTAAACATGTACGTATTAACATCACGCACACTTACTACATTTTTAGCGCTCACTAGTATTTTTACGCACTTTTTATTTTTGTTTGCTAATGAATAAATCTCATCAGGCACAAAGCTCTAGAATAAACTCGCACAACACGTTATTTTGTTAAATCATACTTCTTTTGGTCATGTTCATGTCTTTTTATCACTCTCTTGTTGTCACTTAATTCAACTTGGTCCAAAATTAGAGGTTAAATCATCAAAATGATTGTCGGCCTCACATCAAATTACCTGGGACGACGGTCCAAAATCAGACCATGATTTTCGGAGGCCATTTTCAATCTTTTAATTTAGTCCCAGCCAATCCTGATAATGTTCATGTGTTGGTGCGTCAGCGCTCACGTATGTGGTTTGTACAGCATCCTCTGAACTTGGTTAAGGGGAATAGATCCCTCCAAATCGTTTTCATCCAGATTATGGAGATCTTTCAATCTTGGACAGATCATATTCTAATTAAGGGTTGCATTACCTTAGTTTGGTTTGGTTCATTTTTGGAATGGATAACTCATTTTATGTTTGTAATTTGGCAATTAAAATGAGAGGTGTTAGATTAACGGAGAGTCGGAATCTGAGTTTTTATTAAAAGATGCGTACTAATTATTTTTGTTGTTTACCAAGTGACCAAAGTGGAAACTAGTTTATTACTAAAATGACATTATTTTATATGCTAGTCAGAGCAATTCCACTCGTTAAGTAGTAATTACTCTAATAGAAATTGTTTTTGTGCAACTGCACTCGTTGAACGAGGGCAATAGTAATTTTTTTTGCTCAAGAAATTAAATTTATAACAAAAAATCTCGAACGCAACTAAGTCCAGTGCAATCAAAGAAGAGAGCATAACAAGCATTCATCGAATGGGCTTTTTTGTTAATGCGGCAACTGGTGGGAGTTCACTGTATGATTTAGGCCCGTTTAATATAGCGGGATTATCTGAACAACCGCTGTTTTTTACATGGGGCCTGGATTTAAAATCATCGAGTCGGAGCCGTCCAATCAGGCCCAATAGCGATCGCGTCCAATGGTAACTCACATCGCCAGATCGGAAGAGCCTGCAAATCGCGAGCTTCTGGTTTCAGCGAATTTCCAAAATTAGGGTTCTTCTCGTTTGAAATTCGGACTGCTACGATGTCAGATTACGAAGGCGTCAGCAAGGTTCTTTTCTAATTTCCGTTCTGTTAATTTGTTAAGCCAATTTCTGAAACTATGCTTGCTCGTTTCATATGTCAATTTGTTCATTATCGATATCTTAATTTGTCGAATCGGATTAGATTTGGGTAAATAGTTGTAATTTATGGTTTTCCAGAGTATGGTGTTATTGTTTCTGTTTGTTAAACACTTAGGGCATGAAATTAGGCAGTAATTTGGTATATTTGAGTATGAACCCCTTTTCCCTAGAGGAAGCGATGAATTTGATATGAATTACTTGATTTGAATGCGAAGTATTTGTAAAGAGTGATGCATACATAGTTTCGGATCGCCATTTTCTGTTGTGTATGTTTGTGTGACGATTATCGAATGGCTGAGTGATGTTTTAATTGCCTCAGTACAATTCTCGTGGATCAGAACGTGAGAGCTCGTGGAGAGATCGAGAGCGAGACCGAGGTCAAGATAGAGAAAAAGATGGTGACCGTTATACACGAGAGTATAAGGATAGAAGTGGAAGATTTGACAGAGGGAGGAACTCGTACGATGGCTATCGCCGTGGTAGAAACCAATATTTCGACAGGTTAAACATGTGCTTCTTAATGAAATAAACTTATCCAAGTTGTTCGCATTATCTCAATTGCATTGTGGAGTTAGCAAGTGAAATTGTTCTTCGACTTTAGGTTTGCTTATATTGTATGTTTATCTTGTAGGCATCGTGATTATGATCAAGATAGAGAAAGGAGGAATAGACATAGATCACCATCACATTCTCGTTCTCACTCAAGGGACAGATCTCCTTCTCATTCCCGTTCGAAGAGGTTCGGGAAACTTTTACATAAACATTCACTTTCATATTGTTATCTTGATCATGACACATCTGATTGTCTTTTTAGTTGATGAGAAATATATCTTTCTTGCTCCTTTAGGTTATGCATTTAGTGTTGAGTAATGTTGTTTAAACATTATTTCCTATTTCAAAAGTTTTAGCTGGTTAAAACATAAATGGATGCTGTTAGTATTTTGTCATGAAAGCCGCTTTGCTCCATTGTAATCTTGCTGAGATCTTGGTCTACAGCAAGCGTACAAGTGGTTTTGACATGGCACCACCTGCTGGGTCAGTGCTGCCTAATGCTTCCGTTTCAGGTTTGGATCTAACTACTCGATCACCAAATTCTTGTCAAAGTATATGTAGCACTTTCCATTCGAGAATAGCTTCCTGACCTCCTGTTATTTATATGAGCATGCTAGAAGTTATCTTTCTTATTGTTTTACTCTGGAAACTGAGAGCCATTGTTGTGTTGTTTGGTTGTTGCTGTGTTGTTGTTTGTATGTGTTTGCTTTTATGGTTTGGGTAAGAAGGCGATGTTGAGTTGGCATGACTACATCAATTGATGTTCAAGGGAGAACCAATGGAACGCTTAGCTGGACATTCTTCTCCTTCGACTGATACAGTTGACATTTGGTAGACTTAGAGATATTTCCCTACCATCCGCAATGATGGAATTTGTTTCTTCATTATTTCATGGTATATCTTAGGTATGAAATATTAGCTTTTTCAATGTAAAAGATACTTCTGGGCTTTCAGATGGATTTCATTACTAGTGTAGTTGTGACATATTTTTTCCATAAAGCTATACTACTTATCCTTCTGTTATCACTTCAATAATAATAATGCAGGACAACTGTCAGGTATTCCCCAAATGATGCCTGGAGTGGTACAAAATTCATTACCTTTTGGGGCGTTGCATGTACGTTTCACCATTATAAGCTTCTATGGGATCTTGAGTTCGATTTTTCTTTTGTGTTCTTTGTGAATAACTTCATATGCTTTTGCTTGTTACAGATGGCTCTTCCATTGATGCCAGCTCAAGCCATGACTCAGCAGGTAAATTTATTATATTTATGTTCATATATATAAATTTGCACAATTTATTTTTCTCATAAATACATGAACGGCATCTTTTTCATTGGCCGATGAGCGGTGTGTATATATTTCTCTCTTGCAGGCTACAAGGCATGCATGTCGGGTATACGTTGGTCGGCTTCCTCCCTTGGCTAATGAGCAGGTTATAGTTCTGGATTTTGTTTTGGATTCTTTCCCAAGTAATAGCAAGTGTTTTGACTCTATATTGGAGTGGAGATGAACGGGGAATCTAGGCTATAGTTTGATGCCATTTGTGTCATCACTCTAGAATCCAGGGATTTACTTTGTATATAAGGTAGCTTATAAGGTAGCTTTCTGTAGGTTGTTACAGGGCCAACTGCAATGGGTTACAAATAAGCCAAAATTTTGATTAAATGTTTTTCAATTTTTGAAATTCTTGTTTGCCTCTTTCTTGTTCAAAGTATTTTTCTTGTGTTCTTTAAAAGACTTTGATGGAATGTTATATTTTTGTCAGACAATTGCCACATTCTTTGGCCAAGTCATGGCTGCCATTGGAGGAAATTCTGTTGGTTCAAGTATGTGTAATCCACCTTAACTAGGTTCAACATGCGCCTTAATGTATTACATGATTCAGGATCCCATGGGTTTTATCTGAGAGCAATGTGTTTTCCAGTATCTGAACTTGCAGGTCATGCGGTTGTAAATGTCTATATTAATCTTGAGAAGAAGTTTGCATTTGTGGAGATGAGAACGGTTGAAGAAGCAAGTAATGCAATGGCATTAGACGGGATTATATTTGAGGCATGTCAATTACAAGTTATCATTATAGTTTTGTTTTTTGTTTGATCTGTTTATAATCGTCATAGGGGAAGGTGTCAATGGTAAAGTACCGTAAAAAGAAGAATGTGAGGGTAAAATAAGAAGCATAACTAGTGTAGAACTGAAATGTTATCATGTCTATTGGATTAAAGCTTTTCTAATTTCAGTTTTATCAAATTCGTTAAGTTGGTTAACTCTCTTGGGTAAGGAACCCTATCAATTTTATAGAGAATTATCATAAATATGCCAAAAAAAAGATAACATATTGAGATTTGTATTTGTTGGTTATGATGGGGATTAGGTCTGAATCTTTGGATAATGTTTTAATCATTCTTTCTGTGTGCTCTGTGGGGTATGGAGGAAATATTTATTTGTTGACATGCTCCTTTTGATTATCAGGGGGTTGCTGTGAGGGTAAGAAGGCCTAGCTGCAACACTTGGTCCTAGCCAACCAAGTCCTTACCTTAACTTGGCTGCCGTTGGTCTCACACAAAGGTAGGTCGATTTCGGTTTTTCAATTTGAAGACTACTTTAGTTTCATACTCACTATAATTACTTTTGAAGTTTTTGGATTTGAGTTGTAAAAGTCTTCTGTTGTACTAATTTTGCATTTGTTTGGCAGTGCCGTTGGTGGAGCCGAGGGACCTGACCGTATCTTTGCGGGTCGGTTACCGTACTATCACTGAAGCTCAGATTAGAGAATTGCTTCAATCCTTTGGGTATGGGCATAAATTGCCAGCAATCTTGACATTCCTCATTTATGATAAAACCGTAGTTGCATATTCTAACTTCATATTGATCACTGCAGACCTCTCCGTGGTTTTGACCTCGTGAAGGATAAAGATACAGGAAACTCTAAAGGATATGGATTCTGTGTTTATCAGGTACATACTCAAAAGCCTGGCTTTGATTTTGATTGTTACTTTTTCAATTGTTTGTTTCTTCTCAGTGATTGATTTTAGGCCGTCTCCTTTCTCTTTTATACCTATATACTGTTTTATGATTCTTGGAGGTCACTCCTAAAAATCTGGTCGACTGATGTTCTAGAACTTGAGGATCCAACTGTGACAGACATTGCCTGCGGTGCTCTCAACGGCTTAAAAATGGGTGATAAAACTTTAACTGTCCGGCATGCTACTGCCAGGTTGTTATTCTTTCAAACTGAAGGGCAAGCCTGATTTTTTTATTATTCAAGCCAAGTTAGATAATTTGGAACCTTTTTGCAACGATTTTACAGCAACGGGCAGTCTAAAACAGAGCAAGAAAACATCTTGGTACAGGCACAACAGCATATAGCCATGCAGGTAAGGAATACACATCATTGGTTCGTTGTATATGTTTTTCGAATGCACTGTTGACTTATGTCTTTCGTTGTAGAAAATGGCCGTGCAGGTTGTTGACTTGAATCTTCTAGGAGCTGGAATGGCAACTATGGCGAGTGGTGAGACACCCACTAAAGTCCTATGCTTGACTGAGGTAGTTGACATTTATTCAATACTATGGTCAATCGTATTCAAGCTAAAAATTAACAAAACGAGGTTAAGAAGATTAACAACTTCAGGTCGTGAAGATCGAAAATCACACTCGGTTTTATCCTAATCTCACACAATTCACAAGCTTTGCTACACATAAAATAGCCGTACCTACACGTGGATTGAAGACCAGCCCATATGAAAAATTTAGGATCCATCTTAGTACTATGATCTAACGGTATTCTTCTTTACTTGTAAATGTGAGGTTATAAGTTTGATTCTGGCCAAAGACGAATTTAAACCATATTATTGTGAACTTATTGTGAGGCTAAAGTTACCCACTCCACTTTAGTGGAGATGATATTGTTTTGTTTTTTTTTTTTTTGTTTTTTTTTTTAAAGAAAAAGAAAAAAACGGACCCATCTGGGATTGGCTACCATAGCATCTCTGTAAAACTTGACTTGTACATTTTTGTATTCTGGCATCTTTTGTCTTGAGCTGTGTCTGGGCTCACTCTCTAGTCCTGAAAAAACAAAATCCAAATGCAAATGTGTTTTGTGTTTTGAATTCGTAAAATTGAAAGGAAGAAGACGATAGAAATATATAAGTGTTACGAAATTCAAACTTTAAATATGAAAATTAAAATTTCACGATACTGAGAGTAATATAGTAAAAAATATATAGTATTATTATTAAGAATACATTCGTTGTCAATCATGACGTGGAAATTACCATTTCATACTTATTCTCTCGCAAACTTCCATCTCTTGGAACAGATGTTTTTTAATTTCTTTTATTTTTCAATTTAAATGTATGATATTTCTGTTCTTTCTTTTTTCAAGTGACTACAATTAAATAAAACAGAAGCCTGTGGTCCTTTTGCCAGAAAATATTGTTGTTTGTTTGAGGCTTGTCGGTACTAATTGATAAATTTTTAGTTGTGACAGGAACACGGATGGTACACCACGTGTTTTTATGCAAGTGGTGAAATTTTTTATTTTTTAAGTTATTAACTTTTTAACACACATATCTCACAATTTATATGGAAACACGTGGTGTACCGCATCATGTGAAGGTCACACTGAAAAATCTCTCGTGCTAATTGGTACCTCTATATAAAGAGGGCATGCATGTTCATTGTTGCAAGCAACCTACCATACCATTTATGCAAGCCATGAACACTCATCTGCTTCTTTCACCCCCTACCACAGTTATTGACCGTCGACCTAATGATTTGTTCCCAAAGAAGCTGTCCTCCCAAAGTAGCTGTGTAAATCGGAAGGGAAGGCGGAGCTGCTCTGTAGGCCACAGAGGAGCAAATGGTGCTCACAATATTAACCCTACCTGCAGTATCAAGCCGGAGGCCGACGAGGACAGGAGAAATAAAATGGACAGGAGAAATGTGTTAATTGGTCTTGGAGGAGCAGGTCTTGGTCTTGGTCTTGACACCAATCCATTGGCCTCTGGTGCACCAATTCCCCCTCCGGACTTTAGCACGTGCGGCAAGACTACGGACGAAGTAACAGGACTTGATTGTTGTCCGCCAACAAGTGAAGTCAAAACTCCCACTCCCTTCAAGCCAGTAGCGCCCCCAAAAAGCTCAGTCCGCACTCGGCTAGCAGCTCAGAATGCTGTCAAGGATCCTGACTACATAAAGAAGTACAGAAGAGCCACTGAGCTCATGAAGGGCCTTGACGTTGACGACCCGCGTAATTTCTGGAACCAAGCTAATGTTCATTGCAGCTATTGCGATGGTGCGTTTAATCAAAACTTAGCCGGGTACAAATGTCTGGAGATACAAGTTCATAATTCGTGGCTCTTCTTTCCCTTCCACCGCTGGTTCCTCTTCTTCTACGAGAGAATCCTCGGTAGCCTTATTGACGACCCGACTTTCGCTCTGCCATTTTGGAATTGGGACAGTCCTGATGGCATGTACTTGCCTGAATTGTTTGAGCTCGAAAACGGCGCCTCCCCTCTGTACGACCACTACCGCAACACCAAGCACCGGCAGAAGGATTTCTTGCTGGACCTCAACTACAGTGGTACAGACGTCCACCAAGACGCAAAAACGCTAATAGATAATAACCTCAAAACCATGAACCGGCAGATGAATACCAAGGACCAGTGCCTATTCTTTGGGCAACCTTATAGGGCTGGCGACTGTCCAAACCCCGGTGGAGGAAACATTGAGCTTATACCCCACAATACGGTCCACAACTGGACCGGTGACCCCAAGTGGCTTGCGGAGGACATGGGAAAGTTCTACTCTTCCGCTCGAGATCCAATCTTTTTTGCACACCACTCCAACGTGGACCGCATGTGGCACCTGTGGCTCGAGAAAATAGGAGGCAAGAATTTGGAACAAGATGACTGGCTTAACGCCGAGTTTTATTTCTATAACGAGAAGAAGGAACTGGTGAGTGTTACCGTCCAGGACTCGATCGACATTGGAATACTCGGCTATGCTTACGAAAATGTTGACATTCCGTGGCTCCAGACCAAGCCAACTGCACGTAAACCAGCGAATAAGGCGAAACCTGATGGTTTAGGACTCCAAGATCAGTCCTCTGCAGCTAAAGGTGGATTCTCTTTGGACTCCAAGATCAGCATTGCGGTGCCGAGACCAAAGCAGGGCGTGGAGAAGGCGGAACGAGAGGAGATATTGATCTTGCGAGACATTAAATTTCCGAGCGACCAGGGTTTGAAGTTCGATGTATACGTGAATGATGATGCCGACACGCCAAGTCAGCCCAGCCAGAGTGAGTTTGCGGGGAGCTTTGTGCATGTCCCGCACAAGCACGGCATGACTTTTAAGACCAGCCTGTATTTGGGAATCAAGACGTTGTTGAAGGACGTGGGAGCCGATAAGGCCGCTAGTGTGGTGGTCACTTTGGTGCCAAGGTACCGGAATGGGCCTGTCACCATTGGGGGCATCAGCATCGAGCAATCTTCTTGTGACTGATTTCCGTAATGATTCTTAACGACAGAATCCTGGGAGTTAACTGTTAAAACCCACGCTATAGTATACACGTATGAATAAACATGATCTGTCGTCTCGGTCAATGCATGCATGCATGCATCCCTGTTTACCTCTGTATCCCGCTGCTATTCCATCTCCCATCTCTGCTGGCTTTAATAAATTCTCTAAACTTTTTATTACTCTGCTTTTATCTTGGTTAGTGATTTTTTCGAGTTTTCTTCTCCGTCAATTTCAAATCCCGAGTCTCTACATGTACCATCTCTTCGCCCTACCAGATACCTTTATAATTCCTCTTCTTTCGAGACTTTGTTCGATATCAAACATATCAAACCCACAATCAGATTGCAGAAAGGAAAATAATTGTAAGTTTGATTGATGGGAAATTTGGATTAGAGGTTATGAATCGTATGATGCTGGCTAAGAAAGTTAATATTAATAATTTTGTTTTCTCATTGTATTTGGTTTAGAAAACAACAGGTAGGTGGCTAGGAAGGGGAGCCTGCCATGGAAGACAGGAAGAGTGGCAACGATAAGATGCAAAGTAGTCTAATACAATATTCTCACGTGGCCTTATTACATTTGTCAGATTAGTCTAGCGGTCCAGATTGTTTTAAATGCGTGTTATTATATCGCATCCAAATGAGAGGTTTTTTTGTGCATAATTTGTCACCTGATGTTATTATTCAAAATATTAATTGTGTATGTTATAGACTTAGGGTAGATAATAAATAATAAATACAATGTTTTTTTTTTAAATTTTTTTTAACAAACAGTATTATCTACAGGAGGGGGTAGACTTAGCCTTACAATGGGCCAACAATAATGTAATTCAAATTCGCCTTTAACGAGAATCGAACATGTAACGATCCGTCCCCAATTTTAACGGGTTTATGAATCCCAAAGATGTTTTTTTTATTAAATCACTATTTTATATTATTTTTATTTTATTTTAAATGTTTAATCAGATATTTTAAATATAATATTAATATTTATGGTCCGTGGGGCCCACACCTCATCCAAAGTCTCCACGCTCACTGCTCCACGTGTCCCCTTCCTAAGCTCTATGGAATCTCTCCCGAGCTCTCTCTGGAGCTCATCTCTCTCGACTCACTCCCTCTCTCTCGAAGACTCTCGAACTCTCTATTCGTGCCTCCTTCAACTCTCTTAGCTATCTCTTCACTCTGTCTGTCCTGCATCTCCCTCTCACACTTTTTTTTTTCTCTTAGTTTTCTCCCGTATCTCTCTCTCTAACTCTCTCCTCCCCCTACATCACCGACGTCCAGGACCACCACCACTCATCATCTACTCCGGCGAGCACTGCCACCACAACCCAACCTTCCACCTTGTCCTATCTCTATCCATGAACCCATAACTAAGGACAAAAATGTGGAAAATCCTCCTATCGAATAGCTCCGACATCGAACGGGATGTTTGACGAATTCACAATGTTACCCCAACTTGGGTAAGGATCGAGAATGCTCAAAACCCCTTTTTTAATGACTTTTTGGTGCGAGTTATGAGTTCCTTGTGTGTTTTGACAATGAAATGGTACAGAGATAACTTGGAGAAGTTATTTCTCAAATTCCCGCGAAGCCCAAGATGTTTGGAAGCTATTTTCAATTGACTCCGGCCACATCGGGGGACCATAATGGTATATTCTTGTTCCTGGCATTCTTAATATCATTTTTGCCTTTTTGACTCGTAGAAAATGGTTAAGTTTTGAAGCTAATTAGAGCTCGGGAATTTTTCGACCAAAATCCGGCCTTTTCATTAATTGGGTCCGGCAACTCGCGAGCTCAATCGGGTTATCCCGACCCACAACCCAAAACAGAACCGAACCCAACATCTGGCCCAACCCAGCCCAACCCAGCACCCAGTCCAACCTAGCAAACCCAGCCCAAACCAGATGCAATCCAACCTGGCCTAACCCAGATGCAATCTGACCCGAAACCTAGTGACCCGACCCAATGGAATATTCTTCGAAATATTCTTTGGAATATTCTGAGTTGATCGGCTCGGCGTCTCGGTTGACTTTTTAGGGTCAATTGTTGACTTCTTGTGATATTTACCTAGACCCCTCTTAGGGTAATTTGACGCCTGATTCTAAATCCGTGCTCCGTTATCCCAAAATCGATCGTTATAGAAGGGTTTTACTAATTGGTCCATCACTTATGCTTAGGTACGATTACTATTGGAGACTCCGATTTTCCTAACTCACGGTTGCAACCTCGCAAGTATCTGTGAGCAGACCCCTTCTTAAATTGCATGATTTTTATTAAATCCTAGGCTTGCATTCACAAAAAGCATGATTTCATGATTTTATGTTTTATGCATTATTTATGCTTTATCGAATGTACGTTTTATGAAACGTCTAGAATTATTGGATTTTCGTTTATGAAATACTATGAATTTTTGAATATGATTTATTATGGATTTATGGGATGAGGCTTGAGCTTTTGAGCTCCAGTGATTTGATATGAGTTTTTGAGATACGTTTTCTACGCTTATCTAGTGGGTAATCATACAACACATACACGGAATCTGTGTATGTATACATCTATGGCCATATGACACAGCTGAGGATATTTATGACATACTCCTAGCTTCACTGGCGAAACCAGTGTCCAACAGCTTCACTAGCCACGGCTAGTACGGGTTATGTAGATATATTTCTACTCTAGCATAACCCAGAGTCGGACAGCTTGACCTTCGGGTTATAGGGCTTACCATATGTCTTCACTGGCGTAACCTAGTGTCGTACAGCTTCACCTTCAGGTGATGGATATGCCTTCGGGCGATTATGATATCCCTAATTGAGTATATCGCTGAGTTGTTTTACAAGATTCTTTATATTTGCCTTTGGGCGTTTTGATAAGACTTTGAAGAGATGGTTTTATTGCTATGAAGAATTCTTTTGGGCATGTTAGAGTTTTCAGAAAAACCTACTATGTAGTATTATATGAGTTTTCAAAACAGGAGGTTAGTATGTTCAGAAAGAAAATGATTTTCTTATTATTATTATTATAAACTATGGTCCACTCACCTTTCGTTTTTGCGCCTCCTCTAGGATTTAGAATCGAGGTGTACGATCCCGGCGTCAGGGCACTTCCACATAGGTATCTTCAAGTCTTCTTAGTGTAGTACCCATTCCTTGGTTCGTACCTTCTTATAATAATTCTTCCACGTTATTCTTGATTAATTGTATACTCTGAACATGTTTCCACATTTGCGTATTTCTTTTTATTTACATATTTTATTTACTTTTGTTTACTGATACCACTTGCATGCATGTTAAAATGGCTTCGTCACCCTCGGATGTCGGCCAACACATGTCTATCTTGGTATCTGAGGACTGAGGATATCGAGGTTGGAGCGTGTCAGAACCTATATAATAAATACAATGTTATAAGTGTATCGACAACATCGTTTTTATTTCAATTGCAGTGTATTGGTAACATGACGTTATAGTGGTCACAAAAAATTATTCCCATCCCTGCGTATGAATTATGTTTGGTGGCTGTAATAATATGCTTTTGGACTGCTATTTCACATGACGACTGCACTTCATGTGCTTATTTTTGGGATTTAGCTTGCTCCTTCTATTGATATGGTTGTTGACGTTCAAAATTGGAAGGTTAATTCTTCATGGGTGTGGATGCTCGTCAATACTATATTGGGAGATCAATTTTTTGAAGCTTCTACCTGTCCATGGCCTTGCGGGTAACAGGGAGTGGAGGTAAGTTGACAAATGCCAAGCTCCTTGTACCAGTCTGCAACTTCGGAACTAGTGAATTGTAGCCTGTTATCTGTAAGTATGTCATGGAGAATACCAAAACGGCATATAATGTTTTGGCAGTTTTCTTTAAAAATAAAATAAAATAAAAAATAAAAAACTGATGGTTTATTAGGTTTGAAAGTCTGTTGAGGAGGAGAATTCTTGGCAGAATCCTTTTTGGCGACATCTGCGTTCGAGGGTTTGGAATTGTTAATGCAACTCTGAGAAAAGTTAACAGACTCAGCTTTCTCTTTTTCATCCCCACTTCCTCACTCACACAGGTAGCAATCAATTCATTGACATCTCATTTTTCACGCAGTGCATTATAAGAAAATAACTTTGAGTTGAGTGTAGCTATCGGGCAGTGAATTCATAATATCATGCACCGGAAAAGTTTCAGATATGGGCACCTCTAATGCTTTAAGCTTTCCAGCAATATCAATCATTTTGAGAGCATATCCACGGACACTTTGAACACCATCATATCTCATGGTTGTCAAGGAGTTCATCAAGTTACTAGTTTCAGTCTTCTCCGACTCCTTGTAATCTTCCTTGATTGACTTCAGAAACTCCTTAACATTTGTTGCATCAGGAAAACCTCGACGCACAACATCAGTCGTGGTCCTCTTGATGGTCATCAGAGAGATCCTTTTTTACTTTTGCCATTTCTCATACTTCGATCTCTGACTTGTACGTGGTACTTCCATCAGCAGGCAGGCACTGGTGGTTCATCAACTCTCAGCGCCAAGTCTATATCCATGACGCACAACACTATTTTCAGATCCTGCTTCATTTGTTGTAGTTGATCCAGTGAGAGGTCGGCCGTGTTGAGATTCATGGAGGTTCACAACTGAACACATAATATGTAAAGAATTAGTCTTTAGTCCCCAAAACCATATGTTATAGATTCAACATCTTTAGGTCGAAGAAGAGTGAACAATTTCTCTTGATCTTAATACGGTCATAACCATATATGTTTGAATTTTCTGTAACCATGTAGCACACCTTTGTGGTTAGAAAACATGGTTGAATTATTTTGCCACTTAAAATTCGAAACATGAATGATAAACCTTCTTTAGATGATTAGTATTCATGTTTTAAATTTTAGTGCAAGTACTGATGTTCAGATCGTTGTAAAATACATGCATGAACAAGAAAAGGTTTAGGTAATACATGTCCATAGATGACTTCCCTGATGATCTGAAATCAGTCCGTAATCTGCATACAATGGAAATTGTTCTTGATGCTTCCGACATTAGGTTAAAAGGTATGTAAAAGCTCTAATACCAAATGTTAGAGTATGTGATGCTGAAACCAAATCACGATACAACACTCACTGTATGCACTACTCAATCGATAGGGCTTGAGACTTCCTGTATTGCGCAAAGAATATGAGAGCAGGGACCCTGCTTTATACTGGAGATGGTGGTGTTCAGCGGGATACTTCCCATTATGTAATCCTTATCAAACTGATCCTTATTACTGTAAAACTACAGTATCCATATCACATTAGACAAACTATTCACATTAGGACTCCTCTAGCTACATTATATGTCTACGTACATTCCTTAATAGCTTACAAGTATAGCTAACCACCCTAACTCTCTTATCCCAAGACTTTAAGCACATGCAAAACAAGTGTGCAGCTCTAATAAGAATTACATACTCAAGTATGCCATTTAAAATAGAGTAATGCTAAGTTTCCACAAAAAAAAAAAAAAAAATAGAGTAATGCTAGAGAGTAGTGAGACCACAATTTTGTACCGTATAAATAAAATAAAAAAATATTAGGGAGGCTATTTTTTTGAACCACATTGGTCTACCATTTGAAGTGGCATCATTAGCATTCCTCTAATAAACCATTTGATGTGGCAACCCACTAGATGTATGAAGTGCCTTGGCATAAATGACCCACGTAATTTCTGGAGCCAAGCTAATGTTCACTGTGCCTATTGCTAGGCCTCATATCATCGTTTAGAATAATAGATCCGCGGGCCGATTGATTTAACATATAGATACGGAGATAAAAAGTTCCTCTATCAAAAAAAAGGTAAGGGGAGAGTTGAATATCAGAGGGCGAGACAATTAAGATTACAAAATAATAAGAATATTATTAAATAAATAAGAATGTCAAAATGGCTACAAAATTTCAAGAGACTATATCGTGACTAACTTACTCTCAATTGAATAGCAAGCATGCTATTCATAATAAACACCTAATCCTAATAGGTAAGAAACCAAAATCCTAATATTAACGGGCTAAACCTAAAAATCGAACATTAAAGTAAATACTAATATTTTCCAACATCCCCTGTCAAATTCATAGCAGTATACAACATGGGTTTGCAAACAAGCAGATGCAGACTGGCTTCGATAGGCAAATAGGCAGGCAGGCGAACTTGACTTAACTGGCGAACTAGCAAACTTAACTTGACTTGACTTGATTGGCAAACTAATTCTTGCTGGCAGGCTGATTTTGGCTAGCAAACTGATTCTGATTCTGATTGGCTAGTATTGAGAGTATGGAAGAACTCGTGACTCGTCACTGAATAGATAAGATTTCCATATCTCAATTGTAGCAATGAATAAACAAAAACAAAGTACTATCACTCGAGTGGTCACATATTTAAGCACTTGAGTGGTTACAGGACCATCCTAAACAAGCCGACAACTAGTGAGCCTCCTACTTTAAACCAAAAATGGCCTAACATCCCATTCCCATGTGGGCCTCAAAACCGCCAACCTTTTCTCTTCCTTTATCTTGTTTCTTCCTCTTTTTTTTCTTTTTATTTTTTGTTTTTTCCTCTTTTCTCCTTCTTCCTCTTTTTCCTTTCGGTTTGTTCTTTTTTTCTTGTTTTCTTTGAACAAGTGCAACCATGGACGGATCCATATAGGAACCCGGAGGTCCTAAGACTCTCCGGAAGTTTGAAAAAACACTTATGATCGACCTTCGGGACCTTCTAACAATTTAGACAGGTGCAACGGAGAGACTTGTTGCCTCCATGAATTTGCGTGTAGCAGTTCTTATAACGAAAAAGAAGAGGTTTCTAATTTTTGTTTTAATCCTCCAAATCGTCGCAACCTCCCAACTTTAAACTCAAGTTACCCCATCCGCTAGCACCATTTGCCGTTGCACCACCTCTAGTTGCCTAATTTTATTTCTTCCAAATTCATTTAAGTTTTTTTAATCCTAGACTCTAGTCTCAACTCCCAATTGTAATATATATGTTACATTAACAAATTTCATCTTTGTAGATTCATTATTTTTTTTTAACAGTGGGACAACTAGTGACAAGCCACGGTTATCCACCCCTTCTAGGGGTCTGGAAGACTCACAGAGGCATTTCAGCTTTCTCCTGGCCACAGTCAAGCAGACTCACTAGCTTGGAGCCTCGAACCTGAGACCTCCCTGTTTTTTGTATTTTGAGAGCCGAAATCCATATCCTTACCACTGGGGCACTTGATGTGGTTGATTAATTTTGATTATTCAATGAACCAAATTCAATAAAAAATAATGATTTGGAACCAAACTAGTCTAATTTAAAAATAAAAAAAATAAAAAATAAAAAATAAAAACTTTTATCTTGGGACCCCCCTGTGGATCTTGAAATTCTGGATCCGTCACTGAGTGCAACAATCCTCAAGACTGCATTGGAACTCTATTATTAAGTAAACGTGTGAAAACTATTTGACAAATGTAATATTATAAATAATTCTTCTTCAAAAAAAAATGTAATATTATAAATAATTAAATATTGTTTATTAATATTTTGGGTTAATCTCTATTTACTACCTTTAAGTTTCGTGGTTTTCAACATTTAGTACATGAAGTTTTTTTTGTCCCAGAGTCATACCTAAATTGTTAATTTTGGGACAATCTCATACATCTGTTAAGTTTTATGTTAGAACTTTTGTTAATTGATAATGTGGCGCCCACTTGGACAATTATTAGGCGCCACGTGTCAATATGGATCCACTTCAATATTAAAAAATTATAAAAAAAAAATTAAAAAAACACAAAAATAAAAAAAAATAAAACGTCCATACCCATCTTCTTCCACGCACCCTTTCCCTCCCTTCCCTCTTATGCAACCCCACTCATTCCCTCCATTCTTTCTTCTGCACCTGCAGCACCACCACCACCCTCCATTCTCTCCTCTGCAACCCATACCCACCCTTCCCGCACACCCAACCCAACAAAACCTAGTTGACCCAAATCCCTAATTTGGATAAATTCCCAAATCCCTAATGAGGACCTCCACCATCTCACTCTTGGCAAAGTAGTTCTTAACGATTTTCATCTTCATTAGACGGTCCTGAATCAGCAACTTCAGCCCAACACCCTAACTATACCCATCATCTTCATTTTTAGATTTTATCGTCACGCTGGAGTTTAGTAGTGTTGATCAGTGTGATACATTATCAGAGAATCCTAACATTGATAATGTCACTGAAGAACTAAGTAAACAAACCATCACGAGGCGATTCAGTTGTTGAAGATGAATTCAAGGCTTATATTCCATACATCATGTTTGAGGTTCGATTCCTTGCACTGTTGAATGGTTAAGGAGATGTTAAAATACCTATGTGAGTCTTTTTAATCCCTGAAAATGTGGACTAACGTGATAAAATTACTGCTTTTAAAGAAAAAAAAAAATATCTAAGCAATCATATGCTCTATTGATGTGGCAGGCCAATCCAAAGTTTATGGCTACAAATTCTACATGCCTTAACCACATATATAGAATCTTTGCATGATCCACGTTCTAAATATTTTTCAGCCGAATATCTTGGTGTAGGTGCAATTAATATGAAATATGACGTGATGAGAGAGACATCAATAAGAAAGGGTTCTTTTACTAACACTCCACATTTTATTGATTACACCCTATAGATTTAATACATCTCATATTTATTTTTTAGATTAAAATTTATCTTAATACACCTCACTTATGTTCCGATACTCTTCACACCTCACATCTTATACACCCCACAATCATCAACTAACCACACATCAAACTCTTCATCTTTTTCAAACATAAGAATAATTCACATTTTAAAGATATCCAAGTACTCTTTCAAAATTTCTTAAACAATCATTTTAGATTCTAAAAAAACCTTATGGACAAATGGCAGGAATTGTTCTTATAAGATCATATCTATTTGTGTAAATAGCTTTTCCCGTTTGTGTTTTCAGATTTTAAAAAGGAACACATTTATTTGTTTAAAAACTGCCAACCGCCATACATTATTTTATGAAAGATTATAACCCAATTCCAAATTCCTTTGAAAGGTTATATGTCTAATGGCACTGCTCCAGTTCCTACCAGCAAGAAACATTGAATTTCCTCATCATCAAACAACTACAATAATATTACATTTAGTTACATCCTAAAATTTTACTACATTCTCCACTTTTCTTCCTATTTCTTGGATTTCAATTAGAGCAGGGCTTTGCAAAATGTCAATTTTATATTCCATTGTTTAAATATTTCTTAAATGTGAAAACCAACGAATGAACGAGGAGCAAAACTTGATTTTATGTTCCGTTCATCAAAAGTAATTTCATCAACGTGGTTGTGTTTTTAGGGTTTTGTTCTACAATAGAGAGTAAGAGTGCTGTAAGGGCTTGAACAATCATTTCATATTAGAGTTATAAGTTGTTTAGTATTAAAGTTTTTATGTAAAGTGTATTTAACAACATGTGGGATGTTAATAAAAAAACCATAAAAAAATATACTTTGATCGTACGTTATAATTTGGCGAGAGTACAAATTAGACGTGAGTATTGATATTATTACAGTAATAGTTTAAATATATGTGAAGCTCCTAAACTGTTACCAAAATTTAAGAATAAATGAAGAAAAGATAAACAATTGTATAAATCTTTCATCAAGTCTTAAGTCAATACGAGTACGCGTTCATTATGCGCCAAAGAAAATCACACACAACCCTACAAATTCATGGTAAATTCAAGGCCGGCATTCATGTACGTTAGCACCAAAATATGTAATTTACAAGTTGATAACAAAAAAATTGCAAATAAAACATTTTCTTAATCAAAAATCCCCTTCCCCATTCCTTGACTATTTATTTTCGACAAATGTAATGTGTTTAGAAGTGTTCTTAAAATGATTAAATATGCTGAAAGAAACACCAGCTATGTACTTTTTAGAACCCAAAAACATATTTTTTAAAAACGTTTTCAATTATTTTAAAAACAATTTCAAATAAGCCCATAACTACACTAATTAAAGAGTGTTTAGATCTATTGGCTCTTTTCCAGTTTAGCGGTTTTGGTTGGGGCTTTTTCCTTATTGCATGTTGATTTGTTTTGCGCTACAACACCTTCGTCAAATTCAAGACGAAGTTAATTTTCTTCGGGCGACTACTTATGTGGTCACTGGCGAGGTGATGGCAGCGGTGATGTCGAGCTATGCGGGATGAGGATTAGGTTTTTTTTATTTTCTGCATTTTTTGTTGATTGGCCCTTTGATATTCCCACCTTATTCGGCTAATTTGATGTACTTGTACTGGGCCTTTCCCTTTCAATGAAATTGCTTGCTTTGTTTTCGACAAAAAATTTTTTAAAAAAGAATGTATCACGTTACAGTATGAGTTTAAATTTTTACTTTTACAATGTTAATTTACAATAAAATATCACGTGTATTTAAAAGGCTTTGTATACAGAACCTCCCAATATCTAAATCATTTTCCCTCAACCACCGAAAAAGAAACAACCCCAGAAAAAAGAGTGAATTTTCCAAGGATCTTTCCAAATACGCGGCAAGATTTTTTATGTTTTGTTTTTATCAACATGGGGACATGAATCACGTGGTCGTGAATATACACATGGCTCATAGAATGGTCCAGTTGATTTTAGATTTTTCATCTACTTTCATTGGGTTTGAGAATTCTCCGAATTTAATTTAAAAATTTTTATTAGATAATTGCGTGTAGATTTCCTAATAAAATTAATTCGTTATCGGTCCAACTCCAAGAAAAAACAAAAAAAATATCGATATAGTAGCAGATTATTGGGGAGGGTCCAACTTTGTCCAAAAAGTAGAGGTTAAATCATCAAAAGTATTGTCAGAGTCACATAAAGTTAGCTGACCATGACTTTCGGAGGCCATTTTTCAGGCTTTAATTTAATCACAGTCAATCCTGAAATGTTTCATGCGTGAGCGCTCACGTACGTGGTTTGTACGGTATCCTGAACCTAGTTAAGGGGAATAGATCTTAAGGGTGGACACTTGAAACCGAAAACTGAAACACAAATCAAATCAAACTACACTGAATGATTTGGTTTTGTAGTTTTGAAACGGTTGCAGTTTTGAAACCAAACCGCAAAGTAGGAAATTGTTTGGTTTCGATTTTGGTTTTTGAAAACCGCAGCGAAATCGAAACCGCACATCAAATTAAATGTCATCTTTTATATGGTTGTTTGTTAGAGTCCATATATTTAGTATTGGACTCAACTACACTAGTAAGTCATTCTTTTCCACTCCTATTCTATTCGACAATTATCACTTATCAATGCAGTCTTTCGAAGAGGAAGAGCTATCTTGCATTTCTTTAGTAAACTAAATAATAGATTAACAAAATCATCCCCAGCTTCTCCATAACAAACCATGTTCTTGGATTTGATAACCATAAGCTTATCAGTAGATGGTGCAAATTAACACTTGCATTAGGATTAACATGTCATTTTATTGGTGCAAATTTACAAAAAACGTTTTTGGTATTTTACCATTTTAGTATTAACATTTAAAGGTGGAAAAACAGGCGTGTGTGTGTGTGTGTGTGTGTGTGGAGTTTGAATATTTGTCAATTGTTGCAAGCAAATATGGTGTGTTGACTTATAAACAGTTCTCCTATCCTCCTCATTTACATGTTCAATGTAGGCTTTATTATGCTAATCAGCCTCTACTGCAAAATACAAATCTCCTTCGTGGCCAAGTGAAAATATGCAGACGATCCTATTTTATTAATTTTCAGCATAAGTTAACACTTGCGTTAGATAGGTGTAAACATGTATTGTTTGGAAAATGAGACCGTCTTATGCAAATGACAAAACAAAGGTGTAAATGAATAGTACCAGGTGTGATTTTTCAAGGTAAAAAATATACTTAACGTTAAAAGTGAATAATAAGGAGATTGTTTAAATATGATTCCTTATTTTATATGCTAGTCAAAGCAATTCCACTCGTTAAAGGGGCAAGGGCAGCTGAATGACAATGTACTATTACTCTTTTACTCGTTGAACAAGGGCAATGGTGATTATTTTTGCTTAAAAAATTAAATTTATAACGAAAATTTCGGACACAACTAAATCCAGTACAATAAAAGAAGAAAGCATAACAAGCATTCATCGAATGGGCTTTTTTGTATAAATCTTTTATCAAGTCTTAAGTCAATACAAGTACGCGGTCATTATGCGCCAAAGAAAATCACCACAGCCCTACAAATTCATGGTAAATTCAAGGCCGGCATTCATATACGTTAGCACCAAAATATGTAATTTACAAGTTGATAACAAAAAAATTGCAAATAAAACATTTTCTTAATCAAAATATCCCCCTCCCCATTCCTTGACTATTTATTTTCGACAAATGTAACGCGTTTAGAAGTGTTCTTAAAATGGTTAAATGTGCTACAAGAAACACCAGCTATGTACTTTTTAGAACCCAAAAACATATTTTTTAAAAACGTTTTCAATTATTTTAAAAACAATTTCAAATAAGCCCATAACTACACTAATTAAAGAGTGTTCAGATCTATTAGCTCTTTTCCAGTTTAGCGGTTTTGGTTGGGGCTTTTTCCTTGTTGCATGTTGATTTGTTTTGCGCTAGACACCTTCGTCAAATTAAGATAAAGTTAGTTTTCTTCGGACGACTACTTATGCGGTCGCTGGCAAGGTGATGGCAGCGGTGGTGTCGAGCTATGCGGGATGGGGATTAGGTTTTTTTTATTTTCTGCATTTTTTGCTGATTGGGCTTTTGATATCCCCACCTTATTCGGCTAATTTGATGTACTTGTACTGGGCCTTTCCCTTTCAATGAAATTGCTTGCTTTGTTTTCGACAAAAAAAAAAAAAATAAAAAAAAATAAAAAGAATGTATCACGTTACAGTATGAGTTTAAATTTTTACTTTTACAATGTTAATTTACAATAAAATATCTAAATCTTTAAATTTTTACTTGTATTTAAAAAGCTTTGTATACATAACCTCCCAATATCTAAATCGTTTTCCCTCAACCACCAAAAAAGAAACAACCCCAGAAAAAAGAGTAAATTTTCCAAGGATCTTTCCAAATACGCGGCAAGACTTTTTATGTTTTGTTTTTATCAACATGGGGACATGAATTTCCATGGCTCACACATCGCGCACATGGTCGTGAATATACACATGGCTCGTAGAATGGACAAGTTGATTGTAGATTTTTCATCTACCTTTCATTGGTTTGAGAATCCTCCAAATTTAATCTAGAATTTTTTATTGGATAATTGTATTTGGATTTCCTAATAAAATAAAATCGTTATCTTTCCATCTTCAAGAAAAAACAAAAAAATATCGATATAGTAGCAGATTATTGGGGATGGTCCAACTTTGTCCAAAAAGTAGAGGTTAAATCATCAAAAGTATTGTTAGACTCACATCAAATCAAGTTAGCTGACCATGACTTTCGGAGGCCATTTTTCAGGCTTTAATTTAATCACAGTCATTCCTGAAATGTTTCATGCGTTGGTGTGTCAGCGCTCACATACGTGGTTTGTACGGTATCCTGAACCTAGTTAAGGAGAATAGATCTTAAGCGTGGGCACTTGAAATCGAAAACCGAAACACGAATCAAATCGAACTGCACCAAATGGTTTGGTTTTGTGGTTTTGAAATGGTTACAGTTTTGAAACCAAACCGCAAAGTAGGAAATGGTTTGGTTTTTATTTTGGCTTTTGAAAACCGCACCGAAACCGAAACTGCACATCAAATTAAATGTCATCTTTTATATGATTGTTTGTTAGAATCCATACATTTAGTATTGGACTCAACTACACTAGTATGTCATTCTTTTCCACCCCTAAGCTATTCGACAATTATCACTTATCAATGCAGTCTTTCGAAGAGGAAGAGCTATCTTGCATTTCTTTAGGAAACCAAATAATAGATTAACAAAATCATCCCCAGCTTCTCCATAACAAACCATGTTCTTGGATTTGATAACCATAAGCTTATCAGTAGATGGTGCAAATTAACACTTGCATTAGGATTAACATGTCATTTTATTGGTGCAAATTTACAAAAAAACGTTTTTGGTATTTTACCATGTTAGTATTAACATTTAAAGGTGCAAAAACAGGTGTGTGTATGTGTGTGTGGAGTTTGAATATTTGTCAATTGTTACAAGCAAATATGGTGTGTTGACTTATAAACAATTCTCCTATCCTCATCATTTACATGTTCAATGTAGGCTTTATCACGCTAATCAGCCTCTACTGCAAAATACAAATCTCCTTCGTGGCCAAATGAAAACATGCAGACGATCCTATTTTATTAATTTTCAGCATAAATTAACACTTGCATTAGATAGGTGTAAACATGTATTGTTTGGAAAATGAGACCGTCTTATGCAAATGACAAAACAAAGGTGTAAGTGAATAGTACCAGGTATGATTTTTCAAGGTAAAAAATATTCTTAACGTTAAAAATGAATAGTAAAGAGATTGTTTAAATAAGATTCCTTATTTTATATGCTAGTCAAAGCAATTCCACTGGTTAAAGGGGCAAGGGCAGCTCAATGACAATGTACTATTACTCTTTTACTCGTTGAACAAGGGAAATAGTGATTATTTTTGCTTAAAAAATTAAATTTATAACGAAAATCTCGGACGTAACTAAATCCAGTACAATAAAAGAAGAAAGCATAACAAGCATTCATCGAATGGGCTTTTTTGTTAATGTGGCAGCTGGTGGGAGTTCACTGGCTGAGTTAGGCCCGTTTAATATAGCGGGCTAATCTGAACAAACGCTGTTTTTTACATGTGGGCCTGGATTAAAATTACCGAGTCGGCGTCGTCCAATCAGGCCCAATAGCGATCGCGTCCAATGGTACTGGCATCGCCAGATCGAAAGAGCCTGCAAATCGCGAGCTTCTGGTTTCAGCGAATTTCCAAAATTAGGGCTCTTCTTGTTTGAAATTCGGACTGCTACGATGTCAGATTACGAAGGCGTCAGCAAGGTTCTTTTCTAAATTCCCTTCTGTTAATTTGTTAAGCCAATTTCTGAAACTATGCTTTCTCGTTTAATTTGTCAATTTGTTCATTTTCGATATGTTAATTTGTCGAATCGGATTAGATTTGGGTAAATAATTTATTTATGGTTTTCCAGAGTAAGATGTTATTGTTTCTGTTTGTTAAATCACTTAGGGCATGAAATTAGGCAGTAATTTGGTATATTTGAGTATGAATCCCTTTTCCTTAGAGGAAACGATGAATTTGAAATGAATTACTTGATTTGAATGCGAAGTAGTTGTAAAGAGTGATGCATACGTAGTTTCGGATCGCGATTTTCTGTTGTGTATGTTTGTGTGACGATTATCGAATTGCTGAGTGATGTTTTAATTGCCTCTGCCTCAGCACAATTCTCGTGGATCAGAACGTGAGAGCTCGTGGAGAGATCGAGAGCGAGACCGAGGTCAAGATAGAGCAAAAGATGGTGACCGTTATACACGGGAGTATAAGGATAAAAGTGGAAGATTTGACAGAGGGAGAAACTCGTACGATGGCCATCGCCGCGGTAGAAACCAAGATTTCGACAGGTTAAACATGTGCTTCTTAATGAAATAAACTTATCCAAGTTGTTCGCATAATCTCAATTGCATTGTGGAGTTATCAAGTGAAGTTGTTTTTTCAACTTTAGGTTTGCTTACGTTGTATGTTTATCTTGTAGGCATCGTCATTATGATCAAGATAGAGAAAGGATGCATAGACATAGATCACGGTCACGTTCTCCTTCTCGCTCAATGGACAGATCTCCTTCTTGTTCCCGTTCAAAGAGGTTCGGGAAACTTTTACATAAACATTCACTTTCATATTGTTATCTTGATCATGACACATCTGATTGTCTTTTTAGTTGATGAGAAATATATCTTTCTTGCTCCTTTAGGTTATGCATTTCGTGTTGAGTAATGTTGTTCAAACATTATTTCCTATTTCAAAAGCTTTAGCTGGTTAAAACATAATATGGATGCTGTTAGTATTTTGTCATGAAAGCCGCATTGCTCCATTGTAATCTTGCTGAAATCCTTGTCTATAGCAAGCGTACAAGTGGTTTTGACATGGCACCACCTGCTTGGTCAGTGCTGCCTAATGCTTCCGTTTCAGGTTTGGATCTGACTACTCGATCACCAAATTCTTGTCAAAGTATATTTAGCACTTTCCATTCGAGAATAGCTTCCTGACCTCCTGTTATTTATATGAGCATGCTAGAAGTTATCTTTCTTATTGTTTTACTCTGGAAACTGAGAGCCATTGTTGTGTTGTTTGATTGTTGTTGTGTTGTTGTTTGTATGTGTTTGCTTTTATGGTTTGGGTAAGAAGGCGATTGGCATGACTACATCAATTGATGTTCAAGGGAGAACCAATGGAATGATTAGCTGGACATTCTTCTCCTTCGACTGATACAGTTGACATTTGGTTGACCTACAGATATTTCCCTACCATCCGCAATGATGGAATTTGTTTCTTTATTATTTCATGGTATATCTTAGGTATGAAATTTTAGCTTTTTCAATGTAAAAGATACTTCTGGGCTTTCAGATGGCTTTCATTACTAGTGTAGTTGTGACATATTTTTTCTGTATAGCTATACTACTGATCCTTCTGTTATTGCTTCAATAATAATAATGCAGGACAACTGTCAGGTATTCCACAAACAATGCCTGGAGTGGTACAAAATTCATTACCTTTTGGGGCATTGCATGTACGTTTCACCAGTATAAGCTTCTATGGGATCTTGAGTTCTATTTTTCTTTTGTGTTCTTTGTGAATAACTCATATGCTTTTGCTTGTTACAGATGGCTCTTCCATTGATGCCAGCTCAAGCCATGACTCAGCAGGTAAATTTATTGTATTTATGTTCATATATATAAATTTGCAATTTATTTTTCTCATAAATACATGAACGGTGTCTTTGTCATTGGCCGATGAGCAGTATATATATATTTCTCTCTAGCAGGCTACAAGGCATGCACGTCGGGTATACGTTGGTGGGCTTCCTCCCTTGGCTAATGAGCAGGTTATAGTTCTGGATTCTTTCCCAAGTCATAGCAAGTGTTTTGACTCTATACTGGAGTGGAGATGAACTGGGAATATAGGCTAAAGTTTGATGCCATTTGTGTCATCACTCTAGAATCTAGGGATTTACTTTGTATATAAGGAAGCTTATAAGGTAGCTTTCTGTAGGTTGTTACAGGGCCATCTGCAATGGGTTACAAATAAGCCAAAATTTTGATTAACCTGTTTTTCAATTTTTGAAATTCTTGTTTGCCTCTTTCTTGTATTCTTTAAAAGACTTTGATGGAATGTTATCTTTTTGTCAGACAATTGCCACATTCTTTAGCCAAGTCATGGCTGCCATTGGAAGAAATTCTGTTGGTTCAAGTATGTGTAATCATAGTCTCACTTTAACTAGGTTCAGCATGTGCCTTAATGTATTACATGATTCAGGATCTCATGGGTTTTATCTGAGAGCAATGTGTTTTCTAGTATCTGAACTTGCAGGTGATGCGGTTGTAAATGTCTATATTAATCATGAGAAGAAGTTTGCATTTGTGGAGATGAGAACAGTTGAAGAAGCAAGTAATGCAATGGCATTAGACGGGATTCTATTTGAGGCATGTCAATTACAAGTTATCATTACAGTTTTGTTTTTTGTTTGATCTGTTTATAATCATCATAGGGGAAGGTGTCAATGGTAAAGTACCGTAAAAGAAGAATTTGAGGGCAAAATAAGAAGCATAACTAGTGTAGAACTGAAATGTTATCATGTCTATCGGATCCAAACTTTTCTAATTTCAGTATTATCAAACTCATTAAGTTGGTTAACTCTCTTGGGTAAGGAACCCTATCAACCATTCTTCTGTGTGCTCTGTGGGTATGGAGGAAATATTTCTTTGTTGACATGCTCCTTTTGATTATCAGGGGGTTGCTGTGAGGGTAAGAAGGCCAACAGACTACAATCCTACTTTAGCTGCAACACTTGGTCCCAGCCAACCAAGTCCTCAGCTTAACTTGGCTGCCGTTGGTCTCACACAAGGGTAGGTCAATTTCGGTTTTTCAATTTGAAGACTACTTTAGTTTCGTACTCTCTATAATTACTTTTGAAGTTTTTGGATTTGAGTTGTAAAAGTCTTCTGTTGTACTAATTTTGCATTTGTTTGGCAGTGCCGTTGGTGGAGCTGAGGGACCTGACCGTATCTTTGTGGGTGGGTTACCTTACTACTTCACTGAAGCTCAGATTAGAGAATTGCTTCAATCCTTTGGGCATGGGCTTAAATTTCCAGCAATCTTGACATTCCTCATTTGTGATAAAACCATAGTTGCATATTCTAACTTCGTATTGATCACTGCAGGCCTCTCCATGGTTTTGACCTCGTGAAGGATAAAGATACAGGAAACTCTAAAGGATATGGATTCTGTGTTTATCAGGTACATACTCAAAAGCCTGGCTTTGATTTTGATTGTTACTTTTTCAATTGTTTGTTTCTTCTCAGTGATTGATTTTAGGCCGTCTCCTTTCTCTTTTATACCTATATACTGTTTTATGATTCTTGGAGGTCACTCCTAAAAATCTGGTCGACTGATGTTCTAGAACTTGAGGATCCAACTGTGACAGACATTGCCTGCGGTGCTCTCAACGGCTTAAAAATGGGTGATAAAACTTTAACTGTCCGGCGTGCTACTGCCAGGTTGTTATTCTTTCAAACTGAAGGGCAAGCCTGATTTTTTTATTATTCAAGCCAAGTTAGATAATTTGGAACCTTTTTGCAACGATTTTACAGCAACGGGCAGTCTAAAACAGAGCAAGAAAACATCTTGGTACAGGCACAACAGCATATAGCCATGCAGGTAAGGAATACACATCATTGGTTCGTTGTATATGTTTTTCGAATGCACTGTTGACTTATGTCTTTCGTTGTAGAAAATGGCCGTGCAGGTTGTTGACTTGAATCTTCTAGGAGCTGGAATGGCAACTATGGCGAGTGGTGAGACACCCACTAAAGTCCTATGCTTGACTGAGGTACTTGACATTTATTCAATACTATGGTCAATCCTATTCAAGCTAAAAATTAACAAAACGAGGTTAAGAACATTAACAACTTCAGGTCGTGAAGATCGAAAATCACACTCGGTTTTATCCTAATCTCACACAATTCACAAGCTTTGCTACACATAAAATAGCCGTACCTACAAGTCGATTGAAGACCAGCCCATATGAAAAATTTAGGATCCATCTTAGTACTACTACTAAGGTCTAATGATATTCTTCTTTTCTTGTAAATGTGAGGTTATAAGTTCGATTCTGGCCAAAGACGAATTTAAACCATATTATTGTGAACTTTAGTGGAGATGATATTGTTTTTTTTTTTTTTTTTTTTTTTTTTTTTTTTTTGTAAAGAAAAAGAAAAAAACAGACCCATCTGGGATTGGCTACCATAGCATCTCTGTAAAACTTGACTTATACATTTTTGTATTCTTGCATCTTTTGTCTTGAGCTGTGTCTGGGCTCACTCTCTAGTCCTGAAAAAACAAAATCCAAATGCAAATGTTTCTCTCGCAAACTTCCATCTCTTGGAACAGATGTTTTTTAATTTCTTTTATTTTTCAATTTAAATGTATGATATTTCTGTTCTTTCTTTTTTCAAGTGACTACAATTAAATAAAACAGAAGCCTGTGGTCCTTTTGCCAGAAAATATTGTTGTTTGTTTGAGGCTTGTCGGTACTAATTGATAAATTTTTAGTTGTGAGTCTTGTGACGGGAACACGGATGGTACGCCATGTGTTTTTATGCAAGTGGTGAAAAATTTTATTTTTTAAGTTATTAACTTTTTAACACACATATCACACAATTTATATGGAAACACGTGGTGTACCGCATCATGTGAAGGTCACATTGAAAAATCTCTCGTGCTAATTGGTACCTCTATATAAAGAGGGCATGCATGTTCATTGTTGCAAGCAACCTACCATACCATTTATGCAAGCCATGAACACTCATCTGCTTCTTTCACCCCCTACTACAGTTATTGACCGTCGACCTAATGATTTGTTCCCAAAGAAGCTGTCCTCCCAAAGTAGCTGTGTAAATCGGAAGGGAAGGCGGAGCTGCTCTGTAGGCCACAAAGGAGCAAATGGTGCTCACAATATTAACCCTACCTGCCGTATCAAGCCGGAGGCCGACGAGGACAGGAGAAATAAAATGGACAGGAGAAATGTGTTAATTGGTCTTGGAGGAGCAGGTCTTGGTCTTGGTCTTGACACCAATCCATTGGCCTCTGGTGCACCAATTCCCCCTCCGGACTTTACCATGTGCGGCAAGACTACGGGCGAAGTAACAGGACTTGATTGTTGTCCGCCAACAAGTGAAGTCAAAACTCCCACTCCCTTCAAGCCAGTAGCGCCCCCAAAAAGCACAGTCCGCACTCGGCTAGCAGCTCAGAATGCTGTCAAGGATCCTGACTACATAAAGAGGTACAGAAGAGCCACTGAGCTCATGAAGGGCCTTGACATTGACGACCCGCGTAATTTCTGGAACCAAGCTAATGTTCATTGCAGCTATTGCGATGGTGCGTTTAATCAAAACTTAGCTGGGTACAAATGTCTGGAGATACAAGTTCATAATTCGTGGCTCTTCTTTCCCTTCCACCGCTGGTACCTCTTCTTCTACGAGAGAATCCTCGGTAGCCTTATTGACGACCCGACTTTCGCTCTGCCATTTTGGAATTGGGACAGTCCTGATGGCATGTACTTGCCTGAATTGTTTGAGCTCGACAACGGCGCCTCCCCTCTGTACGACCACTACCGCAACACCAAGCACCGGCAGAAGGATTTCTTGCTGGACCTCAACTACAGTGGTACAGACGTCGCCCAAGACCCAAAAACGCTAATAGATAATAACCTCAAAACCATGAACCGGCAGATGAATACCAAGGACCGGTGCCTATTCTTTGGGCAACCTTATAGGGCTGGCGACTGTCCAAACCCCGGTGCAGGAAACATTGAGCTTGTACCCCACAATACGGTCCACAACTGGACCGGTGACCCCAAGTGGCGTGCGGAGGACATGGGAAACTTTTACTCTGCCGGTCGAGATCCAATCTTTTTTTCACACCACTCCAACGTGGACCGCATGTGGCACCTGTGGATCGAGAAAATAGGAGGCAAGAATTTGGAACAAGATGACTGGCGTAACGCCGAGTTTTTATTCTATAACGAGAAGAAGGAACTGGTGAGTGTTAACGTCCAGGACTCTCTCGACATTGGAAAACTCGGCTATGCTTACGAAAATGTTGACATTCCGTGGCTCCAGACCAAGCCAACTGCACGTAAACCAGCGAATAAGGCGAAACCTGATGGTTTAGGACTCCAAGATCAGTCCTCTGCAGCTAAAGGTGGATTCTCTTTGGACTCCAAGATCAGCATTGCGGTGCCGAGACCAAAGCAGGGCGTGGAGAAGGCGGAACGAGAGGAGATATTGATCTTGCGAGACATTAAATTTCCGAGCGACCAGGGTTTGAAGTTCGATGTATACGTGAATGATGATGCCGACACGCCAAGTCAGCCCAGCCAGAGTGAATTTGCGGGGAGCTTTGTGCATGTCCCGCACAAGCACAGCATGACTTTTAAGACCAACCTGTATTTGGGAATCACGACGTTGTTGAAGGACGTGGGAGCCGATAAGGCCGCTAGTGTGGTGGTCACTTTGGTGCCAAGGTACCGGAATGGGCCGGTCACCATTGGGGGCATCAGCATCGAGCAATCTTCTTGTGACTGATTTTCGTAATGATTCTTAACGACAGAATCCTGGGAGTTAACTATTAAAACCCACGCTATAGTATATACGTATGAATAAACCATGATCTGTCGTCTCGGTCAATGCATGCATGCATCCCTATTTACCTATGGATCCTGCTGCTATTCCATCTCCCATCTCTGCCGGCTTTAATAAATTCTCTGAACTTTTTATTACTCTGCTTTTATCTTGGTTAGTGATTTTTTCGAGTTTCTTCTCCGTCAATTTCAAATCCCGAGTCTCTACATGTACCATCTCTTCACCCTACCAGATACCTTTATAATTCCTCTTTTTTCGAGACTTTGTTCGATATCAAACATATCAAACCCACGATCAGATTGCAGAAAGCAAAATAAAAATTAACCCAAACCCACAATTAAAACATTATAAAATCAAGAACAAGAAAATTGATTATGCAAATGGCCCCTGAGGAAAATAATTGTAAGTTTGATTGATGGGAAATTTGGATTAGAGGGTATGAATCGTATGATGCTGGCTAAGAAAGTTAATATTAATAATTTTGTTTTCTCATTGTATTTGGTTTAGAAAACAACAGGTAGGTGGCTAGGAAGGGGAGCCTGCCATGGAAGACAGGAAGAGTGGCAACGATAAGATGCAAAGTAGTCTAATACAATATTCTCACGTGGCCTTATTAAATTTGTCAGATTAGTCTAGCGGTCCAGATTGTTTTAAATGCGTGTAATATATCGCATCCAAATGAGAGGTTTTTTTGTGCATAATTTGTCACCTGATGTTATTATTCAATATATTAATTGTGTATATTATAGGCTTCGGGTAGATAATAAATAATAAATACAATGTTTTTTTTTTTTGTTTTAATTTTTTTTTTTAACAAACAGTATTATCTACAAAAAGGGGTGGGCTTAGCCTCACAATGGGCCAGCAATAATGTAGTTCAAATTCGCCTTTAACGAGAATCGAACCTGTAACGACCCGTCCTCAAATTTAACGGGTTTATGAATCCAAAAGATGTTTTTTTTTAAATCACTATTTTATATTTTTATTATTATTATATTTTATTTTAAACGTTTAATCAGATATTTTAAATATAATATTAATATTTATGGTGCGTGGGGCCACACCTCATCCAAAGTCTCCACGCTCACTGCTCCACGTGTCCCCTTCCTAAGCTCTATGGAATCTCTCCTAAGCTCTATGGAATCTCTCCCGAGCTCTCTCTGGAGCTCATCTCTCTCGGCTCATTCCCTCTCTCTCGAAGACTCTCGAACTCTCTATTCGTGCCTCCCTCAACTCTCTCAGCTATCTCTTCACTCTGTCTCTCCTGCATCTCCTCCTCACACTCTTTTTTTTCTCTTAGTCTTCTCCCGCATCTCTTTCTAACTCTCTATTCCCCTTACATCACCGACGTCGAGGACCACCACCACTCATCGTCTACTCCGGCGAGCATTGCCACCACAACCCAACCTTCCACCTTGTCCTATCTCTATCCCTGAACCCATAACTAAGGACAAAACTGTGGAAAATCCTCGTATCGAATAGCTCCGGCATCGAACGGGATGTTTGACGAATTCACAATGTTACTCCAACTTGGGTAAGGATCGAGAATGCTTAAAACCCCTTTTTTAATAACTTTTTGGTGCGAGTTATGAGTTCCTTGTCTGTTTTGACAATGAAATTGTACAGAGATAACTTGGAGAAGTTATTTCCCAAATTCCCGCGAAGCCCAAGATGTTTGGAAGCTATTTTCGACTGACTCCGGCCACATCGGGGGACCATAATGGTATATTCTTGTTCCTAGCATTCTTAATATCATTTTTGCCTTTTTGACTCGTAGAAAATGGTTAAGTTTTGAAGCTAATCAAAGCTCGGGAATGTTTTGACCAAAATCCGGCCTTCTCATCCATTGGGTCCGGCAACCCGTGAGCCCAATCGGGTTAACCCGACCCACAACCCAAAACAGAACCGAACCCAACATCTGGCCCAACCCGGCCCAACCCGGCACCCAGTCCAACCCAACAAACCCGGCCCAAACCAGATGCAATCCAACCTGGCCTAACCCAGATGCAATCTGACCCGAAACCTAGTGACCCGACCCAATGGAATATTCTTCGAAATATTCTCTGGAATATTCTGAGTTGATCGGCTCGGCATCTCGGTTGACTTTTTAGGGTCAATTGTTGACTTCTTATGAAATTTACCTAGACCCCACTTAGGGTAATTCGACGCCTTGATTCTAAATATGTGCTCCGTTATCCCAGAATCAATCGTTATAGAAGGGTTTTACTAATTGGTCCTTCACTTATGCTTAGGTACGATTACTATCAGAGACTCCAATTTTCCTAACTCACGGTTGCGACCTCGCAAGTATCTGTGAGCGAACCCCTTCTTAAATTGCATGATTTTTATTAAATGCTAGGCTTGCATTCACAAAAAGCATGATTTCATGATTTTACGTTTTATACATTATTTATGCTTTATCGAATTTACGTTTTACGAAACGTCTAGAATTATTGGATTTTCGTTTATGAAATACTACGAATTTGTGAATATGATTTATTATGGATTTATGGGATGAGGCTTTGAGCTTTTGAGCTCCAGTGATTTGATATGAGTTTTTGAGATACGTTTTCTATGCTTATCTAGTGGGTAATCATACAACACATACACACAACCTGAGTATGTATACGTCTATGGCCATATGACACAGCTGAGGATATTTATGACATACTCCCAGCTTCACTGGCGAAACCAGTGTCGAACAGTTTCACTAGCCACGGCTAGTACAGTGTGTTATGTAGATATACTCTAGCATAACCCAGAGTCGGACAGCTTGACCTTCGGGTGATGGGGCCTACCATATTTCTTCACTGGCGTAACCTAGTGTCGTACAGCTTCACCTTCAGGTGATGGATATGCCTTCGGGCGATTATGATATCCCTAGTTGAGTATATCGCTGAGTTATTTTACGAGATTCTTTATATTTGCCTTTGGGCGTTTCGATAAGACTTTGAAGAGATGGTTTTATTGCTACAAAGAATTCTTTTGGGCATGCTAGAGTTTTCAGAAAAACCTACTATGTAGTATTATATGAGTTTTCAAAACAGGAGGTTAGTATGTTCATAAAGAAAATGGTTTTCTTATTATTATTATTATAAACTATGGTCCACTCACCTTTTGTTTTTGCGCCTCCTTTAGGATTTAGAATCGAGATGTACGATCCCGGCGTCAGGGCACTTCCACATGGGTATCTTCGAGTCTTCTCAGTGTAGTACCCATTCCTTGATTCGTACCTTCTTATAATAATTCTTCCACATTATTCTTGATTAGTTGTATACTCTGAACATGTTTCCACATTTGCGTATTTCTTTTTATTTACATATTTTATTTACTTTTGTTTACTGATACCACTTGCATGCATGTTAAAATGGCTTCGTCACCCTCGGATGTCGGCCAACACATGCCTATCCTGGTATCTAAGGATATCGAGGTCGGAGTGTGTCAAAACCTATATAATAAATACAATGTTATAAGTGTATCGTCAACATCGTTTTTATTTCAATTGCAGTGTATTGGTAACATGACGTTATAGTGGTCACAAAAAATATTCCCATCCCTGCGTATGAATTATGTTTGGTGGCTGTAATAATATGCTTTTGGACTGCTATTTCACATGACAACTGCACTTCATGTGCTTATTTTTGGGATTTAGCTTGCTCCTTCTATTGATATGGTTGTTTGACGTTCAAAATTGGAAGGTTAATTCTTCATGGGTGTGGATGCTCATCAATACTATATTGGGAGATCAATTTTTTGAAGCTTCTGCCTGTCCATGGCCTTGCGGGTAACAGGGAGTGGAGGTAAGTTGACAAATGCCAAGCTCCTTGTACCAGTCTGCAACTTCGGAACTAGTGAATTGTAGCCAGTTATCTGTAAGTATGGCATGGAGAATACCAAAACGGCATATAATGTTTTGGCAGCTTTCTTTAAAAAAAATTAAAAAATTAAAAATTAAAAACTGATTGTTTATTATGTTTTAAAGTCTGTTGAGGAGAAGTATTCTTGGCAGAATCCTTTTTGGCGACATCTGTGTTCGAGGGTTTGGAATTGTTAATGCGACTCTGAATAAAGTTAACAGACTCAACTTTCTCTTTTTCATCTCCACTTCCTCACTCACACAGGTAGCAATCAATTCATTGACATCTCATTTTTCACGCAGTGCATTATAAGAAAATAACTTCGAGTTGAGTGTAGCTATCGGGCAGTGAATTCATAATAACATGCACCGGAAAAGTTTCAGATATGGGCGCCTCTAATGCTTTAAGCTTTCCAGCAATATCAATCATTTTGAGAGCATATCCACGGACACTTTGAACACCATCATATCTCATGGTTGTCAAGGAGTTCATCAAGTTACTAGTTTCAGTCTTCCCCGACTCCTTGTACCCTTCCTTGATTGACTTCAGAAACTCCTTAACATTTGTTGCATCAGGAAAACCTCGACGCACAACATCAGTCATGGTCCTCTTGATGGTCATCAGAGAGATCCTTTTTTACTTTTGCCATTTCTCATACTTCGATCTCTGACTTGTACGTGGTACTTCCATCAGCAGGCAGGCGCTGGTGGTTCATCAACTCTCAGCGCCAAGTCTATATCCATGACGCACAACACTATTTTCAGATCCTGCTTCATTTCTTGTAGTTGATCCAGTGAGAGGTCGGCCGTGTTGAGATTCATGGAGGTTCACAACTGAACACATAATATGTAAAGAATTAATCTTTAGTCCCCAAAACCATATGTTATAGATTCAACATCTTTAGGTCGAAGAAGAGTGAATAATTTCTCTTGATCTTAATACGGTCATAACCATATATGTTTGAATTTTCTGTAACCATGTAGCACACCTTTGTGGTTAGAAAACATGGTTGAATTATTATGCCACTTAAAATTCGAAACATGAATAATAAACCTTCTTTAGATGATTAGTATTCATGTTTTAAATTTTAGTGCAAGTACTGATGTTCAGATCGTTGTAAAAAATACATGCATGAACAAGAAAAGGTTTAGGTAATACATGTCCATGGATGACTTCCCTGATGATCTGAAATCAGTCCGTAATCTGCATACAATGGAAATTGTTCTTGATGCTTTCGACATTAGGTTAAAAGGTATGTAAAAGCTCTAATACCAAATGTTAGAGTATGTGATGCTGAAACCAAATCACGATACAACACTCACTGTATGCACTACTCAATCGATAGGGCTTGAGACTTCCTGTATTGCACAAAGAATATGAGAGCAGGGACCTGCTTTATACTGGAGATGGTGGTGTTCAGCGGGATACTTCCCATTATGTAATCCTTATCAAACTGATCCTTATTACTGTAAAACTACAGTATCCATATCACATTAGACAAACTATTCACATTTGGACTCCTCTAGCTACATTATATGTCTACGTACATTCCTTAATAGCTTACTAGTATAGCTAACCCTAACTTTCTTATCCCAAGACTTTAAGCACATGCAAAACAAGTGTGCAGCTCTAATAAGACTTACATACTCAAGCATGCCATTTAAAATAGAGTAATGCTAAGTTTCCAAAAAAAAAAAAAAAAAAATAGAGTAATGCTAAAGATTAGTGAGACCACAATTTTGTACCGTGTTAACAAAATAAAAAATATTAGGGAAGCTACTTTTTTGAACCACATTGGTCTACCATTTGAAGTGGCATCCTTAGCATTACTCTAATAAACCATTTGATGCGGCAACCCACTAGATGTATGAAGTGCCTTGGCATAAATGACCCACGTAATTTCTGGAGCCAAGCTAATGTTCACTGTGCCTATTGCTAGGCCTCATATCATCGTTTAGAATAATAGATCCGCGGGCCGATTGATTTAATATATAGATACGGAGATAAAAAGTTCCTCTATCAAAAAAAAGGTAAGGAGAGAGTTGAATATCAGAGGGCGAAATAATTAAGATTACAAAATAATAAGAATATTATTAAATAAACAAGAATGTCAAAATGGCTACAAAATTTCAAGAGACTATATCGTGACTAACTTAATTTCAATTGAATAGCAAGCATGCTATTTATAATAAACACCTAACCCTAATAGGTAAGAAACCAAAATCCTAATATTAACGGGCTAAGCCTAAAAATCGAACATTAAAATAAATACTAATATTTTCCAACATCCCCTATCAAACTCATAGCAGTATACAGCATGGGTTTGCAAACAAGCAGATGCAGACTGGCTTCGATAGGCGGACAGGCAGGCAGGCGAACTTGACTTGACTTAACTTGACTGGCGAACTAGCAAACTTAACTTGACTTAACTTGATTGGCAAACTAATTCTTGCTGGCAGACTGATTCTAACTAGCAAACTAATTCTGATTGGCTAGTATTGAGAGTAAGGAAGAACTCGTGACTCATCACTGAACAGATAAGATTTCCATATCTCAATTGTAGCAATGAATGAACAAAAACAAAGTATTATCACTCGAGTAGTCACATATTTAAGTACTTGAGTGGTTACAGAATAATCCTACAGGCCAACAACTAGTGGCCCTCCTATTTTAAACCAAAAATGCCAAAACATCCCATTCCCATGTGGGCCTCAAAACCGCCAACTTTTTCTCTTTCCTTTTTCTTGTTCTTCCTTCTTTTTTTTTTTTTTTTTCCTCCTCTTTTCTCCTTCTTCCTCTTTTTCCTTTCGGTTTGTTCTTTTTTTATTGTTTTCTCCTAACAAGTGCAACCATGGGCGGATTCATATAGGGACCTGGAAGGTCCCGGGACCCTCCGAAAACCTGAAGAAACACTTGTGATTGACCTTTGGAACCTCCAACAATTTGGGCAGGTGCAGCGGAGAGACTTGTTGCCTTCATGGATGTGCATGCAGCAGTGCTTATAACGAAGAAGAACAGGTTTCTAATTTTTGTTTTAATCCTCCAAATCGTCGCAACCTCCCAACTTTAAACTCAAGTTACCCTATCCCCTAGCACCATTTGCCGTTGCACCACCTCTAGCTGCCTAATTTTATTTCTTCCAAATTCATTTAAGTTTTTTAATCCTAGACTTTAGTCTCAACTCTCAATTGTAATATATATGTTACATTAACAAATTTCATCTTTGTAGAATCATTAATTGATGCGTTATGTTGCTAAGGAGAATTTGTTGGTTTTATTACCTTTGAAATTAATCTTGATTATTATTATTTTTTTAAAAGCGAGATAACTAGTGATAAGCCACGGTTATCCACCTCTTATAAGGGTCTAGAAGACTCACAGAGGCATTTCAGCTTTCTCCTGGCCACGGTCAAGCAGACTCACCAGCTTGGAGCCTCGAAACCGGGACCTCCCTGTCTTTTGTATTTTGAGAGCCGAAATTCGCGGCCTTACCATTGGATCACTTTATGCGGTTGATTAATTTTCATTATTCAATGAACCAAATTCAATAAAAATAGTGATATAGAACCAAACTAGTCTAATTTTTTTTTTTTTTTTTTTTTTATCTTGGGACCCCCCGATCTTGAAATACTGAATCCACCACCAAGTGCAATAATCCTCATACTGCATTGGAACTCTATTACAATCGTCATATCAATAACAAAAACAGCAAGGACAAAAAATTACCGACAGCAGTTGCAAACAGTTAAATTGGCGTGACTTTTGGTTGCAGGCGGCAGGGTGACAACATCGTGCGATGGCGATGAGATTCTGGTGTAGCACTGGTTCAAACTGACGCAGATGCAGCAAGTGCAAGTTGAGGGGTTTCTGGGTAGGATCTGGTGTGTGCGGTGGCTTCGGTTACCTGCTTTAGGTTCCGGCTTGGCTCCAATGCGGCGGGGCTCTGGTGGCTTAGCGCGATGACATTTTTTTTTTCTTTTTCAAACTAAACTGACGACAATTTAAACAACGAACAAGGCAGAGAAACAAACTGATACGAAATAAGGGCAGATTAAATTTCAAATGATCAAATCTGCTCTGGTCAAGTTGAATATCAAATGCGTGACAATCAAGAATACAAAAATAATAAGAATATTATTAAGTAAACGTGTGAAAACTGTTTGACAAATGTAATATTATAAATAATTAAATATCATTTATTAATATTTTTTTCACATTTTAAAATTTTATCTTCACGCTGGAGTGTAGTATTGTTGATCAGTGTGATACAATATCGGAGAATCGTAACATTAATAATGTCACTAAAGAACTAAGCAAGCAAACCATCACGAGGCGATTCGGTGGTTGAAGATGAATTCAATACTTGTATTCCACACATCATGTTCGAGGTTCGATTCATCGCACCGTTAAATGGTTAGGAAGAAGTTAAAATACCTATGTGAGTCTTTTTAATCCCTAAAAATATGGATTAACGTGATAAAATCACCTCTTTTAAAGAAAAAAAATATATATATAAACAAGCATGTGCTGTATTGATGTGGCAAGCCAATCCAAAGTTTATGGCTACAAATTCTACATACCCTAACCACATGTATACTCTTTGCATGGTCCACGTTCTAAATATTTTTCAGCCGAATATCTTCGTGTAGGTGCAATTAATATGAAATATGATGTCACGAGAGTGACGTCAATAAGAAAGGGCCGTTTTACTAATACCCCACATTTTATGACTACGCCCTACATATTTAATATATCTCATATTTATTTTTTAGATTAAAATTTATCTTAACACACTTCACTTATTTTCCAATACTACCTTCACACCTCACATCTCATACACCCCACAATCATCAACTAACCACACATCAAACTCTTCATCTTTTTCAAACAAAAGAATAATCCACATTTTAAAGATATCCAAGTACTCTTTCAAATTTTCTTAAACAATCATGTTAGATTCTAAAAAACCTGATGGACAAATGGCAGGAACTGTTCTTATAAGGTCATGTTTATTTGTGTAAATGGCTTTTCCCGTTTGTGTTTTCAGATTTAAAAAAGGAACACATTTGTTTGTTTAAAAACTGCCAACCGCCATACATTATTTTATGAAAGATTATAACCCAATTCCAAATTCCTTTGAAAGGTTATATGTCTAATGGCACTGCTCCAGTTTCTACCAGCCAAGAAACATTGAATTTCCTCATCATCAAACAACGACAAGAATATTACATTTAGTTACATCCTAAAATTTTACAACATTCTCCATTAGAATTTACACAATCACATTCCTAATCTAATAGGACTGCAACAATAAGAATATTATTAAGTAAACGTGTGAAAACTATTTGACAAATGTAATATTATAAATAATTAAATATTGTTTATTAATATTTTGGGTTAATCTCTATTTAGTATCCTTAAGTTTCGTGGTTTTCAACATTTAGTACATGAAGTTTTTTTTCGTCTCAGAGTCATACCTAAAGTGTTAATTTTGGGACAGTCTCATACATCTGTTAAGTTTCATGTTAGAACTTTTGTTAATTGATAACGTGGCGCCCACTTGGACAATTATTGGACGCCACGTGTCAATATGGACCCACTTCAATATTAAAAAATTATAAAAAAAAATTAAAAAAACACAAAAATAAAAATAAAAAAATAAAAAATAAAACGTTCGTACCCATCTTCTTCCACACACCCTCTCGCTCCCTTCCCTCTTATGCAACCCCAATCCTTCCCTCCCTTCTCTCTTCTGCACCTGCACCACCACCCTTCATTCTCTCCTCTGCAACCTATACCCACCCTTCCTGCACACCCAACCTAACAAAACCCAATTGACCCAAATCCCTAATTTGGATAAATTCCCAAATCCCTAATGAGGACCTCCACCATCTCACTCCTGGCGAAGCAGTTCTTAACGATTTTCATCTTCATCAGACGGTCCTGAATCGGCAACTTCAGCCGCAACACCCTAACTATACCCATCATCTTCATTTTTAGATTTTATCCCACGCTGGAGTGTAGTATTGTTGATCAGTGTGATACAATATTAGAGAATCCTTACATTGATAATGTCACTGAAGAACTAAGCAAACAAACCATCACGAGGCGATTCAGTTGTTGAAGATGAATTCAAGGCTTGTATTCCATACATCATGTTCGAGGTTCAATTCCTTGCACTGTTGAACGGTTAGGGAGATGTTAAAATACCTATGTGAGTCTTTTTAATCCCTGAAAATGTGGACTAACATGATAAAATTACCGCTGTTAAAGAAAAAAAATATATATCTAAGCAATCATATGCTCTATTGATGTGGCAGGCCAATCCAAAGTTTATGGCTACAAATTCTACATGCCTTAACCACATATATAGAATCTTTGCATGATCCACGTTCTAAATATTTTTCAGCCGAATATCTTGGTGTATGTGCAATTAATATGAAATATGACGTGATGAGAGAGACATCAATAAGAAAGGGTTGTTTTACTAACACTCCACATTTTATTGACTACACCTTACAGATTTAATACATCTTATGTTTACTTTTTAGATTAAAATTATCTTAATACATCCCACTTATTTTCCGATACTCTTCACATCTCACATCTTATATACCCCACAATCATCAACTAACCACACATCAAACTCTTCATCTTTTTCAAACATAAGAATAATCCACATTTTAAAGATATCCAAGTACTCTTTCAAATTTTCTTAAACAATCATGTTAGATTCTAAAAACCCTGATGGACAAATGATAGGAACTGTTCTTATAAGGTCATATCTATTTGTGTAAATGGCTTTTCCCGTTTGTGTTTTTAGATTCTAAAAAGGAACACATTTGTTTGTTTAAAAACTGCCAACCGCCATACATTATTTTATGAAAGATTATAACCCAATTCCAAATTCCTTTGAAAGGTTATATGTCAAATGACACTGCTCCAGTTCCCACCAGCCAAGAAACATTGAATTTCCTCATCATCAAACAATGGCAAGAATATTATATTTAGTTACATCCTAAAATTTTACAACATTCTCCACTAGAATTTACACAATCACATTCCTAATCTAATAGGACTGCAACAATAAGAATATTATTAAGTAAACGTGTGAAAACTATTTGACAAATGTAATATTATAAATAATTAAATATTGTTGTGAACACGAAAGATTTCTTGAAACAAGAAACCAGAATAACGTGGCACAAAATAATATTTTTGTGTTTATGATTTTTGGGGTTACGATCTCTCTTAAATTTGGTCCTCTGATTCTATCTCCGTAAGATCTAGATTTGTTGATCCAAGGGCCGTCGAGGCTTGATCTTGGATGAACAGTTGTAAGTTTCTTCAAGGGCCTTCGGGGCTTGATCTTGAATGTTGATGGATGAGCGGATCTTCAAGGGCTTTTGGGCTTGATCTTGAAGAACGGTTGGTTTTCTTCAAGGGCCGTCGAGGCTTGATCTTGAATGAACAGTTGGTTTTCTTCAAGGGCTTTTGGGCTTGATCTTGAAGAATAGATGTGTGGATTTGTTTGTTGATCCAAGGACCGTCAGGGCTTGATCTTGGATGAACAGTTGTTGAACGGATCTTCAAGGGGCGTTGGGCTTAATCTTGAAGAATGGGTGTATGGGTTTGTTGAGGTTGTTGACCCAAAGAGCCGTTGGGGCTTGATCTTAAGATGAACGGATGATGAATGATGAACACTTTCTTCAAGGGGCCGTCGGGGCTTGATCTTGAATAATGGGTGTGTGGATTTCTTCAAGGGCTTTTGGGCTTGATCTTGAAGGTTGATGGAAGTTCTTCAAGGGCCGTTGGGGCTTGATCTTGAAGGAGGATTTGACGAAGAACGAAGAGTGTTTTCTTGATCCTTCGGAATTCTTGGGAATTTGGATGCTTGAGAGCTTTGGAGTTTCAAAGCTTCAAGGATTTGGGGAATTCTCTTCCAATTTGGGAGTAGAGAAATGTATTTGTGAATTCCTTGATGCTTGATACCTTGATGGAGAAGCCTATTTATAGGCTTTGAGAATGAATCACCACCACAAAATATTTTTTTCCTTTCCAAGCACCATTGCCTAATTTTCCCACTTAATGCAATATTGAAATTGAAGTGGTGTAACTTATGGCCTAATTTCCCACTTAATACCATTTTAAACTTGAAATGTGTATGCTTTGTCATTGCCCAAATGAGAAAAACTTTCTTTGATCCGTAATGGATTGAAGTGTGCTTACCTTGTCATTGCCCAACATGAGAAGAAAAACTTGTTTTGATCCTCAATGGATTGAAATGTGCTTGCCTTGTCATTGCCCAAAATGAGAAGAAAAAACTTGTTTAATCCTTCAAGGGTATTTCTTCCTATTTTGTTGAGTCACACGCCCTGTGTACAATTTGTACAACACGTGGCGTATGCCATGTATGCCTTGACACGTCAAAACTTTAATGCATTGGTGAACATTTGTTTTAACTGAAATTTTGATGTCTACAAATGCCCCCACTTCAAGGCGCGTCGTAGACATGTGCTTGTCACGTGTAGAAGATGCGTTTTGAAGTCCCTTAATGTAGATGTCAACCCAAGGGCCGTCGAGGCTTGATCTTGAATTAGGCTGGAAATTTCTTCAAGGACCATTGAGGCTTGATCTTGAGTTCGACTGGAAGATTTTCTGGTTTCCTCCAATCGTTGATTTTCCTTTGTGTTACTCTTGAACTGGGCAGCAGGAAATTTCTTCAAGGGCCATCGAGGCTTGATCTTGAGTTCGACTGGAAGATTTTCTGGTTTCCTCCAATCGTTGATTTTCCTTTGTGCTACTCTTGAACTGGGCAGCAGGAAATTTCTTCAAGGGCCATCGAGGCTTGATCTTGAGTTCGACTGGAAGATTTTCTGGTTTCCTCCAATCGTTGATTTTCCTTTGTGCTACTCTTGAACTGGGCAGCAGGATTCTTTTGGTCTCCCCCGAAGGTCTGAGCTTTACTCCTTTTTTCTGTTTCTTTGTTCAATCTCTCCAATTCGTATTGAAGAGGGTTAGAAGATAGCTCAGCATATGCAGTTGTTGCTTGTCTCCACATGCTTTAATGTATCATTTTCACTTGCCTTACTTGCTCCCCTTTGCAGAAGTAGTCCCTTCTCTGGAAGTGTATCAACCGTTGAAGATGACTACTCGAGAGCAACGCTAGGTAAGCAACCAGGGAATAGATTCCAGGCAGTCGGTTCCAGATCGGAAGACTGACTCCAAGTGCCGGCTGATTGCTTCTTTCACTTTGCCATGCGAGTAAGAACAAGGACAAAGGAAAGGACATGGAGAAGGCATGATATGAGATACCTTTGCTTTTGAAGAAGCAGCGAATGAATCAGCACATATATTTGTTGTGCTTGTCTCCACATGCTTCGATGTATCATTTTTACTTGCCTTACTTGCTCCCTTTGCAGAAGTGGTATTTCCTTATGCAGGTGTGGCATCTTCTCTTGTAGTATTTGTCCTCTGATGCAGGAGTTGAATGCAAACCTTGCATTTGAATGGACCTTCACTTCTTGGTGGCAGCGCAAGTTTGAGCGGAGGTTCCGACATATTGCTTTCTCTGTCCTTGTCTTGGCAGGTGAGAACAAGGGCAAAGGAAAAGACAGGGAAAAAGCATGATATGAGATACCTTTGCTTTCGCCCTTGATGATATGAGATACTTTTGCTTTTCAAGAAGCAGCGAATGAATCAGCACATATATTTGTTGTGCTTGTCTCCACATGCTTCGATTTACCGTTTCCTCCTGCCTCATCTGTACTCCAGTCATCTGGTATCTTCTTTGGGGGTACATCAATAGATGGGTATTTGAGAGCAGGGTTGGATAAGCAATTAGGGAAGGGATTTCGGGAAGAAGAAGACTGAGCATGTTGAGAGGTTTGGTCGCAGCTACATTCTCGGCTGAGAAGAAAAGTCATGTGTTTCTGGATGTATGCCTTGCCATGAATGTTGATGTATATAGGAATTGTAATGGCAAGTAGTAGTGCGGATGCGGCTCTGTCAGAGATCTTTTGACAAAGTTGCATCCATTTTCTGAAAAGCCGAGATTGCGGCTTTTTTTCACCCACGCTTGTCGGCAAAGTGTGTAGTTGCGATGATGACCTCCACATGATCTTTTGACAAAGTTGCACTCGTGTTCTGAAAAGTCGAGAAAGCGTCGCCGACTTCCACGTGTTTTCAACTTTGTCAGAGATCTTTTGACAAAGTTGAACGCGTTTTCTGAAAAGCCGAGAAAACGTCGCCTAACTTACGCCTTTTATCTGGCTTTTGAGATTTTGAAGAGTGGTGTCTCTTCCATTTTTGAATCGGTGGTCGTGTCGCCTCTCCTCTTTATAGAGGTATCGATTACCTCCAACATGCACATCTTGAAGGTTGCTCATTCCTGAAAATCATCTCCGGTGTATTTTGTTTTAACAGCCCCTTGAGATTTTTCTCCATCCGACCCTTCTCTTTTAACACCTTTGAAAAATGGCCGACCCATCTAACATTTGCTTAGATTTGAGTCTCAGCAGTGCGCCGCGTCAGGGTAAGGTATGGTGCCCGTCTTTTTTATCTTCTAATGGCCCTCTTACAGGTGAAGACTCCATGATGACGGATGCAACAACAGCTACGATAGTAGCTAGGAACCTCATTACTCCCAAAGATAGTAGGCTGCTTTCAGGACGGTCCGATGAGTTGGCCGTTCAAGAGTCTCTAGCTCTCAGCGTTCAGTGTGCGGGCTCTGTGTCCAACATGGGCCAACGCCTACTTGCTCGCTCCCGTCAAGTTGAATCGTTGATGGCAGAGGTGGAAAATCTCAAGCAAGAGATCAAACAGCTTAAGCACGAGAATAGAAGTTTGCACGTGCTTGCAAATAACTATTCGACGGGCATGAAGAGGAAGCTTGATGAGCTGCAAGAATCTGAAGGTCAAATTCAAAGTGACCGTCAAAGGCTTGCGACTTATCTCCAGAGGCACCTTTTTCCTGGGTCATCTAGCGTTCCACCCAGTATTGAGGCCTCGAATGCTCTATCTTCAATGCCTCCCGCTCCGATGCCTTCTGCTCCAATGCCTTCCGCTTCTAGAGTTTTGCCACGTAGTGGGGCTTCACGTGAACAACCTTTGTGAAAGCTCCATCTTTTTTTTTTTTTTTTTTTTTTTTTTTTTTTTTTTTTTTGATGATGTAATAAAATTGACTTTCTTTAATGAAACATTTATTTATTTATTTTGATGTGACTGTACTTGAAGTTTTGAAGTTTCAAGTTGCCTACGTACCCTTGGTTGAGGAGGGATCAAGTCATGACGTAGTTCAAATGAGTGATGGTTTTGATGATGATTTTGCCGTACACAGTTTATGCTCTTGCGGGCCAGGAGCGTTTGTTGTCACCTTTTAGGCTCGTGCGAACGAGGAGCTTTGGTTGTTGTTTGCAGTTTCAACTCGTGCAGACAAGGAGCTTTTGGTGCCGTTTGCAGTTTCAGCTCGTGCAGGCAAGGAGCGTTTGTTGTCGCCTTTTAGGCTCGTGCAGACCAGGAGCTTTTGGTGCCGTTTGCAGTTTCAGCTCATGCAGGCAAGGAGCATTTGTTGTCGCCTTTTATGCTCGTGCGGACAAGGAGCTTTGGTTGTCGCCTTTTAGGCTCGTGCGAACGAGGAGCGTTTGTTGTCGCCTTTTAGGCTCGTGCAGACCAGGAGCTTTTGGTGCCGTTTGCAGTTTCAGCTCATGCAGGCAAGGAGCATTTGGTGCCGTTTGCAGTTTCAGCTCGTGCAGGCAAGGAGCGTTTTGGTGTCACCTTTTAGGCTCGTGCGAACGAGGAGCTTGTGGTGTCGTATGCAGTTTCAACTCGTGCAGACAAGGAGCTTTTGGTGTCACCTTTTAGGCTCGTGCGAACGAGGAGCTTGTGGTGTCGTTTACAGTTTCAACTCGTGCAGACAAGGAGCTTTTGGTGTCACCTTTTAGGCTCGTGCGAACGAGGAGCTTTTAGTTGTCGCCTTTTAGGCTCGTGCGAACGAGGAGCTTTGGTTGTCGCCTTTTATGCTCGTGCGAACGAGGAGCTTTGGTTGTCGCCTTTTAGGCTCATGCGAACGAGGAGCTTTGGTTGTCGCCTTTTATGCTCGTGCGAATGAGGAGCGTTGGTTGTCGCCTTTTAGGCTCGTGCGAACGAGGAGCGTTTGGTTGTCGCCTTTTAGGCTCGTGCGAACGAGGAGCGTCTTTGAATTTGTCAAACGATCTTAGAGAGGCATTCCTTGCAATCTTCATAGCAAGGAGTCTTGACTGAGTGATTGAAGAAGTCTTTGGGGAAGAAATCGCGCATTGTGATGGCAACGGACGATCTTTGTGTCATAACTTCCTCATCCTCAACACTTTCATGTAGCTTTGAAGGTTGACGGTAGCTGCTTTGCCCCCTTTCCGATTGGTGAACTTGTGGAGGAGACCTATGTTTCTTGTGCATTTTCTTTGGAGTGACATAAGTCCATCCTTCAACTTCACTTGACGTGACTGACATGGTTTTGGAGCATGCCCCTAGCGGTTGAGGTGAAGATTTTGAGTTCAAAGAGCCAGAAGTGACGGTGGTATAGTTTGACTTCACCACATCATTAAGATCTAGCTCGATGATCCCTTTCTGAGCTAACTTCATGATGAGATCTTTTAGCACAAAGCACTTTTCCGTCGGATGACCAATGAAGCGGTGGAATTTACAGTACCTTGGACTGTCAGTACGGTTCATCTCTTCCGGCCGTTTGCACTCAGGTAGGTCGATCACCTTTTTGTCAAGCAAGTCTTTCAACATGGCAACCACGTCAGAGTCGGGGAATGGATATGTCTTCTCCTCAAGCTCCTTCAAAGTGCGTCTACGTATCTCTTGATCACGAAAAGCTTCGGTTTGAATCGCCTTGCCTCGTGTATGGGTTTTGACTGGAGTTGTGTTGACCGTCATTGCTTCCTTGGTGGGTTTCCACGCAGCCTTATCCACCTTGGGCCCCAAAACTTTGTCATTCTTGTAGTCGGCGATCTGTTCTTTCTTCTCATGACGGGTGATGCTTAACTCCATATCATGGGCGCGGGTGGCTAACTCCTCAAATGTTCGTGGTTTAATGCCTTGAAGGATGTAGTGTAGTCCCCACTGCATGCCTTGAACGCACATCTCAATGGCAGAGATTTCAGAAAGCCGATCTTTACAATCCAGACTTAAGGAGCGCCATCTATTTATGTAGTTGATGACAGGTTCATCTCTCCACTGTTTCGTACTGGTCAGCTCTAGCATGCTTACAGTACGACGAGTGCTGTAGAAACGGTTGAGGAATTCCCTTTCTAGCTGGTCCCAACTGTTGATAGACTCGGGTTCGAGGTCGGTGTACCAGTCAAAAGCGTTACTTTTCAGTGAACGTACGAACTGTTTGACAAGGTAGTCTCCCTCTGTCCCAGCATTGTTGCAAGTTTCAATGAAATGGGCGACATGTTGCTTCGGGTTGCCTTTTCCATCGAACTGCATGAATTTTGGGGGCTGATAACCCCTTGGCATCTTCAAAGCATCAATCTTCTTGGAGTAAGGCTTTGAGTACAGTACGGAGTCATGCGAGCTTCCTTCGTACTGTGTCTTGACAGTGCTTGCGATCATCTCCTGTAGCTGCTGGATAGAGAGAGATTCCATGAACGCCGTTGCTTGGTCTAGCTTCAGCTTCTCTTCGACTTTCTCCACTGGAGGCTCCTCTTCTTCGTCGACTTCTTTCTTTAATAGGCCAACATTTGGGTCGACTTTCACGTCGGGCAGCGCATCTAGTTGGTTGACAAGTGCGGCAATTTGCAAGTCCTTCTCTTCCACAGTCTGTGTAAGCTTTGCAATTGCTTCGCTCATTTGAGCCAATTGTTCTTCAACAGAGGTGACGCCGATGGTCATGACTTGTGCAACCAATAGACATGACTTTCCTTCAGACATCCATAGTGCTGATGAAGAACCCCATTGGCCATTTTGGGGTGTCATCTTGTGTGCCTCAATAGCATGCTTTGGTGCCCCCATCAAGGTCAGGTGGATGACCGACTCGCGCCTTTGATGCTGCTCTTGCTTGCTTAGCAGTACCAACTTTGCAGCGGCATGTTGAGAAGTGGTTGTGGCACCAATGGATGCTCCATTTGCGGCGGAAGTGCTTATGCTTCTTCCCTTGGTGGTTGCAAGAACGGCTTGTCCCTTGCTTGATGCCATTGATTTTGGAGGTGTGCTTTGGTTGTTGTCAACTCCGTAACCATGCTCCTTCAACTTCTTTTGAGTTTTGGTGAGGTCACGATCTTTGTCGTTGACGGTGTTTGAAACCTTCTTTCCAAGATTTGAAGAGGAAGCAAAGTCATGCCTAGCCTTTGACATGAGTTCGTAGGCATTTGGGTTAAAGCCTTCTTCGGTCTTCTTAGTTGGAAGAGAGCTTGGTTTCACTTTGACGCCATGTTGCGCCTCCAGACGGTTGATGAGTCCGGCGGTTTGCAAGTTTTTCTCCTCTGCAGTCTTTAGCAGCCTTGCAATTGTTTCCTTCATCTGAACCAACTGTTTTTCAATGGAGGTAGTGCCGATAGTCATGACTTGTTCTTTGTTTGAAGTCATGGACTGTGCTTAAATATCTTGAACGGAGACAGAGATGAGAGGTAGAGATGGTCCCACTGGGCGTGCCAAATTTGTGAACACGAAAGATTTCTTGAAACAAGAAACCAGAATAACGTGGCACAAAATAATATTTTTGTGTTTATGATTTTTGGGGTTACGATCTCTCTTAAATTTGGTCCTCTGATTCTATCTCCGTAAGATCTAGATTTGTTGATCCAAGGGCCGTCGAGGCTTGATCTTGGATGAACAGTTGTAAGTTTCTTCAAGGGCCTTCGGGGCTTGATCTTGAATGTTGATGGATGAGCGGATCTTCAAGGGCTTTTGGGCTTGATCTTGAAGAACGGTTGGTTTTCTTCAAGGGCCGTCGAGGCTTGATCTTGAATGAACAGTTGGTTTTCTTCAAGGGCTTTTGGGCTTGATCTTGAAGAATAGATGTGTGGATTTGTTTGTTGATCCAAGGACCGTCGGGGCTTGATCTTGGATGAACAGTTGTTGAACGGATCTTCAAGGGGCGTTGGGCTTGATCTTGAAGAATGGGTGTATGGGTTTGTTGAGGTTGTTGATCCAAAGAGCCGTTGGGGCTTGATCTTAAGATGAACGGATGATGAATGATGAACACTTTCTTCAAGGGGCCGTCGGGGCTTGATCTTGAATAATGGGTGTGTGGATTTCTTCAAGGGCTTTTGGGCTTGATCTTGAAGGTTGATGGAAGTTCTTCAAGGGCCGTTGGGGCTTGATCTTGAAGGAGGATTTGACGAAGAACGAAGAGTGTTTTCTTGATCCTTCGGAATTCTTGGGAATTTGGATGCTTGAGAGCTTTGGAGTTTCAAAGCTTCAAGGATTTGGGGAATTCTCTTCCAATTTGGGAGTAGAGAAATGTATTTGTGAATTCCTTGATGCTTGATACCTTGATGGAGAAGCCTATTTATAGGCTTTGAGAATGAATCACCACCACAAAATATTTTTTTCCTTTCCAAGCACCATTGCCTAATTTTCCCACTTAATGCAATATTGAAATTGAAGTGGTGTAACTTATGGCCTAATTTCCCACTTAATACCATTTTAAACTTGAAATGTGTATGCTTTGTCATTGCCCAAATGAGAAAAACTTTCTTTGATCCGTAATGGATTGAAGTGTGCTTACCTTGTCATTGCCCAACATGAGAAGAAAAACTTGTTTTGATCCTCAATGGATTGAAATGTGCTTGCCTTGTCATTGCCCAAAATGAGAAGAAAAAACTTGTTTAATCCTTCAAGGGTATTTCTTCCTATTTTGTTGAGTCACACGCCCTGTGTACAATTTGTACAACACGTGGCGTATGCCATGTATGCCTTGACACGTCAAAACTTTAATGCATTGGTGAACATTTGTTTTAACTGAAATTTTGATGTCTACAATTGTTTATTAATATTTTGGGTTAATCTCTATTTACTATCCTTAAGTTTCGTGGTTTTCAACATTTAGTACATGAAGTTTTTTTCGTCTCAGAGTCATATCTAAAGTGTTAATTTTGGGACGGTCTCATACATCTGTTAAGTTTTATGTTAGAACTTTTGTTAATTGATAACGTGGCGCCCACTTGGACAATTATTGGGCGCCACATGTCAATATGGACCCACTTCAATATTAAAAAAAAATAAAAAATAAAAAATAAAAAAATAAAAAATAAAACGTCCGTACCCATCTTCTTCCACGCACCATCTCACTCCCTTCCCTCTTATGCAACCCCAATCCTTCCCTCCCTTCTCTCTTCTGCACCTGCACCACCACCCTCCATTCTCTCCTCTACAACCCGTACCCACCCTTCCTGCACACCCAACCTAACAAAACCCAGTTGATCCAAATCCCTAATTTGCATAAATTCCCAAATCCCTAATGAGGACCTCCACCATCTCACTCCTGGCGAAGCAGTTCTTAATGATTTTCATCTTCATCAGACAGTCCTGAATCGGCAACTTTAGCCGCAACACCCTAACTATACCCATCATCTTCATTTTTAGATTTTATCACACGCTGGAGTGTAGTATTGTTGATTAGTGTGATACAATATTAGAGAATCCTTACATTGATAATGTCACTGAAGAACTAAGCAAACAAACCATCACGAGGCGATTCAGTTGTTGAAGATGAATTCAAGGCTTGTATTCCATACATCATGTTCGAGGTTCAATTCCTTGCACTGTTGAATGGTTAGGGAGATGTTAAAATACCTATGTGAGTCTTTTTAATCCCTGAAAATGTGGACTAACGTGATAAAAATACCGCTTTTAAAGAAAAAAAAAAAATATCTAAGCAATCATATGCTCTATTGATGTGGCAGGCCAATCCAAAGTTTATGGCTACAAATTCTACATGCCTTAACCACATATATAGAATCTTTGCATGATCCACGTTCTAAATATTTTTCAGCCGAATATCTTGGTGTAGGTGCATTTAATATGAAATATGACGTGATGAGAGAGACATCAATAAGAAATGGTTGTTTTACTAACACTCCAAATTTATTGACTACACCTTACATATTTAATACATCTCATGTTTACTTTTTAGATTAAAATTTATCTTAATACATTCCACTTATTTTCCGATACTCTTCACATCTCACATCTTATATACCCCACAATCATCAACTAACCACACATCAAACTCTTCATCTTTTTCAAACATAAGAATAATCCACATTTTAAAGATATCCAAGTACTCTTTCAAATTTTCTTAAACAATCATGTTAGATTCTAAAAACCCTGATGGACAAATGATAGGAACTGTTCTTATAAGGTCATATCTATTTGTGTAAATGGCTTTTCCCGTTTGTGTTTTTAGATTCTAAAAAGGAACACATTTGTTTGTTTAAAAACTGCCAACCGCCATACATTATTTTATGAAAGATTATAACCCAAATTCCAAATTCCTTTGAAAGGTTATATGTCTAATGGCACTGCTCCAGTTCCCACCAGCCAAGAAACATTGAATTTCCTCATCATCAAACAACGACAAGAATATTACATTTAGTTACATCCTAAAATTTTACAACATTCTCCACTTTTCTTCCTATTTCTTGGATTTCAATTAGAGCAGGGCTTTGCAAAATGTCAATTTTATATTCCATTGTTTAAATATTTCTTAAATGTGAAAACCAACGAATGAACGAGGAGCAAAACTTGATTTTATGTTCCGTTCATCAAAAGTAATTTTCATCAACGTAGTTGTGTTTTTAGGGTTTTGTTCTACAATAGAGAGTAAGAGTGCTGTAAGGGCTTGAACAATCATTTCATATTAGAGTTATAAGTTGTTTAGTATTAAAGTTTTTATGTAAAGTGTATTTAACAACATGTGGAATGTTAATAAAAAAACCATAAAAAAATATACTTTGATCGTACGTTATAATTTGGCGAGAGTACAAATTAGACGTGAGTATTGATATTATTACAGTAATAGTTTAAATACTATGTGAAGCTCCTAAACTGTTACCAAAATTTAAGAATAAATGAAAAAAAGATAAACAATTGTATAAATCTTTTATCAAGTCTTAAGTCAATACAAGTACGCGGTCATTCTGCGCCAACGAAAATCACCACAGCCCTACAAATTCATGGTAAATTCAAGGCCGGCATTCATGTACGTTAGCACCAAAATATGTAATTTACAAGTTGATAACAAAAAAAATTGCAAATAAAACATTTTCTTAATCAAAATATCCCCCTCCCCATTCCTTGACTATTTATTTTCGACAAATGTAACTCGTTTATAAGTGTTTTTAAAATGGTTAAACGTGCTGTAAGAAACACCAACTATGTACTTTTTAGAACACAAAAATATTTTTTTAAAAAACGTTTTCAATTATTTTAAAAACAATTTCAAATAAGCCCATAACTACACTAATTAAAGAGTGTTCAGATCTATTGGCTCTTTTCCAATTTAGCGGTTTTGGTTGGGGCTTTTTCTTTGTTGCATGTTGATTTGTTTTGCTCTACGACACCTTCATCAAATTCAAGACGAAGTTAGTTTTCTTCGGGCGACTACTTATGTGGTCGTTGACGAGGTGATGGCAACGGTGGTGTCGAGCTATGAGGGATGAGGATTAGGTTTTTTTTTATTTTCTGCATTTTTTGCTGATTGGCCTTTTGATATCCCCACCTTATTCGGCTAATTTGATGTACGTGTACTGGGCCTTTCCCTTTTAATGAAGTTGCTTGCTTTGTTTTCGGCAAAAAAAAATTTAAAAAGAATGTATCGCGTTAGAGTATGAGTTTAATTTTTTACTTTTACAATGTTAATTTTAAATAAAATATCACTTGTATTAAAAAAAAAAACATTTGTAAACATGAACCTTCCAATATCCAAATCGTTTTCCCTCAACCGCCGAAATAGAAACAACCTCAGAAAAGAGAGTGAATTTTCCAAGGATCCTTCCAAATACGCGGCAAGACTTTTTATTTTTTGTTTTTATCAATATGGGGACATGAATTTCCATGGCTCACACATCGCACACGGGGTCGTGAATATACACATGGCTCATTGAATAGTCAAGTTGGCCTTAGATTTTTCATCTATCTTTCATTGGTTCGAGAAATCTCCTAGACTAATTTAGGATTTTCTATCAGATAATTATATGTCAATTTCCTAATAAAATAAAATCATTATCATTTCAACTCAAAAAAAAAGCAAAAAAAAAGCAGATTATTGGGGATGGTCCAACTTTATCCAAAAAGTAGAGGTTAAATCAGCAAAAGTATTGTCAGACTCGCATCAAATTAGCTGGGACGATGGTCCACAAACTGACCATGATTTTCAGAGGCCATTTTTCAGGCTTTAACTTAGTCACAGTCAATCCTGAAATGTTTCATGCGTTGATGCATCAGCGCTCGGGGAATAGATCTCAAGGGTGGGCACTTGAAATAAAAAACTGAAACACGAATCAAATCGAAATGTATTGAATGGTTTGGTTTTGTGGTTTTGAAACGGTTGCAGTTTTGAAACCAAACCGCAAAGTAGGAAACGGTTTGGTTTCGATTTTGGCTTTTGAAAACCGCACCGAAATCGAAACCGCACATCAAATTAAATGTCATCTTTTAAATGGTCGTTTGTTAGAGTCCATACATTTAGTATTGGACTCAACTACACTAGTATGTCATTCTTTTCCACCCCTATTCTATTCGACAATTATAACTTATCAATGCAATCTTTCGAAGAGGAAGAGCTATCTTGCATTTCTTTAGGAAACTAAATAATAGATTAACAAAATCATCCCCAGCTTCTCCATAACAAACCATGTTCTTGGATTTGATAACCATAAGCTTATCAGTAGATGGTGCAAATTAACACTTGCATTAGGATTAACATGTCATTTTATTGGTGCAAATTTACAAAAAACGTTTTTGGTATTTTACCATGTTAGCATTCACATTTAAAGGTGCAAAAACAGGGGGGTGTGTGTGTGTGGAGTTTGAATATTTGTCAATTGTTACAAGCAAATATGCTGTGTTGACTTATAAACAATTCTCCTATCCTCCTCATTTACATGTTCAATGTAGGCTTTATTATGCTAATCAGCCTCTACTGCAAAATACAAATGTCCTTCGTGGCCAAGTGAAAACATGCAGACGTTCCCATTTTATTAATTTTCAGCATAAATTAACACTTGCATTAGATAGGTGTAAATATGTATTGTTTGAAAAATGAGATCGTCTTATGCAAATAACAAAATAAAGGTGTAAATGAATAGTACCAGGAGTGATTTTTCAAGGTAAAAAAATATCCTTAACGTTAAAAGTGAATAGTAAGAAGATTGTTTAAATAAGATTCCTTATTTTATATGCTAGTCAAAGCAATTCCACTCGTTAAAGGGGCAAGGGTAACTCAATGACAATGTACTATTACTCTTTTACTCGTTGAACACTTTTGCTCAAAAAATTAAATTTATAACGAAAATTTCGGACACAACTAAGTCCAGTACAATAAAAGAAGAAAGCGTAACAAGCATTCATCGAATGGGCTTTTTTGTTAATGTGGCAACTGGTGCGAGTTCACTGGCTGAGTTAGGCCCGTTTAATATAGCGGGCTAATCTGAAGAAACGCTGTTTTTTACATGTGGGCCTGGATTAAAATTACCGAGTCGGCGCTGTCCAATCAGGCCCAATAGCGATAGCGTCCAATGGTACTCGCATCGCCAGATCGAAAGAGCCTGCAAATCGCGAGCTTCTGGTTTCAGCGAATTTCCAAAATTAGGGTTCTTCTAGTTTGAAATTCGGACTGCTACGATGTCAGATTACGAAGGCGTCAGCAAGGTTCTTTTCTAAATTCCCTTCTGTTAATTTGTTAAGCCAATTTCTGAAACTATGCTTTCTCGTTTAATTTGTCAATTTGTTCATTTTCGATATGTTAATTTGTCGAATCGGATTAGATTTGGGTAAATAATTTATTTATGGTTTTCCAGAGTAAAATATTATTGTTTCTGTTTGTTAAATCACTTAGGGCATGAAATTAGGCAGTCATTTGGTATATTTGAGTATGAATCCCTTTTCCTTAGAGGAAACGATGAATTTGAAATGAATTACTTGATTTGAATGCGAAGTAGTTGTAAAGAGTGATGCATACGTAGTTTCGGATCGCGATTTTCTGTTGTGTATGTTTGTGTGACGATTATCGAATTGCTGAGTGATGTTTTAATTGCCTCTGCCTCAGCACAATTCTCGTGGATCAGAACGTGAGAGCTCGTGGAGAGATCGAGAGCGAGACCGAGGTCAAGATAGAGCAAAAGATGGTGACCGTTATACACGGGAGTATAAGGATAAAAGTGGAAGATTTGACAGAGGGAGGAACTCATATGATGGCCATCGCCGAGGTAGAAACCAAGATTTCGACAGGTTAAACATGTGCTTCTTAATGAAATAAACTTATCCAAGTTGTTCGCATAATCTCAATTGCATTGTGGAGTTATCAAGTGAAATTGTTTTTCGACTTTAGGTTTGCTTACGTTGTATGTTTATCTTGTAGGCATCGTCATTATGATCAAGATAGAGAAAGGATGCATAGACATAGATCACGGTCACGTTCTCGTTCTCGCTCAGTGGACAGATCTCCTCCTCGTTCCTGTTCAAAGAGGTTCGGGAAACTTTTACATAAACATTCACTTTCATATTGTTATCTTGATCATGACACATCTGATTGTCTTTTTAGTTGATGAGAAATATATCTTTCTTGCTCCTTTAGGTTATGCATTTCGTGTTGAGTAATGTTGTTCAAACATCATTTCCTATTTCAAAAGCTTTAGCTGGTTAAAACATAATATGGGTGCTGTTAGTATTTTGTCATGAAAGCCGCATTGCTCCATTGTAATCTTGCTGAAATCCTTGTCTATAGCAAGCGTACAACTGGTTTTGACATGGCACCACCTGCTGGGTCAGTGCTGCCTAATGCTTCCGTTTCAGGTTTGGATCTGACTACTCGATCACCAAATTCTTGTCAAAGCATTTGTAGCACTTTCCATTCAAGAATAGCTTCCTGACCTCCTGTTATTTATATGAGCATGCTAGAAGTTATCTTTCTTATTGTTTTACTCTGGAACTGAGAGCCATTGTTGTGTTGTTTGGTTGTTGTTGTGTTGTTGTTTGTATGTGTTTGCTTTTATGGTTTGGGTAAGAAGGCGATGTTGAGTTGGCATGACTACATCAATTGATGATCAAGGGAGAACCAATGGAACGATTAACTGGACATTCTTCTCCTTCGACTGATACAGTTGACATTTGGTTTACCTACAGATATTTCCCTACCATCCGCAATGATGGAATTTGTTTCTTTATTATTTCATGGTATATCTTAGGTATGAAATATTAGCTTTTTCAATGTAAAAGATACTTCTGGGCTTTCAGATGGATTTCATTACTAGTGTAGTTGTGACATATTTTTTCCGTAAAGCTATACTACTTATCCTTCTGTTATCGCTTCAATAATAATAATGCAGGACAACTGTCAGGTATTCCACAAACAATGCCTGGAGTGGTACAAAATTCCTTAACTTTTGGGGCATTGCATGTACGTTTCACCAGTATAAGCTTCTATGGGATCTTGAGTTCTATTTTTTTTTTGTGTTCTTTGTGAATAACTCATATGCTTTTGCTTGTTACAGATGGCTCTTCCATTGATGCCAGCTCAAGCCATGACTCAGCAGGTAAATTTATTGTATTTATGTTCATATATATAAATTTGCAATTTATTTTTCTTATAAATACATGAACGGTGTCTTTGTCATTGGCCGATGAGCAGTATATATATATATTTCTCTCTTGCAGGCTACAAGGCATGCACGTCGGGTATACGTTGGTGGGCTTCCTCCCTTGGCTAATGAGCAGGTTATAGTTCTGGATTTTGTTTTGGATTCTTTCCCAAGTAATAGCAAGTGTTTTTGACTCTATACTGGAGTGGAGATGAACAGGGAATCTAGGCTAAAGTTTGATACCATTTGTGTCATCACTTTAGAATCTAGGGATTTACTTTGTATATAAGGAAGCTTATAAGGTAGCTTTCTGTAGGTTGTTACAGGGCCAACTGCAATGGGTTACAAATAAGCCAAAATTTTGATTAACCTGTTTTTCAATTTTTGAAATTCTTGTTTGCCTCTTTCTTGTATTCTTTAAAAGACTTTGATGGAATGTTATCTTTTTGTCAGACAATTGCCACATTCTTTAGCCAATTCATGGCTGCCATTGGAAGAAATTCTGTTGGTTCAAGTATGTGTAATCATAGTCTCACTTTAACTAAGTTCAACATGTGCCTTAATGTATTACATGATTCAGGATCTCATGGGTTTTATCTGAGAGCAATGTGTTTTCTAGTATCTGAACTTGCAGGTGATGCGGTTGTAAATGTCTATATTAATCATGAGAAGAAGTTTGCATTTGTGGAGATGAGAACGGTTGAAGAAGCAAGTAATGCAATGGCATTAGACAGGATTATATTTGAGGCATGTCAATTACAAGTTATCATTACAGTTTTGTTTTTTGTATGATCTGTTTATAATCGTCATAGGGGAAGGTGTCAATGGTAAAGTCCCGTAAAAGAAGAATGTGAGGGTAAAATAAGAAGCATAACTAGTGTAGAACTGAAATGTTATCATGTCTATCGGATCAAAGCTTTTCTAATTTCAGTATTATCAAACTCATTAAGTAGGTTAACTTTCCTGGGTAAGGAACCCTATCAAATTTATGGAGAATTATCATAAATATGCCAAAAAAAAAAAAAAAAAAAAATATTGAGATTTGTATTTGTTGGTTATGATGGGGCTTAGGTCAGAATCTTTGGATAATGTTTTAATCATTCTTCTGTGTGCTCTGTGGGTATGGAGGAAATATTTCTTTGTTAACATGCTCCTTTTGAGTGCCCGGAACTTTAACAGGTTCCCACTGCTTGACTTTTGCTATGGTTTTGATTGGAACTGGGAAATTTCTCGTGTGTTGAATGATTAGGAACTCTTGTGAATGTTGTTATTCCTCATGCGGATCAAGGCGGAGAACAGATTCCAGGTGTTGGGAAGGTAAAACTCTTGTGCTGCATCCACTTACCGTGCTCTTATTGACGTTCTCTTTTCTCGGAGTATTGTATATGTAGCTTGTTTCTCATTATAATTATACGACGCTTTTAGGTGTTCTTGGAATATACGGATATTGGGGGTTGCGCCAATGCGAAGAATGTACTCGGTGGGAGAAAATTCGGAGGTAACATAGCCCCCCCGTTTAATATATCAGGGACTACAGTGCATAAGAGTACTAAGCCCCCCCGGCCTAGGTTTTTATCGTTTTTGTTGCAATGTAAAATAGCTGTACGTTCCAAAGCGAACTTTCGGATGTCGGTAATGGTTGCTCAGGGAACCGATGGCGTGCTAGCATAATCGACGAGTGCCTTTCCCGGCCTTCGTTCTCTTGATGTTTTGATGCTGGCTTGGTTGTTTGGCCATTTAGGTTGGTTTGTATTAGTATGGAAGTGTACAGACCGTTTAATATACTCCTCAAGAGATTAATAGTGGTCTTCTCATTTGCATAGCAACTCTGTTTATTTAGTGTTCTTTTTATCGGGTCGACCCGTTAACAGTTTGCTCGTCATCTGTCAAGGACACGATAAAATCACTCAAATTACCCGAACATGATACAAACACAACCTGTTCGATAGGTCTGGACATTAGGCACTGCAATTTTTTGCATGTGATGTTAATCCGATACGTAACTACACGATCTGTTAACTAATTAAATTATTATCGAGTCATTTTTTAAAAAATTCGTAAGATAATAGGTTTGATATTATACGATTTGTTAAGACAACGAGTATGTCACAAAAATAACATGGATACAATAATGACAACCCGTTTGTCAAGTGTACCTAATTGAATGATAATGCTACTTTTAACGGAGTTTCATTGGGAAAGGGGTCCTCTTCGGATCTTTTCTTTCCAATCCATCAAATTAAGAAATTCGTGTTATTAAAATTTGATCAAACGGTTACAAATAGAGGGTCATTTTAAAAGTTATAATAATTTCAACCGTTGAATCAATTTTTAATTACACGAATTATCTGATTTGATGATTTAGGAAAAAAGGATTCTCGAGAATCACTTTCCGTTTCATCGGTCTCCTCCATTCCGGTATATGTCTTTGGGCCGTTGATTATGATCCACGTGTGTGCGTCAGAAGCGTGGGGAACAGTCAAAAAGAGTAATCAAATAAAAGGTCGGATTGGACGGTGGATGACTCAGATCACCGTCACTAACAACACACAGTTTAAACCTCCACTTGTACTTTGTTTATGACTGTTTAGTTTTGGATAAGAGTGTTTGTACAACTCAACACGTTTTTGACTGTTTCCAAAACACCTACTCAGTTTTATCTTAATTTTCTAATCATCTGGGTGATCGGGAGAATAAATTTCGTAATAACATCCTAAACTAGCGGTGAGCATTACTATCATTTTAAAAGCCGTTATATAACTTATATTACATGAATTTAATCTCTTAGATTTATACAACGGATAAATTAAAGTTAGGTCAAATAAATATCAAAAAACCATTGCGCCGTTATTTAGCATAAATTTTTAACTGGGTTATAATCTAATGGATATAAAATTATATACTTTTTTCTATTATAACATTGTTGTTATCCTCAATTCACGCCCTTCATTTTGGTTTGGCAAAAAATTACTATCTTACTAACTTTAGTAAATAAAAGGGATATTGCTCGTCTCCTTTCTTACAATAAAAAAAAATTACAAACCCTAACGTATAAACAAAGTCTTATCTTAATACGCCGGGTCGATTGTGTGAATTATAAAACGTCACTGCATTCGATTTGGCTTCAAGTCTTTAGTTAGTTTTAAGTACTATATATTTTTTTATAATCTCTTTCAAATATTTTTGTATACTCTTTTAAAGTTTTCCTAAGTCTTTCTCTACGCCTTTTGCACGGAGCCTCCATCTCATAGTCGTATATTCTAACTAAAACATCTGTATGTTTTTTATTCACGTGTTCAAACTATCTTAATCGATTTTCTCTTTATCACCAGTCCAAACCGATACATATACAAACATGACAAAAGAATATTGTATAAGATTAATGTTTTACAAGTGTCAATCTATCATTTGTATGGTGTAGCGAGTCAAGTATTATCCAAATAAAAATAGATTAAAAGTTGGATCGAATCTTCCTTTAAGTGATAGAGGAGAGAGAGTTTTGGATAACGTCGCCACGCACACTTTCCTACTCTCTCTCTCTCGAAATATTTAGTATTTAGCTATATATACCCCAACAATTACGCATTAATCTCCACCAGTTCCCTTTGCCTGCGTTAAACTATTTAGTACCATCTTTTGTGTTCGAGAAATTTGATCCAAAAACTTTTTTTGAGATTTGTTTTTGTTGGAAATTTGAAAATGCTTGCAATATTCAACAAGGAAGTGGTGCAGCCACCGCAGGAGCTCCACAGCCCCGCCGCTGCCTCCGCCAATCCGGCCAAGAAGCCTCAAGAAATTGCCAAAGATTTCATGTCCTGCCACGATACAAACAATGCAGTTTCAGTTTGTTTTGGAAACACAGCTTTGCTTGCATATGTTGCTCCAGCCAACCCCTACACATCCCCAAAAAGGTATAACCCCAATATCTTTTCTTTATATTTATGAATATTTACTACCATAGTCCGGTTACGCAACGAATATATGTGGATATGTCATCGTTAATGTGTCCATGTCATGATATCACCTTGACAAAATATATCGATATCAAAATTAATCAATGCAGCTTTTACTAGGAGGACGAAAATAGAGGAGTGCAGAAGGGTTCAACCGAAAATTATCGAGTATAAGAACAGACGTCATGCACAAAAAATTTATATATAACTGGCATTTGGGCGTTCTCAAATCTCAATCCATCTATTATTTATAATTAACTAATTGATTAATTCATTGCAGGGTGTTCTGTTCGTTGGACAACATATACTGCATTTTTCTGGGGGACCTGAACAACCTCTGCAGCCTGATCAAGCAGTACGGGCTGTCGAAGGGCACCAATGAGGCCATGTTCGTGGTGCAGGCCTATCGGACCCTCCGCGACCGCGGCCCGTACCCCGCTGATCAAGTCCTCAAGGATCTTGATGGAAGCTTTGGATTTGTGCTCTATGACACCAAGGCTGGAACCGTCTTTGCTGCATTGGTAAGTTCCAAAATTAATCAAATGTTAGAAAGCAAAGGCTCTTTGCAAAACAAGAGTAAAGATGCGTATAATAGATGTTCTTCTGATCTCGCAAAGCGTAAAGCTTTGTTGGCTTGGGATCGCCCTTTTACAAAGCGTAAAGCTGGGTGTCCTTATCAAATCTATTTTCAGGGTTCTTAGCATTTTTGGGTGTGGTTTATTTTTATGCAGGGTGCCAATGAAGGGGTTAGCATGTTTTGGGGCATTGCAGCAGATGGTTCGGTGGTGATTTCTGACAACTTGGGGGTCATAAAACAAAGCTGTGCTAAATCTTTTGCCCCATTTCCAACTGGTATGTAAAACGCTACACTGACACGACTCGAAATTTGTACGAATACAGAATTCGATGTGTACACAATTATTACTTTTACTAGCCTCTAATGTTTTGGTGGGTGGAATTTTGGATGCAGGGTGCATGTTCCACAGTGAGCAAGGGTTGATGAGCTTCGAGCATCCAACCAAGAAGATGAAGGCAATGCCTCGGATTGACAGTGAGGGGGTCATGTGTGGGGCCACCTTCAAGGTTGATGCTCACTCGAGGATTCCGAACATGCCACGTGTCGGCAGTGAAGCCAATTGGGCAGTATGGGGCCAACAAGCCTAAATCAAAGAGATAAACTTACTTACGTTAACGGCTGATACTAATTATTTGCAAGTTTCATATTTATTTGGTTTAATCTCAATTCATGTACATATTTCCCTGTAATTTCCTTTCCCTTTCTAATGAGTACCTACATATTATGAATGAAGAACTATGTGTAGTTGTTTCTCTGGAGTTCGCTTCGCGTGACATTTTACCAAAAAAATGAAACTACCGAATCTCGCCCAACGCCATGTTTTATCGCGTTTCACATTTATAATAGTTCAGGGAGAAAATTGATCAAAATAATAATTCAAGGAATTTCAGGACCAAACAAGTGTTAGAAAAGAAATGGAGGGAGAGAAAAAGTAGTAAAGTGCGAATTACCCTTCATCTTATGTAACAATAGTTTCCAAGCAATTGTATCAGAAATCTGTAGTTTCATTAGCTACTCCGTTTAGACTACTTACGGTTCATCGCAAGTCATCTAATCTTACAACTATACAATTGTTCCCCAATGTAATCAAACCGTCGAGTACTTGGACAACCCTTTAGGGAAGGAAGAGATTACTGAAGCAAGTCATCAAGGGCCGGAGGAAGGTAAACATCACCAGTAATCGGACTAGAACTTGATGCCTTCCATTCAGATCTGTTTGGCTTGATTAAAGCTCATTGAGGAGACCGATCATGGCATCCGCTCGATGTTTGATAACCCCGCACAAGATGGGAAGCAAAACCGGTAAAACCTAGGCAACGATTTAGTCGAGATCCACAAAAATCTGCAACAAGTCCAGAAGCTTGATCAGAAATGAATAATAGCAAAAGCATTAGGGGTTATAGTTTAGACGGCAATGACTATTTTACCACAATTCGCAATTGTTAAATATGTTTATTCAAAACTGAAAAAACAGAAAAACTAACCTCCAAATCTGGCAAAGAGTCATATGACTTTTTCTCTCTTGTGTTAAACACGGTAATGCCCGTGATCTTCTGAACTCCAAGTTTAGTAGCAATGAGGTTCTGCATTAGGAAAAGGCTACTCTTAAGAAACTACTCAAAACAGTTGAAATATGAAAAGCAAATTGTTTTAAAGGTAATAATCTCAATGTTATCTTGTTGAAAGATGACTGGTTACTTTTAGGTTGCGGGGTTTAGAGAGCTACTCTCAGGACAACAATACATTCACTGACATCCCTATAAAGAAATTATCACTATCAATCATCATCACCATTGTGATTATCATTTACCAAAGATGTTTAAACTGAATCTATAAGGTGCTGGTGAAATTATTCTCCGTACCAGATTGATATTTGTGGAACCAAACGCCTCAACCCTCGGCAAAACCTGTGTGTGGATTTCAAATTCATAAATCAGTTATATAACAAGTGAGATGCTAAATATTTGGAATTTAAAAGTATGAGTTCAAATATGCAACTCATGGTTCCTAATATATCTTTCATCACGTAAACTTGTGTAATCTAACTAATCTAACTGAGACAACCTAAAAGTTCAGAGAGTATACAGGGTCTGTTAAAATATCGAGGTCAACATAAGCAATTGTAAATAAAAAAAAGGCACCAACGAAGGCCTATAAGAAAGGCTTGGATAGGACATTCCTATGATACCATCTAAAATCGTATATTGAAACAGACTTTGGGACAGTATAAAATGTCATAAACTTGGGGAATACTCATCAAGAACAATATTTGAAATCTGATGTAAAGCATTACCACTGTTTGAAGACCATTGATCACAACAACCTTCTCCTCAGGTGAATCATCTTGTGATAACCAAACTTCAAAGGGGCCGAGTTCCTTATCTGTCTCATTTTCTAATTTCAAATGTAGCTGCACAAAAATTTTACTTGCTCAGGTCCAAATCATTGCATTAGTCAGTGGCTAATTCTATTAACTGAAGAAAGACAAGTACAAGAGGTAAATAGAGGGTGAACTGTGAAGTATGAAGTCCAATAGCCATGAGAAACCTCTGTTGGTGACTTTACATAGACAATCAAGCTGCAGTAATCTAATTAACAAGAGACATATAAGAAACCAAAAGGAACGAAAATTACCGAAAAGGGTCTTTCCAACTTGATGGCAGACGGCACCTCCACCACATGCAACTCAATATCCTTTCGTGTTATGGGCTGCAAAAGTGTATATCAAGAACATAAGTGTAATACCACTTAAGCTCTAGCATGTCCTACTTACACCTCTCATGATATATCCAAAAAACAATTCGTACAGCATTCTAAAGTCCATAAATGCCCTGCCTAGTTGAAATTAAACTAACAATATTTTAAAAGTTAAATAGTAAAATCAAACCATATTTTGAACTTCCCATTTTCTGTAGAAGTTTTCATGAGTTTGAATTTAAAGAATTTTAAAAATTAACTATAATCTCTATGGAAGTTACCGGATAAGTGCTAATAACCACATAAACTTAAAATTGGGCTTGCAAGCTGTGTATGTGACGTGTACTAAGCTTGTACATGTGTGTGTATGTGTGCCTTAAATTATTGCATGGACTTCTAATTAGACAGAATTTTCAGACAAAAAGCCAGAAAATAAACACCCTGCAGATCTAAAGTGAAACAAAAAGTAGTGGACAGTATTCTTCTTCTAATATTAGTGTTAAAAAATGAACACTCACAGTTCCCATAATTTGCTGTGTCTGCAGGCGACCAGGTTCGCCCAGATTAGTTCGCCATGTTATCTGAAGTTTACCAAGAATATTGCTTCCCTCAACTTTCACTTGGGCAGAACCATGTGATATTAACTGATAAAGATAGTTATGTATTCCCCCGCCAGATTTGATAAGAATTGGTGGCTTAAATATCTCTCTGCCATCAACAAAAGCAGAAGAATATGAAGAAAAGAAGGGAAAGAGGAATATGAAGAAAAGAAAGGAAAGAGGAATATGAAGAAAAGAAGAAAATTCAACAGAAGAAAATAAACCATATTGTACCTTGTTTGAGAATTCTTTTCAGAATGATGTTCGTCAGCTTTTAGGATTTTTGCACTCCAATGCTGAGCGGGCTCAAACTCAACTTGGTCCATAAGAAGATTTGACTTGGTATGATTTTCGATGCAAGCTTCTAAAAGCGTGATTTCCTGTGATACAATGCATTTATCATAGAGACACTAATTCGTTACAGGTTATCAACAAGATTACAGCAGTTACTTAGGCTGCAAAGAATAGAAGTAAACAATAGAAACCGAATGCTGTTTAAAGAGGCACATGCTTTGGCATCGGTATAACACATACGAGACACTATGTCTAAGTTTGATCCAGTGTGGCGTATACATACATGTTCATGTTTCTACTGAAAATCATCAATATATATTTAAACACCATAGCAATGCTAAAAAGCAATGTAACTTGTATATGTATCGAAAAGGCAGAACTTACAAGCTTAGAATCAATAATTAAATGAACCTCAACGTACCTTTACAACACGGACCTGAAAAATCAAAATCAAATTGTTAGTTTCACTAGGATTTATGAAATGCAGTTATTTCACATGTATGTGAATTGAAATTCAGAACTGCACATGAAAATTCCACGGCGTGTGCAAGGACAATACCTTAGTCCTGACAGAAAGCGGATTGGCCACAATGAACTTGAAGAACTGTGGTAGATATTTACGCTCTCCCTCCCCGTCATAGTACAATGCAGTGCATACCAACCTATAGAGATTACAAAACCTTACCACAATCAAACAACAAAATCATAATACATGAGTTTCGAGGACTGAGGAGGAGAGCTTACGTGTGAGCGCCGAGTTCCTTGACATCATGTTCAACAATGAAATCATAACGGCCGCCTGCACGTATGGATTCAACCGGAGATTTCGACGTGTCCAGCAGCAAAAGCCTCTGCCTTTCTGTTTGCATTTCCGCCTGCAATTCTCGAAGTTAACAAAAGATTAAAAATTGAACTGAATTAATTTAACATGAAATAATTACGGAATAAATGGAAAATAAAGTTCAAGAATTTGAGATTAAAACCTTGATTATAATGTCCCTGACTTCGAAATTGGAGCTGTTATTGATGCTAATATAGCTACAAAATGTCTCCCCTAAGTAAATTGCTCTGCAAAATCACAACTTTATTAACAAATCAAGGAATTAAAATGCGGGTAAGGAGAGGGAGAGAAAGAGAGAGAGACCCGAAGGCTTGGGGGAGGACGAGGAGGCCCGAGAGGCCGATGGAGTCGGAGGGGTGGTGGAGGAGGAAACGGGTGCGGTAGGTGAGATCGGAGGAGTCGGAGGAGGGGTTCGAGGAGGCGGGGGAGTCGAGGAGGCGGGGGAGTTGAGCGGCGGCGATCGGGTCGTCGAAGATGTCCTCGCCGACGACGAGATCGGCGGGGTCGAGAAGGAGGGGAATGGGGTCCACCTGGAACGAGGGCTTGCACAGCCTCATCACCCGGAAGGCTAGGGAGTGGGGTCCAGCTTGACCGCTGCTCATCGCTGCTTCCTCGTCGTCGATTCGTCGGCGTCCGTCGAGATCAACCGAACTTTCGCGCTTCCGAAATTAGAGCCAGTGTGACAAAGTTTGACAATACACCTTTTTCAACCGCGTTTGTTGGTGTGTTAACAGCAACTCCTCATCGTTTTAACTTTTAACCACTTGGGAAACTCTGGTAAATAAATTTGACGGCGGTAAAATGCACTTTAACGAGACACGTGGTGGTGTTTAAGTAGCAGTTCTCACGTGGTGTCATAAGGATTTGGACAGGGGGTTCAAAACCACAGTTGAATTTTGATCCAACGGTTACAATTATTATAAAATCATTTAAGTTATTACGTCAAGAGAATTCAGATCCTCTGCTCAGAAAAATATCCAAATTCATGTCATAAACGATTTAAGTTAATTAGAAGTGTCAATAGTATGATAGAGAAATAATCTTAGCATCACATAATGTTATTAATTTATTTGTTTAGAAGAAAATTATTATTAATGTAAAAGCTAGTTGATAAATGCGTACAACATAATCCGAAATTCAACCCAACATTGATAAAGAACTATCATTAGAATAAGAGCTAAATGCTATTTGATAGGCGAGCATAACATGTACAGAATTTAAACTTCAAATTGTTCCAAAACTAGAAAGAGAACTACCACTACACTGAAAATTACTTAACAAACGGAGACACAAAAGAGATGATTACAAATGCATTTTTGCTCAGCACTCTCGAGCGGTGTAAATGCTCGTCACTATTAGATTTGTTTAAATTTTGAAATTTGTATCTATTCACCGTACAAATCTCAAAATGTAAACTAATCTCGGTAGTGAATAGGGCAATGAGCATTGCCATTGTGGTCAGCAAAAAATATTTCTCCTATCCACTATACTAATTAGGATTAGGAAAAAGAAAGGAGTATGTTTGTATTGATTTGCTTCAAAAATGTTTACAACATAGAATACAGGAACCCTACCAACCACCTGCCTTCACAACCCCACGCCCAGAAGAACGGCAAAGTTCGTGCAACTCCAGTGTTAAAACTACAAATCTAGCAACCTGATAAAGCAAGTGGATCCACGAGAGACATTTGCCGAGGCTACCATCTCAACGGCGTTCCCCGGCGGCAGCTATTAACGTTTATATATGCGTATCAAATGTAATGTTCTCACTCCAGGTCAAATGGATCCACGGAGGTGGCCGGTGAAAATGATTTACAACCTACAAAACGGAAACCCTTAAAGAATCATAACTCGGCAGCAGTTGCAGATGTGAAGGAGAGTTTTCCGTAGCAAGTAAGAATTTATCATTAGACAGGAATCCGAAAATAATGAGCAGGGTGCCCCTGATTTCTTTTAACCAACAACCACTCACCAAGGTAATCTTCTAAACTGACTGCCTTAAAGAACGCTTGTACTGCATATGTCCAATCTGCACCATATGACTCAGTCGTCAACGATCAGCAACGGTTTATGCATGTCCACCTTGGAATTCGTTCCATATGTAGAAGGATTAGGAACTCACCTAATAAATAATACAGTCAGTTCAGTCACCTATACAACTCGAACCCATGTTCCGCCACACATAGGACAGCAATAAGCCCAGCGGCTGATCCACCAAGTCTCCCGCCCAGTTTGATTCGCTGCAGTAGCAGCATCTGGGGAAGCAAAAGCTGACGTCTGCCGCAAACATCTTATGCACTGCATACACACAAGTACAAAATAAGATTCATAGGATCACTACCTGTTAAGATGGGGAGACAAACAGCATTGACTTTTCATATCAAACCTTGTACCAAACCCCTTCAAGACCAGTCTTCCATACGGCAGTAACAACATCTCTCCGTGAACCCATTATACCAAGATATGCCCCTAGACCCACAGAAGTATTTAGGCCAAAAGCTGCATCTCTTTCAGACATCCTGCGCTTCCTTGGCCACAGGCCATGGGCTCCATAATATACATCACAACTTTCCAAAGATCCAGAATCAGGTAGGTCTGAAGAATTACATAGTTTGGGGGTATCATCTTGAGGGCCCATGTCATGTGGATCAGACCAAGGCCCACCGTACATGTTGCGCCTATGCCACTCTTCGGCTGGAGGGTGGAGTTCTAACTCTCGGAGTAACAGACCAGCGGCATCTGCACCTCTAGGCCGGGGCATATTCTGTATAGCCCATCAGAAAAAAGATTGTTACTATGAGATTTCAGATTGTGATTGACACTAAAAAATTAAGTAAAGTTAAGATTTTAGAGAACTTTAAGCAACCAGTTAACAAGAAAGTTAATCCTCTTTTACAGATTAAAGTTGCAGGCATTGAGTTTAGCAGCATTATTGATAAGTAGAGCAGAAACCATGCCACTCCATGATCATGAGTGGTAAGGAATACAACTATACCTGCATATGCGGGCCAAGGGATGCTTCAACAACCTCCGGAAGAACTGTATAATTACCATCAATATAATGCAGCCGCACCTGAATGTTGCTGCTTCCCACCTGAGAAACTGGCAATGGATGTGCCAGGCTGGCTGTTCGCCGACAAAGATCCATAAGGATGAGGAAAAGGACTTTCACCTGCAGGACAGCAACAGAGTGCATTACATCATTCTAGCTTTTGCTTATCAATTTTCTATGATGAACGGAATTATCCAATTAATTCAGAATACCCTATAGTGTGTCAAATGTCCAAAAATGAGACATAAAGATTGAAAATCCCATTCACAGTTCACAAATCAAATAATATAAACCAGATATAAACAACTTAAGGCAACATGTAATTTTTTGTAGAGATCTTGGATGAAGAGAGCATCAGTTTCTACCTCCTCAAAAGTGTAACCCTGACCAGCATTTCCAGCACCCAATCTTGACCTTCCAGCAGGTCCTTCTTCAACTCCTTTTGCTCCAGGTATCTGACTGGGCCGAGCTACCTGACCCTCCTCCGGCCTGACCATGGTTGTAGATGATTTTGCAGAAACAGAACTGACCTCCTCCACCTTCCCAGGAGCACCAGGTTGTGGCTTTTGCATATTTGCATCAGCATTTCTCTGTGCTCCCCCAGAGAAACGGGGTAGCTGAGTTCGCCGAAAGAAAAAACAGAAAAGCAAAAGCTGGCATAACCTATGAAGGAAATGGCAATCCCCAATTAGCCTAACGGCAGGTGTACCAGGAAAGGTTCCTGTGTTGATACTTATTGGCATGAAGGAAGATGGCCCGCTAATGGGGTTTGGAGTCGAATTGGAAACTCCATCAGAGGTGCTACTAATCTTTGCAATGGCACCTTGAACCCAAGCTTGCATCTGGGTGTTTCCTGTAGAATTTGTAGTTCCACTTTGACCCCCTGAAAAACATAGCATGACATTGTCAAAGAAATGTTGCATTGCAGATAATGCAAAACAAGAAGTAAATAAACAAGTATAAAATTCAAATGCTGCCTGTGTCTCCTAACATAAATAACGGCAAACACCTCCTGAGTAAGAAAAATCATGATACTTAAACCCTAAGATGCCTCCGAAGCGAGTCTAATTTCCAAATGGTTTGGGATTTTTTTAAGGAACCATATCTGGTCAATCCTGATGTAAAAGATTATTTACGCGATTTTCAAAGAAAAAAATTTCAAACTTCTTTTGTACCTGAATCGAACTATAGAAATAATATCTTCAGTTTCCATAATGAGAAAAAGAATGCACACTGACCTTGACTGGTTGCAGGAGAAGCCGAACTTTGGGTAGGACTAGCCACCATATTGCGGTTGCTGCCAGCTCCAGCAGTAACAGCATGGCTTGCCAGTGTGCGACAAAAACTTGCATAGCGCCGCAAGCGAGTGATGAAATGTGAAGCTAAATCAAGAACTGCATCGACGTAAGCCTGTATTACGTGGAAAGATTAGGTAAGCGAGATTTGAAGAAAATCTTACAACGATCCTGAGACTTGTGAACTGACTGGAGGAAGGTTCAACCATCTTCATAACCATACATGGGTTTTGGAAGCCCAAACTAGCTCACACATTACTAGTCTTCTACTATTTATTTCATAGAAATGAGGACCAGGGCATAACCATAATCATGCACCTACATGACTGGATTCCACATTGTTGACAATAAAATATACATTTCAATAAACCAATTATTTGTCAAACTTTTAGCGACAGCATGACCATTTTTCAGTGTATAACTTTCAACAGACGAAAACAATAAGTTTTAAGATTAAGAACAGTCAACTGAAAACCTGAATATGTGGAACTAGTGCTGGTTCAATAGCCATTGCTTCAGGATCAATGCCTGATAACATTTCCCCAGATGCCTGCCATGGCTCTGGTACCAAAGCAGATGGATTTATTAACGCTGATTCTATTCCTTTCCCCAGCATGTCAAGCAACAACCTGGCTTGCATGTCTAAAACCATCGCCCTAACTTCTTGTGCATTTGTACCTTCCAGTAGTCTGCACTTTATCCTGTCGAGACTCTGCATCAAAACAGAATAATTTTCTTAGTCAAACAACAAAAGTAGTCAACAAAGACGTGAAACTGAGGATGGAATGGTATGGATGTGTGACTGTGAACTACTAAACCCTGTCCTGAACCTAAAAACAGGGATAGAAAAGGATAATAAAAAGGCAGGATGTAGCCATGCAACAGCATGAAAGGTTGATTGAAAACCCGAGTCTTTAGGCCAAAAGTCATGCGCAAAGCCTCAACTTCAAATTACAGTCTAGCCATGTTCCCATTTAGTCAGTTTCCGATGCAATCTGTCTTAAAATATCCCAAAACAACTTTTTCCTTAAAAGACACGCCAAGATACTTTTACAATCTACAGCATGGGAAACAGGGAGGCCATCTAGGTGATACTTTGCTTGAGCAAATAAGAAGCAAGTAGAATTGTCACCACCTCTTGCATAATGCCAATAGCCCTTAACAGCAAGAGAGTCAACAATACCAGGCCATTCAGATAAGAAAAGATTATGGGATCTTGAATTCATTTTAAACTCAGCATATATAACTACTTGCACGAAACAAATTATATTACATCATATCTGAAAGTTTTTATCAAAAAATTAGGGCCATCCACTAGAATAATTATGGATAAAATATCTCTGACATACGAGTAATAAAATGTTAGTGCATCAAGATTATAAAATTAAAAAATGCAGCAACTAATTTCACTAAAATGACACATGGTCCTAATTGTCATGAAAAAGTTAGCATGGACAAGAAAAAATCTATAAGCATGAAACAACCTGCGTCAGAGCAAAAACTTACAGGACCATACTGTTGCCTGTGCTGAGTAGAAGGAAGAGAATGAAAATCTGCATCCAGTACTGCAATGACACTATTCAGAGAAACTGCAACAAACAAACAAAAAATCACGGTCAGAAGGTTGTGCACATAATTTACGAAAGAAATTTTCAATGAAATGCAAATAAAATGGATTGGAGACCTATAATTTGTTTCCTAAATCTCAAGTACTTTGCAATTTATCAGTGACACAAGAATACCACCAATAGGAATCGAAGGTTTATTACCAATGCCATCCTCAGCAGCACTCTGTGTACAGCCAACAGCATCCCACCAATCAACCCCAACCAAAAGACTCCACCAAAACCTGCCATGATGACTATCACTCTATCGTACCTTAAACATCCATAAGAACTAAATTCAGGGATTCAAGTTTTATCAGGGTGGAAGTACCTTTCCGCAATGGCACGTTCCCAGGTTGACGAGTTTGCCTTCACTTGGCTGCTTGGAACAGCAGGAGGAAGAACACGTATTATTTTTAAAACTGTACGGTCCTTAGCACTATCGTGCCAAACAGAAGCTGAGCAGCAGCTTGTCGATGAGAAGGCTGGGGTAGCAATTGCAGATCCGACGTTAATCTGGTAATTATCAACAGGTGCAAAGTTCGGACCAGAGAAGATGTGAACCCCACCCCGGAGAAAAGCAACAGCAATCTCACCACCATGAGCAGAATAGACTATTCGAGCAAGTGTTCTAACATCACTTGGCAGGTCAAAAGGATCAAAACTGACTCTTTTTACTTTCTCTATGCTAGAATCAGGAGTCTTCCTTGCATCAATGGTTGCTGCCATCGCGGCTGCTTGGTAACTTTTAAAATCATTAGTTGGTTGTATGCTTGTGTCCACTTTGGATAGCCAAACAGTTTGCATTGGTGCCTGCCCACCAAAACTGGAAGTAGGATTTCCAAATATTTGGTGAAGGACAACGGGCTGAAGAGATGATTCCCACCGTTGCACTCTCCATCCTGTAATCGATGGACCCTCATCTGGATCATAAGGAGACATGTATTGTCCTGCACACATGAAATATAGGAATCATGATTTAATTAATGCAACTACTATAGTTCAGACGTATTTCTAAGAAAACTTAGTTTAGGAGAAATTAAGACTCTAACAACCAACTTTAGGAGAATTTTTTTGGGAAAATGTACATCTGGATTAGAAAAGATTAACAAATAAATACATGCATTTGAATTCCAAATGTAAAAGATAGGGAAACAAAAGGCTTTCAAGGAAGAAGACAGTTAGTACCCTCAACTATGACAACAGCAATGACAGAACCACCACGAGTTGGATCAAAGGCAACTGCTGTAACTCCAGATCCCCATGTAGTAGTAGTTGCAGACTGAGATGCAGCCTCAGGACTCACATACGCTGAAAAATTAGAAACTGGAGAGCAATGGAGTGGTAAAGTATCACTGAAATCTGGATCGGTCTGCTTTTGCCCTTGCTTTGCTTCGGATATAAGATAATCCTGCCAGCTAAACAGATATGCAGCCAAAGGGGAAAAACCTGCCCAATTGGGTGGATTTATTGAAGGTGGGACCCCATTAGTTGTGCTGATCTTTGGACTTGCGTGAAATCCATTTCCAATGCCAGGAGTGACCTCCCAAACAACAACAGTAGATGGGTTTACAATTGGAACGCCTGCGACATGCATGGCACCACTATCTGTTATGATAGCATCAGCTGCCATGATCCCACTAGGCCCAGCACCCAAGAGTCCCTTGCTTGTTTGAAACCACTTTGGTGCAGCACTAGTCTGATTAGGAGGATACTGGGACCAATGAAGCTGAACAGAGCCTGAAGAGAAAACAGAACAGATGCACAGAAAACTGGGCCACCTAGCTGCAACAAATAACCAAATATTGCATCAGATACCAACCGTACACACATTGTACAATGAAAAAACGAAAATATAAGAAAACTTGAAAATAAGAGAGGTTGCAACGAAAATAAAAAAAATAAAAAAAAAACCTGAATTCTGAGACTGCTGGGAAAGAAATTTTTCTTCAAAAGTTGACTTTGCATTGGAGGATGTACTAGATTTTGAGGAAAGCCACCTATACTGGTTCATCAACAAAAAGATTAAAAAAATATTAACCGTCAAGATCTGAAAAAGAGTACCGTAGACACACCAGTAGACGTAAAATTAGATATTCATATAAACAATCAGCAAGCTAAAATGTTACATTTCAAAGAACCAAAAACATTCAGATGGGCAAAATATCTTCTAAAACCAGATGAGTAGCAGACAACAAAATTGCTTACTGGGGACACTCCTGACAGCCACTTTGTAACAACTGCAATATCCTGCCGCCATTCATGATCTCGTTGCCAGCGGCTGGCATCACGCACGAGATTAGCTGGCCCCTAAACAGATAGATCAAATATAAACATTTAATAATAGTTTTGTAAAAAAAATGTGGGAAAATTGGCCAAGATTATTGCAATTTAGCTGTTACTGGAAAAGCCACGTCAAAAGCTTGCAAAGGGAAAAAGTTATATACATAAGAGAAATCAGTCCAGCAAGTGTAACTTACTTGAGAAGGCTGAGTCCAGATCGTTACTCTCCCATGGAAATTGGCAATTAGTAAGGCACGAGGGCAAGAAGTAGGGGACCATTCAATAAACTGAACAGAATCACGAGGAGAATCTGCAAAATGTATTCAATGTGACTATCATGGTTAACAGAATTAGAGTCAGTATTTAGGAAAGCAAAAGCAAAATATCAAAGGTCTTCCTAACCTAGCAACGAATGAAAAAGACATGCAAAGACACATGCCAACTGTCAGGAAACTTCTTCCAATATTTAGGGAATTGTCATCCAAATGAGATAGGATCTGAACACTTAAATGAACTAGCAGGTAATAACTATTTTACTGTGGATGCTAAAAAACAACTTTGTATGCAAGAGTTGCTTGGAAAGAAAAAGAAATTTGACATATGTAGATGTTCAGAGAAAAATCATACTGTGCATCAAGCAAGGCCAAATAGGATTATTAAGCCTTCATAGTTATCAAGCTATTCACTGAATAAGTTGCAGTGAAGAAAACTTGGGCAAAGAATCTAAAGAACCAAAGGTTCTTATAAAATCAAATAACTCATCTAAGTACCTGCATTCACATTGAACACTGCACACTCAGTTGGTCGCTCTGGGATCACGATATGTATGGGAATCCAAAAAGGTGCATTTGCATTAGAACTACAGAAAAGTCGATAATAAGAAGAATTGTCAAAACTGTATGCCGAAGTAACTAATAACAAGGGAGAAAACAAAATAAAATATAGGGCAAACTTAAGCAAGGTTAATCCCCACCAACCAGTCTGCCTAGGTTTTTAAACTCAAGTCATTCCTTGATTCTCCAATTGGACCTTATATGAAAGAAGGAAAGACGTTCTATTTTTAAAAGCCAGGCTACAATTCTTAGACATTCTTGAGAGATTCGTCCTTTTCTTTTCATAGTGCTTTTTGAGGTCCAACTAAGCAAAAATAAATGGTAGGTTCCATAATCAAGCATATTGTCATAACAGAATAAATCCCACATTTCATGAGACTAAGAAAAAAGTGAGCATAAACAAGGAAAACCAACCTTGGAATTCTTGCACAAGTTTCGGATGCACAAGCGATGGCATTCAGCTTCCCGCACCATGCAACAGCACTGGCAAACAAACAATAAAGCCAAATCTTCTGTATGTAACTTAAAACATAAATGTAAGATGTCCAGGGCAATTTAGCAGAGTCATGGTAATAAGGAAGTAATATATTTTCCAACTAGCTTTCCATTATGCTTCTCATTTTCAGATTTCTAGTTACCTTGGCCATTATGAAGCTGATAACCCCTACGCCTCTCACACTAAGGCGAGTAATTGTTAATAAAACTAACAACCGAATTACGCAGTGTAGAGAGGTGGTAAGTTCTCCAGTGTTGTCAAAATGAAGTAGCCACTATCCAGTACTCAAAATTCTTATGTCCACCTTTATTCACATCATGGAAAGTTATCAACTGGCAACGGTTGATAGGGCAATGGCGTAACTAAATCAATAAAGACCTAAAATTTCGGTAATGACCAGCCATAGAATCCCCAATATCAATACTTCTCTCTCCACATTTCAAATTCAACTTCTTCTCTCTCCTTCCCACCTCAGTATACACTATATAACAACAATTTCTTGTCTCATTTCAGTAAATTCAGAATTTTTCTCCATGAACACACAACTACAGAGCTCAAACATACAATTCTATTCACTTTATTTGTAAACCGCTTCGAAACCAAAATTGTAAACACAATTCAATCAAATGCCCACCACCCCCACACAAAAAAAAGATGCATAATTCAATGAAAACAAACTGGAGCTGGAATTTCAAAAAATACCTGAAATTGCGACAAAGCTCGGGGACGCTCATCTTGTGCTGCAAATTGGACCTGGGCTGCTTGAGCCTGATACAGAAGACGGCGGCGGGGCTGGCGGCGTCTTCGTCCATGGGGTCGTCGGGCTTGTCCACCGGGTCTTCCTCTTCGATTTCTCCTCCTCCGATGCTCTCAACACTCCCAGTTTCGGGCTTATCGATCTCAAGGGAGTGAGCTACAGGCTCGTCGTCAGAGTCCTTCACTTGACTCATTACCCCCAAAACCCTAAAAAACTATATATACAAGGAATCACAAAGCAGAGAGAGAGAGAGAGAAGAATGTGAGTGGCGGAAAGTCGTAATTGAAGGCGACAGAAATCACTGTGGAAAGCGAGAGAGAGAGAGTAGTGGGGTTAGTGTGTGTATGTTTGAATATGTTGATTGTTGTGAGAGAGAGAGAGAAGAGAGAGAGAGAGAGAAGAGAGAGAAGAGAGAGAGGGAGACTGGATTGGGGGATTGGAATTGGATTTTGTTTTCTTTTTTTGATTTTGAGGGTAGGCTTGAGGCGATTTTGATTGACACTTTTTTTAGGGTTTTTGGGTGGCTGATAAAGGCATGTGATTCCAAAACCCAATTTCCAGGTGTTGGTGGTGTTGGATTTTTTTTTTTTTTTTATGGGTGTCAACATCTTGTCTTTGTAGTTTTCTTAACAAAAATTAATGAAAATGATTTGAAAACTTTTAGTTTTAACTATAAAGACAAAATAAAGAATAAAATGAATTGTACCAGAATTAACTTTTTAGTCTAAAAATATGATTTTTCGTTAAAATAAATAACACCGATAGTTTTTTGTTAAAGTATTATTTGTCGGCCTAAAGTTTTGGGAATTCTTTTGGCACAAGGGTTTTTGGGGATTGGGCAAAAATTCCTGTAGTCAAATTCTTGAGTTTGCGTAATCAATTACGTCACTTATCAAATCATACAACGTACCAACACACAAATTCTTTAGAGGGCATCCGCACGGTATAATGTTAAGACCTACGACTTTCTCCAATACAAGAGTCCTGCTTGTTGAATCTGTGGTCACATGAGCGACGTTTTTTGTAAGAAAAGAAAATGATCCCAAATACACAAACTAACAAAAGGAAAAATATGTTAGTGGATGGTACTAAGCACAATTTTAAAATCGTTATTTAATGAAAAAATCACCAGATGCATCAAATTATTCTCTAAGCTGACCGTTGAAAAATCGAACCCCAACAAGCGGCAGCAGACAAATTAATCAAATGCAGGCATATACGTTGACAAATCACATGTATATATACACACACGCGCATATACACACTCATATATTTATGTACATATACATATTCTGTAAGGGAATGAATTCAAAAAATAGAGATTAGTTGTGAAGTCCAATTCACATCAAAATTTATTGATCCGAATTATGTATTTTTCAAGTTGCAGCTTATAGACTATCTTAACAAAACATTAGTCAAATCGGAGTTCAAGAAATTAACGAACAATATATTCTAAAAAAAAAAGTTACAATTAACGATATAACGTTCGGACCTACGAATTTCTCCAATACAAGAGTCCTGCTTGTTGAATCTGTGGTCACATGAGTGACGTTTTTTGTAAGAAAAGAAAATGATCCCAAATACACAAACTAACAAAGGGAAAAATATGTTAGTGGATGGTACTAAGCACAATTTTAAAATCGTTATTTAATGAAAATTAAATACCGAAGGTTAGAAGGGCACATCCTACCCACCATGCGTAGCTAGCAAAATCGTGTATAACTTGGACAAAAATATTTTCTTAAAAAAATGGGGAGGGAGGTGTCGACGGCAAATGTATCTGTCATTTATCTTTCTTGGCCCGATTGGGAAGGGAGGAGACATTGTGTGCTTCTTTGTCTAACACTATTATTTTTATAAGGAAAACTAATAAAAATAGTTTGAAACTTTGAGTTTTAATCAAAATGACGAAAATGTATTGTAAGTGAATGGTACAAAAAATAACTTTTTAGAGTAGAAATGTCATTTTCGTTAAAAATGAACAATATCAGAAGTGTTTCGTTAAAACTCTCATTTTTATATGCTTTAATGTGCTTCTATCCGCTAGGCACTCGATTGGAAATATTTTTAAAATAACTGAAAAACGCTTTTAAAGAAAAATATTTTTTTGTTTCAAAAGCATTTAAAATGTTTCATACATGAACCACGTGACATTTTTACTTGGGATGGTTCCAAAAACATTTTAACCAAAAGTGTTTTTAGTCATTTTAAAAATACTTTCAAACGAGTCATATTTTTTATCACAAAATCTTACCCTTCCTAAAATAACGAAATTGGATCCTCTCATGAGCACAAACTCAGGATCCTCCTGACCATCACATGTGAGCATAGGGGATCTCTTTAAAAATTATAATAATTGCATTCGTTTGATCAAAATCTAACAATTCACGTGGATTGGTCAGCAGGATTCTGAGATTGTGCTCAAGAAAGGATCCAATTTCTAAAATAACATCGTTCAGAACAATGAATGTTATCAGTTACAGCATGTTAAACGTCTCACGGCTATGTCATTTGACAACACTGACGGCCGAAGCCAAAAATCCATCAAGTCAAAGCAACTTTTGAAAATAATGCAGACATATAGGTAATGGGGAAGCATGAGCTTCGACGTGGAAATTGGGTTAACTCACTAAGACCATCACCAACATTCTCACTAAATGTCGTTGTTTCAATATTTTAATGAAAAAATGCATAAAACGTCATTCCAACCGCTTCGCTAAAAGGCTCGCTATTTTACTTTGATGAACAGTCACGCTAAATTTAGCAAGAAAGAGAAATTTACAAGCTAACTAGCTAACATAAACTAATATTATTTCGCTACTTTTCCTTACTTAGATGCTGGATTGGTGGATACGACGACACGAAGACATGGAGGTAAATATGAAAAGGCCTAGGATGGTAGACTCGAGGACAACTACCAATGGAGTCACGATCGATAGCTGCGACCATGAAGACCGAGCCAATGAGATCTTAAGAGAACAAATTAAATTTGAGACGATTGACCAAAGAAAGAAGAGTTACGGACAACAAAAAAAAAGAGGAAGAGAGAGAGGGGTTAAGTGATTGTTAAAACAGAAAGCGTTGTCGAAGATGATAAATTAATTTTCTTACACTATTCACTTAATAGCATAAATTTAACATTATTATTGGAGATATTCTTAAACAGTAAAGCGAGGGATGTGCATATACATGCAATTATACTTTTATACTTTGATGTACGGATTATCAACTCGCTCATGATTTAATGACATTGCCGATTAAAAAATTTATGATAAATATTTTTTAACAACTCAGTGTTTATGTTTTATATTGTAGTGCGACGTGTTACAGTATGAGCGCCAACAAAAATTATGCATTCATATACGAAAATACAGCAGAAAAAACACGTTAAATTGTATGGCATATATAACATATCATTTTTTATGTCTATATTTTGTGGTGGAAAAATCACCAGACGCATCAAATTATTCTCCAAGCCGGGCGTTGAAAACTCGAACCCCAACAAGCGGCAGCAGACAAATTAATCAAATGCAGGCATATACGTTGTGGTACTTGACGCCATTTGGAAGACTAATATATAAAATCTGTCTTTTTAAGTGGAAACATACTTCACAAAAAATACGACATACATACTTTTCAAATGCATGTAGCCATTGAGTCCTTGACTTTGAAGTCGAGCACCCTTTGCGTTCACATTGCATTCGGGCTTAGATTATCTCTAGGACACTGAATCTGAGATTGTCCTGCAAAATATGAGAACTCGTTGTGTGTTGAAAAGTTTGGTGGGTATTGAATGCCCACACAGTATATTAGCAGAAGTTTTCAGCATGGGCATAAGTTTTCAATGCCCATGCAAAGTAAAAGTGGAATATGAATTGTATTGTCAGAGGACGAGTTATAAGTTTCAACATGCAGTTAATGCATCAGTTTGAAGTTGCTCTATAAATAGAGCACTCCGCATGTTTTCAAGTTACAGGAAATATAAGAAGAAGAGAACGAGAGAAAAATATCAGTAACATCATCTATTTCTCTGCCTTTTATTTGTTATCCTCTTGTGCTATAGTTTTAGTGTGGCATTTTACATCTACCTTGCACCTACCATTAAAAAAAGGTTATTCCTCTAACTTTGACCTTTTTATAACATTGTGAAATATGTAGATGAAAATATTGTGATCAATATACGGAATTTCTTTTACACGCCTTAATAGTGATCAAATCTTGATTAACTCCACCATTAAATACTAAAATAAAAAAGCCGTGCATTTACATTTGAATTCCTTGGTTTCATGCGAAAAATTATAGACTAGTTTCATGTAGTGGCAGATCTAAGATTCAAACTTTGTAGGGACTTGATGTTAAGGTTCAAATTTTCTAGATAGAAACAAAGCGCGAAGCGCACAAAAAAAAAAAAAAATTTATTCACTGAGTCATTTTTTTCGAATATTTGGTGGTTTTGTTGTCGTTAGCCAAACCATGTTGCCACATGTCAACAGATATCAACATATATCGCAGCAACCTGATGAATGATAGTTAGAGAGTTTGTCGATTGCTGTTGATGCAACTTGTCGAGATATGTTTAACAGACATTAAATCAAACACACCAGAACACCAAAAAACTCTTACCAAACATTTAGAGGGTCCTCAAAAAACCTTCACGCGTATATTTTTTGAAATCGAAATGATCCTAAGACTAACTTGATCTCAATGCACATTCGCCTGTTGTTGCCTGGATTTGAATCGGATAAAAATGCAGGAGGTTAGAAAGAGAGAAAAAGGATTAATAATGGCACTGCTGCTGCATGCTGTAAAGTGCCTTAATTAGTCTAATTTCATCTACTTTGTTTGCTATATATTTATGAGCCGTTTAATTATTCAAAACTATGATTCAAAGAAAGAATTATTATTTTCATGGACCAAAAAAAAAAATTGTTCAAAACTTGTGTAGCAAAAAGAAACAGTGAACTTATTCAACATTACTTAAAGGAAAATCATTTTCTAAGTCATAAAAAAAATACTCTTCAAAAGAATGAAAATAAATAAGAGTCAATTTAATTTTTCATAATCATTTACTCGCAAGAGAAGAGAAAACTCGCCACCCTATATATCAAGTGAAAAAAATCCGACAGAAATAGACTACTTTTATATTTATCTGAAATTTTAAAGAATACGTAACCGAGACAAATAACCAAAATCTATGTTTCAATAAAAGAGGAAAAAAAATGAATAATGATGTCATTGTGAGCAGAGAAAACAAGAAAAATGATGTCATCTAATTGACAACGGAGGCATGATTAATGATGCAATTTATGACTATATGAGTAGTCAAATAAACACACAGATAGAGGGAAAGAAATTAGAGCCAAAAAAACAAAGAAAAAAAAAAGAGGGAAGGAAGAAAAATGGTCGCTTTCAAGTTTTGAGCACCGGCAGCAACTCCACCCGCCCAATTAAGAAACACAGAAAACAGAGCACCTCGTGCCCCTCTACGACTCGTGATTTTTAAAACCAAGAGAGACGGGCACTAAAGCTTTCTCATTTTCCATTTCCTTTCCTTTTTTATATTACAAAGATTGAATCTTTCCCTCTCTCGCTCTCCATGGCTGCTGCCAGAAACAGATGCTAAAAGGATTCGGGACATCGAAACTTGATCAGTAGTCTGCAAATCCACCAGGTGGGGTTTTTTTTTCTTTCTTTTTTTTGTTGATTTTCTTGGTTGCAACTTTTGGAAGCTTAATAAGTTTCATTTTTTTGGTGTTTTGATGAAGTTTTTGTGATTTTTTGTTGTGAAATTTAGGATTTTGGCAACGGGGGTCGGTCCAAATCTGATTAGGGAAGGCTCTCTGATCGAAAGGGAGCTGTTTTTCTGAAAATTTGTTGAGGACCCAGAAGGCAGAATTTGATTATTGTGGACAAATTAATATGAGTTGCAGCTGCTTCGGTGCTTCAGCTGCTGACAGGAAAAAGGGTTCTGGTTCTGGTCGATTTGGCCGTGATCAGGATGGTACGGACATGAATAAATTGTTCCACGCTCTTTGGTTTTGTTACTTTTTTTACCTCCATATTTGGTCTTTGTACGTGTTAATCGGCTGGATCATCATTGTTATTGTGATTGATTGTTTGTTTTGTGTGTTGCATAGAGAATTTGCTGGAGAATACCAAGGCTTTCTCCTACAACGAATTAAAATTGGCGACGGATAATTTCCATTCGAGTAATAAGATAGGGAGAGGAGGTTTTGGAACTGTATACAAGGTACTCAGATTCTGCAGATGTCTTGTAATTGGTTCCATTGGGAAGTTTGCACCATTTTTTGAGAATTCATGATATCTGTGGTTTGAATTATGTTGTTTTGTTTCCAATCTGTCGCAATGATCAATGAGTTGGCTCAAAACATCAAGCATTTAAAACCTGATAGCTGACACTGGGAATTGGGTTTGCGTTTTAAGAACGCTTCAAGTTCTATCCTTCTGTTTTTCTAACACATAGATGCATTGTTTCGTATGGTGAAAACTCTCACCTGTAGTTCAAGATTTGAGAAAAAAAAAAAAAAAGGATTTTGTATCTTCCTTGTATTTTGTTTTTGCTTTAGATCATGTGGTGATTAAGAATGCTAGCTACCAATTTGGATTGAATTCTGTGACTTTTAAACACAGTTTCCAAGCTTTCCTTGCTGGTCTTAATTGACTTTTTAACCAAAATGATTCATGAGATTTGCCTAGCACCTCACTTTGATCCCTGATATTTGAAATCAATAGAAGTGGTCCCTGAGATTGTCCATCATCAACCATTTTGGTCCCTTAGTGAAAAGTTATGTTAAATAAGGATCAAAATGAGAAAATTACCATCAATACAATAAACAATAGGCCAAAATGATTTGACAAAACTTGAGGGTATTTTTGTTATTTTATCCTTATTTTATGGAGATTTTTCATGAAAGAGCCAAATTGATTGATTGTGAACAAACTCAGTGACCAAGTCTATCGATTTCAAATCTTAAGGATCAAAGTGAGTAGTTATACAAATCGCATGGACCATTTTGGCTAAAAAAAAACCTGTCTTAATTTTCAAAGGACAACTATAATAATGATTTTGCATTAATCAGAACACGTAGATGGTTTTCGTCCATGGCACTTCATATTATCTTAGTTGTTTAGCTACGTTTTGCCAGGGGATCCTGAAAAGTGGAAAGCATGTTGCTGTCAAGACACTTGCTGCTCGGTCGAAGCAGGGAGTCCGTGAATTCTTAAATGAGATCAACGCTATCTCAAATGTCCGGCATCCAAACCTTGTTGAGTTGATTGGGTGCTGTGTTCAGGGAGACGATCGAGTTTTGGTCTATGAATATGTTGAAAATAAAAGCCTTGATCATGCGCTATTAGGTAATTGGACAAATTCTTTAGCATGTAAAGAAAACTGAAGGTACGTATACACAAGGATGGATTTACAAGTCTAATTTGTTTTCGTTTTGTTTGTAGGTCCAACGAGTAGAACCATCCAACTGGATTGGGAAAAAAGATCAGCCATTTGCCTGGGTACTGCCAGGGGTCTTACGTATCTTCATGAAGAACTGGTGCCACATATTGTACATAGAGATATCAAGGCTAGTAACATACTTTTAGATGGAGATTTGAACCCGAAAATTGGAGACTTTGGGTTGGCTAAACTCTTCCCTGACAATATCACTCATATCAGCACAAGGATTGCGGGAACAACGTACGTTATTTCATATTTCTTGTTGATTGCTATTCATGATTTGACCTTCTATTTTCCATGATTGAACCAGTTAGGAGATTCTGTTACATCGTAACTGTTTCGCTTAATTCAATCGTTATAGAGAGAGATTATGTGATAAGTGTGAGAATTTAGCTGCTTATGATTTAGTTTTGGTTTTGCAGTGGTTATTTGGCACCAGAATATGCATTGGGAGGTCAGTTAACCTTCAAGGCCGACGTTTACAGTTTTGGCGTTCTTATTCTTGAAATAGTATGCGGCGGAAGCAGTGCCAAGGGAAAATGGGGTGGGACAGAAAAGTTTCTGCTCGAATGGGTGCGTTGTTTATTTCCATTTTTCGACAAAACTCTTGGCATCATCAGATTCATTCCATTCTTTCCATGATCATATGCGCAGTTATATACTGCGATTTTTGTGTGCCTTTATAGCAACTGAGTTCTTATAATTTTTTGTACCTGTTTCAGTTTCTATTTACGTTCTTTTCCATGATCATACTCGCAGTCTTATTCCGCTTTCTTTTACAACTCTTTCGTTTCTTCACTAGGCATGGCAGCACCATGAAGAAGGGAGACTGTTGGAGCTGGCTGACCCGGAAATGGGAGAGTTTCCCGAGGAAGAACTCCTTAGGTACATGAAGGTGGCATTTTTCTGCACCCAAGCAGCAGCAAGCCGAAGGCCAAAGATGAGCCAGGTTGTTGACATGCTCTCGAGAAACATCAGAATCAACGAGAACCAACTTACAGCCCCGGGTTTCTTCAACAGCGCGGAGAGCCTAAGCGGGCCTTCGAGTAAAAAATCAGGTTCCGAAACCACTACCTATCAGATGACTTCCGTCCCCGACACCATAACCCAAGTAACACCTCGCTGAAGAACAAATGTAATTGCAATTCATAGGAGGAAGGTGAAATTATCTGCATATCCGCAACAAATCATTCAACGGTTTATACCGTTGTTTTCGTTAACCTTTTTAGACGATTTTTTATTTTTTATTAGCCGTGTTGAGTAGGGCTTGTTTGAGATACCGAAAAGTACTTGATTTGTGTAGTCAGGATGACGGTTAATATTAACGGGAAACACTTCAAGAATCAAACAAGAAGAAAAAAAAACATATAACAAAGTTTTGAGGGTTTTTGACCAAAGCAAGAATGTCGGATGCCGTAATAGTTGGGTTTGAGGGTTTTCATTTTTATTTTTCGACATAGAACTTCATATTTTTTGGTCTAAGAAAGTTTGAAGAAGCGTATTTGTAAAAGAGCCATGGAAATTTTCGGACAATACAATATTTGTAAACTCCAAGAATGGGGTTCCAAACTTAAATGCAGAAATGAAAACACAATTTTCTAACTAACTTGACTAAATCCGTAAATATTTAAACAAGATGATCAAATGTATCATGGTTGAGGGAATCTACAAATTTAAATTCAAACTTTATACCCAAAGACTTCTTTTTTCCTAATTCTGACCCAAAAAGACGCTGCTCTGGTCCAAAAAAGTAATATTCATAAAATGTGTGTAAACAATGAAAATTCCAAATCTCAAAAGCCAAATATTACAATATTCTGATAAAAGCGGTAGCAAATGAATCCGGCGATACGTAGCCGATAGTTAATTAGAATCTCAAAAATAATAAAATCGATCAATAAAATACGGAAGGAATCAAATCAAGCAGTGAGTTCCTCAGTAGGCGCCGGAGCGGCTTGTTCGGGTGCATCTGAAGAACTATTGGAGGTGGCATCCTTGGCTTCTGAAGCAGGCACCTCAGCTTCTGCAGACCCATTAGCTTTTGGTGCTGCATCCTTTACATTTTTGGTATCTTTGGCAGGAGCCTTCCCATCTTTGGCGTCTTTGGCATCTTTGGCGTCTTTGGCTGGAGCGGGTGGGGGTGGAATCATGTGAGGTGGAGTTTTATGCTTCAGCTTCACAAGTATTTGCCGCAGACGCGAAAGATCAGTGGGTTTTCCAGGCTTTGGGCCCTGAATGACTTGGATCCCTGGTTTCTTTTCCTGGTCCTTCTTGCCTCTCCTCTTCTCAATGTTGGGAACCTCGTGAGGAATGAGCTCCGCGATTGCTTTCCAACTTTGCTTGTCAGCATTTTTATGGAAATTCTCTTGATTAACCAAGAATAACTGCTCAACGCACAAACCAACTTGTTAGTGTTAGGAACAAAAAACCAAAGCTGGTGTCATGAAAAGAGTAGTTAATAAAGGCATTCCAATATTTACCTTCTCCTTTTCTCTGTTCTCGACCTTGTTGGTCTCAACGTTAAGCTTCCTTTTCTCGTAGAATGCACGCTTGAACTCCTCAGCCTCTTCAATAATTTGGTTCCTCAGTTCTTTCTCCCTCTTCTCCTTCTCCTCAAGTAGGATTGCATTTTGACTATACCACAAAAGTCAAGTTTGGTCATTAATTTTCTAGTACCACTAGTTAACTTGTAGTTTTCTGTGCAGATCAACCAATGCGTGCACAAATCACTAAAGGAAAAAACTACTATCAACTTATCATTATCCTTGTGTGTTTTTTCTTTTCAGAAGTATGATCAAATGACTACGATCAACTTACCGTAAAGTCTCAAGTAACACAGTGCTGCCACATCATCATGCTATTTAAAAAGTTGTCGAATCTACGTGATGTTAATGACATAGATTCCGCTAATAAATGATACTGAGTCCCGTCAACAACGATAACATGTTATTTCATTATTGGTTTCTTGTAGTTCAACTGTTATACCCAAGACTTTTCTCCTAACGACCATCCCATTGGATTCGTTGGAAAAACTGAACCACCCTTTTTTGTCAACGAGTTGATTAAAACTCAGATGAAGTTTGATTACCCTCAAATCAAACTAAATCACATAACTCACTAACTCTAGCAACGAAATAAAGAACTTATTCTTATATGATTATCTAAACAGATATTTTCCTTCTGACAATCAGATTCAGATCCAGGAAAATCAATAGCAACCCTCATTCCCACACACTAAATTTGACTTGAAAAGCACTACAATTTGGTTTACAAGCAGCTCCAAACTACACAAACACCCTATCAACAGCTGATCTATATGTTTAAATACAGCACGAATTTAACAATCACAAAGCTTTACTTTGATCAATGACTTACCGAAAATCGCAACTAAAGAACTAACATTTCCATACCTTCTAGTGATCATAACTACAATAAATCACAGATCCAACAGTATTTCCATACAAACACCTACAATTAGCTCAAAATCTAAGATCAAACGGATGCAATTTCCCTAAAGATGCAGAATTTCACAGATCTGAAGCAGCAGCTCACAAAGCAAGCAACTAAATTTACCAAAAAAAAAAAGCGAATCGGATCCGAATCTTACCCGCGCCACTCACGAAGAGCTGCACCTTCCTCGACAAACTCGCTAGGTTCCGGGAGCACGGGACCGTCCGATGTGAAGACACCATCGTCGATTCCGTTCTCGCCGACGCCGTAGCCATTGCCGTTGCCGTTCTCAACGGGAACGGAATCGAAAGGAGTGGAGTGGGAGTAGTTGGGGCTGGGATCTTCGAATCCGAAAACATCCGGGGAGGCAGGGGCGGCGGCAGCGGGGTCGGTGTAGGAGCCGTAGTCAGCGTAGCTCTCGACGACGACGTCGTCCTGGTCAAAGTGGCTGTTGGGGGCGTGGAGATCGTCGCCGTCCATGCTGAACGCGTCGAAGGAAGCCATTTTTCGCGGTGGTGATTTCTCCCTCTCTGTCTTTCTGTCCGAAGAGGATTTCAGTGGAAATGTATCGAATGGGAGGAAACTTAATGGAAGGAGCTCTAATTTTTTTGACTCTTTTTCCCCTTTTTATATAGTTAACGGAGAAGGTGGGCGACTGAAATATAGAACAGAGTAAATTGCCGTTGGATCCCTGGCTATTACCCAATTGAAATTGACTCCTTCAACTATCTTTTCGGTAAATTAATTTTCTAAAAGCATCTTGAAAAGAGATATCAAATTTTAACTATCAAAATAATAGTTGATAGCTTATATGACAATTTGACTGTTTGTACAACATCTTGCTCCACCCGGTATGTTAAATAATAATGTCATTTAATATTTTTTTTTTTATCTTTTTGTGGAGTTCAATAAATAAGGCAACCAATCAAATATTTCAAAAACATAACAACATTTATTATATATTATATTAATCTATTAAAAAATTATTTAATAAATTTGACAGCAAAAGGCTTTGCCTTCAAATGACTCAGCGCCACGTAAGAAATTAAAGATTCGGTTGGAGAGCGTTTGCTGCCATTTTTTACTGTTGTATGCCTACGTGACAATTTTGACATCTCCTTTGGAGATGCTCTAAACTATTTGAAATTAGCAAATTAATCTCTCACCATCATATTTGATGAAATTTTATCCACTTTGCTGGTAAATTCTGTTACGTGCACGTGATTCACTCTAAAGAGTAAAGTTGTGCCGATTTTGATGGCAAAATGGATGATTATCAAATCTGACCGTGAGGGTTAATTGGTTGATTTCAAATAATTTAGGGTGTTAATTTACTAAAAAATTGTTTGGGGTCAATTTTCATCTTAAGTATTAGCATTTTTACACTACATAATTGGGTAATTGATGTACATAATCAACTTACACTATTGTAGATGGTTATATTAACTTGAGCGGATGTGATCCACTATATACACCAGATTCAAATTCTTGCATACAATTTTTTTTTTTTTTTCAATTGAGCGATAACTTTCGTAAGTTAAATAGTTAGTTGTTAGGGACGAAGAATTAGTAGGAATCAAACCCGCATCAAGATACATATGCATACAACCAACAAACGAATATCAATTGTAGAAGAAAAATAGAATGACGAAATAAATTTGTTAATTGGCAAGACATGTACATCAAATTTGCATTATGTTATGATGGATGTTTGGTAACCACTTGAGTCAATCTCAAAGCAAAAGCACGAACTAGCAACAAACCGATTTGCACACTCTACTCAACATGTCGCATGCGTATACCTCTTTCTGTTTATCTCTCTCCTCGCGTGACTGTATGTCCCGACGTTTCTATTTTGTGCTCGTGCCGCACCCTGCGCTTATGCGAGGTTGCTACCAGATTCATCAAAGTAACAACAAACGGAATACCGGTACAAAAATTTCCATTCCGTCGGCGGTGGGTGAACCATTTTACATTAGCTTGATTTACATCAGTAAGCCGTTCCACCTCAGGTAACATATCTGGAAATGGACATTTTCTAAGACCTCCTAATCTTCGCAGAGATGGACACTGAAAAATAACTGGCAATTGGACTGAAATAACTGTCAATGGTTAGAGTGTACCGTGACTACATATCCGTGACTTTGAGCATAGCCAAAAGCTGCCCTCGAAGCCTGTGTGTCCCGTTTACTTCCGGTAAATAAACATCAATACACTGTCAATCCGACCTAAATAGGCTCTTTCAAAGGTCAGGGAAGAAATGCATCAACCACACAAAAAAGGAGTTACACGGCATTGCCTTCGGTAAATGTGCGAGGAGGCTTATAAGCATTTGGTTGGGGGGAGGAAATCGTTACAACAATGACTGGAAACCCCAAGAGTGTTAGGACTGTAGTCGCCTCACAAGCACCTCCCCGTTCTTTCAGAAGAATCTGGAACGAAGCTGCAAGCTCAATCTCGTCTGCATTGTAAGAGGTTTGGGCTCTCCATGGTCCTCGCCCTTCTCTATAATATGTACGGCAGACATGTTGCCTCAGTCGCTATACCAAAATGGGTTGAAATGGTGGTATGACTTTCAAGGAACTGGCGGAGCATTTTTCGGATATCTAGAAGAAGAGGGCATCCGTTGCAGAACTTGTGGAAACTCCTGCTTCATACGTTTATTTGGCATCCCTTGGAAAGACCTTTTTTGCCAGAAACACCAAGTTAGAAGGGAAGAATACACATAAGTTCTAGTTTGTTGGCCACAGCTGTACAACTAATCAAAGCTGCAAGAGCTTTCATGTCATGTGCACCAAGAGCGACGAAATAGAGCCAACTGAAATATTGGCTAGCTTTTGGGGATGGTTGATCCAGCCATAGTTCAAACTTCAATAAAAAACTGGCAAAAATAATTAAACGCTTGCAGCTGATGAATTCACACACCTTGGAGAACCCTGACGTTTCTGAGCAAATAGAGTTGATCTTAGACTTCTGAGCGCTTTTTCAGCAGCCTAAGGAAAAGGTTGTTTAGGTGCTCAGATATTAAATTTTGAAAAGAATTAAGACCCCACGAAGGGTACTCGGAATTGGAAGAGTAGAAAAATTACCTGCATCTTAGCCTCATCCCACGTCAACCCAATCCCCTTCCCCAGAACCTCTCCATCTATTTCAACCTGTAACATGATAACAGCACAGAATTATAAAGAAAAGAAAGAGAAAAGAAACATGCATCAAGGTTACTGAAAGATTGTCCACAAAAAATCATACAGCTCCAAATTCAGTGTCAGTACCGACACTTCTGGAAAGCATGACCAAGAAATGATTCGTACTCACTACAGCCATCGTCTGGAAGTTGATGGCCCAAACAAAAATTCTCAGAGCTCATGAATTATTTTTCTTGAACCCCGAAAACAACTTTCAAACCCCCAGTTCTAACTTTTCCCTCACACCACCCTTTAATTTCTTTATTGATTAACCAAGTGGAGGATGCATTATTCTATATCCAGTACATAAAAAAAGCACCCAATCTCAAAGGGAGTCTGCTTCCAGATTCAAATTAAGAAGAATAGATATTGTGATCTGAATCTGAAGTTCTTAAATTATTTTTGTGTATTTCTTTCAGCATTTAACTGAGTTTCCTCAGGAATTCTGTGAAGGGCGGTGTTCTACAATTCTATACGATGAAATGTAGAAACTTCAACACAAAATTCAAATGTCATTCAGAATAATGAAGCATGTAATATTGGCAAATACAAACCTGTACATGCACTTCATCTTTCTCGACTGAATTAGCTGAGGGTGGAGGTCGCGGTTGAAAAACTACACCACCAAGGCCCTCCATCATACACTAAAATAGTACAAAATTATGGAAAGTCAATAATCATAACATCATTCAGCACCTGCAAATAAGGGAGAAAAAAGAGAGAGACTAGCAAACTATCATGTTTTGAGTCTTACAAGTTCTTTGAGGGCAGATACTGAACTCATAGATTTTTTAGAGCCTTCAAGCCTAGGGTCTAGCGGCCTAGAAGACTCTGATGAAGATGAAAGGGACTCATCTTTGGGAAATGACTGGATCCCAAAAGAATTCGCATTACCCACAAAACCATTGTTGTTAACATTAGGAAACTTGCTCATTTCCCCTTGAACAGGCACAGAATCATGCTTGACGCGGGAAAGGTATATATCTGCAAAAATGTTGTCCAGGTTTCTCATATACACACAATAAAAAAGGGAAACTAGAGATATGTCAAGAATACTTTCCCATCTATGAACAGAACCAAGCCAACCCAATATTCCCTAGTACAGATCCTGTTTTGTGCAATAATTTCATAAGCAAGTTGACTTTGTTTTGGCTCAGTAGTTCCTCGGCCAGTAGGTTCATATTTTTCTAACAGTTAATTGTACACTTCAAAACTTTCAAAATTGATTGACTGGCATCTTTAACCCCTGATGGAAAGCTGACAAGTTCAAAATAACCCCTCAATCCTTCATCCATGACTTTTGCTAAAAAAGCACTTTGTTGAGCAGAATAATCATCTAAGATCAGCTCCAGTATGATTATATCAGCGACTCGAGAGTTCACAATATTTAGCTGATATCAGAAACATGTGATCAAAGCAAAGTAGAAGATAGATCTTAAAAATATGTCATATATTGACTTAGTATTCTACAATATCCTTTTCCATCGGAAGTTAAGAGATTGTAGCGTTTGTGGCTGAACAGTCAAGGACAGAACTTCTTAGAACTCTTTGCCCTCATTTAATTCACTCGGAAAGAAAATAAGCAAATAGAATATTAGCCTTGAGGTGGGCTTCACATGTCAAAATCAATTAGTTGTCAATTTGTTTTATCACTGCTCTAGTATCAAGTTCAGGTTGTTGAGCACTAATTTCCCAGTATAAGAACTACTAAAAGAGGCACGACAAGAATTATTGAGACATATCGCCCCCTAGCTAGTGGCAATAAATACAGCAATAAGGAATCTTACTGGCTAAGTTTTTTAGAGAACCCTCAGCAGCCTGGAAATGAGCTTCCCTTCTTGTTTTACCAGTTCCTTCACCAATTTTCTCTCCTGCAAACCAAGCCTATAAAAGGCAAAATGGATAAGCTAATTAACGTGTAACAAAGGAATAGGCAACATTGTGAAGTCAGAAAGTAATAAAAACAATTTCTGGGAAAAGCTACATGGTATCAGTTTGACCTACAAGGCATATAAAATTCATTGATTCAGATAATCAGGCCCATTACTACTGATTACCAACACTAATTACACCCATTACCATCAATTAGATCTGCTCCATTCAATTGTACTGTATAGCTATGAAATAGGGAGTGCAAATATTTACTATTTCAGATCTAAAATATTAATATGATCACCAAACTTAGTAAGATGTGGTCTTTAGAAGCAAACCATCATTTCAATACGAAATAAAATACAAACAGAATGTAATTTACTGTATAGCTCCTTCTTCACTTGAAGCCAAAATTACAACTCATGGACATAAAGTCCCTAAAATATCAAAAATTGAAATGTACATCAAAAGTCACATACTCATACGAATTGCTTAACTTTTCATAAGACAAGATAAATTATTTAAGTAGTCTTGCATTTATGCATTTACGCATCACTAACTCTCCCCAACTTCAAAATATAAAAATAAAAAAACTCTCCCCAAGAAAACATTAAACTATGGTTAGATAAGTTCAAAACTTGATATCCCAAAAACTAATGTGCAATTATAAGGTAGCAAGTCAAAGAAATGAAAGTACCTCAACATAAAACTGCAGTTCTGTGCTAGCAACCAAAGCTGGCCTTAACTCCACCTGTAAATTTCCATTTAGAAAAGGGGGGAAAAGGGAAAAAGAAATAAGATGGAGCACGAGGGTTTGATATATGCAAACATGAAGACTAAATTTTCTATTGCAACACAAACAGCTCAAAATACCTTGGCTCCACACTTCCTTGCGATTTCCTGTAAGGCTCCAGCAGGAGTTTCTGCATTTGATATAGCTCGTCCAGATTCAAAGTCCACATCTCTATTCATGGAAGAGGAACGACTCAAGGGAATCTCCTCACCTTCAAAATTCATATCCCCATTATATAACACCACTCTCATGATAATATAACATAAATAATTACATATAAATTAGAAGACTGTTATTGACAGTTACACATTTTAAGAAAGACAAGAACCATTAATGTTCCATTTGGATAAAAATTCAAAATGAAGATCAGATAAACCAATTGGGTAATAATACTCAATTAATAACCTTCCAAAAAGGAAATAATCATTGCCACAGTATAGTTTCAATCATGTGAAACTCTAGGCAAATTATGATAGTAGACTGCTAAAGTACTTTTTAAAAATGTTAAGCATTGAAAACAGCATCTATCAGATATGTACTAAAATAAAAAAAATAAAAGCATGAAAATCATCGTAGTACTCAATTGTGCACGTCATAGTTCACCTGACATTGAATGATAGCCAGCCAATTCATGGTTGAATCTCAGCCGATCATCTCTATGAAATGCCTGGAAAACAATAATCTTTTAGGACTGATCTTGTCCAAATCCAATCACATGCAACATCCACCACTCAACATAAAAATTAGGATTTAAAGCCAAAACAACAAAGTGTGAATACCTCTTTGGGCAATCTTTGATTTTCTTGAAGAATCCGATCAGATTCAATAGAATTATCAACCTTAGAGAAAAAAGATGAATGATGAGGTCGATGCTTCTCAATCTGCATTGGATCTGGATCTAACGGAAGTTCTTTGGGTACCATCCGGCTCAGTTGCCGTGGGCTCATTTCTTCTTCCACTGGAAACCAGCCTGAACGCGGTTGCACCCGTGGAACAGAGGCCTGTACTGGAGGTCTGACAGGAAATGGAGGCTCACTCGGTGGTGGTTCTCTTGTATCTTGGCCATGCTGCAAAATCAGTAGCCTCCGTCTTGTATCAGGGTCTAACTCTGATTCAGGTACCTCTCCCTCCTCTCTAGCAGGAGAACTATGCAAGCTTGGTTCTGCAGCGCCAAGATGACCCAACGGTTTAACTACTGAAGCTGCCTGAGGGAACTGTATACTAGGAAAAGGCATCGCTGATGGCTGACTTGATGGCAGTGAAATTGTGCTAGAGGAAGGAGCCATTGAGTACTGAAGAGGAGCAAGCCTTGGATCTACGTTAGTGACTACTGAAGAAGCCGTTAAAGCAGCTGAGGTTGCTTCCTATGTACCAGCAATAGGTCAACAAGCAAATCAACATTCACAAAATCACAAATGCGGATGCAAAAATACGTTCATCCAGAGTGTAAAAATTGCATGTCAATAAAAATACTTCTGTCGGTCGGGCTTACAAGCCAAATGGTACATGTATCGAAATTGAATCTTTAAATACCTTCAGTCTTCTTTCAACCTCAACGTCTGCCATGCCATCAAAAGTAAGTGGGTCCCTGTTTCCATTTATAGCAGAACCGTCATCCTGAACAACAAAAAACTATTAGTGAAACTATTATGGCAATCGTGGAGTGGGTAGAGTTTTCAGGAAGAATGTTATAAAAAATTTAAAGAGTCATAAAACTGTTCCAACTGACCTCTGAAACTAGATAATTGCTCACATCAGGCGAAGGGACATCTTTAATATCATCTTCAAAAAAAATTTCAGGAATCTTTTGTAGAAGACTGTCATCAAATTCTCTGTTATCACATCCAAAGGTGATGTCATGCTAACAGAACACCATTATGCTCATAAACAGAGCATGGCTTTACATAAAAACAGTTTAGAGTCATTAATTTAATTCCTTTACCTAAAAAATCCACCTCTAACATTGCACGCAACATTTCTTGCAACACACAGGACAGGGACAGTATTATTTGCCTGTAATATTAAGAGTTACAATGCGTTCAAGTTAAAGAGGAAAAAAAACAATTAAGCAAAACGGGCATTTTTGACAATAGAACAGTTTTAGAAAGTTAATAGCCATATAAAACAAAGCAAATATTTTACTTCAGCTTGAGGAGCATAATACGGGGCAAATGCAGGAACAACATGCACCCGAGGTTGATCTCTGTCATCCCACACTTTCAAGCGATCATCAATTACCAATGCCATCTTAGGATGACATAAGCTTTCTTGGAAGACACTGAACAACGACTTTCTTGAACCTATCATAATATATGGAAGACATCAGTTAAAAGGAGAAATGTATGAGGCTTTCAGTGCAATTGCAAAACAAAATTTATAAATGAAGTATAACAGTTACCAGACTTCACACAGACAATGCGATCCAGTAGTTTAGTTGGGTTTATCAAATTTGAATCAGGATCAAGAAGCCTCCACATTTCTAATGCATAATCCCTTTCAGCCATTGTGCAAACATAAACCTCAAACCGCTTGCGCCCCCTTGCAGTCAAGTAGCTCCGAAGATCCTCCCATGCAGGTCTCAACCTCACGAGAACACTTGTATCACGAATCTAAGACAGAAACTCTATGTTACTTACCCGATCAAGCAGATGTTGAACAAAATGACCAAATGGGGATAAATAAATGAATGACGAAGATAATAAACAAGGTAATTACATACGTGCGGATTAATGCGAGTCAGTATAATATTTTTCTCGTGTAATCGTATAAGGGGCCGAATAATAGGTTGATGATTGTCAGACAAGGCTGGAACAACCTCAGCTTGAGTTTTAATGACCCTCGCATTATCAACAACTTGATCATTTTCAGCATATTGTTTCAATATAGACTTGTCATCTTGATACCGCTTGATCTCTGCAAGCATACCAGAAATGCGTTGTGGGTCCACCTCAGTGCTTATCTTCCTCTGCAAGGCCTCAATTCGATCTTCAAAGGAGCGCATTGTATTTGCAACAATGAGTGTTTCATCAAGATCAAATACAATGCCCAGACATCTAAGATTCAGCATGACAAGGCAAGAATTGTAAAGTCCTGATGCAACATAGAATCCCCAGAAACATGGACACTGTTCATCACCATTCCTGGATTGCATGGCAACCAAATGAAGCTCCTCCCCTCCTAGTGGCATTACTGCAGTCTGAAGATAAGCATGACGGGAACCATTCATTCCGGATAACATAGGAAAAGACAAACTTACATTCCAATCAACATTAACACATAAAGATCAAACCATAATAAGAAGTGGGCAACTGCAGGTTTCCATTTTATAAAGGACTCTATGCTGCATTCCAACAGATAACAAAACTGAAAACTTGTAATCCAGAATTCTAGAGTTCTTCATTAAACACTCTAACATCCGATTGCAGCAACAACAAAAATAAAATCATCCAATTTTCATAAATGAAATATTCACGCTATCGTCATCTCTACATGGACAGCAAGAACAATCACAAAAAACCATATGGTATATTCTTAGCATCAAAACATTCTGTCATTGTACAATACTCAGTAAGTTAAGAAATAAAGCTCATCTTACAGTTCTAGGAAGTAAGTCCACAGCTTCAGTTCAAAACAGATAGTTCCCAAAACAGTTAAAAGTTCCAACAGCTCATGTAATTTGGGGCAACAATTTTACTGGGTTCATTCAAAGTTTCAAACTTTACAGTGAAATTCAAAAATGGGTCCCTGTAACATTGTTCAGAGTCCTCAGTAATAACATTATAAAGTTAAAAAGGGTTTTTTAGAATCTGGGTTTTCAATTTTTATCTTATATTTTTTTTCAAATTCTGCAGAGTTGATATTTTCTTGGAGGTGGGAGTTTAATTCAATGGTTGTGCTGCTATACCTTGTTCTCCTGAGTCATGGAGGAGTGCAAAAGAAAGAGCGGCGTGTCCGGAGACGTCGACGTCTTTGACTCCATCATTTTGAAGCAAACTCCATTGGAGGAGCTTATGGTATGAAGCACTGCCACTGGTGGACATCTTTCACTTGGTTGAGAAAAATAGCTTATTCTGATTTCCTTCAACTCATCCTGAACATTCTTGTTCTCGTTCTCTGTTGGATATATCTCTACTTCCCCAAGTAAATCTTCACCTTTATACACCGACTTATACATTTTCTCACTTGCCAAACACCAATTTTCTCACTGCCCAAACACCATCCAAGAAGAACCCAGAAATTTTATTCCCTCCTTTGATCTCTCATCAAAGTTTCATTCAATAAAAACATCGATTTCGTTGATTTCTTTCAAAATCGTCGTCATCTCCAAAAGAATCCCAATTTTGGTCTTAAATCACTGAAATTCATAGAAAAAAAAAAGTAAAAAGAATAAAAATTAGGGTTTTATTTTCGAGTGAAGATCTTAGATCCTTGATTGATTTACGAAATGGAATTGGATTTTTGTTCTGAATTGTGGTTCTAAAAGCTAGGGTTTGGTGGTGACGATGAAGAACGAAGGAGTCTTCGAGAGGAGAAACCCTAGATCCAGATAGCAAAAGGTCAAATTAGCACTGCAACTCACAACGCAGATAATAATAATATTTATAAAACAAGACTTTAGTATCAATATAATACTAAAACGACACCTCGACTCTTGGGCCATTTTCCTAATTTATACTTCTTTCATGCTATTTTTATAAATTTCCAATTCTGCTATAATTTGTAATTTCTCAAGATTTTGTAGTACGATGTTTAAACTACTTTTAATCTACAAAAATAGATATCAAATTGGATTCAAGTGAAATTTTATAGTATAATTATTAACACGCTTGGCTACTTTGAAAGAAAATATTCATGAATCAAGAAAGTCATAAACAGAAAAAAGAGAATGAACGAGATAGATTCACTTTTTCCGTGATCAATCTAATTTCAAGTTGTTTAAGTTTTAAATTCTTAATATAATTGTGACAGCGGCGCAATTTTAATCAATGTAAGTTAGTAAACGCATAGGAACTAGAATTAAAAAAAAAATTATGATAATCGTGCCTTAATAAAAACAAAACAAGTCGTAGATCAAAATAATGCCGATAATCGTTTTAAGTAAAATGTCATAAATTTTCTCATACGCGTACATTATGTTTGGATAAGGGAAATAAAGTTAGAATTTTGACAAAAGTTAAAATTTATAAATTGACATGCACCAATCTCTTTGTTTGGATTCATAAACATAAGAACTAGAATCCAGCGGAAAAAAAGAAAAAAAACAACTTGTGGAATTTGGAACCTCCAATTTCCAAATTTAAATTTCATGTAAATATGTGTCATTTCTTCCAAACAAGAAAATTCAGAAATTCTAGAAAATAAAATTCCCTATTTCAATTTCCGTTATTTTAGAATTTCATAATAATCTTAAATTTCCTCATCCAAATAGAATGTTAAGCTGTTACACAAAGTTAAAGTAAATGTGACGGTATTTAAAAGCAGGGGCTCAGGTGAAACGTGAGTTCAAAAAGCTGGGGCGAATAAGCAATATGGAAAGTTATGGGTGACGGGTTAGAGTTTGGGTCGTAATTTGTGGCAAATGGATGTTAGTTGACATTATGTACGACTGTGGTTTTAAGATTCTCAAATTTTGACTTGTCAGGTGAAATATTACACTTTGCCCTCGTTCTGTCTGCCAACTTTCATGAAATATACCGTTTGATTTCTTATTACAACTTTCATTTCTATATATACCACTTGACTCATTTGACGTTAAATGGTAATGTAACTGAAAGTTCATAAAGAATTTTAATTTTAAGATAATCCTGTTATAATTTCTTTTTCTATATGTGCGTATTTACTACACTCGAAACATTTCATAAAGTTACTGCACACAAAACGTTTAATAGAGTTGCAAGTTTACTGATTTTGGTTTTGTTGGGCATCCAATTTGAATACTTTGAGCCTTGAAATTTACTAATTTTGGTTGAAAAAAATACGAATACATACTGATATTTTGCAATCAAATCAAACATGAACGTATTATGGGCCACCTAATCTCAACCCACCCCCACCTACTAAAAAGATAAAATTTTTACTTTACCAGAAACACGACATATTACATAAAATGTCATAATACAATTGGCTAGAGTTTTTCTTTAAGTTTTCAACCAACTGTATTATTACATTTGGTATACCGGACCGTATTTCTGACACACTGAATAATTTCTCATAAATGGTTTCCCTCACTTTTTATAGATGATTGTTTAATTATTTTGTTGAACTACAATTCATTCCATTTCTTGCAACCTTGATTTCATACATATGTTATGTACAAAGAGCTTTCAAAAAACGTTATGACTACCACAATACAAATTGAGAAACAGTAAGTCTACAAAAGTAGTCCGATGATCAAGACTTTATATGTCATTTATCTCGTTTAATTCTTCAATCTAATCTGAATCTCTAAGGAAAATCTTGATATGATTGTACCTTCTAATGTAGTATATTCGTGAGTAACGAGCCTAGGTTTTTACTCTACATTTTTTTTTTTTTTTTTCATATACTCTATCCACTTATACGAATTCGTTGAAATTAATGAATATTGTATATCTTTTAAAAAATGATAAAATGTTAAATTAGTTAGGCAACATTACCCAAACCTTATAGTAATCATCAACAAGCAATTCCCCCACCCCCGGTCCCACTAAAATAAAGAATAAAATAAAACAAAACAAACAAAAAAATTAGGGAGTTGGTTAATATGGGCTGGGCCTGATTTCCTTGTACATAGGCCCAGGCCTATCTGAAAGGACTTCGGCTCCGAAAATATATGCCCTGCAACCAAATGGAACTTATTAGCTTCTGGTAATGTCCTCAAAAGCTTGAGCTTTTGTAATTTAAGGAAAAAAAAGTTTAAGCTTTTGCAACTTTCAGCTGGAGATGTCGTTTCTAAGACATGACATGACTACTTTGGTTATGTCCAGAAAAGGGGAATTAAGATTTTTTTCGGCTCTTTTGTGTCCAGAGACGATAAGACTCGAAAATTCGAGCTGTTAAAGAGAGAGAAAGAGAGATTCGGACCGTTTAAGAGTTTAATTTATGTAAAGTGGGCTAGTAAAATGAGTTAATCAAAACCGCATAATTTAAATTGAATGGTTCATATATTCAAGTCCGGTGACTCCAGACATAGAGATTCGAAAAGGATCTCGAGTCTTGAAAAGGTTTAAGCTTTGCAACTAGGAAAGTATTTGTCGGTTGATTATCTATCACGTCTTGTATATTTGGATTAAAGACTAATTACTTGGTTATTTTGAATAATTAGAAGCAAAGTGCTATAACAAGTAGCAACTCCGTAATTTTTGAATTTTACAAGGAAATTAGAGTTTCCAATTCTTCCCTAATTTACCTCACTCCGCTAAGACGAAAAAAAAAAAAAAAGAGGCTTCGGAAAAAGAAATTAGAGTTTCCAATGCTTCCCATTCCCAATCCCAATTATGGACGAAGAAGGGGATTGAGGCAAATTAGGGAATTTTGAATTATATTCTCCCTTGAAAAACAAGTAGCAAACTAAGCAATTAGAAAGTGACAAAGCACAATTAAGCACTTTCTTGTGACGTGGTTGGACATTAATAATTATAGTAATTACGAATTTTTTTCTCCATATAAAACCTAATCATACTGTCAAAGTAAGTAGTAAATTGTTATGGTGATTAAAACATTTATCTTTGATCCACTACATATCGAATCCAAACTTTTTTTTAATATAAAATAACGCTCGTACCATAAAAAAAAAAAAATCTTAAATTATATTTTCAATAAAAGCACTTCTAGTGTAGAAAGACCCCCCATGGCAATTGACAATTGTATCATCTCCACTGAATAGTAACTGCTTTTAATGAATAATAATTACCTTTTGCATCTCCACTCTTAAACTGAATAGTCTTGGCAATATGCAATAAAATATTAGCAAATTTTATTTTATAAAATAATAAAAAGTAAATTTTAATTTCAAAGGATTTTTAACCAATCTCGTCAAGCCATGTGTCATTATCCGAAACTAAAATTTTTGTAGATAGATTATAATAAGATTTTTAACCAATTCCATCTGACAACATGCTCTTAATTGTTTAAAATCGTTGAAAATATTGAAAGGTGTAAAGTGGGAGAAAATGATTTTTTTTTCAAAATTTTTGGATCTTTAATATTTTTTAAAAAAAAAGTTTATTAACTTAATTAATATGGACAGTTGTATTACAAAAAAAAAAAAATTGAAATCCAACAGTCCATAATATGACATGTTGCCCACCATAACATTTATGGTTTTTTTCCATTTTTTTTCTTTTTAATTATTAAAGCCTAAAAACTTGGACCGTTGATTCAAAGGTAACTGAATGGGGCTGACATGCGGGTCCCAGCATCTTAAAATGTGCCCTCAAGAGGGCATGTTATGCACGCACCTGACGCAAAATTTTTTATAACGTGACTGAGGTCATTCTAACATTAGCTTTGCATCAATCCCCCTCAGACGCTTGGGCCTTGAACTCCTGTCTGCCCTCTCTCACAAGCTACCCCTTGGCCCAATCAACCGAATGGGCTGGAGCTAGTTTGGAAGGGAATTGGGTTTGTTTAGTTCCCTGTCCACAGGGCTAAACCCAACGCTGGATTTGCTCTTTAGCCATCATCACTTCTATCCCATTGTTATGATTTGATTTAAATCGCAAAATGTATTAAATGACGAAAGTACCCTTAGTTAGATATAATCAAGAAAAATGTGATTGGACGAAGGAGAGGAAAAGGGCACAGAATTTCACAAAAGGGCAGCCCAAGCATTTGAAAACCAAACCAAACCAAATCGAAAGGCAAACCCAAAACCCCGATCTCTCTCTCTCCTCCGCGACCCAGTTTCTCTCTCCTCAATTTTGGCACCAGACCTCCTTCTTCTTCTTCTTCTTCAGCTGAAGTACCAGTCTTCCAGACCTCCAATTTTCCAATTTTTCCCTTCAATTTCAAATCTTGAATCCCCCAGAACAAAAGCCCTTGTCCATTTCTGTTCAGAAATGCCCATCCCGAACTGATAACACAGAGGAAGGAACCCAGCCAAACCCAAAACGCCGCCGTTTACCAAGATGATCGTGAGAACGTACGGCCGTCGCAAGGGAGGGGGCATTCCCAGAACGTATTCCGACACAGAGCTAAACGACGCCGTTCACGATGACGACGATGTCGGCAGCGACCCCTTCGGATTTTCCCTGTCGCAGCCGCAAGAAAGCAGCGACCCTTTCAATTTCTCGTCTCAGGAGGACTCGTCTTCCGGGTGGGCCCATTTCGATTCGGACCCCTACGTCACCAAGGTCGACTCCTTGAAGCGCTTTCCGCTGGACGGCGTCGTCGCGGGGGGTTCCAAGAAAGCCAAGACTCGGAAGGAGGTGGTGGGAAAGAACTCCTACAGGCCGCCGCCGTCAATTCTTGCGACTTCGACTTTGATGGAGGCCCAGGAGTTTGGGGAGATGATGGAGCATGTGGACGAGGTCAACTTCGCTTTGGATGGGCTCCGGAAAGGTCAGCCGGTTCGGATCAGAAGGGCTAGCTTGCTCTCGTTGCTGTCTATTTGTGGGACGGCGCAGCAGAGGCGGCTTCTCAGGACTCAGGGGTAAGTTAGGCTGACTTTAAACTACTTCTTCATTGGTTCTTGGATGTAAAAATCCGATTTTTGAAATGGGGTTTATTGAAATGTCAAGAATTTCTTGGTGGGGAATTGGAAATGTTAGTTTGAAGTCGTTTTTTTCTTATGGATTTTTGGATATGTGAGGTTTTCGAATTATAAGTAGTTCTTGATAGGTATGTGAATTTGGAGAGTGTGGGGGTGTGTATTTTAAGTAAACCTTGATTGCATTTTGAGTTTACAACTTTGCTTTGAGGTTTTGGAGATCTGTGGTTAGAGGGTCATGGTTTTTATTCGAATTTTGTTTACTGGTATGTGGATGCCTAGCTGTGTTGAATGTATCCGAGGTTACATGATAGTGCAATAGAAAACTTGATTTGACTGCTAATTTTTCATTTCAAATTATCAAGTGTATTTGCATCTTCTTTGGGGCCCATTTATTCCCAATATTGTGACACTTTGTAATGATTGCCTATGATATTGTTGTTTATCAAGTTTTTGCTTACTCATTGTTTCTATCAAAATTATTGTGTGTTGTTTTATGGGTTATAAATTGATCGGTAGTCCCTTCGTTTCAGGATGGCTAAAACAATAATAGAGGCTATAATGGGTCTCAGCTTTGATGATTCACCTAGCAATCTGGCTGCTGCAACTATTTTCTATGTTTTGACAAGTGATGTAAGTCATTTAGTATTTGAAAAGTGATGATTCTAACTTGAAGTTTTTATCATTATAAGTACCTTTCATGAAGTTTTCTTGTGCACGGCTCATGTCTGCTGTGAGTCTGTGATTTTTCAAGAGTACATACAAAGAAGTTTATTTTTTTCTTACTAGTAAACCTAAGGGATTGTCATCTTTTACTGTTGCAGGGTCAGGATGATCATCTTCTGGAATCACCGAACTGTATTAATTTTTTGATTAGGTTTTGCAAACCAATTGTCTCAAACACCACTGAAGATAAAGTACCAAAAATTGGACGTAAGCTTCTAGCATTGCGTATCGGCGCTGACATCTCGCAGTGTACGACAAAAAGATTGGACTCCAGCTCTGCCGCTATCTTTTCCAAAGTTCAAGAAATTCTTGTAGGTTGCAAGGACTTGAAGCCGAGTTGTGTGGATGATGGAGGAATGGAAAAGCCGGAGTTATGCCCAAAATGGATAGCTTTGCTGACTATTGAGAAAGCTTGCTTATCTACTATTTCTCTTGAAGGTCTGTTTCTGTGTTGAAGCTGATGGTTTTCTGGTTATGATACACATTGTTATGTTTGATTTAGTCAGGATCTCAAGCATTCATAAGATTGTATTTTAATGTTTAATTTAGGTATGAGATTATGCACCATGTAGAACATCACATAGTTGCTTGAACTGTTTCATTTGTGTTGAAACATCCACTGTGCATTATAATGTACAATGTAGAGGGAACAGTTATAACGTTCAAATAGTTCTGATGACTATGCAATAGATTTTCAAATAATTCTTCCTTAATCCTGGGTTGGGATGAGTAGGTAACCATCATGTTTCTTTTTGTTTTACATCCTTATTTTTTTATTTTTTTCATTTTCCTCTTATTTATTCCTGATTGTTTTGTTTTCCAATTGGCCTGCACTTTCAGAAACCACTGGTGCAGTAAGGAAGTCGGGGGGCAACTTTAAGGAAAAATTACGAGAGCTTGGAGGTCTAGATGCTGTATTTGAGGTGACCATGGGTTGCCATTCCAATTTGGAGGTGTGAACCTGTATGTTTGTTTGATCTCATTGTCTGTTTCATCATATCAGAACTTACATTCTGTGAAAATAATGCATGCCCATGGTAAAGAACCAAAATGATAGTGGGCAGCCTTACTTGTATCTAGATTCACAAGTGTCTTCACCCATATGCTTCTTTAGTTTATGAGCAACACTGACTACACATTATAGTAAGAAATGGGCAGTTATCTATTTGATAGCATCATCTTCTTTATTGTTCATTTTAGTTCCTGATTTTCTTCTTGGAGTAACATGAGTGGTTTTGCATGCTAACAGTATCACTTCTCAATCATGAATTTATTGAATTTATATCACGTATCAATCATGAATTTATTGAATTTATCTCTGCTTTTGAACAATTTGTTTATGGTGGTACTATCCACACACCCCAACCCTGTTAAATTCTGTCCTTGGATCTTCTTCAATTCATTACATCCAATGGCCGGAAATTGAGAGGAGTGTTTGGAACATAAAAAGAGGTATGTGGATACCACCACACTTTGTTTTATTTCTTTATTACATGCACATCATACATGTTTAGTTGTGATAAGTTGGTAACGAACCATAGTCACGACTCACAATGTAACTATTTCCTTATATACTTTCTTGGTTTTTCATTTGGAACCTGGGGTCTATATGGTACTCAATTGTTATTGGTGAAATTGCCCTTTTAAGCACAAGAAACTAATATGCAGGGTTGGCTAAAAGATAGCTCGCATTCTATTTGGGAAAAGGAAATCGACATGGTGCGGAGCCTGGTTCTTCTTTTGAAATGCTTGAAGATCATGGAAAATGCGACGTTCCTAAGTAAAGAGAATCAGGTATTTGTAATGTGATTTACTCCCGCTCTGGCCGTTGGTCTGTCTGTCTATCTCTCTCACGCTTTTCTTCTCCTTTTTAGTTTGTAAAAATCATACTGCATTATGATGTTAGGATTATTGTTAACTATTGAAAGGGGTAATAAATCTCCACATCCATGTTTTCTAAACAGAGCCATTTGCTAGGAATGAAAAGGAAGTTGGATCCCATGGCAATTCCTATGTCTTTTACAGAACTTGTTATAAGTGCCATCAATATTCTATCAGGTAACTATTAGTTTTTGGAGTTACGTTTGATTCTTAATCTTTTTGGCTTTCTGATAATTAATGGCATTGTTTTCTAGGTCTTTATCTGCAGGAAAGTTCCTCATCTGCCTCTAATGAAGAAAAATCTTATAGTCTCTCTAATGGGGTTGAACATGTTTCTGAGAAGAGATCCGATATATGTCAGAGCAATCAGTTAATGTCAACGCCTCGCTCGGGGTATACAATCTTCAGTTCGGAAACTACCAGCACCTCCATGACTGATGCTTATTCATTGAAGACAAGACTCAATTCTTCTACGAATGGTTCTTCCAATGGTGTATCAAGCCATGTAAGCAGTGGAATCGGTAAATTTAGTAATCTTTCCACGAGGAATGCTGGTCTTAGACGGCGATCCTCTAACTTTGACGACTCCAAAATTGATCTTTCAGAAGAGAGTCAAGATCCCTTCGCATTTAGCGATGATTCCAGGATGGATGCTGATCTCAGTCAGAGATCCTATATTTCCCAAGACTCGAAGACTGATCTTTCACAGGGGAGTCAAGATCCTTTTGCATTTGATGAAGATGATTATAAACCTTCTAAGTGGGACAAGTTATCTGGCAAGAAAAAGTTCTCTCTTTCGCAAGAGAATGCGACAGCATACAGAGAAATTGATGACATTTGTCAATTGCAGCTTATTATGAGCCAAGAAGCATTGAGTAATGGAGAAAACCATCAGACGCAAGAGACCACCTGTTCAGGTGCTGTTAGCAGAGAAGGTTCCAGTCTTGTAGCAGACTGCCTTCTTACTGCTGTCAAGGTAATTCTGCAGTCCACTATATTAAACCTTTTTCACATTGCATTGAACTTTTGTTGCTCTCCCTGTCAACTTCTGTGCAGTTGAGGGTGGGGTGGTGGTGTTACTGGTGTACAATGTAGTTGTTTTTTGGTCTCTTGATCAGATGCAGGTTTTATTTTTAGATTCATTAGTTACTGTTTACTTCTCTCTTGGTCTACTAACAGCTCTCAACTATGACTTATTCAGTTATTTTCCAGTGTAAGTTTTATGTTTATAATACTCATCAGCTGTTTGATTATTTTGGTTACTCATATTAATGGAAGATCGCTTTTTCAATTAATCGAAATCCCATCGTCCATGCAGTGTGTTGGAACACAGAAAAAGCCATTAAACCGTGCAAACTCATAATAGTCTTTCTTGGCAGGTTCTGATGAACTTAGCAAACGATAATCCTGTTGGGTGTCACCAAATTGCTGCCTATGGAGGACTGGAAACCTTGTCTTCCTTGATTGCCAACCACTTTCCATCTTTCAACTCATTATCTTCTCCCTTCAGCGAGAGAAGTGAAAATACTTCCAGCATGGAACTTGACCATCAGAATGATAAACGTCTCACTGATCAAGAGCTGGACTTTCTTGTTGCTATTTTAGGCCTGCTTGTGAACTTAGTGGAGAAAGATGGCCAAAACAGGTTAATTTCCATCTCATTTTTTGTCCATCTGTTTATACATTCTCATTTTAACAACCGACCTTCATTTTTTAGCTCAATTTATAGTTCAACTAAGAGAACACGTTACCACAGTTGGTTCCAATGAAGTGGTGTCGTTGAGAGAGTGGAAATGTCTTCCACATCCTATTCTTATAGAGTCCAAATTGCTTCTTAAGGTGTAACAGAGATGCTCCTTTTAAAGTATCTGGAATAATATGCATGAATACGTTACTGTTAGGCCAGTTTTGAATAATTGTATGGATAGGATGAGGGGTCTGTACAAGAATTTGTCCAATATTCTTGTATACATGTATGTGGAGATAATGGCAGGGTTATAGAGGTGACTGCTTCCATTAAACAACTTGTAGATGCAAAAAAAAATTAAGTCAGTGAAAGTTGCTATATTGTAATTGTAGTGCTTGTGCTGCGGATTAACTAGTCTTAGTTTCTAATTCAGATTAACTAGTCTTAGTTTCTAATTCTTTATAAATTATTCTGCCGCATTAGGACTGTCATGCTTTTAAATTTAACAAACTTGCTTTTCATCCAGATCGCGTCTTGCAGCAGCTAGTGTTCACTTACCTAATTCAGAAGGGTTTAAAGAGGAGAGTCGCAAGGATCTAATTCTGCTAATCTGCTCTATCTTTCTAGCCAACCAAGGTGCAGGCGAGGGAGGTGGAGAAGAAACGATTTTACCAGTATGTTCCTGTTGACTATGGAAATTTCAGTTTTGTTGTTTAAGTTGTGATTTCTTGAAAACACAAGTGCCTGCCTCCTACTGTCTTGCAAAACAAAGACAAGAAATTGAAATTTTATTTACCATATAATTGGTTGTGCTCTGGTTAACTGTTTTCATCTCATATCTGATATTAGTTGATGTTTTCTAACTTTGATTTTGTTGTATCGGTACAGACTGATGAGGCAGCTGTCTTACAAGGAGAACAGGAAGCGGAGAAAATGATAGTAGAAGCTTATTCTGCCTTGCTTCTAGCATTTCTTTCAACTGAGAGGTAGGTTTGTTTGCTCTCTTTCCTGTTTATCAAGCACATCGTTGTGCATATTCTCATCAGAATTTGTTTGCTGCCCTCAGCAAGAGCATACGTGATGCAATTTCTGACTGTCTCCCAGACCGCAACCTGGCTATCCTAGTACCTGTGTTGGAGAGATTTGTGGTATGTGTATTAAGTTCTAAACCATGATATATATGATGTTAGAGCTTAACAGAACGAAATTTGTCGATGCCAAGTTATGCTAGATTTGAAACATCAAAAAATTGGTGCACGTAGTTTGTTAACTGACGGAAAGTTATAATTGCTCTAATGTGATTACATATATCCATGATTTCTTCCTCAGGCATTCCATTTGACGCTAAACATGATATCGCCCGAGACTCATAAAGCTGTGAGCGAAGTAATTGAATCATGTAGGATACGGTGAGAGCTTCAGAGATGGGACGAGAATCCTGTACAGATTTGGCTTTCCTTTTAGAAAAATGGTTGTTTACCCATCTCCACGACGCTCATCGAGCCTGGATTCAGGTGCACGCCGTGTTGAGCTGACTGCAGGCAGGCCTGTTTGCTTTGTTATTTTTTTTTAGGTTTTCGTTTTCCTTCCCCATGTCACGCTATTCTTTGTATCTTTCTTTTTTCTTGTCCCACCATTTTTAATAGGCCAGAGACCATACTTGTATACGAAGAATAGTAGCTTAATGAAAATGTCTTGCTTTCGTTGTAATTAGCATTTCTTCCCTTTGTTTTCCCCACTATTTTTTGTTTTTGTCGTTCTTAATAATGAGTAATGTTCTCCTAGATCCGTGGTCTAAGAAAATTGTGGTCAATCGCCGTTTGGTTTCAATCTAACTATAGTGGCCATTTAATTATAGGCCGGTCATTCTGCTTCCGAAAAGGTATTATAGGCTAAAATCGGACTCCGAGATCAAAAGTTGTGCTAAACCGTTGGGACGAAGATGTTCATATTTGGGAGATGAATGTTGAGGATGGCTGTTGTTACAGTATTTGACACAAGGTTTGCTTATTGCCCAGGAAGGAACGAGAGAACTACAAATTTTGCCTTCTGCATAAGATTCCTCACCACTACATTATTGGCAGTTTCACATCACATGCATCTTTTTCCCAAGGACAAATCTCACTTCCATCTCTGGCAATCTTCAAGCAAAGCCGTTTCAAATGTGCTTTCTGAGGAAGGTGAGGATCAGCTGATTGACCTCGTCAGGTGACTGTTCTTGAACAAAATGCGTTCCTTCGGGAAGAAGTAGAGTCTCCAAACTGGGGGCAAACTCTTTGAACTTTCCACTGCTTATGTAATCCTCTATCCCTGGAAATTTGTTCGAATAATCCTTGCCACCCCTTATAAGAAGTGCCGGAGCTTTAACTACTGGATTTGATACAGCAGACTCGTCTCTAATTGCCCTATCAATGTGCAAAAAAGAGTTCAACACTCCTTAAAATGTGGTTACAACTTGGTCGAATGCTGGGTGCGATCGTTCCACACTAGTTAGTTTCCATCAGCAGTTAGAGTATATGACAGCAAAAACCACTTTCATCAACTGCATTACCTGTACGGAACTTGCAGCGCAGTTCGGAAACCTGATTTCTCATACAAAGCTCCATATGCTGCAAGATCTTCCTCACTGAACCAAGGGGGAAGAGGCGTAGATGGATCCACGAGGTCCATAATCTCCTGGTCTTCTGCAGCTATTGGTATTTCGCTTCTGGAGAAGAGGATGTAAACATTACGAACAACTGTTTTCGCATCAAGGCGCCCAAAATCAGCCTCTGCCCGTCCAGGTTCCTGCAACAGAGGTAACAGTTAGTTGCAAAACTCGCAAGCAAATCATGCTTGCAAAAGTATAGAACATGTAATAAGGTAAATGCACACCTGCCATCTTGAAATGTAGAGACCTTCTTGGAGAGATTTATCGATTCTACGAGGGCCTGGTGGCATGATTGGCGCTCCCATTGTTACAACGCCGAAGACCCTCTCCGCGTGAAGAAGGGAAAATAATGTCGCCACCCCAACTCCAAAATCTTTTGCAATTAGGAAAACCTATGCAGATTTGAATACAATTTTTAGAGCCTTAAATCTTGAATACAATTACCAATTAACTCTTATGTGTAGTGATACTTTGAATTCTACTCCGATTACAACAACAACAAAGCCTTATTCCACTAGTTATTCGCTGCAATTTTGGAGATGCCACTGCAATCGCATCCCAAGCTAATTATTCGCCGACATGCATAACAATGACATCTCGTCGTATGTAAGTTTCTTTCAACTTCTACCAAAACAAAAGGGAGAAAGACTTGTGTAATTAAAAAAATTAATCGGAATTAATAATTAAGGAGAAGAATCCGGAGACAAGGATTCTTTCTAACAAGTACCTTGGGAATAGCAAGGGAATCAAGAATTCCAAGGATGTCACTGGCGAGGTCACGGTACGAGGTCTTCTCGGATTGGGGAGGCGGGTCGGATAGTCCGTATCCGCGGTAGTCGGGAGCGATGACCCGGAAGCCGGCGTTGGCTACCGCAATCATCTGGTGCCGCCACGAGTACCAAATTTCCGGGAAACCGTGCAGGAACACGACCACATTGGAGCCTGTGATAAACAAAAAAAAAAAAGACGGGATCGATTATATTAAGAATAATAAATGGTGTGCGGACGAGGAAGTGGGGAGGAAGATAATCTGACCTGTTCCGATGTCGGCGACGTGGAGCCTCAGGCCTTGTACGGTTACGTACTTGTGCTGGATTTGCTCCATTTCAGGTCGTTTATCAGGCAAGACAATGTGTACGAACAAGAGAGAGAGAGTTCAGTTTTTGCTCCGACAAGACAATGTTTGGACTTGCAAATTAATGAAATTTCCTGTCTTAATGACACGTAGACAATGTTTGGACTTGCAAATATTAATACCAAAACGCCATGTCGTTCAATGCAGTTTCCGTAAAACTATAGATCGCTGCGTTTCTCACACAGGACATACTCTGATCTCGCGGCAGACCGAGTTTGACTCAGCGTGTTTATTATCTCCTAAAAAAGGCAGGATCTTTTCAGATTTTGCCCTTAAATCCGTCAACTCTATTGCTTTTATCTGGCACTGTTGGATTATATTTGACTTGTACAATAAGACTGACAGAGTCGCCGCCCTTCAAATTGAAGACGACGTTTGATATTTGTGTCATCCAAAGGTAATCGTGCTAACTTTGTGATTTGGATGTATTTTGTTTCCTGTTTGATTGAATTTATTGATTTCGAGAATGAACAAAAAGGAATAAGGAATGTTTCAGTATGTGACGGCTACATAGTTATGCAAATGCATCAACGATTACTTGATTTATATATGAGAGGGATTGCCAACTTACATTCTTATCTCTAATTGAGCTTGAAAAAATATGTACTATGAATCTACCTAACCATGCTCCATATTTGATCATAGTCCTTCATTTGAGTTTTAAATGATCTAATCTAGAATGTATATATACTCGACACTTGATTACACAACTAAGGGGGCGTTTGTTACACCTCCTTAGGAGGGAATGGCTTGGACTAGCTTAATAAGACTATAATCCTATGTTTGGTAAGGTTCTGTACTAGAATAAGTGGACTCGCCTCAACTACGAGGCAATCCGCCCTTCACTAAACCTCGTTAGCTAGTCCCCTGCTTTCGTTTGGTATTAAGCAGGACTACGGAAACAAGGCGGACATCCAGTTCCAGTTCACGGGCTCCGCTTTTTTTTTTTTGCATCACTGTCATCGTGACCATGACGTCGGTGGTGCTTGGAATCGGGAAGTTGGCTTTTTGAAAATTGGAGGAGTTCTCAGGAGGGTTGGGTCCTGGAATTGAGAGGGCTGAGAATTTTTTTATTTTGATTTGGGGATTTTGAAAGTCGGAGGGCTTAGACCTCCAAACCACGAACTCACCCCATCTTCCAGATATGCTCACGGATTTCAAGTGCAAAGGAGAGGGATGAAAGATTTGGATGTTGATTGTGAAAAGCTTCTAGTATGCAAACCAAATCTTGATTGTATAAAGGCTTTGCATTTTGACAGCGAGGTAATTTGGATTCCAATACCCCAATACAAATTCTCTTAATCGATGAAGAAAATTAAGAGATTGATGCAGGATTTGACAAAGAGAAAATGATGGGGAAGAGATAAACGGTGAAGGATATAGGAAGGAAAGGAAAGAAAATGTTCTTGGTTCCATTCATCTGCAAACTTCACCCCTTTTATTATTAATTTTTGTTTAATTTTCAAATGAATTAAAAATTGCCAAAAAAATTATAGTATGTGACTTAGTCCGACACTGCACCAAACGCTTCACTAAGTTTGTACAGCTTAGTCTAGTCCAAGCCAGTCCAGCTTAGTCTAGTTCAAGCCAGCCTAGCTTGGTCCCTGAAGCTAGTCCAGTCCGAAATAATCCAGTGCAACAAACGCACCCTAAGAGCTTTAAATAAAAAACTAGGAGTTAGGCTTAAAACCCTTGTTCTTTCTTGTTTCAAAGCCTTCAGCAAAGCTTCATCTTCATTTCTTCTCTTGCTGCCTTCAATCCATGTAACTAGAATCAATTTAGGTTCCAGCAAATATTCCAGAAGAATAGGCGGGCCGAAATCATTTTCAAAGGCATAAATGCAAGTGCACTTGGTATGATTAAGAACATAAGATTAATATGTCGAACGGTCGAACTCACAAGGACGACAAGCGATGCAGGATGCACACAGCCAACGCTTTTAAATTAGAGCTGATTTCATGAGGCACTTGAAAACAGACTCGGTCACCCTTCTTGCTGACACAATTGAGCCAAGTCGGAATACGATTTCCAAGAAGAGAAATATTTCCATCACAAGACCATCCCGAACCATGTTCAACAGGATTTGTATAAGTAATATGATTTGAGATTTGAGATTTTGAGAGAGAGAGAGAGAGAGAGAGAGAGAGAGAGAGGGAACCTGTAGTGTGGTTTCCGTGAGTAGGAATTCAGTGATTCTTTTGTGAGCTCGCATGCGCAATACCAAGACAGTGTTTAACTATCCAAGCCCCGAAACTCAATGAGCTTGGTGGAGCCATCTAAACTCGCCACTGCCGGCCATTCTGATAAATTTGGCATTCTTTCTAGTGCAGTGCAGTCATTCATACTCAGGAAATTAAACCTTGGTGGTAAATCATCAGGGATTTCAACCAGGTTGCTGACCATTCAAGGTTAGTCTTTTGAGCCTGGAGAGGCCACTGAAGCTTGGAAGGCTATGGAAATCATTGTAGTCCAGATGTAGCACTTCTAAACTGTAACACCCTGTCCCGGTTTTAGCGAGTCGAAAGGGTAAAATAGTAATCTCACACTCAAGAGAGTTATTTTTTTTCTTATTTTTTTTTTTTTTTTTGGGGATTGGTTGGTGAGCCACGTGGGGCCCACCTTGTTTTTGTGTTCCTCGGTCTCTCACCTCTCTCCTCTCACCTCTCTTATAGTTCTCTCTTTCTCCCTACGACCTCACCACCCTTGAGACCTCTCTATCACGAACCCAGACTTGGCAAAGGCTCATCATTCTTCTCTTTCCCTGCACAGTGGCACCACCACGGTCGGTGCCATGTTTTCTGACGAGCTTTGTGAAGTCCCAACCTTGGTAAGCCTGAGAACTCCCCAAATTCTCTTCTAATGATGATCTGGAACTGTTTATAACTTGGTTGGAAGAAAATTATTTCAAATGGGTGACTCCCTTATTTTTCCAGCGAAAACCCGTGCTTTCCAGGCTGTTTTTCCAGCGGGAATGGACCATGGCTGAGGAAACCAACAATACTACTTGAATCCTTGTTCTTCAACCTTCATTTTGATATATAGAGTGGTTAGTTTTAATTAAGTTTTAACGATGATCGGAGCTTGGGAATTCCGGCCAAAATCTAAGGTTGGGCCATGGAAGTAGGCTTAACTGCCTAACCCAAAAACCCAACTGAGCACGAGGCTACTAAGCCCACTGAGCCCAACCCAAAACTGAAACCCAGGCCTTTGGGCCATGAAACCTTAGGCCCAGACCCAGTTATCCCAGGCTTAATCTTCGGCCCACTAAATCTTTAACCTTTCAAGCTCAAACACAGTTTGGAACCGGCCCAGCTCAATTGAGGAATATTCTTTGGAATGTTCCCTTGTTGACTTTTTGTTGACTTTTCAAAATTTACCCGGGACCTTTCTTAGGGTAATTCGACATTTTGAATCTGTTTTAACATCCGTTTTCCCAAATTCAATCTTTTGAGTTTAGTGTTGTTAATTGTACCCTTTTATGTGCTTAGGTGCAATTATTAGCGGCGATTCCGTCATTTCTATTTTGTTTATGTGCTTAGGTGCAATTATTAGCGGCGATTCCGTCATTTCTATTTTGTATGACTTTACAACGACGGAGTATCTGTGAGTGGACCCCTGCTAAAATACATGTTTTAATAGTAGAAATGCATACATGAAAAGCATGATTTAATGATTACGTTTTATGAAATGTTTTATGAGATATTATGCTTACTGCGAATATTTTGGAATATCATATTTTATCAAACTGATGTTCTTTGTAGTATATATGATGGATGACTATATGCTATTTATAACATGCTTTTACACACTTCTTTATAGTATAGATGATGGATGACTTTATACTATGAAGATGTTTGGAGATATATGTACCTATGTTTGGAAAGACTATGTTTAATGGTTTTGTGTCTATCTAGTGGTCACTGTTCTGCCAACGGGGGAGGGATATGGTAGTTGGTTGCTGGCCGAGAGAAATAATCTCTGGCTTCAGGCCGAGAAACATGGAGCTGACATTGGGCCGGGATATATTATTATTGGATACCACTATTTAGCCCACTATATTATAGATATGTTTTATGAAAGGTTTTATGGCATGCTAGGGTTTCGGAAACCTATTACATATTATGCTATTGATGTTTTCATAAATTTTTGAGGGTTAGAATGTTGATAACTGTTTCAGTATTATATATATATATATATATATATATATATATATCAACTTGGTCCACTCATGTTTGTTTTGCGCCCCCCTTAGGACTTAGAATTGAGGCGTACAATCTTGACGCGTTAAGGCACTTCCGTTTTAGCATCTTCGAGTCCTCTCGGTGTAGGACCCATTCTCTTATTCATTAAATTTTATATTATTTTCTTTTTAGTGTTCTAGATTAGTTGTATGCTCTGAACATGTTCTTCATTTGCATAATCATTGTATTTTAATTCATAACTTTTATTTATATTCGTTGTTCTCATGCATCCTAATATGGCTTAGTCACCTTCGAGTATCGGCCAACACGTGCCTACCCTGATATTCGGGGAATATCAGTGTCGGGCGTGTCATAAACAATATAGATTCCTGATACCATTAGGAATTTCCTTTAAATTGCAGCCACCAAGACGTAATTTTCTTAATGCGTGCATGCCCATTAACGAAGGAGGTAACTTCAAGGGCCTGCTGTAAATATAGAAACTGAATATTCCTCTTTCATTCAATACAATGAATAATTACAACAATGTTTATTATATATACTTGTGGGCTTTCTTGCAGATTACACTAATGCCCTTAGCCAAACTAATAATATACAAAACTCTCTAACAAACTATAACTAACTCTTAACAACAATTTTGATAACTAAACTTTAGCTTCTTTAGGAAATACCTTTACTGGAAACTCTAATCACATCATGAAGAAGAATCGAAGTGAATTACCTGAAGAAGACATTGTCAATGTTTCATGAAACTTTTCTACTCACATGAGACCTTATATTCTTATGGTGGTAGAACCCTTTATCGTAGAATGATATCTCTTAGTGAGCAGGGAGTTCCTCCATATATAGTGCCAATGGCAGCCAACTTCCAACTATCGTGAAAAGGTGGTTTATGTCCCGTTGCACTAATTCCCGATAAACATGAAGTAGTGGAGTTGTGCTATTGTGGGAGAGGTGGTTATATCCAGTATTCAGAATGTGTTACCACAATAATAGGACATTAGCTTATTCACGTATTTAAACTCTTATAAAATTGTATTATCGACATATATATTTACAACTTCTCCATTATCACAACTAGTTAAGTCCAAATAGGTTTTTTACAAGACCACCTCAAGTTACGCAAAGAGAAGTACTCGAGCTTCTCCAGTTGTAAGGTGGAAGATGGTACTTTTGTTATGGCCGTCTCATCTGCAAGAAGTGTTCTCAAGGATGCCGTTTCTCCCAAGTCCTCAGACAAGATTTGGAATCTTGAACATCCTATAAGAACAAGAACTTCAGTAGTTTTCAACTTGTAGAAACTTCTCGGGAGATCGTTAAGCATTTTGCAGCTTTCCAAATTTACCAAAGCAAGACCCTTCAGATCTCCAATCGATTCGTGAACATTACACAATCTCTTACAATCATTGAGTATCAATTTAACAGGCTGGGAGCCTGGGAGTTGCTGCTCAAGTCTTTTCTGCTCTTCTCCTTTTGGAACTCCATTCTTGTTCGCCTGTGTTACTCAGTTAAACGTCAATCTTTTGGAAGGTCTATGAATTGTGTCGTCATCATAATCATCATCATAATCACCATAACCATCATCATCAGAATTAGAATCATCATCGTCATATATAATCACCACAATAATCATCATCATCAGAAGCAGAATCATCATCATCATAATTGAAAGATAATTTGTAGATGGCCTCATCATAAGGGATTGAACCCTTAAGAAAAAATGAAGATTCGAAGCTAATAAGTTTGTCAGATACTAGACGTACCCCTGTTTTCGTCACCCTGATGAGCTCAGTCTCACTGTCTTGTACTTGGATTTGTACAATAACATGGACACAGTCGCCGCCCTCCAAATTGAAGATGACGTTTGGAACATGTCCTATCCAAAGGTAATCTTTAAAGCGAACAGGTGCGTAGAAATCGATTATCGAGGCAAAAATGCAAGTGCACTTGGTATGGTTAATAACAAAAATGTAATTTCTCAAAAAAGGGTTCAACTCGTAATGACGAAAACCGATGCACACAGCCAACGCTTTTAAATTACAACCGATTTCCTGAGGCACTTGAAAATAGACTTGGTCACCATTGTTGTTGACATGATTGAACCAAGTCGGAATATGCTTTCCTAGAAGAGAAATATATCCACAACCAGTCCATCCCTGTAGATGTTCAACAGGATTTGTATAAGTAATCTGTGTGAGAGAGAGAGAGAGAGAGAGAGAGAGAGAACGAGCCTGTAGTGTGCTATCCTTGAGTAGGAATTTAGTGATTCTGTTGTGCGCTCGCATGCCAAGTATCATGCCCGTGTTTAACATGCTATCCAAGCCCCGAAACTCAATGAGCTTGGGGCAACCATCTAGAGACACCACTTCTGGCCTTCCCGGTAAGTTTGGCATTCTTTCTAGTGCAGTGCAGATATTCATCGATAGGTAACCCAAATTTGGTGGTAAATCATCAGTGATTTCAACCAGGTTGCTGCAAAAATCCAAGCTTAGTGTTTGAAGCTTGGAGAGGCCACTGAAGCTTGGAAGGCTATGGAAACCATTGCGGTCCAGATTTACCTCTTCTAAAGAAGATAGATTCCTGATATCGCTAGGAATTTCCTTTAAATTGCAGCCACTAAGATGTAATTTTCTTAATGCGTACATGCCCATTAACAAAGGAGGTAACTTCAAAGACCACCTCAAGTTACACAGAGATAAGTACTCGAGCTTCTCCAGTCGTACGATGGAAGATGGTATTTTTAGTATGGCCGTCTCATCTGCAAGAAGTGTTCTCAAGGATGCCATTTCTCCCAAATCCTCAGACAAGATTTGGAATCTTGAACATCCTATAAGAACAAGAATTTCAATAGTTTTTAACTTATAGAAACTTCTCGGGAGGTCATTAAGCATTTCGCAGCCTTCCAAATTTACCAAAGCAAGACTCTTCAGATCTCCAATCGATTTGTGAACATTACACAATCTCTTACAACCTTTGAGTGTCAATTTCTCAAGATTTGGGAGTTTTGAGAAGTCCGGCGATCGTGTTAGGTCATGGGAATGGCTGAGATTTAGAATCTTCAACTTGTCAAGCAACTATTAGACAAAACCAAATTGAAAATCAAAATCAAAATCCAAAAAGAATATAAAGAGAGCATGATGTTATGCAAAATACCAGAAGTTAAAAAATTATTAATTTGGTTGAGGTTACATAGTACTTACCCCGGAATCCTCACAAAGAACTTGTTTGAGGTTGCTATATCGCATGTCGATAGCAACTATATTTGGTTGACACAAGTCTTTTGGTATGAACTCTAGAGAGAATCCACGCCAGCACAGCCATTTTAATTTTTTGGAAAGATATTGATATCCTCCTGTGAGTTGAACGTACTTGCGTTGGAGCAATCTGAGTCTCTTCATATTTGTAAATGCCTCAGTACTGAAAGTAGCCTCTTCATCAAGACTCGGCAAATTCAAAGCCAGTCCTTCAATTTCTTCAGTTCCCTGCTAAATAAGTGAAGGTTTTGCATGCAAAAAAGTTCGATTACTTACGTATATATGCTTCTCTTCTATATTTCTATTACTTACACATTTGACATAAAGTTCGATTGGTAAAGTACTTACAGATTTGTCTATCAATAAATCTTTTACGTCTTCAGGATACCAGAGTCTACTCCGTTTTCCAGGATACTTAGGATTTTCTGCACGCACGATTTCTCTTCCCATGTCCCGAAGCAAATCATGCATCATCAGCTTGTTTTTTCTATTAACAGTTACAAGGCATCGTTCAAGGAGGACCTTGATTCCTGCCATTGCGGAAAAGCCACAACCATCCAAGATATACGTGACATCATTCTTGTCCATTCCAATGAAGAAACAAGATATATCGCAGAATATCTCCCTCTCATAATCATCATTTAGTCCATCGTAGCTTATTTTTAGCTGTTCCTGAATTTTACCAAGAGGAATTTTTTTCAATTTATCCAATGTACTTTTCCATTCTCCTATGCTTCCTTTGAACAGGGTAAAGCCTAAAACTTGAAGAGCTAATGGCAGTCCTCCACAGTAATCGACAACTTCTCTTGCGAGGTTCAGATATTTTCTAGGACAACAACTACTTCTGAAAGCATGCCAACTAAAAAGCTCAAGAGCTTCTTCTTGTTCCATTCCTTGTGACCGATATATCAAATCAACTGCAAATTCATTTAACACATGTTCATTTCTTGTTGTTATGATAATTCTGCTCCCCAGACCAAAAGAGTGGCGATTTACAACTAATTCGTCTAGTTGCTTCACATCATCTACATCATCCAAGATGACAAGTACTCTTAAGCATCGAAATCTTTTCCCTACCAAGGCGGTCCCTTTGGCAATACTGCTTACTTTTGTCTTAGTTTGCAAGATATCAGAAAGAAGTTGGTTTTGCAAGTTAACTAGGTTCTTTCCCCTCATGTTTTCAAGGAAACTCTTACCTTCAAACTTGTCACAAAATTGGTTATAAATGGCTTTAGCAATCGTTGTTTTACCTATTCCACCCATACCTGAAATTCCAATCATGCGAACATCATCTGAATCTCCCACACCTAAATAATTACTTATATCTTTAACTCGAGATTCTATTCCTACTTGGTATTTCACTACATTTAAGTATTTGTTGTTCAGCTTCGTACTGACTTCATTAGTAATCATCCGGATAAATTTTGCTTCATTCCTGGCATTAGTCAAGTTGAGAAGGAAAACTAAGATTGTTATACAAATACAAGACTAAATAATAAAACTAAAGCATATTATTAATCACGAGTACTATGGATTTTCAAGGCAAAATATATGTTAACTAATTTAAGCTGCGCTCACGAAGTTTGGCTGAATCAAATCTTTCATTGCCCTTAATTTTGTTGAACTTCTCAAACATTCATAATTAAAGAGGCCTAATATTGAAAAACAGTACATAATAGTACAGGATGGTGAATAAATTATGTAAAATAAAATGAAAGAGAAATTAGTAAGTACCCGTCCAAAGTGTTATTGAGAACCCAGCCAGACAAATTCGAAGCTTCAGTAAGAGCAGTCCTCCACCTTCCTGCCTTCTTTTCATCTGTATGTTTCAGAAACGATTGTGCAAAACTACCAGTCTGTTTCCTGACATGCGAAGGATCAACGTCATAGAATATCGGCAAAACTAATTGCCCCAGCGTTGTTTTACACTCCATGATCTTAACCAGCTCCTCGAGGCACCAGCTGGAGTCCGCGTACCGTCTTGAGAAGACAATGATAGAGATCCTAGAACCCTGAATTGCCCGCACAAGTTCGGTAGTTATATCTTCACCTCTTCTTAGTTCTTCGTCATCAATAAAGGCGTTGATTCCAGCCTTTGTTAATGCTTCATGGAGGTGGCCCGTGAAGTTTTTACGTGTGTCTTCACCTCTGAAGCTTATGAACACTTCGTAGAGTGAACCTTTCAAGAAGGAGAAAGATGAGGAGGAGGACAAGGAGGCGGAGGATGATGAAGAGGAGGCTTCATCGGGGACTGAGATGTTCATTTGGTGAAAGACAAGGCCGATGGAGAAGAGGAGGAAGACGAGGACAGCAAAGTGGTAGGACTCTAAGCAACCACATACCAGCACCATGATTGACAGCGCCACTAATTTCCGCCAGTTATCCATTTCTTTGATTTTCTTTAGGATAATTGAAATGGATATATAACACACAGCTAGCTCGTCCGAAGGTTGTTTGGTGAATGGCGATTTTAACAATAAAGTTCGATTTTAACAATATGGATTTTAACATTTACAAACTGACATTTGTGGAAGTTTCCTTCTACATTTGATCTCACGGCAAGACTTGTTGATGGATGACCCGTTGACCCATGCTCTTTATTAATTGTAAAAAAGAATTATAGAAAAAAAACTAAATATAAACAAAAGCAAAAATATCCAACTGATAATGTTTTATAAATTTAGTATTTTGTATGATGATTTTGGAAGGATTGAAGGCACCAAGGATGGTGATGTTTGCACAGAAATATAGAAGGGAATATCGGTTAAAAGAGCTGCTGTGAGCTGCTCCTAGACAGATATATAGGTGTGTGTGTAAATTAAGAAGAAAGAAAGAGTGAAAAATTAACTAATATTGTAGCTAACAGAATAGACATGATCACCCTGGTGCCGTATACCCGATTGTCGCGAGGGTCTTGGTTCGTGCTGTAGATGCCCCTACGCCCAAGATTTTGGAAATGCCAAAATCAGATACATGCGCAACCATATCTTCATCAAAAAGAACATTGCTTGGCTTAATGTCACAATGAATGATCGGCATTGAATAACCATGATGCAGATACTCCAATGCTAATGCAACATCCACAGTTACGTTGAGTCTTTGCAGCATGTCCAAAAAACAGTTGTGAGAGTGCAACCATTTCTCAAGGCTTCCGTTAGGCATGTATTCGAGTATCAAAGCGTTGAAATCAAAACTGGAACAACGTGTGCTGATTTTGATGAGATTTCTGTGGCGGACATTTCGCAGTGTTTTACATTCAGTATCAAAAGTCTTGGAAGCTGCTTCTGGTCTGTGTCCATGTTGAATACCTTGATAGCCACGTTATCATTGAAAAGTATTGCTTTGTACACATAACTGAAGCCTCCTCCGCCTAGCAAGTTGCTCTCATCGAAAAAATTCCTGGCAAGCAGAAGTTTGTGGTAGGAAAACGGATGATGCATCCTCGGGATTTAGTACTTTGCTTTGCCTTCCTATGATATTTTTTTCCTTGCAAGTACACAAACTAGTAGCAGCATTATTGACACAGTTGTTGGCAGTACAATCTTCAATACACGCAACTGACCTCTCCTTGCTTTCGCAGGTTTTCTAGTGCAGGCTGGGACATTCAATCTAGCAGTGCCATATAGTGCTTTGTTAATCATAAAAGATTCAGCTGCAAAGTTGGACCCCTTTTTGGAATTTCTCCTTCCATACTCTCAGGTTCGTTCATCAGCTAGATTTGCTGACAGGGCAGCTGTCAAGGATGATGCATTGAATGAGTTACGAGCAAAACGTTTGAAGAAGCAATACCCTGAGGCTCACCGCAAGTTGAAAGATGCTTCTGGAGGAGGAAGTTCAAGCTATCGAAATTTCTCACACCTGAATACAGTGGGTCGGAGTAGCTCTGGTCAGAGTGACAGTGATAGTAGGTCTCGCAGTGAAGATGAAGGATCATCATGGGATGACGCAATGATTGACAGTGACGATGAAAGGTCAGAGGGACTAACTTTTGATGATATAATGGAGATTACCATTCGAAGGTCAAACTTGCAAAGTGGTTTATGAATCCGTTCTTTGAAGAGTTAATTGTGGGTTGCTTTGTGAGGGTTGGAATTGGGAGGTCAAAATCTGGGCCTATCTACAGGCTCTGCATGGTCTGGAATGTTGATGCTTCAGATCCTGATCGACAGTACGAACTAGAGAACAAAACCACACATAAGTATCTAAATGTTGTTTGGGGCAATGAGAACTCTGCTGCAGGTGGCAGATGGCTATGATTTCCGACTTTGCGCCACTGGAGGAGGAGTTTAAACAGTGGGTTAGAGAGGTGGAGAGAAGTGGTGGCCAGTTGCCAAGCAAAGAGGATGTGTTGGAAAAGGATGATGCCATAAAAAAAAAGAACTCATTTGTGAACTCAGCCATAACTGTGAAGCAGATGATACAGGAGAAAAAGTCTGTTTCGTCAAGGCCATTAAACATTGCGCTTGAGAAGAACCGGTTGAGGGAGTTAGAAGTTGCAAAAAGTAAGCAAGATGATGCAAAGGTGGAGAAGATTCAGGCAAGATTGCAGCAATTAGCAAGCCGACAATGACAGGGGAAAGATATTAGGCTTGCTGAGATGAACAGAAAAAACAGGGTTGCAAAAATAATTAAAACCTAAGAATATAGGTTTGAAAGCGGGGGGAGGCCAATTATGATCCTTTTTCAAGATGGACTAGGTCAAAGAATTACTGTGTCAAAGACCGGTGAACAAAAAGGAGAGGCAGACGCAATTGCCGAGGCTGATGAAGCCTTGGCAGATATAGAAAGTAACGGAACAGCAGTGGTGGGAACAGTATGGGCATGTATGGCAGCTACTGCGGCGGCTCTGGAAGCTGCAGCTGGTGCGAGGAAGCTGATTGATACGAGTGCTCCTCTTGATTTTGGAATAGAGTCAAATCTAAGGCACAATTCTGAGCTGCCAATGTCAATGGCCGCTCTTCAAAAGTTTGGCGTGCCACAAGGAGCTCAGGAAGGGTTCCTGACAAGAAAACAGCGAATAGAAGCAACAGTTGGGTGTCGAGTCCCAAAGAATGACGGGCAGAGGCATGCACTGACACTTACAGTTAGCGACTACAAGAGAATAAGAGGCCTTCTCTGAAATGCGCTAGAGCCCGAATAACAGCCACAGAGGCAATGACAGAGTCAGCATGGTGTTATTAGTTGTCCTTGATCCCAACAACTTCAAAATCCCCCATGTATATTTGCTTGTATATTGTATTTGACTCCTATAAACAGTTAAGACAAACTAAATTACAACTTCCTCCTCCTACTTCTATTTTCTTCTATTATATCTGTCATCCTATTCTCTCTTGTATGAATACTTTAGTTGAAAAAGTCTCGGTAGTCATCAACATTACTTCACAATATTCTGCATCTACCCTCGACAAACCTCTATAAATAATAATAGATGTCGACATATGTTGGCATAACTTTAGGCATATGTTAATAAGGATTGGCAAATGCCTACTAGGTACTAGACAAAATGGCCCTATAAAGGTTTTTTGATTGATATTATGACCCCATTGTGTAAAAATCCTGGTTACGCCACTGCACAGAGGCGATATAGACATTATCTTCACCAACAAACTGAAAAGGTGGTGCTGGTCTTCAAAAGTAAAAGCTTTAGGGCTTGTTTAGATGTGCTTTTAAAATGGCTGAAAGCGCTTTTAAAGAAAATATTTTTGGGTTCCAAAACACTTTATGTGCTTTTTGCAAGAAGCACCAGTTATGTGTTTTTTCCAGGAAGCAATTTAAGTGCTTTTCCAGAATTTACTTGCATCAAAAGCGCTTTCAATTATTTTAAAAGCACATCTAAAGCACTTCCAGGATTTACTTGCATCAAAAACACTTTCAGTTTTTTCAGAGAAATCACAAAATGCAGCTTGTGGGATTTGATATGTAGAACCTTAATAAGATCACTGTTGTTTCAATAATAAGTCATAAGTTTATACAATTTCTTTTCGTCATTTTCTGGATGGATGAATTCGGTGTGTTTTCTCGAGCGCTGCCGTACAAAATTGAAACTCAGTGTTGTTTTTGTTGATACAAGCGATATTTGAGGCGGCGCAGGATCTTGGGTGAAACAATAAATGCTCGTTCATTGTTGGCATATCTCAAGTACAAAAAGTACAAATTAAAAACAAAATGTTAAACGACCACTCACAGTCCCTAAATAACAACAACGAGAGACTTATGAAAGTCATATCTCAAGCGTTAAACGACCACTCACAGTCCCTAAATAACAACAACGAGAGACTTATGAAAGTCATATCTCAAGCGTTAAACGACCACTCCCAGTCCCCAAATGCTCGCTCATTGAAGACATATCTCAAGTATTTCTTTTTTAAATTTCTTTTTTAAATGATCGTCAGCGTCGTCCTTGTCGTCATCATCATCATGATCGGCATGATCATCATCATCGTCATCGTCATGATCGGCATGATCGTCGTCATTGTCATGATCGGCATGATCATGATCATCATCATAAAATTTGTTGATGGCCTCATCATAAGAGATGGAACCGTAATGAATAGACGAAAAGTTGAAGTTCATACGTTTGTCAGATACTAGACGTACCCCTGTTTTCTCCACCCTGATGAACCCAGTCTCAGTGTCTCGGGCTTGTACAATAACATGGACGGAGTCGCCGCCCTCCAATTTGAAGTCGTCGTTTGAGAAATGTCCCATCCAAAGGTATTCTTCCAAGCGAGCAGGCGGATAGAAATCGGATACATCGGCATGAATGCAAGTGCACTTGGTATGATTGATAACAGAAATGGAATATGTCAAAGGAGAGTTCAACTTATAAGGACGACAAGAGAAGCACACAGCCAACGCTTTTAACTTATAACCGATTTCATGATGCACTTGAAAATAGACTCGGTCACCCTTCTTGTTGACAATATTGAACCAAGTCGGAATATGATTTGCTTGAAGATAAATATATCCAGTACCAGTCCATCCCTATAGCATGTTCAACAAGATTTGTATAAGGTATATGACATTGAGAGAGAGAGTGAGAGAGAGAGAGAGAGAGAGAGAGAGAACCTGTAGTGTGCTATCCTTGAATAGGAATTCAGTGATTCTGTTGTGCGCTCGCATGCCAAGTGTCATACCCGTGTTTAACGCCCTGTCCAAGCCCTGAAACTCAATGAGATTGGAGGAACCATCTAGAGCCACAACTCTCGGCCATCCTGATAAATTTGGCATTCTTTCTAGTGCAGTGCAGTCATTCATACTCAAGAGACTCAAATTTGGTGGTAAATCATCAGTGATTTCAACCAGGTCTTCGCAACCATTCAGGCTTAGTCTTTGAAGCCTTGAGAGGCTACTGAAGCTTGGAAGGCTATGGAAACCATTGCGGTCCAGAAGTAATGATACCAAAGAAGATAGACTCCTGATATCGTTAGGAATTTCCTTTAAATTGCCGCCACTAAGATCTAATTCTCTTAATGCGTGCATGCCCATTAACGAAGGAGGTAACTTCAAAGACGACCTCATGTTACGCAGAGATAAGGACTGAAGGTTCCCCAGTCGTGCGATGGAAGATGGTACTTCTGTTATGGCCGTCTCATCTGCAACAAGAGTTGTCAAGGATGACATTTTTCCCAAGTCCTCAGACAAGTTTTTGAATTCTGAACAACCTTTAAGAACAACAAATTTAGCAGATTCCAACTTATAAAAAGTATTGGGAAGATTCTTCAGCATTTTGCAGCCTTCCAAATTTACCAAAAATAGACTCTTCAGATCTCCAATCGATTCGTGAACATTAGACAATCTTTTACAACCCTTGAGTATCAATTTCTCAAGATTTGGGAGTTTTGAAAAATCCGGTGATCGTGTTAGGTCATGGGAATGGCTGAGATTTAGAATCTTCAACTTGTCAAGCAACTGTTAGACACAACCAAATTAAAAATCAAAATCAAAAACCAAAAAGAAGATAAAGAGAGAATGATGTTTTGCACAGTACCAGAAGGTAAAAAAAAATATTAATTTGGTTGAGGTTACTTGGTACTTACCCCGGATTCCTCACAAAGAACTTGTCTGAGGCTGCTATATCTCATGTCAATAGCAACTATATTTGGTTGACACAAGTCTTTTGGTATGAACCTTAGAGGGAATCCACGCCAGCACAACCATTTTAATTTTTTGGAAAGACATTGATATCCTCCTGTGAGCTGAATGTACTTGAGTTGGAGCAATCTGAGTCTCTTCATATTTGTAAATGCCTCAGTGCTGAAACTACCCTCCTCATCAAGACTTGGCAAATTCAAAGACAGTCCTTCAATTTCTTCAGTTCCCTGCTAACCAAAAACAGGCTCGAAATATGAGAAGGTTTTGCATGCAAAAAAGTTCGATTGCTTACGTACACATATATGCTTCTCTTCTATTCCTTACGCATTTAACATAAAGTTCAATTGGGAAAGTACTTACAGAATTGTCTATCAATAAAGTTTTTACATCTTCAGGATGCCACAACCTACTCCGTTTTTCAGGATACTTGGGATTTTCTGCACGCACGATTTCTCTGCCCATGTCCCGAAGAAAATCGTGCATCATTAGCTTGTTTTTTCTATTAACAGTTACAAGGCACCGTCCATGGAGGACCTCGATTCCTGCCGTTGCAGAAAAGCCACAACCATCCAAGATCTGCATGACATCATTCTTGTCCATCCCAATAAAGAAACAAGATATATCGCAGAATATCTCCCTCTCATAATCATCATTTAGCCCGTCGTAGCTTATTTTCAGCTGTTCATGAATTTTTCCAGGAGGAATTTTTTTCCAGTTTATCCAATGTACTTTTCCACTCTCCTATGCTTCTTTTGAACAGGGTAGAACCTAAAACTTGAAGAGCCAATGGCAGTCCTCCACAGTAATCGACAACTTCTCTTGCGAGCTCAAGATAATCACTAGGACAACACTTACTTCCGAAAGCATACCAACTTAGGAGCTCAAGAGCTTCTTCTCGTTCCATTCCTTTCGCCGGATATATCTTATCAACTGCAAATTCTTGCAGCATATGTTTGTTTCTTGTTGTGATGATAATTATGCTCCCCGGGCCAAAAGAGTGGCGATTTGCAGCTAATTCGTGTAGCTGCTTCACATCCTCTACATCATCAAATATGACAAGTACTTTTAAGCGTCGAAATCTTTCCCCTACCAAGGCGGTCCCTGCAGCAACACTGCTTACCTTTGTCTTGATCGTTTGTAAGATATCTGAAAGAAGTTGTGTTTGCAATTTTTCTACTTCCTTTTCCCTCACTTTTTCAAGGAAACTTTTATGCTCAAACTTGTCATAAAATTTGTTATAAACAGCTTTGGCAATCGTTGTTTTTCCTATTCCACCCATGCCCGAAATTCCAATCACACGAACATCATTTGAGTCTCTGACGTCTAAATATTCACTGATATCTAGCATTCGAGAATCTATTCCGACTTGGTAGGGTGCTACGTCTAAGTATGTGTTGTTCAGCTTCATAGTGACTTCACTAGTAATCATACTGATCAACTTTGCGTCATCCCACCTGCCATTAGTCGAGTTGAGAGCAAAACGAAGATTATTATACAACTATAAGACTAAATTGAACTAATACACAAAATTATTCATCCTGACTAGAGATTTTTATTTAAGACAATTTTCTTTGAGAAGTTTTGTTTAAACTCAGCAAACATCAAGTAAAATTTAAGTCAAAATTTAAATAAGAAACACAAACAAACAAAACCCAGCATCCCCTTTCATCCGCAGCCATTCGCCGGCGGGGCTTCCCAGTTGTGATTAGGGTAGCCTTAACAGTTTAAGCTTTATTGTATGATTTTATTAAGAGAGGACTAAGAATTCACAGTTGTATGTATAAACATGATCCGAAGAACGGAAAGGTTTTCCTTTATTTTATTTTATGTTGCAAAGATACGCACACGGATACGACGAAATGCGTCACGCCGACACAAAATATCTCAAAAGGTACGAACACAAACATAGTTAGGACATGACAATTAAAGTCTAATAAATTTAAAATAAATATTACATAAGTTTTTATATTTATGAAACCGCCCAAAATGTTAGGTGTTATAAGTTAATATGTGCCCCAAAATATCTTTAGATTAAAGGTTTTTTTTTTTTTTTAATTTATTTATTTTTTATACTTAAATCCTTGAAAAAGATTGAAATTTGATAAAAATATGGTGTCAAACTAGATATTGATAGAGTTACGTTAATGCCTGAATTCATAAAAGAAGGAATTAGTAGATACCCGTCGAAAGTGTTTCTGTGATCCCAGCCAAACAAATATGAAGCTTTAGTAAGAGCAGCTCTCCACCTTTCGACCTTCTTTTTATTTGTATGTTTCAGAAACGAATGTGCAAAACTACCAGTCTGTCTCCTGACATGCGAAGCATCAACGTGATAGAATATCGGCAAAACTATTTGCCCCAGTGTGTGTCTACATGTCATGATATGATCCAGCTCTTCGAGACACGATCTGGAGTCCGCGTACCGGCTTGAGAAGACGATGAGAGAGATCTTAGAACCTTGGATTGCCCGCACTAGTTCATTGGTTATATCTTCTCCTCTTTTTAGTTCTACGTCGTCAATAAAGGCGTTGACTCCGGCATTTGTTAATGCTTTATAGAGGTGGCTTGTGAAGCTTTTACGTGTGTCTTCGCCTCTGAAGCTTATGAACACATCATAGAGCGAACCCTTCGAGAAGGAGAAAGACAACGAGGAGGACAAGGAGGTGGAGGATGATGAAGATGAGGCTTTAGCAATCGTTGTTTTTCTTATTCCACCCATGCCCGAAATTCCATTCACGCGAACATCATTTGAATCTCCTACACCTAAATATTTACTGATATCTAGCACTTGAGAATCTATTCCAACTTGGTAGGGCACTACGTTCAAGTATGTGTTGTTCAGCCTCAAAGTGACGTCACTAGTAATCTTACTGATAAGCGCTGCTTCATTCCTGGCATTAGTCGAGTTGAGAAGCAAAATGAAGATTGTTATACAACTACAAGACTAAAATGAACTGATACACAAAATTATTTATCATGACTGGAGATTTTTAAATAAGACAATTTTCGTGAGATGTTTGGTTTAATCTTAGTAAACATCAATTAAATTTAAATTTAAATAAGAAACACAAACAAACAAAACCCAGCATCCGCAGCCATTCGCCGGCGACTTCCCTGCTGTGATTAATGTAGCCTTAACAGCTTAAGCTTTATTGTACGATTTTATTAAGAGAGGTCTAAGAATTCACAGTTGTATGCATAAACATGGTCCGAAGAAGGGAAAGGTTTTCCTTTATTTTATTTTATGTTGCACAGATAGGGACAACGGATATGTCGAAACAGGAGACTACTACACGAAAAATCTCAAAAGATAAGAACACAAACACAATTAGGACATGACAATTAAATTCTAATAAAATTATAAGAAATATTACATAAGTTTTTATATTTACATAACTGCCCGAAATGTTAGGTGTTTTAAGTTTTTGATATTTACAAATATGCCCCACAATATTTTAGATTAAAGGGTTTTTTAACTTTAATCCTTGAAAAATATTGAAATTTAATAAAAACTTGGTGTTAGACATACTAATTATAGTCCATTGATATGTCCTTAATTCAAATTAATTAATGTGTATTTTATTTAATGTTTCCCATTAAATATTTGATTTTATTAATGTACACACTTCAACTTTTTTACTTATTTTTTTTATCAAAAAAAGTTTTTTTTTTTTAATTTATTCATTTTATTTAACATTCTTTAAACTTGAAAGACTCAATTAGTGTACCTAAAATGTTAGTACCGAGTATGTACCGAAGTGTTCGTATCAAAATGTATGTATCAAATTGTATGCACCGAAATGTATTATATTAGATTAATACACCCAAATGTATTGAAATGTATGCACCAAAATGTTATGACCAAATTGTATTATACTAAATTAATGTATTAAATGTGTGTACCAAAATGTATGTACAGAAATGTTAGTACCAAAATGTATTATATTGAATTAATGTACCGACATGTTTGTACCAAAATGTATGTACTGAAATGTGTGTACGGTATACTAGAATGTATGCACTAAAATGTATTATATTGAAATATATATACCTAAATGAAGACAAAGTATATCTCGATATATTGTATAATAAAAATTAGTTTATCTAAATATTTAATATAAAATATATTGAATAAAATGAAAATTATAATTATAATATAACATAATTAATAGATCAAAATTTGGAATAAAAAGAGAGATAATTAAAACTTCTAAATATAAATTATAATTAATAATGAGGTGATTAATGTCAAGAGACTGAAATTAGATTTTGATATTTCTTATGGTTTTAGTAAAAAAGTCATCTTTATTAAGGATTAGAATGAAGTTTCCTATAAATTGAATTGTCCCAAAATGATTTTATATTTACAAAAAAGTCCCTACCGTGTCTTGACCGTGTCTGAAACTGTGTAGTCGGCGTATTGTCCAACACTCGGACACTTTGAGGTTTCCCAGTGTTCGTGGAAAATAGGTTTTATTGAATCTATAAACCGAAGGTAAATAAAGATACGTTAAAGCCTGAATTCATAAAAGAAGAAATTAGTAGATACCTGTTTTCGACATGCCATCCAGCCAAATTTGCAGCATGAGTAAGAGCAGCTCTCCACCTCGCTACCTTCTTTTTATCTGTATGTTTCAGTAACGATTGCGCAACACGACCAGTCTGTTTCCTGACATCCGAAGGATCAACGTCATAGAATATCGGGTAAACCATTTGCCCCAGCGTTGTTCTACACTCAATGATATGAACCAGCTCATCGAGGCACCAGCTGGAGTCCGCGAACCCGCTTGAGAAGACGACGATAGACATCTTAGAACCTTGGATTGCCCGCACTAGTTCGTTAGTTATTTCTTCTCCTTTTTTTAGTTCTTCGTCGTCAAAAAAGACGTTGACTCCGGCATTTGTTAATGCTTTACGGAGGTGGCTTGTGAAGCTTTTGCGTGTGTCTTTGCCTCTGAAGTTTATGAAAACATCGTAGAGCGAACCTTTCGAGAAGGAGAAAGACGACGAGGAGGACAAGGACGTGGAGGATGATGAAGAGGAGGCTTCATCGGGGACCAAGATGTTCATTTGGCGAAAGACAAGGCCGATAGAGAAGAGGAGGAAGACGAGGACAGCAAAGTGGTAGGACTCTAAGCAACCACATACCAGCACCATGATTGACAGCGTCACTAATTTCAGCCAGTTATCCATTTCTTTGATATTTTTTTACCAGCTCAGCTGCTAGCCAACCCGCTCCAGCTACAAAACAGAGAGGATGAGCAGCTGCAGACCCACGCCAGCAAATTTGTGAATAGCTTCCTGCAGCAACCCACTTGTTCGAGTAAATATGTTTTTATTTAAATATTTTAATTGTTATGTTTTTTACCGTTGTGCCTTTTATTCTATTAAGAGAATTCTAAAAATTAACACTAGCAAAAAAATGAGTGTGGCGAAATTGAGAATGTTTCGTGAAATGTGTGAGCACACGAAAAAGAATAAAATTAAGAACGGAATATCTGAGGTAAAGTAGAAGTAGCCCTAATTGAAGATAAGATAAGAAAAAGTCAGCTAAGGTGGTTTAGACATGTGAACCAAAAACCTACAAATGCTTTAGTTAGAAGATATAACTATGAGACGGAGACGTAGAGCGAAATGGGTAGAGGAAAACTTAGGAAGCTTGGAAGCAGACCTTGAGAAAAGATATTGAGTAATTGGAGTTAACGGAAGACATGACGCAAATCAAGTTCAGTAATATTTCAAGATTCATACTGACCTCACTTAGTGAAATAAGGCTTGGCTGTTGTTGTAAGTTTGGAGGGCTGTTCTTGCAAGAAATGCTTTTGACTCTGGAAACATGCAATTTGCTGTGAATTCATATTATCTGATGAATGTTGAATAAGAAGAGTATCCAAGATAACTCTAATGATCCCAAGAAGAAGAAAATAGAGCACACTCTTAAAGAAAGCTCACAAAACAAACTAATTAGCAAAGCTTTTCTTATTTAGCTCTAGGCTTTGTTTTTCCTTGGATGATATACAATGCTTGGGGACTTGGGTATTTATAGCAAACCAAATGAAAGCTACACCACACACTTAATTAAACTAAGATTTCCAACTACCACACCAAACACATTAATTGCACCTAATTATGTTGTTTTCCACACAACCTTACCTAACTTTGCAATTGTAAGCAATTACATCATCAAACTAGATATGGACTTGGGTTTTAGATTGGGTTGTGGATTACTTATTGTTTTGGGT